>NC_090451.1:524021006-524703506 GCF_031143425.1 Pleurodeles waltl | reverse complement strand
GTTGAGCTTGACTCCATCCTCAACCCGAAAAGGCCCCACAAGCTCATCTTTGATGATACCAGCCCAAACCAGTACTCCACCTCCACCTTGCTGGCGTCTGAGTCGGACTGGAGCTCTCTGCCCTTTACCAATCCAGCCACGGGCCCATCCATCTGGCCCCATCAAGACTCACTCTCATTTCATCAGTCCATAAAACCTTAGAAAAAATCAGTCTTGAGATATTTATTGGCCCAGTCTTGACGTTTCAGCTTGTGTGTCCTTGTTCAGTGGTGGTCGTCTTTCAGCCTTTCTTACCTTGGCCATGTCTCTGAGTATTGCACACCTTGTGCTTTTGGGCACTCCAGTGATGTTGCAGCTCTGAAATATGGCCAAACTGGTGGCAAGTGGCATTGTGGCAGCTGCACGCTTGACTTTTCTCAGTTCATGGGCAGTTTATTTTGCGCCTTGGTTTTTCCACACGCTTCTTTCGACCCCTGTTGACTATTTTGAATGAAACGCTTGATTGTTCGATGATCACGCTTCAGAAGCTTTGCAATTTTAAGAGTGCTGCATCCCTCTGCAAGATATCTCACTATTTTTGACTTTTCGGAGCCTGTCAAGTCCTTCTTTTGACCCATTTTGCCAAAGGAAAGGAAGTTGCCTAATAATTATGCACACCTGATATAGGGTGTTGATGTCATTAGACCACACCCCTTCTCATTACAGAGATGCACATCACCTAATATGCTTAATTGGTAGTAGGCTTCGAGCCTATACAGCTTGGAGTAAGACAACATGCATAAAGAGGATGATGTGGTCAAAATACACATTTGCCTAATAATTCTGCACTCCCTGTAGTGGGGCATTTTGGAAACTGTCATGACAATGGTGTATACTTGATGTCTGTGGAATTTGGCATAATATTGGTGCAGCACCATTACAGTGCAGGGCCCCATCATGTCCCATTTGTGTTCTGCATGCAGGGACAATGTTCATACTGGAACTGTGAAAAAGTGCAAGCTGTTGATGCTTTACACACATGGCTAAAGTGAAAGTTGGAATCACATTGATGCTTTGTATTTTAAAAAGGGTCATGTGTGCCCTGGCATCATTGTGCTGCGTCTAACCAGCTGGTACTTTTTTGAGTTTGAAAGCAGTCTTTAAGATCAGGAATTAAGTTTAATAAGGAACATGAACCTGCCCGAGCATCCTGAACAACAGCCCTGGCCAAGCCAAGTAAATTTTATTATGATACGAAACTCCTATGGAAGTTCAAGTAATGAAGTGCAGTAGTAAACAAAATACAGAATGCATGTTACAACAAATATAATAAATAATGAAGAATAAATAGAACTTCCAGAAATCAACAAACATCTTCTAAGGACAATAACAAGGATCCTTTATAATATAAAAATATACAAAACGCAACAGGAGAATAACATAGATAGCTATGTAAATGCTATCACAAAAAATAAAACATCAGGCAACACCATAAATAAATGTAAAAGGGAAATTCGAACTCACATTACACTAGAAATAATATGCACTCGCTTATTCCCAACCACGTAAGGGAAGGAAAGATGCTATATCCTAATGCATTCTGAGTAACCTTAATGTGCAATCATAACGTAGCAGCATACATAACCCAAGTTAAAATACCAATAATTGTATGATTGTTGCACATGTACATCCGCAGGCTGAACTATTCCAGGTAGACATTACAGTAGCTATAAACACCCACAACTGCTAAAGCAAGGCCCAAGAGAAACATCATCAAAACCTGGGCCCTGAAAAATATTCAAAAAGGATCTAACAATTGATAGCGCTTATTGAAAAGCAATTCGGAGGAGATAGTACTAATTTGCGAGCCTCGAAGCACAATGTACATTATGTTTAATTAATACGGCCCTTAGAAATGGACTACAAGCCTCCGACAACACATGAGTAATATGTGATTGAGGTCCTGCATAAAAAACTGGTACAGCTCACATTATATTCTTTTTGTGAACATGCCAGTAACAACTCGCAGAGGTATCAAATTCAATCTCAGCAATACATTTGTCCTGAACCCTGTGGGGCAGATTCCATGTTAGGTAAATCTGAGGTCTATTCCCTAAGCCCTGGCACAATGAGTAGCTTTTTGATGCTCCAGGAGGCTGGGGTTGTTCAGCTTGCCAGTGATCATCCTTCTAGGCTGATGTAGTGAGCAAAACTCTTACATATTTGAACAGCAGCACTGGAATGATAGTAGAATGGCTATCATTTTGTATGGGTCACTTTGGAATAGCAAGAAGTATCATAAAAAGAGGATCTATCCTTGACTGTTTGATCAACTGTCCAATATTTAATGGGCACATTCCAATGTATGATTTCAGCACCCAGATTCACAGTATCCTTATCAATGATAGTGTTTCTTTTTCTGTCACAGGAGTAGTGATGAGCTATTAAGCGGTAGAGGAGCAGTGATGGGCATTATGTGTTGGCACAATATTTAAAGTGTTTTTTTTTCTAACAGAAGGTGTAAAGTTGTATTCAAAGACGGCTTAAACAAATGGGAAGCTCCCTCAGTTCCTTTTTCCATAGCAGCAAGAGTACTCCTGGATCAAGACATTGGGAGAAAGTCATAATGTCCCTCACATACACAGACCTAACAGTCAGCAAGAATATTTGATTTGCATTAGGATGTAAGTGCAACACACTCAACAATCCTTTTGTTGCACACAGGGGAGTCTAAGGGGCAAAGCCACTAACCAACTTCACATTTAGCCTCCGTAATAGAATTGAGAAGGATTTATTTTCCCAGTTTGCAGTTCCAAAGTTAACTTGAGGGACACCATTGCCCTTGTGTGTTTTCAATAAAAAGGCCAATTAGAAACCCCAGGGACATAATCAAATTTGGTAAGAGTTTTAAGGTAGATATTACAGAGCTGAGCAATGTTCCAAACTTGCACTCCACTTTGTAATTTTTTATTTGTGATTTTTTTTCAATCTTACACCTGTGCTAACCAGGAATGAGCAAAGTCTCCAATATTGCACGCTGAAATTGTAGAACTATGTGCTTGTAGTGGATCCCCACTTGTCTACCCGTGGTGCACTTTACATCCAAACCTGCTGGTTCTGCTTCAAAAATCTGAAAAAACAATAATACTCTTCGAACAAAAATATTTAAGTATCTTTTCTGTTTATTCATAACAATAATTTTTTGGTTTGTTGACACTGAAAACCACTTAATAGATTCCAGTATTGGTGCTTGTATATCTATCAAAAACATTCAGTATATCCAATTTTGTCAGTGCATATTACTCAATGTATTTCGGGTCGAATTACCCTTCTTCAGGGGTCTCGGTATGGTAAAACATGTCTGCCTTGATGAAAGAATGTTAACCTTGTTCGCCATTACCGCCGTAACACGGCAAAATTGGATCTACATAGCAGATTCAACTGATATTAAAGGCCCAGTTTCACTAAGAATTAAGCATACAGGTGGCTATGTATTGGATTGTAATAACATATTTGTAGAGTTCCCCGAGGGATCCCTAATGTTTGCAATTTTTTCCCCCAAATTGGTTATCTTGACACTCTGTCAGAAGGCTTTGACAAGTGGAGATATGTTTTAAATGTCCCATTCAATTATTGTAATTTATGTCCTTTCTAGTCTTAAAGACAAAAACAGGGTCATGGGTTGAGTGCCACTTTCTAAAACCTTTCTTCTAGTTAAATCTGCAGGCCATTCAGGATTAATCTTGCAAGAATTTTACCACCACCACGAAACAGCAATGTTAACTGAAATGACTTGCGGCCATCACAGCTCCATTTTGTTTGTATAAATGGGGATAGTGGCAGCACCTAACCATGGGAAAGATAACTTATGTTGAGCCAAACTAATGTTGAATGCAGTTAACAGGAATTTTACCCACCAATCCACATCAGTCTTCAGGATCTCGGAAGTAATTACATTAAGCCATGGTGCAACTCTTCTCTTCTGAATCTCCATATACAGTAGTGCAGCCTCCAAGGCATTTACCCCAACCTTCCCCACCGCTGGTGATTTTAACCACGCCTCCTATTTTAAGGTATTTTCAAAAGGGACAAGTGTTCCATACTTAAGTCATTTTGTCTTCTGTTTTCTCAGAAACCCCATCTATATTACAATCAGGAGTTTGTTAGAATTTCCCTTTACCCTCTTAGTTTCCTCAAAAAGATAGTTTTTATGAGAGGCAAAGGGAATATTGGAACTGCCTGTTTAGCCACTGTTCAGTCATCAAATGGCTAATTTTCTAGAACATATTTTCTTCTAATAGACATTTGTATTCATCAAAATACTGTAAAGATCTATATCAGACCTTCCATCCAGTGGGCTATTCATCATCTCTAATATTGAGCTTAGGTGCTTCTTTACCCCAAAAAAACCTGCGAATACGGCACAAGTTGGAATATCTCACAAAACACAAGGCTTAATACCAATAGCTGATACATCCCATGGTTTGACCCATGAGCAGTTTGAACACTGAGGCCAGTATTTCCTAGCTGATCCCATAATTTTAAATTCTGCTCCCCTATTCAGGAGTGTTGATGATATCCATGGTGAGATGAATATCGTAGATGGAGGGTAATTACCAGGAAAACTCAATTTGAATACGAACATATATTCATTTAAAAAGAGTTGTCTCAAAGTAGAACATCCTTGTAAGGAAAGCGCCAAAGGAGAGACTGCCACTGACAAACCCAAAGAGATACAATTCACATATAGTTAGACAGCACCTGAAATGGATATTATTTTATCAGAATAGCTGTACTTATCCATAAACAAAAGCTGAATTGAGAGATGTGGGTGTAAATAAATGTTTGCCAGAGTGCTACTTCCAGCCTCCCCCTTACAATATAAAAATGCTGGTGCACCTGCTTGACTGGATACTGTGGGTAGGAAAGAGTGTTTTTTTTTTTTTTTTCGAGCACACAACAACATTTAAATGAACCGTGTAAGTATTTCAGAATCTATCAAAATTATGAACACACAAATGAAGCACGTTCTTTGCTATTTCTGAAGTGTTTTGGAGACCAATACTTTATTATGATCAAAACAAATAATTAAACTAGGCGATTCAACGTCCACTCACTTTCGTCTGTGCACTGTATAGTTTTATTAGTAAAACTGTATGTCTGTGCAAATGTAATGGTCATTTCAATTGAAAATGTATTGTCTGAGGATACATGGTGCTAGCACACCATGCATACTCCACTCCACTCTATGCCACTCCACTCTGCACCACTCCTTACCACTGCACTCTACTCTACACCACTTCAAACCACTGCTCTCTGCACCACACCACTCCGCCAGTTCAAGCTACTCCTCTCTACTCTACCCTGTACCACTCTTCTCTATGCCAATGCACTCTTCACCACTCTACTCTATACCACTGCACTCTTCGTCATTGCACTCTACACCACTCCAGTCTAGGCCACGCCAGTCTACTCTGCACAACTCCATTCTATGCCACTGCACTTTACTCCACTTGAATCTACGCCATTACACTCTTGTCACTGTACACAACTGTACTCTACCCTGCACCACTTCACTCTGCCACTTCAGTCTACTCTGAAACAATCTACTCTACGCCACTCTACTTAACTATGCAGCACTCCACGCAACTGCACTCTACCCCACTCTACTCTGCTCCCCTGCACTTTACACAACTGCACTCTACCCCATTCCACATCACTGTATTCTGCTACTGTACTCCACTCTTCACCACTGCTCTCTGACACTGTACTCTGCAACACTGCACTCTCCTCCACTGAACTCCTTACCACTCTACTGTGCACTACTCCACTCTATGCACTCTGCACTACTCTACTGTGCACCACTCTACGCCACTGCTCTCTGTGCCACTCAACTCTACTCTGACCTCTGCCACTTGACTCTGTGCTTCTCCACTCTGTGCCACAGCACTCTACTATGCACCATTCTAATCTACGCCACTGCATTCTGTGATGCTGCATTGTACGCTACTGAATTCAATGCTGTTGCACTCAATGCTTCTGTACTCAGTACCATCACCAACGCACTCTACACCAGTCCACTCTACTCTGTGCCACTCACACAATGTTGGTGCTTCCGTAGGTTTCCAGTGACGAAGAATACACAACGCAGCTGTGGCTAGTGCTTTTGCATCCAGCAACGTCTGTGTGTTATCTTTCTTATATTTCTGGAGACATGAAGTATGATTAGTTCTACAGTCAATGCAAGGGTCATGCCACTAGAGGTGGACTGTTTCTCCCTTACTTGTGACCAATATTCCTGAATTTCACTACATGATCATAACATGTGGAGGATGATGCCCCTGGGTTCTTTACATTTCGACTGTGTGTCAAATTGTACAAGTTGTGCCATGAAAAGCTTGTGGGGAAACCAATGCCAGGTGTGTAGGATCTTGAAGTAACTGACCTTTAGTGTAGCCTCTCGAACTGTCATGGTCATGGAGAAGTACAAGTACGGAGATGTGTTGATAACATGGAGGGTACAAAATGGTCTACATTCATTTTTTGTTGGATGCTTTTCATATAGCTTATTAGTTTGATAACATTGAAGTTGTTGTGTTAGGTCTAACTGAAATTCGTTGCATAATTCTAGAAAAGGTGTTATGGTGCCTTCATTAAAGATGTGTGAAAGCTGGGTGATTTCTGCCCGTTGCCATATTTACCATGTGAATGTGTGGCTGGCTATCGATATTTTGGTATTATCCCATTATGGTGCCTCTGGGTGAAGATGTAGATATTGTCCTAGAATCCAGTGTGTCTCCTTCCAGGCTTTGATATTGTTTGCGGTAATATAATTTTCTTTCACTTCGATAAAGATGTTGCCAGCATAGAAAAATCTGTGGGCCTGTGAGCCATCTTCTGAAAGCATTTTTAAGTTTTAACCAGCCAGGAGTTTCCATATCAGGAAGCCATCTGCGAAAGAGTTTGCAAAAAATAATACATGGAGATATTTGGAAGATGAAGGCCTCCGGATGTTGTGTCAGTGTATAACATAGTGATGGCTATTTGAGGTCTACCAGATTGCCATTTGTAGTTCTTTATCAGTTTATCTAATTGTCAAAGCATTGCAGAAGGGACTGGGAATGGAAGCATGCCCAGTGTGTAATTGTATCTGGGTGCTACTACCATCTATAGCATTTGGACTCGACCCCATAGTGACATGTTGAGAGCTGTCAACTTTGTGAAATCTTGCTTCATATGGGTGCTCAAGATCAATAGATTATTTTTAACAATGGAATAAAGTGAAGGTTGGAGTTGTACCCCTAAATATCTCATTTGATGATTTTTCCAGGTAAAGGATGCGTTGCTGCTGTGGTGGACCTTGTCCTCAACATTGCTTCACATTTGGCCCAGTTTATTTTATATCTTGAGTAGGTGAAAAAATCATCAATGACTGAGATCAGTGCTTTTATGGATTCTGAGGGGAGAGTTAAGGGTAACAGGATATCGTCAGCACATAGCATTTTCATTTCCCCTGATGGTGTTTAAATGCCATGAATGAGTGAGGAGGTACATATCGCTATTGACAGTGGTTGCAGATCCAGCAGAAAGATAAGTGGAGACAGAGAACCTTGATAAGTCCCGTGATGAAATGCTAAACTTTCTGAATGCATCTTGTTGCTGATTTACTTTGGCTGTTGTGCCTTGATATAGCTATTTGGTCATGGAAATTAAGTATTTGCAGATACCCGTTCTCTACTTTATCTGGAATAGATAGCCTCCTCTCCACTCAGTCGAAGGTTTTTTCCGGGTCGAGGGAGAGCACTTCACATTGTTCTAGCTTATTTTTAGAATCCCAGAAGAGGAGCATGGGTGTTCTTAGGTGATTCCTTGCGGATCTCTCAGTGAAACCCCCTATTTGTTTATTTTTGATCATGTACAGAAATATCCATTTAAATCTGTTGCCAGTATCTTAAAATCTATTTTGACGTCACAATTTATGAGAGATATCGGTCTATAGCTACTGCATTATGTTGTCTTTCCTAGGCTTAGGTATGACTGCAATGTGGGCTCATAGAAATTCTGGTCATAGACTTCGTCTTTCACCCCACAAAACAATTTTCAAAGTATGAGAACAGAGTGTTCTGCAGTAATCTCATAAAACTCAGTCAGAAATCTCTCCTCTCCTGGAGCATTTGTGCAGACATGTCTGTTATTGCCGCTGCAACGTCTTCATCAGTAATTTCTTCGCTGAGTGGTTCTGCAAATCAGATGGAGCAAAAGACAGATATGGGAAAGAGGGAGGAAGAGAAAAACTAAAAAGTGTCACAATGAGAGAAAGGAGAATGCTGCAACAGTGATCTGAAGGGGCAGGGAGTGCCAGTGGCTTTAAATGGATTGAAGGGGCGGCCGTCTGAGATGGCTTCAGGATTACGCTGCCTCAGTATTCCATGTTCCCACATTTAACTAGCAGCCCTGGGGTTAAGGGGAGGGCTTTGAGCACCGGCACGTTTTAATTTATAAATTAAACTGGCCCCTGCCTGATCATCACACAGGCAGCAAGGTCCTTGTTTAACAGTAAATAAAGGGCCATTCTCCCCGTGTGATCATTAGGCAGGGCAGGCCATCGTCATTACACAAATGTACGTACGATGGCCTGCCCTGCCTAATGATCACACAGGCAGACAAGTAAAACACAAACAACATTCTTTTTTTCCACCCTCCCTGCAGCTGTTACCACAGTCTCCTCTGGTGCGTTGCTCGGGCGTGGCAGCCACTTGCTCGATTGCTGTTTACCCACCAGGGAGACCGAGTGTTTGGAGGGGGCGGGCCACAGATTATTCGAGTGCGTCACCGCAGGGTGGGGAGCGTAGACTGACAAAACCCAAGCGCTCACAGCTAATTACTGATTTAATGTCTACTTGTCGGTCGGAGAAAATAGACATTAAATCTTATTGCCCGTTGTAAAAATCAACATGGCTCGGGCATCGGGCGATATGATTTCCCCATGCCTGCTTTTAGACCGCAGCCACACTGCAGCACTCATACTCCTTCACCTCTCAGCGGCCTTCGACACGGTTTCTCACAGCACTCTATGCACCAGACTCCACGACGTAGGAATCCGCGGAACTGCTCTGAAATAGATCCATTCCTTTATTTCTGGAAGGACTCGGAGGGTCAGGCTCCTTTGCTACACATCTAAACCCACATTAGTCAGCTGCGGAGTTCCCCAAGGATCCTCTCTGAGTCCAAATCTTTTCAACATATACATGACCCCACTCGCAGCCATTGTCAGAAGCCACGGAATGGACTTCGTGTCATATGCCAATAACACCCAACTCATCATTTCCCTTACTGAAGACCCGGACATGGCCAAAAAGAATTTCCGCTCAGGAATGGAAGCCGTCGCCACCTGGGTCAGAGAAAGCTGCCTCAATCCCAACTCTGACAAGACTGACCTCATCTCTTTCGGAAATGCCACCTCAGCATGAGATGACTCCTGGTGGCCCACATCTCTCAGCCCCCGCCTTCACCGACTGAGCACGCCGACAACCTAGGCATCATCCTCGACTCCTCCCTAACCATGACCCGACAGGTAAACTCACTCACCTCATCCTGCTGGAAACTTTTCAAATAGATCCCAGCAGACTTCCGCAGGACAGTCACCCACGCCTTAGTCACAAGCAAGCTCGACTACAGCAACACTCTCTACGCCGACACCACGACGAGAAACCTTCAAAAAGCTACAACTCATCCAGAATGCCGCCGTCAGATTTGTCCTTAACCTCCCACGCCAAGAACATATCTCCCAGCACCTGAGGACCCTCCACTGGCTCCTGATAGAAAAATGAATCACCTTCAGGTACTCACCCACACCTACAAAGCCATGCATAACCTCGGACCAGCCTATCTGAACCACTGCTTCTCCTTCCACACCCCCGCCAGATCCCTCTGTTCCGCTCAGCTGGCTCTGGCCACTATCCCTTGCATTCGGAAAACCACCTCCGCAGGGCGATTCTTCATCTACATCGTAGCAAAGAGCTCGAACAGCCTAACCCTATACCTCAGACAAAGCCCATCGCTCACCATCTTCAGGAAGAACCTCAAGACGTGGCTTTTCAGATGAGGCTCCACCCCCGCAGCACCTTGAGACCCTCATGAGTGAGTAGCTGCGCTCTACAAAAAACTGATTGATTGTATTTCAATTGGGTGAGTGTCTTTAGTTGTTCATTAGTAAGTTTGCATTTATCAGCTTATGTGCTTTTTCGTCATCACCTTCTAGACCTCGTTTTTCATATGCTTTCTGCCCGACCATAGATTGCTCTTGGATCACACATCCTCTTACGTATGCTTTCCCTTCTAAACAAATGGACTGTTGTGATTCAACTGATCATTATTTATTGAGATGTATTCTTCTAGCTGTATGTTTAGTTTCCTCTTTTCAGGTTGGTGGTAATTATCCTGTATTTATTTAATGTGACTTGTCTATTCGCTCCGAAATATGTAGATCCACAATATTCGTGTGTGGTCAGATATTGAACCTTCGCCTATGTCACAGGCTAAGATTTTGGGTATTGTTGACGTCTATTCTAGTGTCTGTGCTGTGAGGGCATGAAAGAACTGAATATCGTCTTTCAGTTTGGTGAAGGATTTGTCAACTATAGGTTAAGGAATGATCCTCCATCATGTTGATTAGTTGACCTCTGTCTCTGTGTTGATTGGATTTGCCAAATCTACTTAAGATTGGATCAACTGTGAGGTTCCAGTCTCCTCCAATCACTATAGTTAGGTTGTTTAACTCCACCAGTATTCTGCATAGTCGAGCAAAAATGTTTTATTTTACTTTAGTGGGGGCATTTATTGATCCCATGGTAATAATCTCAGAGTAGATGGACAGATTAGCAAAAAAATATCAACCACGAAGAGCTATCCAAGTCTTTGTCATACAGGCCAGTACAGTGGATCAATATTGCCACTCCATTTTTCCTATAGATCAAAGAGGGTGTATCTAGTACTTCTGTACTGTTTTAGATGCCGAGATAACTGTTCCTACCCATTCTCAATGGAGTTTGGCTGATTCTTCAGTGAAGGTGTCTCTCCTGAATTATACGATATCAGGCTTTTTGAATTGTTGATGTCAAAATCTTCTTGCAGTGCAGTGAATAAAGTTGGTCATTCCGTTAGTGTTCAGAGACCGTATGTGGAGTGGTCTAGTAGAATCCATTTTGTAACTGCTGTCAGCTGTTAAGAAGTGAGAAGAGTGAATGAGTAGGTTGCAGTAATGTATTTGTGTAAGGATAAATTTACTTTCAACCTGATGGAGCGCTTCTAGCAAGCAGTGGCCAACTCACCTGTCTAATTATAGTTGTTCTAAAAACAAAATTCTCTGAAATTATTTTTTCTTAATGAAAAAATGACAAAGTTGTGGAAAAGAGAGGTGACCTGGATTTGTATCTCTCCTGGAGATGTAATTTGTTACTGGGAGGGGGAATGTAGGGGGAATGCCTCCTTGGCTTTTTGCCTTTTGTTGATGCCAGTTATGATTGAAAGTGTGCTGGGACCCTGCTAACCAGGCCCCAGCACCAGTGTTCTTTCCCTAACCTGTACTTTTGTTTCCACAATTGACACACCCTGGCATCCAGGTAAGTCCCTTGTAACTGGTACCCCTAGTACAAAGGGCCCTGATGCCAGGGAAGGTCTCTAAGGGCTGCAGCATGTCTTATGCCACCCTGGGGACCCCTCACTCAGCACAGACACACTGCTTGCCAGCTTGTGTGTGCTGGTGGGGATAAAATGACTAAGTCGACATGGCACTCCCCTCAGGGTGCCATGCCAACCTCACACTGCCTATAGGTATAGATAAGTCACCCCTCTAGCAGGTCTTACAGCCCTAAGGCAGGGTGCACTATACCATAGGTGAGGGCATAAGTGCATGAGCACTATGCCCCTACAGTGTCTAATTAAAACCTTAGACATTGTAAGTGCAGGGTAGCCATAAGAGTATATGGTCTGGGAGTCTGTCATACACGAACTCCACAGCACCATAATGGCTATACTGAAAACTGGGAAGTTTGGTATCAAACTTCTCAGCACAATAAATGCACACTGATGCCAGTGTACATTTTATTGTGAAATACACCCCAGAGGGCATCTTAGAGATGCCCCCTGAAACCATACCGACTACCAGTGTGGGCTGACTAGTTTTAGCAGCCTGCCACACACCAGACATGTTGCTGGCCACATGGGGAGAGTGCCTTTGTCACTCTGTGGCTAGTAACAAAGCCTGTACTGGGTGGAGGTGGTTCTCACCTCCCCCTGCAGGAACTGTAACACCTAGCGGTGAGCCTCAAAGGCTCACCCCCTTTGTTATGGCACCCCAGGGCACTCCAGCTAGTGGAGTTGCCCGCCCCCTCCGGCCAAGGCCCCACTTTTGGCAGCAAGGACAGAGGGGATAATGGGAAAAACAAGGAGTCGCCGCTGGCCAGTCAGGACAGCCCCTAAGGTGTCCTGAGCTGAGGTGACTCTGACTTTTAGAAATCCTCCATCTTGCAGATGGAGGATTCCCCCAATAGGATTAGGGTTGTGCCCCCCTCCCCTCAGGGAGGAGGCACAAAGAGGGTGTAGCCACCCTCAGGGCTAGTAGCCATTGGCTACTAACCCCCCAGACCTAAACACACCCCTAAATCGAGTATTTAGGGGCTCCCAGAGCCTAGCAAGATAGATTCCTGCAACCTGAAGACGAAGGAGGACTGCTGAGCTGAAAAACCTGCAGAGAAGACGGAGACACCAACTGCTTTGGCCCCAGCTCTACCGGCCTGTCTCCCCACCTCAAAAGAACTGCTCCAGCGAAGCGTTCCACAGGGTCCAGCGACCTCTGAAGCCTCGGAGGACTACCCTGCATCTAAAAGGACCAAGAACTCCTGAGAACAGCGGCTCTGCTCCAAGAAAGAAGCATCTTTGCAACAAAGAAGCAACTTTGAAAGAATACACGTTTCCCGCCGGAAGCGTGAGACTTTGCACTCTGCATCCGACGCCCCCGGCTCGACTTGTGGAGAAACAACGCTACAGGGAGGACTCCCCGGCGACTCCGAGCCCGTGAGTAGCCAGAGTTGACCCCCCTGAGCCCCCACAGCGACGCCTGCAGAGGGAATCCAGAGGCTCCCCCTGACCGCAACTGCCTGCTTCAAAGACCCGACGCCTGGTAAGGACACTGCACCCGCAGTCCCCAGGACCTGAAGGATCCGACCTCCAGTGCAGGAGCGACCCCCAGGTGGCCCTCTCCCTTGCCCAGGTGGTGGCTACCCCGAGGAGCCCCCCCACCCCCTTGCCTGCCTGCATCGCTGAAGAGACCCCTTGGTCTCCCATTGAACTCCATTGCAAACCCAACGCCTGTTTGCACTCTGCACCCGGCCGCCCCGTGCCGCTGAGGGTGTACTTTTTGTGTTGACTGGTGTCCCCCCCCCGGTGCCCTACAAAACCCCCCTGGTCTGCCCTCCGAAGACGACGGGTACTTACCTGCTGGCAGACTGGAACCGGGGCACCCCCTTCTCCATTGAAGCCTATGCGTTTTGGGCACCACTTTGAACTCTGCACCTGACCGGCCCTGAGCTGCTGGTGTGGTAACTTTGGGGTTGCTCTGAACCCCCAACGGTGGGCTACCTTGGACCCAACTTTGAACCCTGTAGGTGGTTTACTTACCTGCAAATCTAACAAACACTTACCTCCCCCAGGAACTGTTGAAAATTGCAGTGTCCAGTTTTAAAATAGCATATACAGTTTTCACACAAATGGCAATAAGCTATTTTGCTAATTTAAAGTTCCTAAGTGAAATACCTTTCATTTAAAGTATTGTTTGTAAATCTTGAACCTGTGGTTCCTAAAATAAACTAAGAAAATATATTTTTCTATTCAAAAATATATTGGCCTGGAATTGTCTTTGAGTGTGTGTTCCTCATTTATTGCCTGTGTGTGTACAACAAATGCTTAACACTACCCTCTGATAAGCCTACTGCTCGACCACACTACCACAAAATAGAGCATTAGAATTATCTCTTTTTGCCACTATCTTACCTCTAAGGGGAACCCTTGGACTCTGTGCATGCTATTTCTTACTTTGAAATAGTACATACAGAGCCAACTTCCTACAACCATACTTTATGTGAGGGCATAATTGCATGAGCAGTATGCCACCACTGTGTCCTTGCCAAACCTGGGACATAGTGAGTGAATAGAGCAGCTATTTTCATATATTTCATATATGTGCTGGACACTGGTAAATAATAGTTTCCCAGCTACATAATGGCTACTCTGAACCCTGGGTTGTTTGGTATCAAACAACTCCGAATTATAAATCCAAACTGGTACCAGTACTGGATTTATTATAAAATGTACCCGGGGTCACCTTAGAGGTGCCACCTGCAAAAATGAGCTATCCTGTCTCTCTGGTTTGTGAAACAAAGCCCTTCCTGGGTGGAGGAGCCAACACCCCCCTCCCTCAATATTGTACACTGCCCTGGCAGTGAGCTTCAAAGGGCTACAGCCCTTGAAACTCGAACATCAGGCCTGCTGCTAACAGCAGATGGCCTCTCCCTTTGCAAACCCCAACTTCTGGAGGGAGCAAAGGTGGGAAAACTACACAAAGGGTAGGAGGAGGGTTCTCACTGAGCATGCACCCCCCCCCCCCCCAGGGCTTGCAGGCGAAGTGGACCCTTCAATTCATTTTCCTCCATGTTGGATGGCAGGAAAAAATAGCCAATAGGGCTTAGGGAAGTGACCCTTTCCACAGAAAGTGGTCACTGTAGTGGGTGAAGTCACCCAGGGGTAAGTGTCCCATTGGACACTACCAGGTTCTGCCTAAAAAGCCAAATAATTTCAGTATTCAGTGGGCTCCCCTAGACCAAGAAATCAGATTTGGAACAGACTGGAAGAGACAAAAGACCAGCACCAAAGAAGAGCTAAAGCAAGAGAACTGTGGACCTGCTGTACAAGAAAAGGTGACCAACCCTGTCTGCTGCACCCAGGACCTGAAAATCGCTGCTGAGGAGGAGCTGGACACTGGACTGACCTCTAGAAACCCAGTGGACCTCCAGGCTTCAAGAATCACCCCAGATCTCACTTCTGAGTGGAGGCACCACTCAAAAACCAAGCAAGAACCAACAAACTGGTGAGGGTCACTTCACCAAACGGCTGATATCTCCGCAACCGGAAGACATAGCCAGACCCGATGACACACCGACGACTGCCTGGACGTTACTTAAATGTGTGCCAAGTTTGGTTTGGTGGTACCGCACCCTCCAATTGTGTAGTTACACCAATACACTGGGTCCTGGTCAGCTGATGTTTGACAACCAGAAACCAAGGTCCCCCAGAGCTGAAAAAGGATCAGGAGGAAGCCCCAGTTGAGGGACTTTAGGAACACTCTGGACTTCTGACCAGAGGGCCCCCTTTGTCCTGTAAGGAGCCCTCCAAGAGACTCCCCTCCAGCTCCAAAGGACTCCGTTGTGCACAGCTCCTGGATCTCCAACTCGCCCTGTACCTGGCCGCCCTGGGCCTTGCATCGCGGAATCTGCTGTGTGCCCTGGGTCCCCAACTCTTGGTGACCTCGACAGCCAAGGGGGACCCCCAGGCACCATCTTTAAACCTGCAAACCAGCTCCTTTTCCAACTGGCCCCTCCAGTTGGCCCTGTGCCAAGAACCTCTCCAACGCTGCTCTCATCGGAACCGGGAGCCGCCTGAGACTCTCCAGCTGGCACAGTGTGCCCACCGACCACTCTGCAAGAGAAGAGACCGGTAACTTGACTGTGATTTTTACTGCATTCTTAAAGGTGACTGTGCAATTGATTCCAATGGTGCGTAATTACGCACAGAGAGACTAACTTTGCTAAAACTTCGAAAAGCTATAACTCAAAAAGTACTCAACGTATTTTAGAGATCTTGATCTTAAAATTTATATAAAAGTCTGAAGTATTTTTATAAAATCTTGTCTCTAGTTATTCATTGAGTGTGTGTGTGGTGCATGATTTTGAGTACAGCAAATACTTAGCACATCTCCTGGATTAGCCTAACTGCTCAACCAGCTACCTTAAAAAGTGGAGCATTAGGTAGTGTAATTTTTACCTCTGGAAACCATTGTGTCTGCCCGGACCCTCTGCATGGTGTACTCGATTTTGTACACTACATAGAGGGCCAGCCTCCTACATTCATTTTTAGGGACATTATGCAGTGGGTATGTAGAGGGCTGTTCAGTTTCTGTATTAGTAGCTGAGAGGATTTCCACATCATTTTAAGCTTCTTGTGGATTGATAAATTCACAAGTGGTGCCCTCCATTGGCAGGATCAAAGTTGCTGGATATAGCAAACCATATCTTCTGCATAAGGAGAGCTCTCAGTTCAAGGAATTACTTTTGGATCACTTTGGTAGTGTAGGACAAGTCAGCAGAGAAAGCAACCAATGCGTTTTTATAGGTATACGTTCCTTGCTTTTGGAAGTTTGTAGAATAGGCTGTGTGGTGTGAACATAACAAACATGGTGTGAAGCCTTTTCATGTGTGGCATAGCCTGTGCTCTTTTTTTTTAAACACTAACCGCGGAGTAAAGGAGAAGTTGTGGAAGAACTTGTTCAAGAAATTGGCATACATTATCTCTTTCTTGCCCTTCAGACTTATCATGTATACATCCATTGTTCCTTCTACTGTGGTCTTTTAGGTCAGTGACCCTTTTCATCAGGTTCCCTACACCTGTTACAAATTCTTTTATCAGCAGACCTAGATTCAAGTGCTAACAGTCGCTGGTCGTTTGTTTCAAGGACGGTGTGGCTTGAGGTGATTTCTGTACATAAAGATTTGTGCTCTGCTGTAGTTTCTGTGGCAGAGCTATCTAAAGAGCTTAGGGTCATTTTAATGTCCTAAAACTCTTTTACTAATGCTTCAAAAGGTGGTAAAGTGGATTTGAGTTGTTGGGATGTTATGGTATGTTGTGGGTTGGACATTGTTCCCTTTAGTTCCTCAGAAAATGAGTTGCCAGAATGCCTTTCCTCCTGCTTTGTGGATCGGTTTATGTGTTTGTTTCCAATATGTTCACTAGATAGCAGTGATAATTATAGTAAAGAGGTAATTTATGAGTAACACTTTTTTTGCATTTCAGAAAATATTTGTTTGAGTCATGCGCCAATATAATAGTCTTGCGTTTTCCCAAGCAGTTGGTAGAGGGGAGATGGTTTCCTGCACAATATGTACACCATCACTCTCTCCTTTCTGTTTGCTTTTTTAATTGTGTCTATATATTGATTAATGCTCAGTATCTGCTGATATGCATTGAAATGTAGGATCTGTTTTGAGGCTGTGACAGTATTTCCTTTGGAATAGATTCAACATTTTCGTGTTGTGTCCAGGGTGACTTACCAATACAAAGCAGCACCAGCGCCGACAGTGACGATACGCCTTGCCACACCTTGTAAATCCGGACTCCAACCCATCTTTAGGGGCCTGAAGCTTGACTGATGGTAGCCCTGACCTACCCAAATTCAAAACTGAATTAGAACAGCTTTGCCTACCATCTTGTTATCCTGCAGCTGCTACCTTCCCTTAGCTTCTCTGCCCACTGCATCAATCTGTATTGAGCATAATATTGTCGAGTCCTGAATCTATGTAGCTCGCTCCCTCTCACTCTGTCCAAATTTTAGTTTGCACTGTTGGATTGAGCACAACCTACTGATGTTGGCCACTTGTAAAAGCTCTCTGAGATTATACAGATACAGAGTAGCAGTGTTCTATTCAAGTATCTCCATAATTTCTTTGGACATAAATTTGTAATTTGGGTCGCTCCAAGGACAGTTTGAGAATATTTATCGCAAAGAAATTACAATGAGGTAGCTGTTTAAGAAAATTCCAATAAGCAACTTGTAGTGGCCTGTAATACAAACTAAAAATGTTATACAAGAACTAGTGCTTACTTTTACTGATGTTTATGCTTGGTTCATATGCCTAGTGACGGTTACAGTGTGCTCTGTACATAGGTCCCATTTAAGGAGTTTAATTTGTTTTATATCTTGTGGTTTTGGAAGGTTTGACCTTTTGGAAGAGCTTTGATGGCAATCGTATGTGAGGTCTTGTGCCAATGTGAATCTTGAAATAATGATGATCTGTTTCTCTCCTCACACTGTGCCCCTGCTTGCCTATCCCTCTGTGCCACTGCTCTCCTTTCCTACTGTGTCCCTGCTAAACTGTCCTTCAGTGCCCCTGCCAGCCTCAGCCAACATGTCCCTGTAAGCCTCTCTAGGCTTCTGTGCATTTGGTATTCCTACTGTGCCCCTTCCTGCCTCTTCCTGTGTCCTTGTCTGCCCTTGCTTTTGTGCCCTTATATATATCGCCCTCTGTGCACCTACCTTCACCCTTCACTATGCTCATGCTAGTCTTCATTTGTGACCTTGTGTCCTAACCCCTCTTGCTCCTGTCTATATTTTCTACATCTCTCTCTGTTTTTACTGTGTACCTGCTCTAGTCTCGCCAAGCTCCAGTCTCCCTCTTTACCTTTTCTTGTCCCTGCCCCTGTTCTGTTACCTTTGTGCCCTTTTCTGAATCTCCCTCTGTAACCATGCCAAGTTTTATTTTTCCCTGCAAAATCCCATGTCTGATTCGCCGTTTGTTGAACTTCTTGAATCTCCTTCTGTGTGACTGCTCCCACTATTCACCTTTATACCTCTACCAATAGGTCCTTCCAGCCTCTTCTTTTAATAGGATTTGATGTCAACGGACTTAGTCTTCCTTTCCCTGGATTACCTTTTTTCCTGTTCCTCAGTTTCCCTTATGAGCCCTGTATTTTTATTTCTACCATCTTACTCAAGTTTATCATTTTTGTTGAAAGTGCTTTACTGACTGCTTCCAAACTGGAGAAAACTGGCTTACAAATACAACTTTATCCACTGATTTGGGTTAAACACCCATTCATACTTTGATTATTCCTGGTATCCAACGCATTCATTCATTCGGTATGAGAGGATTGTTACACCTTTCTGATTCAGTTTCCGAACATCTTGACCTTTGTAAACACAGAATCTATTGTGTCTACTGATGTGAGGATGTTAACCCCCTATGAGAGGGGACTTGGGTTGTTGCAACTTGTTTCTGATATATTTTTGGTATTGAGGACCGCCTACTGGTTATGTTTTGATGATAATAGTTGAGACTTTTTTCAGGATACTGTTGTTATGGGGGAGTGTATGAGAAAATCCTGATTTTTAACCTTGAGCTTATTTTAGGTTACTTTATGTGCAAGCCCAATAAAGACTTGTGATAACAAAGCACTATGATTCTGGTTAACTGTCTAACCTCTTCTTCCACAGGTGTTTGTGGGTTCCTCACTTTTGGGTCCACAGTCAATCAAGATGTGCTGATATCCTACCCGCCTAATGATGTGCCGGTGGCCATTGCTAGAGTCTTCATCATTGTCAGCGTGTTGACATCGTATCCTATCCTGCACTTCTGTGGCAGGTGAGTCTGTTTGCTGATTTGTTTTTTTCTTAATCTGCTCCACAATATCTATCAGTGGCACATTTAGTAGTCTGTAACAGTCTATTCAGCATAAAAATAAGCAGCCCCAACACTCATTTTTGCCCTTGTGCAAATTTACAGCGAAGCAGTGATCCACATCAAAACCTGGAGATAATGGTGTGTGGTTATCACGAGCAAAAGCACAAATAGATGTGCTGAATCATTGTCACTAACCTTTAACTGGTGATAACCACATGCAGTTATTTGTAGGCTCTAAATCTCTACCTCTTGAGCTAGTTCTGAGTGGTAATATTAGCACCACTCCATTGTTTTACTGTTTTGAATCCAGATTTTGCCCTGAACTGTATATGAACCCTTGAGTGTAGGTGCAACTTAGAATCATATTCTGAACTTGCGTGGGAGGTTGAATGTCAGTGAATATGTTGGTTAGTTAAGAAACTATTTAAAAGTTGAGATTGTCCATTTATCATAATACTTAATCAATACTTGATTGGGTGTATGTTCCCTCCTTTGATTTGCCACTAGTTATTACTTTCCATTCTTGTACAAACAGGAGACAGAATCCAGACTTACCTTGGAGGGATGCAGACAGAGATTAGGAGCCTTGTTTTGGCAAACTCCATCTTGTCATCTTTTCCCTGAAAGATGAGATAAAAGCATGAAGAAAATGGTGACTTGTCAGCAGAAAGAAGATGGGCAGAATACCCATTGCAGGAGTGAATAGCCGCTGAGATCTTGTAGGTAGGATAGCGTATTTGGAACACATTTGCGTGAAAATTCATTACAGACACACAGCAGTGATTGCCTCCCTAGAGTTTACAGTAGGTGAGCACAGGAAAGATGAATAATGGAGTCGGTCAGGCTTGTAAAATGCTCCAATCCCACCAACTGCATTACATTTAATGGAAGAGTGCTGAAAAAAATAGAGTACACACAACATGAAGACACACATTTTATCAGTCACCACAGACTTGGCCTCTCAGAAACAAGTTTATTTCCCTTACAGATATTCAGAATGTCCTGTCTGCTGAGGCCACAAGCAAATAGTTCAGCTCTGTCAGCTTAAATAACTTTAACTGGGAGAAAAGTGTTCTAATGAAGTTCATCAGATTGTCCTAAGTCTTTTCATTTTTGTGACTCCTTTCTCTATTATTTTGTAACTTGCATAAGTGTATCCATGCATCATACGCTGGTACAGACCAGTACATATTGTCATCTGTTTTGGTGGCCTTGGAGGACAGTTTCACCCTGCCAACTAAGTGCCTGTGGGTGACACCTTTTTATCAACCCTGATCTCTTGTGAGACTTCAAGTGAATTATTTATTTGAATTGCTCATAATTTGAATCCAGCAGTTTGACTTAGAAGTGAGTTTAAATGGCACCAGAGGTCTCACTCTACTAGTAAGTCAGCGCCTTGCAGTAATGTGAAGCATACTAGATGCAGCTTCCCAAATGAAGACAAACTCTCTGAGATGTAAAAAAAAAAGTATCCAGATAAGGTTTAATGAAAGCATCACTGCTATAAAATGCAAGCACCAAAGCTCTCCCACTGTGCACAAGCAGGTTTATTTATATAAATGTCCAGGAGAACACTGTAACCCTCCCCAAACTCCATATAAGTTTCTCTGTTTACAGGCTACACTGTAGCCCTTTAAATCAAACCCAACAAATCGGCGAACGTTGCAAAAGTTTATTCTGTGTTTTTGTCAGATTTGTGGCCACGGTTTGAGGAGAGGAGTTTGTTTACGAACTGACTGGGTTTTGACCAGATACACCTGATAATTGAGCTAGTGACCTTTGTTGTGTCTGGCTGGGGAAACCAAGAATAAATTTTGTTGTGCTAGTACTGGGACACTTTTTGCTGTTATCACAGTTTAAACTCCGAATATACACACAAACTACAGTAGAAATATAAAATGATGAAATATCACTTATTTTCCGACCATCCACCGTGCCCCTAATAAGTGATCTGCATTTGAAAACATGGCTGATGAAAGGGTGAAAACAGATGTTAAGCGATGTCCTCTCTAGTTGTAGGTGTACTCTGCAATGTAATTTGGGTATGCAACAGAGAAAGGGTAACACATTTTCAAACCCTACTGACCAGACACTACAAGGTGCCAGGACATTCTTAGTCCCAAAGGGCAAAACAGTGGACTAATAGAGGTGTGCTGTCCTGTACTTCTAATACATACTATTCCAGAGCCTCGGTTGTGACCTTTACCTGCTGATAACCTTTCTATCAGTTCAGAAGTTAACAGATACTTAGTGTTGCTTAGGTATTCAGTGAACCATTTGCCCTATTCAGAGAATGAACATAATTTTTTTTTTTTTATTGAGGGTGCAGTAGCTGAAGCAAAATCTTAGTTCAGCCCTAGTGCCTGTTGGTTGAAGACCCATTTGGCCTGCCGGGGATCGCCCAGTAACATACCGACCTATCCCTCTTCTGATCACCTCCTTTGTTTTTCTGATTCACCATCCTAGTTACCTTATACAATGTTTTGATCATATTGTTCACATGGTGTGTGCAATGCTACATCTGCTTGAGTTATCTGAGAACAGATAATTACAAGAATGGTGGTTATGCTCTAGCGTTCCCACCTCTAAATGAAGTCCAGATGCGGATTCTAGAAGTCCCTAGAAATGTTGCTCAACTGGTACTAGCACCCTACCAGTAAGGGCGAATGGTCAGTCCTGAGAGAAAATCCCTGCACAGTAAGTTCTGTGAAGAAGAGGTACTGAAGCACTCTAGGAAGTCCCACTATTGTTAGAAAAGACCGCTGACTGCTTGCGACAATACACACAATCGCAGTGGGGGCATATCATGGTCCTGTAACTCTTGATGTTGTCTACACTTAATAACTTACTCTGCATTTAGATGATCTTGAGGAGCATAAGACGTTCCAGTGACTGTTGGGGCTCCTTTTGCTCATTCACCTCATTAACATGACATTCAGGAAGTAGTACAATTCTCATTATTGAATGACATATGAGTCTTGCATCAAGAGCCTTTTGGGAAAATACACAGATAGTTTGTATGACCTCATCAAAGAAATAGGCACATATGCATTTGTTCAGCCTTGAAAAAGTCTTGTAGACGAAAAACACGTTTTAGCTGCCTTTGGAAAGATATGTTGTTCTGATTTATGAAGATTTAAAGAAGAATACAAATCAAGAACATTTCCAAAGTGTTGCTCATTCATAATGGTGACATAGGTATTTTCTAACAATAGTGGGACTTCCGGGAGTGCTTCAGTACCTCTTCTGCACAGTACTGATCTAAGAACAGAGTCTGGAACCTCTGTATCAGACTGATGATCTTTAGACTTTCATAGACAAAAATTGGCATGCATGTCCCCCATGACAGGCCTTGCAGGGAGGGTGCTTGAGGGGAATGGAGAAGGGTTTCATGTGGGGAATATGTTCATCTTGTTAATGCTTATTAAGTTCATGATCACCCGCTGGCCAGGGGGATGCTTCTCGGGGAGTGCTTTTTAACACAGGAGGCCTTTTACTGTACATAAGGCACCATGTCTTCTCATGCAGTATACAGACAAAAATGGTCATTACGAGTCTGGTGGTCCTGGGACCTCCAGACTCGCGATGGAGGTCTGACCGCTGTGGAAGAAGAGGTCTGACCTCCATATAATGACCATGGCGGAGCAGTCACAGTCTGACCGTCAGCACTGACAGGTTGCTGCCAGGCAAGAGCCTGGCTGTACTAGCGGTCGCACTACGCAAGGGCAGCGCTGCCCTGGGGACTATGAGTCCCCTTTCCACCAGCCTTTGCTTGGTGGTCAGGCTGCCATGCAAAAACTGGCAGAAAGGGGGTGCCAGGTACCCTATGGGGTCCCTTGCACTTGGCATGGGCAGTGCAGGGGCCCCCATGGACAGCCCTGTCGTGCTTTTCACTGCCTGAATTACGGGCAGTGAAAAGCACGATGAGTGCTGTCTCACCCGACGCTCTGCCACATTGCCGCCAGATCAGTTATGATCCAGCGTCAATGTTATGGCCCAGCGGGGAACTCTTAATAGGGCCGGCGGATGGAAGACTGTGCGAATGAGTTGCCGCCCGCCAAACTCAGGAGGGCAATAGTTTCAACCAATCTTGTAGGAAGAGTACCTGGGCTACCACATGGTGTGCCATTGGTGTCTAGTCCACTGATACTTAATCAGATTTATGGACGCCTGAGCATCATCTTAAAACCATGGAAACAGAATCCATGGCTTGTACTGGTCCTATTTGTACAATTGCTAGTACTTTTGGCAATGGGTCTGGCCCTTCAGAATATATATTTAACCTTCTGTAACCATTAGGCTTGGGGTTGGTACTGGGATAATATTTGATGCATGAACACACATGCCAACCACAAGACAAGCGTGTCTTTGAAAGTTCTAGATTAGTAAAAATAACCTTTTTGTCCAGTGGGAAACACGCTGTGCTTGAAAATGGTCAAGCTAGCTGTCAGCCACGGGCAACATGTTCTGGTGGTTAAGGCTACCTTTTCTAGACCGTGGCAGGCTTTTTCCACTATAAATAGTTTGTATGTATGTACGTATGTGATCTATAGAGCAAAACATATCTTAAATCATGCCGTATTGTACAAAATTCTGCTAAGAATAAGTAGGCCCATAGCCCTCATTGCTTGGAGAAACAGCAGGGAGATTGAATTTCCTGCTTCAAGGTCCACTGGACTAGCAGTTGTATAAACTCCCTGACATTGAAGAAATGTTCTTGTGGCACTTTTTCCCCACTGGGCAGCTTGTATTGTAGTATAAAAAGAGGGCTTTAGGCTATCCTGCCAAAGTATCCCTATCGCATCTTCACCACAATATTGGCAACGGGAGTGGATCATAATACATAAAATAAGGCATGAGGCACATGCACTGATTCTCACAACGCAGATTGGTGTTGCTTTCAGTTGATAGTGTGGTTTAGTAAATTGAACAACATAGCCACCTCAAAATAGTACATTTATTTAGGGGTTTACAAAGCAACCAGCCATGTACAAAGAAATTGCAACATTCTTGCAACGTTTCAGAATTTCTATTTGAGTTTCATAGTTTGTATACAATGTAGCCATCATATCGTGTATCACAAAAGATCTCTTAAACTTATTTTTTATGAACATATTTTTATTTCTTAAACTCGTAAAACTACTGGAAGACGTTGAAACAGTTTAGGTTGAAAAAAAACTGCATTATTTATTTTTTATCAGGGCCCTAGTTCCACTGAAAGATTAATGTTTTCTTTCTCAGCATTTCTCACACTGACGCTGTCTTTCGGCGATGAAACATAAAAACTAGAAGGAGACGGATTGTATGAAAGAGAAAAACTACCTGTGAAATACATTGTCTGGTTTACTCTTCAACCCCATGCTGTTGCTGTTTTTTCTTGCTCTCATTGTACAACTTATAGACTTCTTAGGTGTAGCAAAGGATCTGCTCAGAAGAAAGCGTGTTTGTTGAGTTTGAAGGACTTTGAACTGTAAGCCTCTGAAGCAGCATCTACTTTTTTTAATTGACTTTGCAACAATCTAAATATAGCCATAGAACTTGTGGGGATAACTTTAGTCACATCAGCAAAACTTAAATATTTTGTGTGCTTAATATCTCGTTGCTTAGATTTGTTCTGCTGAAAGATGCAGTGAGAAATGAAAGGCAGATTGCACAGGAGATAACAAAACGGGACCCATAAGCAAAATTTAAAATAGCCAAAGATGTTTTTTGTACAGTTTTGCAATTTTATGGCTTCCCCGGGCCAGAGCCACGCCTAACTTGAGGTGGGGGTGGTTTGCTTTGAAATAGTTTACTTGTTGAGTCAGGGGTGGTTAGTGACATTAACATTTACAGTTTTCTGCTTTCCTTGTTGTAAATTAGCACAAAGAGGTTAACACACAGGTATAGTTTTAATCCACGTAGGTTACGTAGTGCATAGTTTGCAGATATTCTGTTTTGTGATATTGTTTCTTTTATTATTGAATCATAGGTGGTTTGCGAACATTTGTGAAATAGTGCTGCATTGTTTTATCATTTGATTAAAATACTCTGCAAGTCAGCTTTATAGAAGACTTTGCATTAATTTTCCATAATGCAACATTTAGGAACATCTAGAAGTTATTTACTTCAGAATGTGTGCCATACATACATGGTTGGATAGACTACATGATGTTCCATATATGATATTAACAGATGGTTATATAGCACACACCAGCATTACAAAGGTGTCATGTTTCAGTCACGGAAACGGCAGAAGGACTTTCTTCAAATCACTTCTAAATTATGAATTTTAATAAAACCCAGTGCAGTAAGGAATATAATCTAATGTTGTATCTGTTACAAATTTCTAAATAATAATCACCTTTCTCTGAATTTTGAAGAGTCATGATGTTTTTACTATCATCTGTTGTGATTGCATGATGCGTCTTTCAATGTTTTTTCTTGTGCTTTGGTTCTTGGGCCACACTAGATTCCCTGGCTCAGCTGTTGCTCAGCTTGCCCCCTGAGCATGCAGTGACATGACTGTGAATGATCTGATGACCAGGGTGTTTAGACACATGTAGGGTTGATCTCAAGATAAGAAAGGCAGCTGCAATCTTGTAGTTAGTCAGTCCTAGAATTACCATATTTCCCTGATGGGTCTTTGTTAGAAATTGGATTTCTGTTTGGCTAGGGTATTGCACCTAAGCCAGGCAGAACCCACCACTCTAGTCAGGGCAAGAAAGTTACACACCAGAGATAACCTGTGCTCATCCCATGGTAGCTTGGCTCAGAGCTGTAAGGCTTATCCACAGAGGCAATGCTTAAAGAGTTAGCGCAACACACTCACACCAGTGACACAATAAATACACCACAAAAGAGACTCCACACAGAATTATTTAAAATATCTACTCTCTATATATAAATTGGTGCCAAAGCGACACAAAGCATACTCTGTGTTTAATAGATAATTATTGGCATGTTATCTGCTGTCCTGACCATACACGAATCACACATCATACACGATTGCATGTTTTACTACTGCATCTAATGCCCTGATGCTAAGGACCATATTTCACAAATAAGTCATGGATCACCAAAGTTTCATAACCTGGGTTAGAGCCCAGACTCCTGAAGCATTAGTCATCCCCACAACTGCAGAACACCCACAGTGAATGCCTAGGGCATGAAATGCTGCAGATTAGCTTGGCGACCATAATCGTTGGGCATTGTGTGCCATCACCGTAATATTACTCGTTATTCTGGCAGTGCAGGCATCTCAATACATATTGTAACAGTAAGGCAGGTCAGGTAGCAGATTTGGTGTGGGGGAAAAAAAACTATGCATCCCCAAGAATCACGAGGAGCACAGCATATCTAGGACGTCACCCTCAGTAGATTAGTAGCACAGAGGTACCGGGACCCATGCACTACTAACTAGCGGAGGTATGGTACTTTTGAAACACGTGGTCAGGAGAAGGGAGTGTAACCTCCGCTGTCCACATACCACTGCACCTGCCTGCGAGTATGTGGCGCAGCTGCTAACAGCGTGAAATAGCTTCCCAACAGGTTTGGCAGAGGAAAAAAACAGGCGCCTGCTAAAGTAGCACTGGACAGCCGTCACTCCTCCAGGGTCCCTACTCACCACGATGCTTCTCTTGGGTACGGGTACAGGCCCAGTCTTTGGGGAGTCTCAGTGCATCAGAAGCGCCTGGGGACCAAGCAGAGCACCGCGCTTGGTCCCTCTGAGCCAGCAAGGACAGATCGGCATTGGACTCCTCCTCCCAGCAACTTCTCCTAGTTCTCCGGTATGAGAGCCCTGCTCTTGGAGTGTCTCGCAGTAGAGGGGAGTTCTAACGGCCGCAGGGATACTGTGTGCAGAGTGATGGTGCCTCAGCACGGCACTCCCTTTCACATGTCGCAGTTTTCCTGGCTAGGCAGCAAGGTTGAAGGAATCGCACGCTGCTAGTTGCTCTTGAAAAAGGTTGGATGTGTTCGCCACGTGCTCCTTTGCTACTTCATTTACGAACGTGAGAACGCTCTGTATTGCTATCTGTGGGGCCTGGATCAATGCCCACCACACTTTCCTCTTGGGCACAAGATGAAATGAGAATTGAAGTGCTCACCATGCACTTCTCCTTGGCACCAGGTAAAAACAAAAGTGGGAAATCTCTCTGGATCCTCTTAAACCACGGGCTTCCAAGCAAACAGGGGTTGGGGAAGCAGCCAACCAACCCTTCGAGAACACTGGTGAGCACTCAGGGGGTAGTAGGCAGGCTGGCCCGTGCACAGTCACTTGGCAGAGTGGCAGTCCCTGGAGCAACCTAGCAGGCAGCAGGTTAGCACAGCAAAGCAGTTAGTTCTAATGGTGGTTCCTCCTGGAAGCACAGCAGTCCTCTGGTGGAGTATGTACAGCCTGCAGCATCTGGTTAAACGTCCTACGCAGTGTCTAAAAACATGATGTCAGAGCCCCTGTATTTATATTCAAAAATGTATTTGATGTAAGGGGTGACTTCAAACAAACCTTTTCAAATGTAACGGACCCTTTCAATCCAGCCCTGGCTCCAGGCATCAGTAGGGGGTAAATCAGCTGTGTGAGGGTAGGACACAGCCTATTGACATGTAAGGTGTGAACAGCCTCTCGCTTTCCCAGCCCAGGAAGACTATCAGTATTCAGACAGCTGCAGATGCCTCTCCTGTCACAGCCAGCCCTTCCTGAGTTGTGGCTGTCTGCACAAAGTGTAACTGCCCTAGACATAGATTGGAGTCAGGCTGCAAAACACCAGAATTCAAAAGCAGAGTAATGCCCATTTTCTAAAAAGTGGTATTTCTAAAACATTAATGTAAAATCTAACTACACCCACAAGCAGGATTTTTCACCACCAGTCCAAACATGCCCCCGCTGCTCCTTACACATCAGAAATCGCCACTTAAAAGTATATAACGGAATTCCCAATGCTAACCTATGAGAGGAGCAGCCCTCACAGCACTGAAAAACGATATAGGCTGTTTGTCACTACTAGGGCATGCAAAACATAAAAGTAGATGTCCTACCTCTTACATACACAAGACCCTGCTCACTGGGCTACCTAGAGCCTACGTTAGGGGTGACTTAGGTGTAGTAAATGTGGAGTTTAGGCTGTGGCAAGTAGTTTGAAATGGCAAGTTAAAGTGGCAGTAAATTGCACTGCAGTGGCAGGCCTTAGATATGTTTACAGGGCTACTTAAATGGGTCGCACAATCAGTGCTGCAGGCCCACTAGTAGCATTTAATTTACAGGCCCTGAGTATATGGTATACCACTTTACAAGGGACTTACAAGTAAATTGAATATGCCAAAAAGGTGTAAGCCAATCCTACCATCTTATAGGGGCGAAAGCACATGCACTTTAGCACTGATTCGCAGTGGTAAAGTGCCCAGAGTCCTAAAGCCAACAAAAAGAGGGTCAGAGAAACAAGAGAAGGAAGGCAAAAGGTTTGGGGATAACCCTGCAGATTTTCAACAGTCTTCCTGGCTGGCCTGCTGCATCAAAAGCTCACTTTGTAATGGTTTTGCTGCCTTCATAAACCATTATCTGATGTTTGGATGCTGCATGTAGTTTTGTGAGAACTCTTAAGTTGGACATTGAACCAAACGCAAGACACTTTCATGTACTGTAACAAACTCACTTTGTCCAGTTTCCATTTCCTCTTTTTCTTTCCCATCCTCTCTCCTGCTTTTTTGTTATGTGGCTTTCTCCCTCCTTTGTGGTTACATCCTCTGACCCCACAAACTGTGCTGCCAAAAAACTCTTTGAAATCCTGTTATCTCCACCCCTCTGCAGGGCAGTGCTGGAAGGACTCTGGCTGAGGTACAAGGGAGTCACAGTTGAGGAAGATGTGGTTATGGAGCGCCGTCGCCGGGTACTACAAACGGTCATATGGTTCCTTCTCACACTGGTCCTGGCACTCTTCATACCAGACATTGGGAAAGTCATTGCTCTCATCGGGGGGCTGGCAGCATGCTTCATCTTTGTCTTTCCAGGTAGGAATCCTTACAGATGTCCCTGTTCAGTTGTACAGTCACTTTCAATTATTTCACAGTTCCCCAACCTTCTGTCCTTCGTAATTCATCTGACCTCATTCTCTTACACCCTACAGAACTAAATCACTTTTTTCTTTTTCTTTCACCCTCTGTTTTGCTTTTCCACAGCTTCTTTCACTCTGTCCTCTACAACTCACGCCAGTCGGTCAGTCTCCCTTTTGCACCCTCTATTTCTTATTCTCTGCCTTTGGTGGCCTCGTTTTCTGCCCCTTCCGCAAACCTAAAGAGACTTTAGCAGCTGCCACTTTCCTAAACATCTGTCTTTTGCTGATGTCTCTTTTCTTAGTCCATATACTGCCCAGCCTTTCGGTCTCTCCTTTTCCCTGCATTGTTCCTCTATCCTGCTTTTTTTCCTTTTACAAGCATTTGATTTCTGTCACTGTTCATCCCCTCCTTGCCTTTCTATCGGCTTTCCTTTCCAGCCCATTCCCCGCCTGTTTCTTTCCTTCCAACGTCCTCCCTTTCACCAACAAAGCTGAAATTTCTGTCCCTAGCTCCCAGTTTCCCCTCCCTCATTAGCCTGCTCTCACTCCTATTCCTTTGGTTTATAAAATCCCCTATTCTTTGTCCCACATTTTCTGACAAGCTTTGATTTTTAACAAAAATGCCATCAGTGTGCAAGTTTATGGGCATAAGTCATATAGCGGTAGAAGTCAAACTTGACGTGATCCATGTGTGTGTAGAATACAAGATAGTAAGTGGTTGTGTTTCATTGCACTTATTCACCACATTGCCAGCACTGGTTTGTTGAAGTGGTTAGGGAAGAGCAACTGTGTTTGGGAATTAGGACCAAAGGCATGCTCTAGTAATGCTGAAGGGTCCTTGAAGCTGCATAAAGTGGTGGTGGTTGTTAACGTTAGGTGTTAAGGGGAGAAAGCGCAACATGTACGAGGGAGACTTTTAGCACTTTGCATGTGTGAAGCAACACCTGTGTGAAAGTGCTGTGTCTGAGATCCAGGGAAGCCCTCCCATGTTGCTGAATCTTGCGAGATACCATAACTAGAATGTCTTTGTAAGGTGGACAGGGCCTAGGGAGCAGGGAGGCATGTGAGGGACACTAAGGGGGTGCAGGTGTTAGGAATGAGCCACAAGATGTACTCCAGCTGTGGCACAGCGTGTAACATGTGACAGCTGGAGGCGAATATTAAGTATCATCCGGGCGCAGTTAACAATGATCCAGTTTGGCCACAAAGGAGGGGGGGCCTCAGTAACTTTATTTCGCTACGATTCTGCAGCTTAACCCCTTCGCTGCCACGCCTTTTCCCCCTCCTGTGCCGAGCCTTTTTTTGGCTATTTGGGGCAGTTCGTGCTTAGGCCCTCATAACGTTTTGTTCACATAAGCTACCCACGCCAAATTTGCGTCCTTGTTTTCCAACATCCTAGGGATTCTAGAGGTACCCAGACTTTGTGGGTTCCCCAGAAGGAGGCCAAGAAATTAGCCAAAATACAGTGAAATTTTCGTTTTTTTCAAAAACATGGGAAAAAGGGGCTGCAGAAGAAGGCTTGTGGTTTTTTCCCTGAAAATGGCATCAACAAAGGGTTTGCGGTGCTAAAATCACCAGCTTCCCAGCTCTCAGGAACAGGCAGACTTGAATCAGAAACCCCAATTTTTCAACACAATTTTGGCATTTTACTGGGACATATCCCATTTTTACGTTTTTTTGTGCTTTCAGCCTCCTTCTAGTCAGTGACAGAAATGGGCATGAAACCAATGCTGGATCCCAGAAACATTTCTGAAAAGTAGACAAAATTCTGAATTCAGCAAGGGGTAATTTGTGTAGATCCTACAAGGGTACAACTGAAAAAAAAAATATATTGAAATAGAGGTTAAAAAATCTGCAATTGTTCTCTACGTTTTACTCTGTAACTTTTTCCTGCAATGTCAGATTTTTTAAAGCAATATACCGTTACGTCTGCTGGACACTTCTGGTTGCGGGGATATATAGGGCTTGTAGGTTCATCAAGAACTCTAGGTACCCAGAGCCAATAAATGACCTGCACCCTGCAGTGGGTTTTCATTCTATACCGGGTATACAACAATTAATTTGCTGAAATATAAAGAGTAAAAAATAGCTATCAAGAAAACCTTTGTATTTCCAAAATGGGCACAAGATAAGGTGTTGAGGAGCAGTGGTTATTTGCACATCTCTGAATTCCGGAGTGCCCATACTAGCATGTGAATTACAGGGCATTTCTCAAATAGACGTCTTTTTTACACACTCTCTTATATTTGGAAGGAAAAAATGTAGAGAAGGGCAAGGGGCAATAACACTTGTTTTGCTATTCTATGTTCCCCCAAGTCTCCCGATAAAAATGGTACCTCACTTGTGCGGGTAGGCCTAGTGCCCACGAAAGGAAATGGCCCAAAACACAACGTGGAATCATCCCATTTTTTTTTTTTTAGAGACCTAGGGGAATTCAAGATGGGGTGACTTGTGGGGCTCTGACCAGGTTCTGTTACCCAGAATCCTTTGCAAACCTCAAAATGTGGCTAAAAAAAACAAATTTTCCTCACACTTCGGTGACAGAAAGTTCTGGAATCTGAGAGGAGCCACAAATTTCCTTCCACCCAGTGTTCCCCCAAGTCTCCCGATAAAAATGGTACCTCACTTGTGCGGGTAGGCCTAGCGCCCACGAAAGGAAATGGCCCAAAACACAACATGGACACATCACATTTAGGCAGAAATGGCCTAAAATAAATTTGCCCATCCTGGGGAACGACCCTTGCCTACGGGGTCGCTCCCCTTGCGTGACGGCGCAAAAAAAAAAGATCCCTGGTGCCTAGTGGTTTCTGCCCCCCTTGAGGGCAGATTGACCTAAAATCGGCCGATCTGCCCCCAAAGCGGGCAGGAATGGCCTAAATACAATTTGCCCCGCCAGGGCAGCGACCCTTGCCTAAGGGGTCGCTCCCCATCTCTAAACAAACAACCAAACAAAGAAAAAAAATTGCCCTGGTGCCTAGAGGTTTCTGCCCCCCCCCCCCCCCCGGGGGCAGATCAGCCTAATAACAATAGGCCGATCTGCCTCCAGGGGGGGCAGAAATGGCCTAAAATAAATTTTCCCCCACCCGGGGAGCGACCCTTGCCTACAAGGTCGCTCCCCTTGCGTGACGGCGCAAAAAAAAGATGCCTAGTGGTTTCTGCCCCCCTTGCTTTGCAATCCGGCTGCCAAAACGCAGAGAGGTATTTCAAAGGGAAGGAAATACATTTCCTTCCCTTTGAAGCCTCCTTGCCTCCTCCACGTGATCAGAAGAGTAATGCTTTGCATTTCTCTTCCGATCATCGCGCTAGAAGCTGAGCTTCCAGTGCGAAGGAGGAGGCATTGTGACAATCAGGGCGTGCTCACGTGCTGACGTCACAGGCGAGGTTGGGGGGGTCGGGGGTGGAAGGGGAAGGGCTTCCCCTTCCATCCCTGACTTGGGGGGGTGGGGGTGAACCCCACAGAGGGAGCGCTAGCGCTCCCTCTGGGCTGGGTGCCCAGGACGTAATGGTTACGTCCTGGGCACAGCAGCACTGTGCCGCAGGACGTAACCATTATGTCCTCGGCACAGAACCGGTTAAAAGTATAGATAAACAATAATACAAACAAGAAAGACGCTCAAATACAAATTTGATCCTCACGTCCCCTTATAAAACAACATAAAATCTAATTATATAATTATTGCAGGAGTCTAGCAGCCCAGGCTTAATGAAACCCCAACCATGAAGTTTAAAAAACTTCTTTTAAAACCATTCAAAATTGCAACAATCTTGTGCAAGACAATACACTTTCTACTCTTCGCAATGACCGAAAAGGCATACAAATAAAGTACAAATGCTCATTCAACATGTCTAAATATTCGGATACAGATACATAAACTAAGATCTTGCTCCCTGACAAAATACAATCTATTACTGTAGTGCCCAATTTAAAATCTTTAAGCTGTAATGGTGACGTTGAGTCCGATGGGAGGTCCCAAGCAGGAGACTTAATTATACTCATGTCGTGGAATATAGCTGGAGTAAAAACGAAAATGGTTGAGAAGGAATGGCAGACCATAATAAGCTCATCACATATAATCTGCCTACAAGAGACATGGCATACGGGATCCTTCTTTATTGAAGGATATGCCACATTCTCCACCCCAGCTTCTGCCTCACCTAGTGGTAGGGCAAAGGGAGGATTAGCAATACTGATTTCAACACTGGTACCGTATATATTGGTGAAATCCTCCCTTGATTCCCCCTACTATCAGTTTTTATATTTTCGGATAGATGGAATTTTAGGAATTGTTTTAATAAACTATCACAATAATAAATTTGATGGCACCAATAGAGTAGTGGCATCGACTCTTCAGGAAGATTTACAGACTTTTGTAAATGATATAACTTCAAGCTATATAATAATATGGGTTGGAGATTTTAATATCGGGACATGCCAGAATACTATAGAAAAGACATGCGGATTTGTCGACGATGGGGGGAGCGCACAATTGCATTTTTTTGCATAATAATTACGGAATTGCACTGAATGAAATATTATTTAGATATGATTTAGAATTGATGGAACAAGACAGGCTTAAAGTAATGAAGCTTCCATCGTTTATAGGAAGAGGACATTTCTCATTAATTGACCACATATTAATGTCTAAGAGTAATATGGATATGGTCGAATCCCTGAAGATTGAGCCAACCATCTGTAGTGATCATCTCCCCTTGTTATTAACTATGAGATTGGCTAAACCTTTTAATATAGGTGAACGACTGGCAATGAATATAGGAATAAGAAGGGAAAATGGTATTGTAATTAAATGGACTGGGCTAAATGAAATAGATGTGATGAAAAAAGTTGTGACACGACATTGTCAAGAAATTCTCAAATGTACAGAATATAATCAAAGCCCATATGAGATCTTAGGATCCTTTAACCAGCTTAGAAATGCCATTGCAGGAAGCCTAGTGAGAACATCAGGGAACTAAAAGAGTGAAAAAGTGGGGTGGTTTGATCATAATTGTTCATTAGCAAGCCAGGAATTAAAACAAGCCCTGCAGGCTTGACCAAGAAATAGGGAAGAGGTAATTATTAAACGCTCGAACTACAAACACGCACTAAAGACCAGGAAGGCACAATTGAGAGCTAGGGCATGGGCTAATCTTGAGCAAGCAACGACTCTAAGAGACAGTACTCTATTCTGGAAAACAATTAACCAACCATTCCTAAAATATAATGATGCACCCAAAATAACAGTACACGTTCCGTCATCAGAATGGCTTTCTCATTTTGGCTCAATTTTTAACCCAGATAATCTGACTACTCACACATCGAATATTGGGATAATTGAGATTAAGCCACCCTTTTTGAAACCAGTTAGTATAGGGGAAGTGAAATCTGCTATGGGAAGATGTTTGAAAGGGAAGGCACCAGGCCCTGACGGGGTGCCAGTAGATGCCTATTTGACACACATTGATCTATGCTGCCCTATTTTGACCCAAGGTTTTTTTGAGTGTGACAAAGGGATACATTTTAACATATCGGACTGAAAGCATAATTGTTCCTATTTTCAAAAAGGGAGATAGAGGTGACCCCAAATGCTATCGGCCAATCTCACTTTTAGATACCTCTGTTAAATTGCTGGGAAGAGTACTCCTAGAAAGACTAGAATCATGGGCAACCAATAACCATATACTCACAGAGGCTCAATTGGGATTTAGGCCTGGGGTTGGTACTCTGGAACAATGTATAAACCTTAATTTAATAATAAGTAAATATACAATAGCAAGGAAGGGTCATATGTTCCTTTGTTTTGCAGATCTTAGCAGTGCTTTTGACTTGGTGAATCATAGTATGCTGTGGAAAGTTTTAATAGATATGGGTGCGCCCTTAGATATAATAAGCTTCTTGGCGCAATTATATAATCATCTAACAGCGCGGGTGAGATATGGAAGAAATGGCGAGTGTACCCCAGGTTTTAGGATAGGGAGAGGAATACGTCAAGGCTGTGTTCTGGCGCCTCTTCTATTCTCCCTTTACATAAATGGAGTAGATGCCCATTTAAAAAATATGGAAATTGATACCCCTAAAATAGGAGAATGTTCTATCCCAGTCCTTTTATACGCAGATGATGCAGTACTGCTGTCACGAACAGCAAATGGGTTGCAGCGGTTAATCGAGGGCTTTGTGGAATTTATGGAGGAAAGAGATATGTTGTTGAATATGAGCAAAACGGTTGTAATGACCTGTGGACAGGGAAAGGCCAGGAAGAAGGCTTTTTTTATTAAGGGCCATAAATGTGAAGAGGTGAATGGATTTACATACCTGGGTATACAATTTTCTAATATGGGTCATTGGAAACAACATCTAGAAATTATCAAGATGAAGTATGTTAGGACAACTGAGGCTGTTTTTAGATTTTCAAAAAGCATTGGCAATAAACCCCTTAGGGAAATGCTGCAAATTTACAAAAGCAAATCAATTAACAGCATTACGTATGGTTCTGCCCTTTGGGGTTTGATGCCAGAGATCCATTCATTACAAGTGCTAGAGAATAAAAAAAAATTGCAGACTACTTGCAGTTCCAAATACCACCTCCACATTTAGGGTACACAAGGAGTTGGGTCACCCTTATGTGGAAGATCTAATATACACCAATGCGCTGTTGGCTTGGCATGGCATTTGGTCTAAAGAAGGGACACATTTTACCCAAAAGATTATTAAAGATTGCCTTACATTAGATTATTGGGATAGAATTCCATGGTTAATGCATTTAAAAGATTTGTTGAAAGGTATAAATCTAGCTCCAAATTTGGACAATCCAGGTATTATCCTCCAATTTAGCAAGAAAGAATTGAAAAATCAACTAATGGCATGGAGGGCTAGTGATAGAGAAAATAGAGAATGCAGGAAATCAACAGTAGCACTTTATATGACTGAAAATAACAAGGTAATGCCAAATTATTTGCTGATAGTAGCAAACATTCAGGATAGATTTATCTGACCCAAATGCGCTTTAGAATGTTGCACTTTTTGGTAGCTTTCCCAAAGGTGAGGATTTGGAGTAAAAGCCTACCGAAGTGCCCCTGTGTGGACGATTTGCACAATCCACAATGCACTTTATTATATCTTGTAAATTTTATCACCACATTAGAAAGCAATTTTTAAAACCTTTATTTGTTTATTAACAAATTATTTTACTGTAGAGAAGCTTTTAATTATTTATGTAAACTGGATACCAATGAGAAATGTGATGCAGTGATAAAATGTATCCTAAATGCCATAGAACAAAGGAAAAAGCTGTCGTATTTAGAAAACCTCCGGTATTAGAATGAATAATCGCTCAATTTGTAGTAGAAAAGGCTTTTTTTATTTTTTTTTATACTAGTAATGTTTTCTTGAAGTATCTTATTGTATATTTTTACTATTTTAAAGAGATTGTTTATCTTTTATGGAGTAAAATCCAATTAAGATTGATTTGAATTGATACATAAACTTTAATAATGTATAAACATTTTTAAAAAGCTTGTATAAAATTTCCAATAATGTTACACAGATTATTGGACAAAAGTTATTTCCCTATATTAAAAAAAAAAAAAAGAGCAATAGATTGCAGATAAAGTGCAGATGCTTTCTAAAGTGCCACTCCTGAAGGGAGAACACTTAGAATTTCCTCCTTGCTAATGGTCCTTTAAGACGAGGCTCGCCTTCTTACTGTACTGAATACCAGATAAACGATGCCACTACAGGGCATACCAAAGGACCATCCAGTTTTTTCAAAAAAAGAGAGAGCAGGTCTGCACTGCCTAAAATTATGTTTTAAGAAGGAGAATCAAGAATTATTTTCCTAGTGACCCCATACAGTGAACATAAAAACCATAATATGCAGATTAGACTAAGCAGCAGTTCCATTTCACAGGCCCAGCTCCTCCAGAGAATAACATTTTCGGGGTACCCTAGCATTAGTGATAAGTAATTAAAGCGAAACCTCCTTAGAATTAAGCAATGCAGATAGTTCTGTATGGATAACAGATAAGGTTGCAAACCTGTATACGAGGGAATTGAGCTATAGAAAACAACTGTGGCTTTATTTTTATTAGACACCACCCTTTTGGCCCCAGCAATAGCAAAAATATCTGCTTCACCTTTATCTTACTACTGAACAGGCATGAGTTTGGCGAGACAAATAAGCCGGGGAGCCCTATTTCCTCAAGGGTCGTTTTAAAACATGAAATCCAAGGAACTTCAAGGGCTGAGTGCAATTTTAGACAATCCTCAAACACCCACTGATTTAAGGAAGCAGATTTTCTTGTCCAAATTGAGTGCCATAATAGCAGGGGGCCAACTTAATTTTATCCATAGGATAAGGTGAACCTAACTCATTGTGGCACACAATATTAACACAGCTATGTGGCACTGCTAAAAGATTTTTAGGAAAACATCCTCAACAACTGACTTATGCCCCCTTCAATGCGCGAGGCACTGCTGATCACGCTACTCAAGCCGGGTAAGCCCCCAGTACAGTGCTCATCTTATCGTCCGCAGTCTTTATTAAATGTGGATGTTAAAATTTATGCTAAGATATTGGCAGAACGGATAGCCAAGCTGCTGCCGAAAATGGTGCGGCCAGAGCAATCCGGGTTTGTACCGGGCCGCAGTCTCACTATGAACCTCCGAACACTGTTCGGCGCCATACAGAACATAAACCCAGAAGCTGAAGGCGGTGGCGGTTTTCTTGGACGCTGAAAAGGCGTTTGACTCAGTAGAATGGTGCTTTATGAAGGCGGTTCTACGGCGGTTTGGTGTGGGGGACATTTTTATGCACCTGGTGTCCACACTGTATGGGGAACCATCGGCCAGATTGAGAATCAATGGGATGGTTACTAACGCATTCCCTATCACTATGGGCACCAGGCAGGGATGCCTGCTGTCCCCTCTCTTATTCGCACCTGTGGCTGAGCCCCTGGCGTGTGCCTTATGGGAATATCACAATCCTTGAGGTCTCTGCTTTTCCAGCTATACCCTCCTACTCTCAGCCTACGCGGATGACGCGTTACTATATATTAAAGACCTGCAGCGCAATGTTGCTCCGGTAGATCGCGCGATATGGTACCTTTTCAGGCCTTAAGGTGAACTGGGGCAAATCCATTATGTTTCCCCTGATGCCGGCGACATCACAGGTAGATGTGGGGTTCCTCCTCAGATGGCAGGCACGCTTGGTCAGATACCTGGGCATCAGAGTCCATACGGACCCTAAGTTGGTGATGACAGATAACTTTGCGGTCGCTCTGGAGGCACTGGCATGTGACATAGAGAGGTGGATTAGACTCCCACGCTCGTTGATGGGCCGCGTAGCTCTTATAAAAATGGTAGTGCTCCCTCGATTTCTGTTCCTATTTCAGAATATCCCTATGTCATTACTAAAAACATACTTTACAGCTTTGAGAGGTTTACTTATCAAATTAGCATGGGCGGGTAAACAGGTGCGAGTTAGGTAGTGCACCCCGACGCTCCCATATGAGCTCGGTGGACTAGGAGCCCCAGACCTGGAGACCTCCTATTATAAAGTTGCGCATGTTGCGGTCGCTCATACCTGGGTCTATGGGTCCAGTGACATCCTGTTTCTACAAATAGAGCGTGAACTGGCATCCCCGGTACTGTTGCAGAGTAGGATATTCCATACTCCAGACAAACGTTGTGGCAAGCTGGTGTCTCTGAACACTGTTGGGTGTGCTTGGCATGGCTTACTACATAGGCAGGGATTACTAAACTCTCTGCATACACCCTTGAGGTGGTGTGCTTGGTTTGAGTTGTGGCGGGAAAAGAGTCTAATACATGCCATGGGCACCCTAGATATCACCACTATGGGGGATTTGTTTGAGGATGGTGTTATGAGACCATGGGAAATGATAGAAGAACAGATTACTGGGTCAACCACACTGCCCCAATATCAATATTACAGGGTGAGACACGCTATTGCAGCTCACTTGGGGGAAGATATGCGGGAGCCCCCAGATATGCTGGCCTTATCCATGGTGCTGGTGAATGACCAGCCCCGGAGACTGGTATCATGTTTCTATGCACACATACAGAAGACACGTCTCAATGACTTGAACAAAGCACAAATTGAATGGCAGAGAGATTTGGGGGTGCAGCTCACTAATGATCCGTGGCGTTATTGTTGTTCATTGACTCGCACTGTCTCCTTGAATGGCCAACATCGTCTGATTCATTTTAAATTTCTAAACAGAGTATACTATACTCCCCTTAGACTTTATAGATGTGGTTTGTGCACTAATGGGACTTGTCCCAGGTGCAGTGAAGACCACGCACATTTTCTCCATATGTCCTTAGCCTGTGCCGGGGTGCAGCGATTCTGGGGGTCGGTTTTCGGGGAGCTGGAGGTGATATGTGGACAGCGAATCAGTTGTGAGACGATTTTGGCGTTGCTGGGTTGGCACAGAGACATACCAAAATCAATCAGGCGGTTGGTGGCTATTGGCCTGCTGCTAGCTAAGCGTCGAATTGCCATGCGTTGGGATCGTGGCCCGGTGCCGACAGCGGAAGAATGGCACAAACATGGTGTATTGTAACACACAAACAGACGTTTATAGCGAACTACTTCCACCAACTAATAAACCAGCGAAATATTGGGACATCTACAAACAATATTTAATTGGTAAAGAAACAGGTGAACCAGAGGGCGCGCGTAGTGGCACTTGAAGGGAGAGTGGGGTTGGAACTGTGAAGGCATTAGTTTGGATGTGGATGTTAATAGTAATGTGGAGGGCTCCTACTAGAACTCTTTGGACGATGCTGGGACTGTCTGGCTCTGTATAATTGTCAATTACATTGTAATTGGATGCAATTGCCTTTTTTTTTTTTTTTTGCCTTTACTGTATGTGAAAGTGTTTAAAAGCATAAATAAAATAATTTTAAAAATCCTCAACAAGCTGTGACTCCTGGGTGTTCACCATACCCCAAATAGCTGCCCCATACGTGGCTGTTGACAGATTTTGCAGCATAAATGGTCAACAGCTCGTGCACTGGTTTCATGCCTAACTTCTTGCTGACGTTTGACACCACATAGATGGTCCTTTCAAACATAGCCACTCTGTTAGCCACCATTGGTTTCCAACAATACTTGTTATCAAAGAGGACATCCAAATAAGAGAAGCTTGTAGCCTCACCTACCCTATGCTTGTTAACTCAAAAGATCGTACACCACTTTGGCCTTTTACCACATATCAGCGTAAAGGTTTTGCTTTCATTGACCTGTAAGTCTAGCTTCTTCTTGAAAGTAGTATAATCCTCGATTAGACTTTGCAGTGCTCGGCCTGTCCTGGCCACGAGCACTGCATAGAGTAGTATGGGAAGGGGCCGGGTGCCGATGCATGTAACATCTCTTGCTTTCCAAGGCTGCTTCCACTCTGTTAATATACAAGGTAAAGAGGAAGAGAGCAAGAATGCACCCTTGCCCTACCCCAGTCTGATTTTAAGAGTTTACGCATTCTCCCTCCCGACCATAGGGCACTGAGGCACTCGCCTCAGAGTACAGCTGCCTGATGAAAACAATAATGTCATCCACTATTCCAATCTCATCCATGATGCTGAGGCAGTGGCTTAGGGTCGCTGAATACAATATGGGGCTGGTTTTGGAGATTGGTGCTTGATAAGAGGATCAAAGCTATTTGGCAGAGGTTTCAGGAATGAAAAATACATTGAAACTATTTTGCCGATATTTGCGGTCATCTGTTTGAAAGGTGTCTGGCTCTGGGTTCTGCTCTGAATATCTCCGTGGTAATAGCTGCTGTGTTTGCTGTCTCTATAAAACGAGCCGTCACCTAAATCATCACAATCAAGTAAGGTCAATATTAGTGGTTACAGTCTTTGAGTCTCACATAATCCCCTCTTACTTAATCCTCTCTAGTCCTCGCCTCCTTCACTACCGTATATTTTTATCTAGACCAGGTCTCTGCTTCAATTTTCTGTTCATTACTTCTCCCCTCCTCACGTTTCTCTATTTTCCCTCCTTCTTGTGTCTCTCGCTACCTTTCTTTTTTCCTGCCTGTGGTCCCCTCTTGGTATGTGTGGTGTTTAATGATTTGCTTTTTGTCCCTATCCCTTGTTCTTGGGCCCTGTGGCCTCTTACTGCACTGCCAGGTCACAGACCTTACCGGTCCTCCAATCTCTGCTCACAGTCGTGTTGCTCAGAGACTTCCCTTTCATTGCTTTCTCTTGCAGCCATGATTCCAATCTCCTTTTTCATATGTTATTACCTCTGGGATATTACCTGGGTTAATCACTCCTGTACCTGTGTCTTGTTTGGCCAACATGCCTTTGTTTTCTCCTTTTTTACTGTTGACATTTATCCTGAATGTGTATACCTTTCTGAAGGATTTCCTCTGAAATGAAAAAACAAAAAAGCAACTGTTCTAAGGAAGTTCGGAAAGGAAGAAAAGGACTGTTGACACAAATATGGTGCCCATCTAGTAATTAATTACGAATGAAATTAAGATAAGGAGAGAATGTGGTGTTTGAGTCAGTTTTAGGTGCTTAGTTTGACTCTCACCTGCCCCTTGAACTCCAGATGAAGTGGAAGAATTCCAGGAAATTTGGCAGTCGGGCTGCGATGGCACAGACAGTGGTACTTTAATTCTGGCGCCACTTGCATAAAAAAATCCATTTTATTTTTTCTAGGGCTGTGTTTGATTCAAGCCAAGCTGTCTGAAGTCCAGGAGAGCAACTCCAGGCGGTAAGGGTTGAGATTTTGACTACTACAGGCCTGGTGTTAACAAGCTGGAATGGAAACATCCTGCTCATTACTGACCTACTAATCCTACCTTGTGTGCACTACTCACATCTTCATGCGCATAATAGAAAGTCGCCAAAGCACTTTAATGGTAACAGCAGCATTCCTCACCATGTCACTACTGGAAGGTGGGACTCTTCTTTAAGGCATCTCCGTATTGAACAACAGCATAGAGTACTCTTCCAGCACTAAAAGCGCTCTCAGCCATACGACAACGCCATCCTGATCAGCATAGTCACTTTTAGTTCTAACACCTCTCACATATCTGTAAATGCATCTATTTCAGGCCTGCACAAGCCCTTCTATTCAAGAATTGTGACTTCTGACAACTCAGAAAAATTTCCTGAGTACTAACCTCCGTTATTCTACTTCTGAGACATACTACAACTTAATTAACGCACCTTCATCCCAAACCTTTAAGGCCCAAGCTATTCTAATATGGTGTCTCTCACAACTCGGTAAATTGGTCTCAGCCCAAAAAGTGGACTGTGATGCTATTACTCCTTGCTAGGCACAGAATTGCCATGTCTGGGATGCGTGGACTGGTAACAACGATATTGAAATGGCTGAGAGATTCATTATATTGCTATGACCTTTTTGACATGTTCTCATCCACATTACCAACTAAAAACAGGCCAGAAAACACATAAGGCCCATTGAGATTGTATCCTGCCAACAGTCTCATTGATACACTTGGGAACTCAAGACCCATTACTCAAGAGGCCCAACAGGCCACATAACTACGAGGTATACCACACACTTTACTGGATGTCTACAAACTAAATGGGCTGCTACTGCTTATTCAGCCAGGTGGCAAGTGTGTAGTAGTAAGGGTGCGCTTATGTTAATGCTTACATGCATTATGAATTGTATACAAATTGATTGAAATGTCTAGTTACATTGTTTTGCTTAAAATATACATGCATACATACAGCTATAAAACTGCCAAAATGCTAACTGTCTACTTTTCTCAGTCCTAATGAGTTGCAAAACCCATAACCCAATTCTTGGATCACTTTCTAATTCTGTTGGTGCACCTCACTGCTCTTGACATCCAGTGTTGAAAAGTGTGCCGAGGTTAAGAATTGTGCATTCTCACCTTATCTTTGTGTGTTCTGTTTACAGGTGGTGTGCTCTGGTCAGTTATGGTGTGCTGCTTGTAGTCCTCGGAGCATTTATCTTCGGACAGACAACAACCAACGCCATCCTAGTAGACCTGAGTGGGTGATGCCATAGATGTAGCCGGATGCCTGGCCTTCACCATTGGAGCCTGGAAGGAGCCATTGTGTGTTCAGAATGCAGAGACACTATGCTCTCAATCCTTGGCCCTGCCCACCTTCAAGTGAACTGGCAGGGGGCTTGTATGGGTCTTTGCGACATAACCACAATGGTTTAGGTTCAACTGCTACACACCTCTCTTCTCCTCTCCAAATACTCACCACTCTCTAAAGTGCTTGTTCGATTAGCGACCACTAACCAAAGGGAATCAGAATGGTGCAAAAGCTTTCTGGGGTTGCATCTATTCATGCTTTTTGTCAGGGACATGGGACATTCCCACCAGTGCATGCATGACTGCACTTTTCTCCTCAGTGATGCCTTTCCACCTTTCAGTGTGTGTTTCCTGTGAAGTTGACTGATCCCTCATGCATGCACGTATGTGTGGGGAGGAGCATTTTAAGTGCACTTCATGCTTAGTCTCCCCGTTTTGGAGGGTAATCACGGAAAAACTGCGTACACACAGGAGGCCTCTGCACTGCTTGCACTGTATTCCATAAGAAAATGCCCTTCTGTGGAATATCACTAAGCCATCTTTCTCATAGGTGTGGAGATAGTGACAAAATGGTTTAATCTAACATTCCAATTTTTGACTCCTGGCCATGCTCGCCCGTCATGTCTTTCTCGCTGTCTGTTTTTACATCTGCCTAATTCTGTTTATATAGTTTTCTCCCTATGTCCATTCCTCCTAACCTTCCTGGCGGTTCATCTCCTCTTTACACATATTTCTTCTCTCACCTGCTTTTTTTGTCACTTTCTGTAGTTTTTATAGTCCGTTTATTTTGTATCTCTTGCACAGTCTTTTTTTTTTTCTCTTGCTTACCTTGTCTCCTTACCTTCCAAATGATTTTCCCATTTCTGCTGGTTTGCATCCTGGCCTTGCAAAATCTCCTTTCCTGTCTCTTTTTCCTTCTTTCCTTTAATCTTCTAATTGCATTCTCTGTCTCCTTCCAGGCTTCCATCCTCTTCCTCCACTTTCTTACAGACACACCTTTTGTTACTTGTGTATTCCTTGTGGTGTAGCCTAAGAAATTATTAATCTACTGTTGCCCTCAAACCATAGAGCAGGGTCTTCTTGATGCTCGTCTATAGACAGCACAAACATTATAAAACTGCCCAACAGTCTCTTGCGCACAAGTTCAAGAAAACAGCAGTTGAACAACTTAAGTAATGAGTCGGACGCAACAGTCAGTTCAGCGCATTCTCTAATACAAGCACATTTTCACGTGGAATCATTATCACATTTTTTTAATTGAGCGGTGCTCGATTTTAAGTTCAGTAACTAACAAATCCCTGAACAGTCTTGTGTATGCATGTTTTAAGTTAACATTTATGTTTTTAATCATTGAAGAAACATTTTATTATATTTTATTTTTGTGCAACACCTCTAGTGAAACGATCACAAGGCAGCACAGTTCTGTTGTTTTAAAGCCTAGAGGGCTGTGACTGTTTACAAAAGTCAGTCTTCTTGAAGACAACACTTTCCTCACCTGTCAACCTTTCTGCCAGCTTACATTAGTATTGCTTTTGTACGGGTAGTTGACTTAACAAGATGTTCATTTCAGCAGGTGACTGGGATATGGTGAGGACTCAATGATAATTTAAGCATCATCGAACCATCATAACACAAAAGAAACCACCCTTCAGGGCAGTCAACAAAAACCTAGTTGAAAGCCCGCCTTTGAAGTAAGTTTTTGTTGATTGGGCCTGGAATTGTTGGAATTGAGAAACAGCAGGAGGAAGCATGGTGATGTTCTGCGACTGTAGATGCGGTCAGCAGCAACCATGAAGTGGGTGAGCGAACCACATGATCTGCAGCAGTACAGAAACTCATTGAAGCTATTAACATTGTAGCCAAACATGAATCAGGGACGAGATTGAATCGCCGTCTGCCTCCACAGGGAGGAAGCAGAATTACGTTTTTTTAAGTGGAGCATCAAGCTGTTGGATCTCTTTGCCTCTTAAGGCAAGCCCAGGTTCTCCAAATATGCTTCTTAATAATGGACAAAAGGCAAGGCTAGTTTGGGGGTTCATTCTCTCCCCCACCCGCCCCCATTGAAAGAATTCTAGTTAAACTGTGGCTGATAATTTTTTTGATTTCTGAATGCTCTGGTTGGGGCAGTGTGTGGGATTCATTCCCTCTCTTTCCCACTGAGGGCCTGCCCTTCCAAAAGTGAGAGGAAGGGCAGCCTTTACTTCGCAACACTGAACTTGAGTGTATGGTTGCCAAGAGCCTGACCTGTTATTCTGTGGTCCTCTTAATTAGTACTGTTTTGACTTGAAAGGGATTTAATTCATTTTCACTGGGGCATTTAAGATGGTACTTTTTAGTGACAATTACATTATCTGGCAGAGTAAACAAGCATTAGTCCTTGTCCGCTGAAAAACACTAAAAATATGTGTGTGTGTATGTATGTGTGTGTGTGTGTGTGTATATATATATATATATATATATATATATATATATAGTGTGTGTGTGTGTGTGTGTTCTACAGTGATTAAAGTGGTTATTTGTTTTCAACTAAGACCTTGTCAGGGGGTTAACATGGATCAGAAGTTTAATTTCCTGTGCCTTTTGCTAACCCCTATTTGGCGGGAAAGTGGATTCACATAAATGTGAAAGCAAGTAGGGATTTTGCATTTTATTTTGCTCAAAGTAAGCAGCTGAATTCTTTCAGTAGCTAGTTTATTATCCTTTGGTGTACCATAGTCTGAAATGAAGCTCTCAGTGATGATTTGTTTTTAATTATGAAACATGTCAGATTCTAAAGCAGTATTTTAATTAGGATATTTCACCCACCATCTGAATTCTTAGGCGTGTTCTGGGCTGTGAAGAGGATGATCGGTTCAGTTAGGCCATGTAGAAAACGTTTTTTTGCTAAACCACTTTTAGTCATTAGAGTTAGCATTGCCTGCAAAATATGAATTCTTGTGAATAGTCCAATACCTTTGTAGAAAGAGGCCTCATTGTAAAACTATGCATATTTTTTACTATAGTATCCTAAGTACCGTAAACACCCCCCATCCTAAGCAATGTCCGCCTGCCTTCACTGCTGCTCTACACCTCTGTATTCCTAGCATGCAACTAGACAGAATGAAAGGGAACTGAGGCCAGAAGGCAGTACAGGTTTCTTATATTGGGGGAGGGGGGCCTTAGGGTGACGCTGCGCACATGTATGGTCCCTTCCAACACATTGTGCTCTGTAACATGAAATGGCCCCCATAGTTGAGGTCTGGATGTCCTCGGTGGAGGAATGAATAGGTGAGTGTTACTAGACAGTGAATGCAAAAGCTATTGTGTCGCTTTTTTTTATGAGGGGGAGCTTTTCAAATTGTTGCCCTTAATTTCGACAACCTTTAAGCCTAGTCGTTTTTGCTGTCCCTATGGGTAGCAGAGACGAACTTGAAAGAGGAGCCTTGGGGAAGAGTTCTACACTGAGAGATTGGAATAGTAGGGACACTTCCCTAGGGATAGGCTTTCATCTCTGGAGGGACACAGAAGGAAAGTAAATGTAAAATGGAGTAGTACAGAGGGGATAAAAGTGTGGAAGTGTTCGGGTTTCTCTCTACTTTGTGGAAATGCACTGACAGAGAAGAAGGGGGAACTACATTTATTACACAAAGTGATAAATGGGTCTGAAGGGACAGATCTGCTTGTAAATTATATTTATTACATACAATTCTGTACACATAAATACAATATGAGGGAAATAGGTGCCTCAAAAAGTTGTCTTGCCCCTGCAGTCATAAAGAGGGAGCGAGGTGGACATACATGCCTGCCCAGTGCCTTTTCTCTATGCAGCGATGGGGGCAATTGTGACAGCAAAGCCAAGGGGCAATGTTTATTCCTTACAGTTTGTATTAAGTAGTGTTTTTAATATAATCACTTCTCTTTTCCTTGGTGTGTGGGTCTTCTTTTCCTGTTATGACGTGAACTACAACTCAAGCGACATTTTGGAAGCAGGCTAGAATTTTACATGTCCAGGCTGCTTCTGATTGTAAACCTCATTTCTGGGGACCTACCTTACAAAATGGTTATTTACCTCCCTAACACAATTTAGGCAATACAGAATGCATTTATTTTGTTCAGTGTAAACTCTATTTCTGTGAATTTTTAGCTCATGTACTTTTTTTTTCAAGAAGTGTGTACTGTTTCAGGGATAAAAGGGACAACTCTGCGTTAGTGAGAGCGAAATGAAATCTGGGAAATAATCTTAAGCAAAGGGAAACTAGAGCTGTCTACCTATCACTTTGAGCGTTAAGTGGCCACATGGTGGGAAGCCCAAAACTGTTCTCTGTAGGTAGCTGAGTATTCTGGGTTAGACTAAAGGAACGATGACACTTGGCAAACAACGTAGCTGTGTTGAGTGATTAGGGAAGTGATTTAAGAATGGTTTGAGGCTATTCTCTCCCTCTGTCTTGCAGACTCGGGTATTCAGCCTTGGGACAAGTTTCACCTCTCATGAGGTGTAATTGCTAACTAAACCCTTACAGGTAGTCTGGCTCAGTACCACCAGCAATAGCTCTATTCATTGTTGATGCAAGTACATGTGACGAGGGTGTTGGTGCTAAGAGACACGGATAAAACTCTTGCAACAAAGAGCTTTAGTTTTGCCGTCTTTTAAATGATTTACATTTTTTTTTTTACACTAATAAAGTTATTTGTGACATCTAAAGCCAATATCTGTGTCTTGTATGTTCATTTTGTTTGCAAGGAAATCCTGTATTTGTTTTTGTTATATTTTTGAAGCTGGTTCATTGTGTTGATGTGAAATTACATGGCTCAAGGGGAAGGTTCTCCGCAGTGGTCTCGGTTGAGCTCGAGATCACGGTCCTTTTCCCCCATCTGACTCTTGCGTCTGAGCCAGTTTAATGGTTCCAAGTTGTGACTTTGATACATTTCAGTCATTTGTCAAATAGTCCTACTTTTAACCTCTGCCACGGGGTTAACTACTTCACATGAAATGTGAGAAAGTTTCCAGTAGACAACCGTAGGGTTTTTGGGTGTGTCTAAGCAAGCTATCCTATGCCTGAAGAGAAGAAAACATCCACAGAATAATAAATAAAAAAAACATCTATTTGTTACCACCAGAATCAGAGGCCTTTGAAAGTTCATGTTTCTTAGTAGAAACTACTAGTGTTAGTAAAAATTTGGTAGGGCACCACCAGGGCAAAATGTCAAGGGGGGCATTGCTTTTTCTAGTATTCTCTTCTCTTCTGAAACTTTGAAGAATCAGATGGGGAACTGTGTGTTTTGCAAAGTGCAGTCTTTGAAAGTTTGAGCATTGCCTGCTAATCTAGGCTCGACTCGTGATAACATCAAGCGCCCTCACTACTGTGAATGCGCTACACTGATGTACATTTACATAGAAGTCACAATATCAGTGATTTGCAGCATAAGTTGTTGTCGATCCCGTTCTTTATTCTTTTGCTTTCAAACGTTGGGTTTGGGATATTCCCGTTTGTTTCAAGGGTGCGCCGTGGAGCCATGTCCCACCGCGTCTACAATGCACAGGAACAGACGCCTCCCTTTATTTTTACATCTTTAGGCTCGGACCAGTGCACCACTGCTGCACACCATCATAAGCAAATCAACTCCATTGCAACGGGGGGAAATACGCCCAAGTGTTATTTACAAGGGGGTCACCAGAGACCAGCCATTTCGACTCCGAACAATAAATATGTAGCTGGCCAGAAAATGTAATATGAGAATGACAAAGAGGAGGATGGAAGATGGAAGCTATGCATTTAAATTTGGCTCTTCCTTTAAAATCTGTCCCTATGGCCGATCTGCATTACTTCTGTAACCTGTGTTTGCAAAGGTTTAAGGAAATACAGTGACTCTCATATGAAGCATTTCGGTGCCACAAAAGCTCGGGATGTTGAGCACATTATGCTTAAATAACCATAATGCTTAGCGAGTCGCCTTAAGTGGTATACAAAGAGTGCAAAAGGGTGGGTAAAATATTCTAGACCAGAAAGAACAGAGCCAACCTCCACCAGAATCTGAAAGTTCTAAATAAGGTGAAAGTAATGCATCAAGAGCCCGTGCTAACCTGCAGTGACCGCGAGGGCCACTGCGCCTGGATCACAAACACCTAAATGCGAATCCTTGAAAGAAAACTTCTCCGGTATCCGGCTCTGAAAATGACCCGAAAGGACAATCTGGCTCAAAAGAGGACTGGATCGTGAGAGACCATGATCCTGAAGAGGGTCACTTCCCAGATACGGACCGGCCTTGTAAAGTGTCAAGTCTGACAAATCGACCTCCCTGAGAAGATAGTCGTATGGATATGAAGCAACCTTGAAAAAATAATCAGTCCTGAGACCAAGAACAAGAGAAACAAAAAAAGAATGTGGGCGGCATGCCCGAGGTGAATTCAAGCACTCAGTGACTTAAATCCGTTTATATATTTAAAAAACGTTGGTGCTGCCATGGGTGGGTTTTTTTATACACAAGCATTAGAAACATCATTCAGAGAAAGGTAGGACAATCACGTCTTAATACAATAAATGCAGATTTGATTCATTGAAAGAAAATAATAATGCACTCGTACAAGTAAAATATTGTAATTCCAATATATAGATGTAATACTTCCAAACCGTGAGTTTTAGACAGTCTCAGTTATAGCAAAAAGCACATATGTCCGATGACGAGAACTGTCTTTGAGTGTCCACTATTGAGATGTGCATAATTGCCAGTCCACTCTCGGGCTGTAGTGTCAATATTAGTCATTCTTCATCGTACTTGCTGTTTTGGAGATTCGGCACATAATTGTGAAGCAAGACCTGGAGATTGTGCCAATGTTTCGTTCTCTAGGACTAGAAGCTTTCAGGCAAAATGGCTACCCCTGCTTGTTAAGTAAAAGAAAACGAACACATGTACCCCTAGAAATCTGTTCGATTAGTAGTACTCGTGTAAATCTTACCAGGATAGAGTGCTAAAACATACAGTGAGTCCAGAGTGAATAAATCCATCAATGAGTTATAATTGAAACACAACAGGTGCCCAAAGTACAGCGCTTCACTGTGCTAACCAAGACGTATAGACAAATACAATGAAAACTACATTATAACAACTTACAATAAGGTCGTATTAGGTCCATAAAGATATGTGTGGTATGTGCTAGCCCGAGTCTATAGCAACTAAGCGGTAGCGATAAAATAAAGCCCCTATAAGGGCATAAAGAACAAATATTACCCTATATCATAAAATACACATTGTAAAGATCGACAAATTAGTGAATAAATTCGCACAAGGAGACCGTGGTTGCCACATATGACTCCAAGTATCCAATGTGGGGGAAGAACTGCGGAGGAGCATACTAATATCTTTTGCGAGGAACAAGCAAACTGTGTCAGCCATCTTAGAAGTAGAAAGAAGCTCCGTTTTTTAAATCAGAAATAACGATGAAAGGGGGTAGTAACAAAAAAGCAAAGCGTTAAAAAAAAAAATCGAGGTATATGCAGGACAAAAACAGCTGAAATACCTACAAGGAAAATAAGTCAAAATGTGAACATTTTGAGCATCAAGTTAAAAAGGGGATGGCAATATTTTAAGGGTGATAGATAACTCCCTGCTACTATTATGCTATAATCTGGTACTAGTACTGCAGCCCGACGAAGCGGACCTCTCCCAACCATAGACACAAACTCCTACATTCTAAGTTCCTCCACAGGGCGTACACTACACCTAGTGCATTGGCCACCATAGACCCGTCGAGATCCTCTCAGTGTCCTAAATATAGAATGGAGGACATTGATTTTATGCACTTAACATGGACATGTGCCCATATAGTAACATATCGACAAAAGGCCTTCTCCCACCTGTCCTTGATGGGGGCAACACTTACACCAGACCCACTACTGGCGTTACTGGGATACATCGATGATGCACCACAGCAGGTCCACAGACTTAGTGGATTGGCCTTATTATTAGCGAAACCTAAGACTGCGCTGTGATGGGGCAGTGGAATCTGTCCTCCTGACTCCGCATGGCTGAACAAGCATGACTTACTGTGACGCCACCAGTGAAATCTACGGTACCTTGCAACCCCCTGCTGCCCACCCCAAGGATATTTGCCAGCCACTCAGGAGGTAGTTATTGACACTGAAACCTGGAGAATAACTAATCTGCTGTGGTTTGCACTCGGTGGCCTTCTAAAGTACCTGTCACCCACTTCCGTTAACATGACCAGACATGTCCACTGATTTTTGTCTAACTACACCCGTTTTCAAATAATGCTCGGTCTTGCTGGTGTATGCTGTTGTTTCAATGAAAATGCTGAATAAAACATTTTAAAAAATCATATCATGTAAGGAGTCATATCTGGTCTCTAGGTTTATGAGTAAATCAACATGCAGTAACTAAACGCAACTTAATGCTAATGTGGTTTGATGATAACATATATGACAGATGCAATGGCTATATATATAACTGAGTACTAGGAACCCAGAGGCTGGTTTTCAACTCGAATTTAAAACCATGTTAAAAAGGGGGGCATACTATGTTGAGAACATGAATACTGACTGGCTAAGAATTGTAAATCTATTTATTCACATAATAAATAAGGTGCTGTAGTTAAATAATAACCGAGGAGAAGCATATATGCTCAGAATATAATGAGCATCACTGATTGTTTGAACATGGGATCATTTAGAACAAACAGAGGCAAAGTTATATAAATGGTGATTGCCACATAAGGAGCATAAAGAACAACCACAGACACAGTCATTAACATGATTATTTTGTGCCATGATTGATAGTCCAGTATTACTGTAATGATTATTTATTAATAGCCAACGAAAACCATCCAACACAGACATTGAGACCATTGTTAACTGTGTCAGGTTGTTAAATCCTTCTGTTTTCGTGTAATGTGAATAAATAATCAACGTTCCGTTTTTTAACCGATCTTTTAATTACTTCTGCTATCCACCATTTCACGTCCCTGGCCGAGTGCTTTCACTGTATACCGTCCCACCACTGGCTCGTGTTCCACGCAGCATCTGATTCTTGATTGGTGGTGTCAAAGTCTTTTTCGCATCTCTTGGGTGGTCTTTCCAATCATACAGGGAGTGCAGAATTATTAGGCAAGTTTTATTTTTGAGGATTAATTTTATTATTGAACAACAACCATGTTCTCAATGAACCCAAAAAACTCATTAATATCAAAACTGAATATTTTTGGAAGTAGTTTTTAGTTTGTTTTTAGTTTTAGCTATGTTAGGGGGATATCTGTGTGTGCAGGTGACTATCACTGTGCATAATTATTAGGCAACTTAACAAAAAAAAAATATATACCCATTTCAATTATTTATCATTACCAGTGAAACCAATATAACATCTCAACATTCACAAATATACATTTCTGACATTCAAAAACAAAACAAAAACAAATCAGTGACCAATATAGCCACCTTTCTTTGCAAGGACACTCAAAAGCCTGCCATCCATGGATTCTGTCAGTGTTTTGATCTGTTCACCATCAACATTGCGTGCAGCAGCAACCACAGCCTCCCAGACACTGTTCAGAGAGGTGTACTGTTTTCCCTCCTTGTAAATCTCACATTTGATGATGGACCACAGGTTCTCAATGGGGTTCAGATCAGGTGAACAAGGAGGCCATGTCATTAGATTTCCTTCTTTTATACCCTTTCTTGCCAGCCACGCTGTGGAGTACTTGGACGCGTGTGATGGAGCATTGTCCTGCATGAAAATCATGTTTTTCTTGAAGGATGCAGACTTCTTCCTGTACCACTGCTTGAAGAAGGTGTCTTCCAGGAACTGGCAGTAGGACTGGGAGTTGAGCTTGACTCTATCCTCAACCCGAAAAGGCCCCACAAGCTCATCTTTGATTATACCAGCCCAAACCAGTACTCCACCTCCACCTTGCTGGCGTCTGAGTCGGACTGGAGCTCTCTGCCCTTTACCAATCCAGCCACGGGCCCATCCATCTGGCCCATCAAGACTCACTCTCATTTCATCAGTCCATAAAACCTTAGAAAAATCAGTCTTGAGATATTTCTTGGCCCAGTCTTGACGTTTCAGCTTGTGTGTCTTGTTCAGTGGTGGTCGTCTTTCAGCCTTTCTTACCTTGGCCATGTCTCTGAGTATTGCACACCTTGTGCTTTTGGGCACTCCAGTGATGTTGCAGCTCTGAAATATGGCCAAACTGGTGGCAAGTGGCATCGTGGCAGCTGCACGCTTGACTTTTCTCAGTTCATGGGCAGTTATTTTGCGCCTTGGTTTTTCCACACGCTTCTTGCGACCCTGTTGACTATTTTGAATGAAACGCTTGATTGTTCGATGATCACGCTTCAGAAGCTTTGCAATTTTAAGAGTGCTGCATCCCTCTGCAAGATATCTCACTATTTTTGACTTTTCTGAGCCTGTCAAGTCCTTCTTTTGACCCATTTTGCCAAAGGAAAGGAAGTTGCCTAATAATTATGCACACCTGATATAGGGTGTTGATGTCATTAGACCACACCCCTTCTCATTACAGAGATGCACATCACCTAATATGCTTAATTGGTAGTAGGCTTTCGAGCCTATACAGCTTGGAGTAAGACAACATGCATAAAGAGGATGATGTGGTCAAAATACTCATTTGCCTAATAATTCTGCACTCCCTGTAGACCACATGGACAGTTTGCAACAGATGACATTTTTAGTCAAGCACTTGAAAAAAGGTTTAACGTGCCATATCTGTCCGTTCACGGAAAAGGATGTGAATATGTTACTGGTACTACACTGTAACACTGCCACAATAACAAGTGCCCAATTATATGTCCTAGGCCAGCACTTTCTAAGGGGAGGATCAATATAGACATTTACTAATTTATTCCATAAGTTTTTATCACGTTTAAATGCACACTAATGTTTGTCAATATAGACTGTATTATTAACAAAATGCCAGTGTTTAAGAATAATCTTTATAATTTTGTTGGATTCTGGACCAAAGGCAGAAACAAACTATTCTGGGGTCTTTTAGCCAGTTTTTTGTCTTGGAGTGGTATACAGCGGTCATTATACCAGGCTCGTGACAATGATCTTTTAATAACTCTGCATGGGTCACCAAGCGCCTTGAGTTTTAGTGCTAGTTTTTTTTTTAGCTTCCATGATATAATCCGATCTTAAACATAATTACCAAATGTGATGTAGTCTTTCAGATTCTGTGGATGGTTACTGTTGTACTTCTAGAAGGTACTGAAGGAAGTAGGTTTTGTGTACAATGAAGTCTGTAATACACTGTTGTCCTCATTAATAGCAAGATCTAAAACATGAATATGTTGTAGTCCGAAGTAAAAGATGAGTACACTTGTGGAACATCTTAAGTTGGATGTCAGTATCTTGCCAGACCATAACCACATCTATGTGTCATGTCCATTTTAGTTTATTAGATTTATATGCATTGCTTTAATGATTTATGTAATTATCTTAAAAAATCACAACATAGAGGTTAGCTATACAAGGAACACAAGCATTGGCAGAGCCAATCAGTCTCGCATATGGAAGAACTATTGGCTTTGACAACCAGGTGGGGTGGATAACGGGAGGGTGGGTGCATAACGGGAGGGTGAGTGGAGCACAGGAGGGCAGGTGACAGTGGAGAACAGGAAGGTATGAAAAGCACTATAAAGCAGGCAGCGCGGGTTACGTTTTAGCGCCTTCTTTTTCTCCTCTGTGTTGGGAGGGGGGAGAAGAAACAGGGACGAATGTTGGAGGGTGGAATAGAAGCAGTGATTGGGCATGCTCACCCTCCCTCCCTGCCTCACTTTAGGGAGAGTCACAAGTATTTGAGACAGAGCATTGAACAGCAGAGCTGTATCTCAAGTTAGCAAGACACGCCAGATACCTAGCCCCTCAGTTACCAACTGTTACTAAAAATGGCTCAAGAGCCCTGCACCCACCATAGCTATTTGACCCTGAACTATCAAATCAGACTCTGCCTTTCATCCTTCAGAGGTCAATGAAATTAGTACACTTGAGTTAGGTAATACTTATGTATGTTATGTTAGCGCCCAGACATCCCTGTTGTTACTTATTATTGGTAAGCACAAGTAAGTTTTGTTTACAAGCAGACGCTCCTGAGTACTCCCAGCCCAGGATTAGCCCCAGGGGCGCCTTATGCTGCTATGTTAGAGGGAGTGAGAGTTAACTTCTGAGCTCTGTAAAATGCTCTGCCAGTCACCCCCTCCGCCCCACCCGCACCTCAGCCTATCCTTACTCCTCCACCCCCATTCCAGAGGAAAGGGAGTTTCCGAGTTATTATAGATGACTAGACGGCTTCGCTGGTTCACACCTCGGAGATCTGTGTACAATGACGTAGCTTTGTCGTCGAGGCGGCTCTCGTGAGGTTTTTATAAATCAGCAAGGCTCGTAAACAAGCCACGTAAAAGATCTCCTATTGTTGTTCAATCTCCCACCCCCACACTTCCAAGAGCGGAGGGGCATATTTACGAGAGGCTTGCGCTGCCGGAATGTCATTTTTTTTAACGCTTTGGCGGCGCAAGCCTTTCACCCATATATCTAGGAGCCACGCAAAGCCACTTTGCGTGGCTTTGCATGGCTTCATAGATATACAGTAAGGCAAAGCAGTGGAAGTCGCTGCGTTGCCTTACTCTGCATCAATGGGACAGTCCATGGGTGTTTCGGTGGGATTTCCCATGCAACATCCATTGATATTGACACTGCCCCAGATGTAATTAATGGCGTAAACCCAGGGCAGTGGCAATACCTTACGCTTCCCTAGGGGTGGCGCAACAAGGAGTAATATTTTTATTTCGCCTCATTCTTTCCTCTTTCTGTGTGTGCTGCAGAATGCAGCACACACAGAAAGAGGAAAACTCCTCTCTGGAATGTTTTTGTGCAGGAAGGTTCCCCTTCCTGCACTAAAACAATGCTGGCTGCAACGCAGACAACCTAGGCTATGGTATAAGTATGCCTGCGTTGGCTCAGGCAGCACATTGTGTGCCGCACAGCGGGAAAGGAGTGCACTGTATTTCATAAACACCGTGCATTCCGGCCCTTTCCCTACCCTTTGGGTAGTGCAGCGCAGCAAGAAGACTTGCCACACTGCCCTATGCCAACCGCCCATAAATATGGGCCTGACTTTATCAGCAAAAGGCTTCCCTGCTGCGAGGGAGGGTCAGTGAGGGCACAGATATGGCAACAGAACTAAATGGTGGTTGGTTGCCGGTGCAGAGCTGACAAAGGGCCTTAGGTTAGTAACACGACCAGCCCTCAATTTGTGCACGACACAAAAAACAGCCCTCAATTTGTGCACGACACAAAAATTTGATATTTCATTCCATGTACATAGTGCTAAAAACAAAACGGTCTGCTGCCCAATGATTAGTGATTTTCCTGACCATAAACAACAAAAAATGCACCCCGAAGAAGCGCAAGTTGTAAAGCTATGCCTTCGGGGTACAACTGGAAAGTGAACGGAGTACACAGACCGGCTTAAAACCCTCCGTGAACCCGGACCCTCGCAAGCTTTTATTTTTGCAGATTTATATAGCACGAACTCGGCCGGAAGGTATTGGAGTGGTTCCTAAACCGAGAGAAATTAACTGATGTCAACAATCCTAGGATGTTGAGGAAACACTGAGACTCGGACCTGGATCCCCCGCTACAAAGGCGGCAGCTCTGTCTGTTGGCCTCACCCTTTGTGGATGAAACCAAACCGTAAACAGTCCACCAAGTGCGCACCATGTTGTTAAAAGGCCATCACAGTTCTCTGCTAAAGTCTTTACAATACGTAGCCGCATAAATCTTCCACCTGTAACCTACATTACGTGAATGGTGAGAGCTGCAATGGGCAAAAACAAAAGAATGAGGCAGTCTACAACAGAAAGGGGGGTGGGGACCGGCAACAAAGGAATGGGGGTGGAGGCGAGTGGGCCATGGACGTCAATTAAGGGTCCCCGGGGGGCTTGCCCTTCGCGACCCCTGGCACTGTTTTTTCTACCTCTGGCTTCAGAGGTGGCAAACGCAGTGGCAGCTCCTCCGTATGAAGGTCAGTTGTGGCTCCGCTCGCTATGGTTTTGACCAATTTCTTTTTTTATTATACTAATAGTGAAAAATAAAATATTATACACTATTGGTATCATAAAAATGTGAATGTGCCCTTTCATGAAAGCTGAGGTAAATAAAAATGCTTCTAAATGTATGTTGTGTGCGTACTTGAGTGTGAGAGTGTGCTTATGTGAGAGTGTGTAAGTGTAAATTTGTGCGTATGAGTGAGTAGGTGTCTGTGAGTGAAAGTGGAGGTCAAAAGGTGCGTGATGTCACTTCCGCTATCCCTAGCATTTTGGTGAATTGACGCCCATGGAGGGGGGCGCAGAAAAACAAGAACAGGACACCAACTGAAGGGCCGGTGGGGGCAAGCAACACTGATGAGCGAGGGATTAAGGCGGAGTGGGCATGGAGGGGCTAGGAGTACATGACTGAGCCAGATGAATAAAACACACTCTGAAAGAGTGCTGAAACAGAAAAAAACAATCATTGGCAAAGCAATAGGTCTCACCATTGGGACTTATTTGCTTTGACATTAGATTTTAGAGCTGTACTGCACCCCCGGTGCTGTGTAATACGGCTTAAGAGGATTTTTTTTAAGAAAACGCCTATGATGTGCTGTAAGCCCCCTGTAAGGAAACAATAGGTATTTTTGCAAACCAGGCATCTTGCGATGTTTCCTAGATGAGACATGAATACACCAGAATAGAGGCGAACAGAAAAAAAAACAGGAAAGGCTTCCAATTCCTGCAGATGTGTCTCCCACAAATATAGATCAAATAGAGAGTGAGACCACCTTTTCCATCACAAGGCTAGTTCAGGACCCAGGAGAATACTAACACACCCATTTTGTCTCTTTTTGTTGCATATTAGGGAAGAGTTGTACATTTCTGATGCACATAAATCCGACACAAGGGTACTTTACACCTGAAATTTCCAGAATGAAGGCAAAGCAGGTATTACATATTCCTAAATAAAGTACTGAGGAAGAACAAGATATGAAAGGAGGCAGAAACTAACCGATCAGACCGTTTCTGATGTTCTATACATTGTTATAGCTTAGTAAAGATTTTAAAATGTAATACTAATATACACTGTCAACTACTGAAGCATTATTTACGTAAAGATAACTAGTGGCTGTGTACTAAGATGGTGCGCACTTCCAAAATGAAAATTTTCTTCTTTGCTGGTATTACAATCCAAAAAAGTACATATTATTGACAGTTCAGCATATATAATATACGGAGTGCTAGAGTGGCTCCACACCCAGCCACAAGGTGTGTAGATTGTGATCCCGAAGGTCCACAATGAGTGAATGAAGTTGAAAGAACCACAGCACATCCAAGCATTCCAAATGTTAGTCCTTTATTCTTCTTGGGTATTCATTGAAAACAGCAAACGTTATACCATTCCATGTGCATACAGCCGACACATGTTTCGTCGTAACAACAACTTTTTCAAGGCTCATTAAAAACTGTAAGTTATTTGATCTGTGTCACAATATGGCCGTCTTATAATATTCGAGGTAGAAGTTGCTTATCACATGTATGGATATATCAATCTATATTCAACGGTACACCTTGGTAGTGAATCAAGGTATTGTACCAGGACCATAAGTCCAACAGTCGTATGTTCGATCTTGTTTCTTGTTTGAAGTGGTCGAAGCATTATTTCACCTAAAATTTCTAAAAACCTGATGCAAAACGCGTTAGCATCAATTGCATTTCCACTCCACTGGCCTAACATAATCTTGATTTTCACTGACCCCTGTGGGAAATCACTACATGGGCACAGTACACGCTCTCTCTCTTGCACTGCCTTTAAAATGTTCATTCAATTCGTTTAAGTTTTTCAACCAAATTTTAATCCACAGCACAAAATAACACATTGTAGTGTACACTGTGGGGGATTCAGATTTCTGACTTGCAGATAAAATGTGGATGTCTCAAGGAGCATGAAACCCAGTGAACTAGCCTACAGCTTACTATTGCATGACTCATTCACAAGGCACCTTGTTGAGTGAGGACAGATCATATACTTCGCAAGAGGAAGTGTGACCCAAGATTCAAATGAACCGCTTGTAAAGTTTTTACCAAGCATATTTGGTACTAAGGCCCATATTTATACTATTTTAGTGCCGCATTTGTATAATATTTGACGCAAAAGCGGCGCAAACTTACAAAATTCAATTGTATTTTGTAAGTTTGCGTCGCTTTTGCTTAAAAAAAATATTAATATGGGCCAAAGTTTGCAAATCCGTTTTATGTTGCTGTACATACTAAACACAGGTTGCCCACCTTCCAGGCACATCTATGGAAGTAAATGTGACTTTATAGGGTCTTTATGGCCAATTAATTATCTAGAATGGGTGCAAGCAAGTATATGCGCCCGACTTTTACACTTGTGTTCTATAACGGATGAGTGTAAATTACAACTGCTTTGGTTTTCACAGGCAGTTGCCGATACCTTTTCGCTGTGAATAATGAACACTAAAAATGTTTTGAGCTAACGCGTCAATAATTGTTAATTTGATTAAGGACATGGAGGTGAGAATTATGCTTCTACTTCTTTGCTGTTTATTACATATCAAACCACAGAAGCCAATAAAAATCAAGCTTTTATGTAAATATATTTCCCATAACATTCACTATGACATCATGACCTTTGCACCAATCGCAGCACATGACCATGTATATAAACTTGTTTGCGCCATAATACGCCCTCTTTCTTTGCTCATCTATTGAGCAACTTCGGATTCCTTGTTGAAATGATCAGCTATCCTCTTCCATTGAAACCACAGCAGAAATAGGCAGAACGAACTTGAAGTAATCAAAGGACCAACAGGGTCTGGAACTTGCAACATGAAGAGACTATGTCATTTACCCATTCTCCTGATCAAAGTCTGAAAGAAGACGAAAAAAGGCAATATAACACCCAGACTTCCAGGACAAGGGCCATTATAAAAGCCATCACAAAGTAAATGGGAGGGAAGCATCAACAACATAATTATAAATAATGTAATCGCATAGGATTTGTATGTTGTGAAATGATAGGGTGGAATAATCCTCGCCTCTATGTCCTCAAAAAAATTGAAAATTCTTGATGTGTTAGCTAGAAAATGTTTTATTTTATGTCATGACCAAGGCTTCGGATTATGGTTGTTTAAAGCTGTTGAAGGACTATGGAAGCCACACCTAAAATCGGTTTGTAGTGAAAGGTTTTAAATATAGACTCTGCGGACCAGTCCACTGCTCTCATTATGTCTTGAAGGTGGGACTCTGGGCTAAAAGATTTTGATGCCATGGCATCCCTCACTGAATGGGCTCCAAACTTAGAAGTGTCTGTGCCTACCTCTGAGAGAATCCATTTTACCCAGTGAGCCAAAGTCGCAGAAGATGCAGGATGAAATGGTTTCTGGAGAGCAATCAAAAGCTAACCCCCGTTAGATTGACAGAATTCCCTGGGATGATCTTCATACTCTTTCAAACAATGAATGATACACAGTTTTGGATTATCTGGAAAGCTGTTTTATTATCATTTTATTTATCACTGACTGAGCCACAGAATCTAGGGCCCGGTCATGGCAGGGAGGAGAAGTGGTTGGAACTGTAAGTGCACGTCGGTTTGGTCTGCTGTCTTAGGACAGCCAAACTGACATGTGAACTTGCGTTTCTTAAACCCAGCTGTGTTACAAAGCCGGGTGATGAAATGGCACAGGCTCCTTGTGCCTAAGCGCGTCAGACCAGCCCTCTCAGGCCAATCCCGGTGCTGCTCTCATGGTTGGTATAGCATGAGAGCAGCTTCTGGATTGAGAGGCTGTGCTTTATGCCCCGGTGACTGCCGGAAGGAGAGGAGCACCAAGGCGGCTGGCAGCAGGACCGGGAGCGGTATGTACGTTTAAAAAAAAGTATTTATTATTACTCCCCTAACACCTCTTTCCCCCACCCCACCACTTTAGATTGGAGGCAGTCGCCACTGATCATAGCATACCTAATAAATGACCTAGAGATAATCTGTGATTTCCCGGACAGACCCGAGACAAAAGTAAGATATGATGAAATCAATAAAAATTGAAGATGGACGTACCCGTAAATTAATTGTATGATGACCAATGCAAACGTTTTTTTAAAATAAAAAATATTGTTTTTATTTTATTGTCTTCTTTAAATCCAACACAATTATAATCGTACTACACATAACACTGCAGATTATGAAGCAATAGTCTACCTTCTGTAAACTCTGCTTGTGTTATCTTCATGTGCTCCTGTCCAGATGAGCAGGCTCTGGACTTACCATCCCTTGTATTCACCCTTACTGGTCCGTCGTGCTCTCCAGTGTCTCCCTTTCCCTTCCTTCAAACTTCAACATTAATGTCTCCCACATTTGGAGATCTTCAGCTGCCGTGTCATCCAGTCTACATTTTCTCAGATGAATTTCTCATACCACCATCCATTCTGCAACATCTCTTTTCCATCCATCCACACTTGGGCCCAGTGGACCTAACCATGTAATTGACACCCTTCTTTCACAAGTAATAGTACCACTTGACTGCATTTGTGTGCCATCTTCCTACCTTTATGTGGCTTAATGTCTCCCAGTAAGCATACTAGTGGTTCTTGTGGAATAGTTGTCCCAGTGTTCACACAAGTGCAGTAGCACTTTGGTCCAGAGTGTCGCTACCTTTGGGCAGTGCCGTGCTAAATGTAAAAAACTAGCATTTTGCTCAGGGTAACAGTGAAAATTGCTATTTCTGTCAGGGTCTATTCTTTGCAGAAGTTTTGGGGTAATGTATGTGCAATGTAAATAGTTAAAGTGCACAAGTTTAAATCATGCATTAAGGACACTGTGGGAAGCAGGGACCACACCCTCTGCCAGTGTGTGTCCTCTATTGGTATCCCCAGTTCTTCTTCCCAGGCAGCTCTGGCCGTAAACTGTGTTTGTGTTTTAGGATTATCCGCTAGAATAGCTGTGTATAATTGGGAGACAAGGTGTACTGCCCCCCTCACACACACAATTCAAATATGGCCCTAAACAGAAGAGAAGATGGAGGGGCGGTCGGGTATGTAGGCCACATTCTCGGGCTATGTTTGCAATACTAGCATAAGTTAGGCAATTACCCTCTCCCTTTGCAAATGTTTCCTGTGCTGACTCGAAGGTGATAAACATTGCATCTGGGCATAAATCACTCCGTGTCTCGCAGCCCTTCCCCCCATATCTCAATAATAGTATCAGCCAGATGCTGAGTTAAATTCCCGGGCAAAAGGTGCCTTCCCCAACACTGCCTCCACTGCCTGTTCCCATAGTGATGCTGTATGTTTGATAAGATATTGGACCCTGTTTGAATCCCATCCGCCAGAATGTAGTAGGTGCGGGAGTGTTGTGTACTGAGTTGCATCTTCCAACAGGGCTTTCTCCCAATTCTCCTCCTCCGCAAGCCAGTGGGCCATGTGCTGCAGCTAAGATACAAGATAGTATAGTTCCATATTTGGAACAGCAAAGCCACCCTCCGTCGTGGGTCAGTTTAGGTACTCTCTGGCCACCCTGCTTCTTCCACCCGCCCAGATGAGTGTTGTAAGCAGTGAGTTCAGATGTCTGAAGGTTGTCCATGGCAGAGTATCAAAGGCATGTTGTAGGGTATACAGACATCGTGGCAGGTAGACCATTTTCGCCACTGCAACGCACCCCATCATGGATAGCGACAGGGTAGTCCAGCACTGCACTGATGTCTGAAGACCATCCGTTATTCTATCTATATTGTATTATTTCCGTTAAGGACAATCATTTTTCCCAGGTACCTACACTGGTCAGTCTCCAATTTTAATGGCAATGGTGGTAATGCAGTGATTTATTTTCCCCCCAGTTCCCCCCCAGTGGAAATAACAAAGATATATGTGGCTTAACCCTCAACCCAATGAGGTCTCCAAAGGCATCAAGGTATCGCAATAGTAGGGGGAGCGAGTCTCCTGGGGCCATAGGATAGAATAATGTATCATCAGGTAGAGTGACACTAATTGTGTCAGGTCTCCGGCCCGTATACCCCATTCCGCCATATCTTGTCTGATTTGTATCACCAGGGGTTCTAATGCTATCGCAAATTGCAGGGGGGACAAGGGACAACCTAGTTGCGTCCCCCTACCCACTGTCCATGGGGTCGAACATAATTGACCAAGGTGGACTCTAGCTATGTGTTCGGTGTATGACAACCTTATCTATGCCCTGAACTTCTGTTTGAATCCCATCTCTTGTAGCACTGCCATTAAGTATTGCCAGTCCACGGAGTCAAAGAACTTGGCTATATCAACTGACACTACCGCCAGTTCCTCCCCTGTCCCCTCCACCTCATGCATTACATGCATCAGTCTCCTTAAATTCATAGTCATGTCTCGCCCCGGTATGAACCCACATTGAACAGGGTGTATCAGGTGGGTGGTCACTGGCCTCAGACAGAGGGCAAGATCCTTACATAGTACTTTGGTGTCCGTATTTATCATTGTGAGTGGACGGTAGGAAGAAGGGTCAGATGGCACATATCCTGGCTTTAGTTTCATAGTATCATGGTGATACATCCCTCTCTCATAGTGGGAGGTAGTACTCCTCTCTCCTTTGCTTCACTTCAAGCTATATCTCCAGGAGGTGATGTGCTAGGTCTGATTTATAAACCTGATAAACTTCTGCTGGAAAGCCATCACTACCAGGAGATCTGCCTCCAGGGAGGCACACCAATGTCTGTCTCACCTCCCCTAGTGTAAGATTAGGGTCTAGCTCTTGTGCTGCCAATTCCTCTCCTCGCGAAAGCAGTAAACTCGCCAGGAAAGCCAAAATCTGTCCCCATCCGGGACACATGAGCAGGTATACACCAACCTAAGATGGTCCCTGAGCGTGTTTATGATATCATGTTGTATGTATACATAAGCACCCACTGGGGTCTTGAGATGTAATATAGGGGATTGTGGTGTTTCTCGTCTAAGTATCCTGTGCTAGGAGGCACCCGGAGCTATCCCCCTTATCAAGTAAGACTTGAGAGTGAATTGTTCAAGTCTGTCTTGCACAGACGCTACCTGACGTTGAAGTGTAGCCTCCCCGCCCTGCTCCTGTTCAGCTCTAGGGTGAGATTATTGCATTCTCGCCAGGGACTCCTCCTTGATGAGGAGCTCTGATTGGAAAGTTCTGCGCACACCATATGTAAGGCCCACACATCGACCTCTTAAAAAAACCTTCATCACCACCCATTCTGTGACACTGCTCCGCCTGGACATCCATTTAGTCTCAAAGTATTCCTTCAAAGCCTCTACAAGTGTTTCCCTACCTACACTGTCCTGTAATATCTCCGTTGGGAATTGCCATGTATATACTCGTTGACCATGATCCCATTGGTGTGTACACACGACCGGAGCATGGTCCGATAAGTAGCGTGATAAGTGAGTGCCTCTGTACCCTTGGGGTTCCAGGGTTTAGTTGGTTGTGTCTCTCTCCGTATGTCACACAGTCCCCAAAGTATCATAGCTCCCTGCAACTGTGCTGTCATTTTTGGTTTGGTATTCTGGCGTGCAGGGTGGCGATCTAACTCACCTTCATCTATGCAGTTAAAATCACCCATCTAAACCAGTGCAGCATCAGCCACTGTGGATACCCCATCTCTGATCCCACCATAGATGGAGTCATTATCTATGTTCGGGCCATTTGAATTCACAAACGTCACATCTGTGTCATCTAGTCTCCTCTGCAGTACTATTTATCGTCCCTCTACATCTGCCTTCATATACGTCATCACAAACTGAATACCCGGGGCAAACCATATCATGACCCCCCCCCCCCCCCCCCCCCCCCGAGAATAGGAGGAATAATTAGCAAAATACACCGGACTCCTCCATTTTTCACCAATTTTCCAGCCTCGTCTTCTGTAAGATGTTTCCTGAATGCAAGCACCACTCACGCATGCCGTTTAGTCAGGATAATACTCTGTACATTTTGTGATGTACCCAAGCCCCACACATTCCAGGACAGGACTTTAAACGTAATTATGTGTGTTATAGTTTCCCACAATCTCTTCTCTTCACTAAGCCCCTGCATGTCAGTGGGGCAGTGGATGCAACCTTTCAACCATTAAACCAGCTTCACAGAGCTTCCCTCCCTCCACCCAGGACAAGGAATAGCAACCAGTAACTGCATACTCGTCCACTCTGCTCGAGGTGCCAGGACGAGCACTATCGTCACCCTTTAACTAGCTCGCTCGGTCTACTTTCGATCAGCCTACTATACATTATCCCCACACCCGTCAGCATAAAATAAGTCACATTCTTAATTCACACTTGCACCAGCGTGCGAGCTTTCGTAAAAACTGTCAGTACTTTGGATGCGCGTGTCCCCTCCTGAGTACCTAGGAAATAAACATTCAGTCATCAATCCCACGGGCAATGCCTGTGGTGGTGTCGCGTGATACAGCTCCCCTGCCCTCGCATCACTTTGGTGCTGCCATCTAGTGGTCCAGGGCTAGTGCCCCATCGCCGAGTGGTGTATTCGTATATTAGTACATTTCAACCGGTCCCAGTGCAAGTGAACCCTCAATGTCATCTGAGTGGGAGAAAGTAACAGGAGGTACTCTCCCAGTCTCAGTTTCCAGTACCTGGTACTATGTCATTTGAGGCCCCCAGTGAAGCGAATTCCTCCCCCGTGTTGGAGTTTGCATCTTCATGTGACTCTTCCCTTGTTTGTAGATGTCTGGGCGCTCCGCTATAGTGCCATCCTCGTGTCGTGTGTGACCACTCGGCCTAAGCCTCCTCACTCTGCCTGTGGGTTTTTGGTCATGCAATTCCGTTTTGCTCCCTTCTGTTTTCCGCCAGCGTGGAAGGCCTTGAACTCGGAGGACGTCTCTGCGAGGCCCTGTCATATCCAGCCAGGACCACACATTTGGCGGGAGTGGTTTGAAGAAATGTGTCTTTTCTACATCAATAACTTTAAGTTTGGTGGGACACAGTAACGCGTATTGGAGCCCCATGGATCGTAGGTGCTTCTTGATTTCTGTGAAAATTTTGTGATACTCCTGCACCCTGTGTGTGTAGTCTGGGTATATTGCAATATTGCGCCTCTCGTACTGTGGCATTGTCGTTCCCCTGGCCGCCCTCAGTATTTCACCCCTAGAGTTCATTAGACGTGCTATTATAGGTCTTGGAGGGGCTCCTGGTGGGGTCATGGGTGTCAGTACCCTGTGTGCACGTTCGAAGACAAAATGTTTTAGATAGTCCTTTTGGTTTAATTTCTTCAGTCACTTATTGTTCCAAGAATTGTCCCATAGATCACTTTCCGCACGTTATGAAAACCCTACTAAGCTATAATATTGCATCTTGAATGACCTTCTGCGTCTTCTGCTCGATCTTCTAGCATAGTCCTGGTTGCATTTAGTCGCTGCACCTGTTATTGAAGCTGCTGCACGTCACTCTGTAGGGCAGTGATCTTGGTTTCCACTTCACCCACCTTCTCAGCCATTTTGCGTAGGTCTGCCCAAGGAGATTTACTTCTGTGGACACTCCAGCTATCTGCCCTTCTAGCGCTAGCCCTGTAACGCCTAACGACTGATGCAAAAGTTAGCTATATCAAGGCAATTTGTGGGAACTAATCACACTTTTTCTGCAAAATATTTGTGTACACTTTTTTTTTTTTAGATAAGTTGGTAATTGTGGCTTCCAATATATTAAATAACAGCATGTCAGTGTATGTGATAAGTGATTCTTATAAAAATGTCGGATGTAGAAATCAAACCATACTAATATAATATAATGCAATAACGTGCACAGCGTCCAACACGGAAGAACAGGGTATTGTTCCAGCTGCCCAAATCCCTCAACAGATCTTGTGGGACCCAAGATCTGACCTGCATACTTATTTAACAGTGAACTCCGATGGAATTGGTGGCAATCAAAACTCTTCTTCAGATTTTCATTATTAGATCAAACAAGTATTAGTTGTGCCCAGCATCTGCCTTCGTGTCACTCACATTCCAAAAGACTGGCACCACTCTAGCTCACTTTTAACTGGCCTGTGAGCTGTTAACATCAACAGAATTGTTGTTGCCTTCACATTGTCTCCCACTAATTCTTGTATTTACAAGTTGACCGAGTCAATCAATCAATAGTTTATTCGGTCCAAATTTGGGCCATTTAAAAGGTTTAAAAATATATACATACATACAGAAAGATAAAAACCATAAACCAATACACAGTAAAAGGAACAATAGTAAAAAAAGTAGGGGTCCAGTAGCTGCCTGAGAAAGATTTCATAAATAGGTGGGGTGAAGGAGGTGCTCGGAATAGTCTTTGGATCTTACCCTGTACATAACCCTGAACAGTAAAATAACAATAACGTAAAAACTGTTGTGTAGCACATCTCTATATAAAATCAGGCATTGAAACTCCAGACAGTAAAACCGATTAAAAATTTAAGAAGTCAGACAGTGGTAGATGATGCTCTAGGTTAATTAGTTCTTTTGGGTTAATTAATCCAATAAATTGCATCTTGACAATTATAAAATTAAGTATAATTTTAAATTTATAAAACACTTTAGTTAAAATAACTCAATGTAGCACTTATTCAGAGATACGGTCTTTTGGGCTCAATAAGTCGCGGTTTACAATTAGAGCCCAAGGCTAATATAACAGGATGCTGATTTACTATTTTCTAGACAGCTCTTCAAACAGTGAGTTAAAATCTAAAATAGTCCTATTACGAATTTTCCATGCTGCTGCCAGATATTTAGAAACAGCGCTGATTATCAGTATGGAAGTGTCGTATTTACATATTCTGAATAGACTGTTGCGGGATAGTGGTTGGAGTGTTCTGCACAAGGGAATAATCCACTTCCCTCGGGGACCTTTGTACAGAGGGCAAAAAAATAGGACGTGTTCAGCAGTTTCCTTGCATAAGTGACAATTTATGCATTTGTCCGATGGGGAACTGTTAGTCGACCAACCAGCCGTGTAGCTATTGACCGCCAATGTCCCGTACCTGAGCTGGAGTAATAGAGAGCGAGCACGGGCTGGTATGGGTAGATCCAGGGAGCTTTCAGGGAAGGGAACGTGTTTGACCAGCAGGAATTCTGCTGTCAGCCGACCTGACCCATTTGGACTGAGAGATTCCTCGTTGATTTTTGCCCAATAATGTTCTTTGATCAGGCGTTTAGCACTGCCAGGAATCATCTCGGGGTTCTCCCAGTACTGGGATAGACTCAATTTGGCCCATGCCGCTTTCATCTCCCTAAGCCACCGTACTTTTTCCCATCCGTGATGAGGTGGTAATAGTTCTTTGACTGCTGCCCTGTAGGGTTCAAGTTCATCTGTTTTCCATAGTCTGACCCAATACAGGAGTGGTCTTAGATATGCTATGTCTTTGATACTATTTAAGCCCAGGTCCAGTCTGAGGGGGAGCATTGGCGTGCCCCTCCCCAGTCTAGATATGTGTCTAAGGAAGTTATTTTCTTTGATTTGGAGAGTATCCATCTGTCTGTGTAATCCCCAAAGTTCTGCTCCATATAGGGCCGCAGCACGGATTTGTGCTTTATATATTTCAGAGATAAGGATCAGAGGGGGGCTTGTGGCAGTACTAGCTTTGCGTCCTATTACTCCACATCTTTGGCTAATTGTTAGTGCCCCTTTCCTTATGGCTGGCTCCCAGCTGCCCTTGTCAGATAGTCTAATGCCCAAGTAGTCATATTCCATTACTCTCTCCAGGGGAGTTAAATCCATCTTTATGTTTGCGCTGAGCTTCTTGTTCGGGGCGCTGTATATCATAAGTTTAGTTTTCTTATGGTTTATGTCTAATCCATAGTTTCTGCAGTATACACCAAACTGGTTTACCAAGTTTTGAATTCCCATGGGTGATTTAGACAAAAGAATAGTGTCATCTGCGTAGAGTAGGCAGGGGACTTTGGTTCCAGCCTGCTTGGGAGAATCATTTGTGCAGTTTACTAAGTACTTGATACAGTTGTTTATGTATAATAGAAAGAGAGTTGGGGCCAGGACGCACCCCTGTCTAACTCCCCTCTCAATAGCCACTGGTTCTGTGAGATCACCCTTCTTGCCGTTCCTGATTTGGGCATAGGTATTTTCATGTAGGCGGGTAATAAGTTTCAGAAGGCCATGTGGGACACCCATATTGGCTAGCGTCAGCCATAACTGGTTTCTGGGGACCAGGTCGAACGCGGCTCTGAGATCGATAAAAACTACGTAAAGGTTACCCCTTCCTATTTCTACAGTTTTCCATTTTATTGTTAAAAATCTTAGCACCTGATCTATAGTACTGACTGCTGGTCTGAACCCTGCTTGTAGATCAGAGATGGCATTTGTTTCTAAAATCCAGTCTTCTAGACAGGACAAAATTTGCTTTGCAAAGATTTTTGGGAAGTTGTCGAGTAAGGAGATTGGGCGATAGTTGGCAGGGTTAGAGGGGTCGCCTTTCTTAAAAATGGGGACTATCTCTGCTCCCAACCAGGAGCTCGGAACAGGTGCTCCAGCAGCTATCTCATTGGAAATGAGGTTTAAGTATGGGGCCCATACATCTGGATTCGTCTTGTAAAGGTCTCCTGGTATTTTATCAAGGCCGGGGGCCTTTCCCCATTTCATTGAGGCAATCGCAGCCTTGGTATCTGCCAAAGTGAATTCAATTTTGGGGGTCTCGGTGGTCATGATATGGATCAGATCCCGGGAAGCAGCATCGGTGGTCCCCAGGTATAATTGGGAAAAATGGTCGGACCATTCTGCAGGGAGTATTGAGGCACCAGGCGAACGGTGTGGTTCATTGCTGGCATCAGCTACCAATTTCCAAAATTTCGTGGTGTCGTTTGTTTTAGCAGATTCCAGGAGGAGGACCCATCTTGATTCATCCCATTTCCTACGGGCTCTACCTTGTTCCTTTTTGTAGTCTTTTCTAGCTTCCCTTATATAATCCATCTGGCCACCTCTTAGGGCTCTCAGCAACTTATGCTGTGCTTCTCTGCATGCAGTGTTGAACCATCTTGCGTTAGAGTTCTGTTTAGGCTCTGTTGCCGACTCTTTAGTAAGTAGGGTTTTTAGAGAGTTAAAAAACAGTGTGTGGGCTGCTATAAGCCCACCACTATCTTTCGTGGGTTGAAGTATATATTCCATATGATCCGCCAGCTGCCTGTACACTTTTGCCAAAGTGGTTATGTCAGTGTTCAGGGATTTCCATCTAACATTTCGCCTGTTGTTGGTCAGTGCGAGCTGCTGTCCATAGGACTTGGGGCAGGAGGCTTCAAGTAGGGGTAGTAGGTTCCTGAGAGATAAAATCAATGGTTCATGGTCGCTTTCCTCATGTTCTGTGATGTTCATATCGACCATGTGGCCCCAAAGGCGGATGTCGAGCAAGATGTAATCAATCTGGCTCTTCTGCAACCCACGCCTAAATGTGGGGTGAAGGTTAAGATCCGAGCGGGAACGGCCATTGCAAGCCCGGAGGCCGTGTGCCAATGTAATGTCCATGAGCTGGTATGATAGTCTGTTGATTTTAGGTCTTTTGCTTGACACCAGCTGGGGGATGCCCCAGTGAGCATCTTCATCTTTATATAGTTCCTGGGCCAGCGAGTAGGGTTCAAAAGTGGTGTTAAAATCTCCGGCAATGAGAATAAAATGAGAGGGTGATTTATCGGTGAGAAAATTGTCTAAAATAGTCAGTGCGTTGGACTCATATTTATTGCCCAGGCTCCTATTATAGATGTTAATTATTAAAAGTGGTTTCTCTCTAAGGGATGGTATTGATAGACCCATTAGATCAGGGCAGCCCAAGTCAATTGGTTCAATTTGACATTTGAGAGAACAGCTGAGCCATATTAGCAGGCCACCTGAGGGTCTCCCTGAATTCGCCTTATTTGCTGGAACCCAGTAGCTTTTGTAACCGATTCTATATTTAGGCTCCAGCGCCCATGTTTCTTGGAAGAGACATATTTTATGTTTGTCTATAAATTTTCCCCATTCAGGGTTGTTCATTTTACTCTCCAACCCGGCAATGTTCCAACTGAGGATGGTATCTAAGCCATCTGGTTTGTTATGGGGAGCTTCAGCCACAGGATTCTCTCTTGGGGCTAGGGTACCGTGGGGAAGCATTGTGCCCTTCTCAGTCGTGTCTAGGGTGCTTCCAGCCCCATCTAGGTCGGGGGGTGGCCTAAGCCATTCAAATACCTGGAGTAGAGGTGGGTCTGCGGGTTTGCTGTGATCTAGTGGGTCTGTAGCTAAGTTAATCTCAATCACCCTGCGCTCCTTATCTGTTCCCCGATATGGATTTTAGAACATTTAAGATAGTCTGACTGGGCGAGAGCGGGAGTTAGAGTAGACTCACTAGTGTTGCTAATGGGAGTATATTCGGCCCCACAGTTGATTTGCCCTGTTTTATAAGTTTCATTTTTCCCAGCTATAGGATAGTTTTTGTTCCAGTTGCTTGAACCTCGGGAATTAGGAAAAGTCATGTGTAATAGTCAATAGTTTTCGGAGAGTGTGGGCGAGGCAGCATTGCAACTTGGCTGGAAATCAGTTGGCATCTGAGCCCTAGGAAAATCTCTGGATGTCATTGTCACCCCCTTGAAGCCTGGTGCAGCTTTATGGGGGTAAAAGGCCTGAAGCCTGCAAAGTGAAGTGGCCCCCCCTAGGGGGTTGGGATGACATGCATTTAGGGAAAGCTGTTCGACAAGGGAAGGCGCATTAAAGTTAATAACAATACAGTCCCCAGTACCAGGGTTTTTGAGTGGACCCACCCAACCCACCCTCCTCACCATTAATATTGAGGGTATCATATGGAATGCGAATCTAGCATGTTTATGCAACCAATGAATAACCTTATTTTTCAGTTCTGTGAATGATTCTGGGATGATGGACTTGAGCTTAGGGACATTCGTAATAACAAGCACGTAGGGGCAGGCTTCTGGTGGTAGATGTAAAGTTCCCATGTTAGTTCCTGGGTCCCTGCGCATCCGATCTACTGGGATATTTGGGTGGGTTCTATGGAGTTTGGCGCCCGTGTTTGTGGAAGGGGCAATTTCACCAGTCCGCCTTAGGTAAAAGGAATCGCTCTTTGGGTACCACATTTTAGGGAGATTAGCCAGACTAGGTGTAGAGAGCTTCGCTGGTTGATGTAGTGAGTCAGAGCAAGGTGGTTTTGGCTTGTGAACCATAGGTGGTGGGAGAAGGGGACTACTGGCATCATTGACAGGGGGGCCAAGGATAGGGTGTTGTCGCAAGCAGTGCAAACCCAATGGGGAAGGGGGTATTGGCTGGCTGGGTTTAATGAGGGCATCGAGTTTCTCCTCGATGGCTGATAGACGGATTGTTATAGGATGTAGTTGTTTTAGAAACTCATCTTTAATAAGGTCTGTGATAGAAGTAATATCCAGATTGCCATAGTTGGTAGTTTGGGCAGGTATATGATCCTTAGATCTGGTAGGCACGGCATGGACAGAGGGGTCCAGGACACCGGCCCGTTTGTTCTTTAGATTCGTCTCCCCCCGTTTCCTTTTGCCCTTTGTGCCATGATTTGGGGAGGGTGTAGGCCTGTTTGGCATAGGCTGGGTAGATCCCGAAGAATGTATGGTTCTGTCCAAGGGCTCTGCGTTGAGTGTTTGAATTGTGAGGGTGGTTGGTGCTGGTGGTTCTGCAGAGGGGGACTGGGAAGCTGGTGAAAAGAAAGATGGGGGAGCAGTTAGACGGCGCTCGACCAGTTCAATTTCTTTTTCTAGTGCCCCTACCGCTTTTTGGAGGAAGCCGTCTAAGGTCTTGTTGTTGCCTGCTTCTTCCAAAGGTATCCCTCCCTTCCGTCTACCCATCTTGTTTTGGTAGGACACTCAGATCCTGTGCAAAAGTTTAACAATCTATTTCCTGTGAGCACTCTCCCTCTCTTTTCCTCACCCTGTTTAGCTCTGCTGAGGTTTATGTTAGGGAGTGCTGAGATGCCTAAGAGGCATGAAGAGGCATGAAGGGCTGTTCACCTATGTTTGAGAAGGTGTCCGGGTAGGTAGATAGTTGTCAGCCACTGCCCAAGTCCTGCATCTGTGGAACCTGTTTAGGGCGTTGGAGTTCCGAACTGTTGGAGATCTTTCTGGGTGCCTCACTCCACCCACAGCACCATATGGTGCTTCCTTCAGGCAGCCTTTACCTATTACAAAATGTCAGGGGGGTGGCCCTGCCCTGGCTCTTCCTGGCAATGACGGCGCGCTTCCCGCGACGGCGGGAGCGCGAGGAAAATTTAAAGGGCTCCTGCCCTTCTAATTGGACACTGGGCTCCTGCCCCTCCGGTTGCTCTGACGATGCGCGCTTCCCGCGACGGCGGGAGCGCGAGGAAAATTTAAAGGGCTCCTGCCCTTCTAATTAGACACTGGGCTCCTGCCCCTCCGGTTGCTCTGACGATGCGCGCTTCCCGCGACGGCGGGAGCGCGAGGAAAATTTAAAGGGCTCCTGCCCTTCTAATTGGACACTGGGCTCCTGCCCCTCCGGTTGCTCTGACGATGCGCGCTTCCCGCGACGGCGGGAGCGCGAGGAAAATTTAAAGGGCTCCTGCCCTTCTAATTGGACACTGGGCTCCTGCCCCTCCGGTTGCTCTGACGATACGCGCTTCCCCGAGTCTTTCACATGGGAATCAAGCTTTGCAACGCAACAGTACCACGCATGCCATTGATCACATCTCTCATCAGGTGAACCACAAGCCTATTAAATGTCCAATGCCAGTTGCACTATAAACAGTTGATCAATTAGGCCAGCACACTGATGTACCCAATGTTCAAAACAAATCCGGTAGCAGTCACGTTACGGCCACCCAAAGATAATCTGAGTGACTTTGTGTGCAAGTTCATATCATAAAAACACACCGTGGCCATGTTGGGTGTCCGTGTATTTCATCCTCACTGATCCTTGAATAAATCATGATTGTAATTTAACTGCGATCGAATTTGAAGCACTGCAATGTAGATTGATTCTTCTCTGGTGAACACATTTGCATTCAAGCTCCCATTTTATTTTGGAAATTTGTGAAGGAGCCATTGAAACGAACTAGTGTTCTACTTAACCTGTCTGAATATACGGTTGTCTTGCTGAGGAGTTCTATGGCATCCTTTTTGTGGGTTCCCATACCCCTCTATAGTATTGGTGCTTTCCGTTACTTCATAACGTGTGATATGCTATTGGGGGTGGAGCTCAGGTTAATTTAGTGAATTTGAGGGTTCATCCTTGCAAAGGTAGCTCCAAATAATAATCCAGTATCATAGAGGGTGGTCCTTTTTCAGAGCCCTGTCAACAACTGTCTTTTCTACAATATCCTACTGCACAGTTGAATGCTTACAATTATCTCTAAATCTATCCATTTCTGGTATAGTAATGATTCCTATGACTTAGCACCCACTGAAGAGAAGCACAACATTTGTGGATTCATTGAGTAAATATCTGAAACTGTACAAAATATATCCAGGCAACTTCAGTCTTGGCTGGGGGAATCCTTAGCAAAAATATTTTCCAGCAGTCAACAATTTGCCTACATACTTAATCTGCAGCAACTATATCTCTTACCTAGACACACAAGGCAAAATTCTGATGGGTCCTTCTAACTGCTGAGTCCCCACCTTAGCACATTCGCCAGGCACCAGACTGGTTCCAGATATTTTTCATAGGCATGCTCCTGCGTGCCAGTAAGTGGTGTTGTGCACTCTGCAGTGGCTTCATACTGCCCTGTAAGTGATGAAGAAGAGCCACACATAAGCAGCACCCCTGATTTCTGACGTCAGTTCCTTTCTTCCTATGCCTTACGACATGGATCTAGAGCTGCAAGCTTTTCTCAGTGCAGTATCAAAAATGCCCCAACTGAAAATGACATGATTCAAGCTGTGCCACAACTGAAAAACTGGGGGCCATATTTATACTTTTTGACACAAAACTGCGCCGATGCAGTTTTGCGTCAAAAATGTTACTGCCGGCTAACCCCATTTCTTTGCGCTGTGCGGGCCTCAAATTTATACTTTGACGCACAGCGGCGCAAACCACAGGTGTGAGTAACTTTTTTTTTACTCAAACCAATGCGTCACGTCGTAAAGGAAAACAACGTTAACGCAGCGAAAATGACTGTGAGCCGGTTTATGACGTCGCAAACCGGATACGCGCCGTTATTTGACGCAATTGCATCAAAAAGCGGTGCAAACACAGCAAAATGTGCTAAGGAGAGACAAAATGGATCCCAGATGCTTGCACAGACCCCAGGAAGATGACAACAGACCAGGAACCAGCCAGGAGGACCCACACAAGGCCCAGGACAGGGAGAAGAAGAAAAGAAAGTGTTGCTTCAGTGCAGAGGAGCAGGAAATTCTGGTGAAAGAGGTGATGGAACACCAGCACCAACTGTTTGTCACCTCAAAGTTGCCAATTAGTGGGAGAGAGGCAATATGGCAAGAAATTGTTGACAAGATCAACAGTGTGGCAGAAGTACGGAGAACAGTCATTGAGTGCAAGAAGCGCTGGCATGACTGCAAGCGCAGGACCAAGGAAAAGATGGCCAGGAACAGGAAGGCAGCACTGCAGACTGGAGGTGGGAGTCCAGCACCCCAGGAGGCCCTGGACCACATGGAGGAGATGGTCGCAGCTTTCATCCCTGAGGAGATCGTCACAGGGATTCAAGGACAGGACAGCGCAGACTACCAGGAGACAACACAGATGCAGGGTAAGTGGCATGGGGAATTCAAATGCACAAATGTTAACTGTAAGCAGAGGGGGTGGACCTATCTACTACACAATGCATGTAAGTCATGATATTCAGGGAGTGGCAGGGGTAAAGGGTCACGGCACAGGGTCATGGGCTGTACAGAGGAAACCTGGGGCACAATACTACACTACACCAAAAAACTTTGCATGGGGGTATGCTGCCATGCCAAGGATGTTGGAAAGGTACAGCCAGGCCAGGAGGGTAGGGTACATCGTTAAACTGGCAGCCCGTCACACGTCAGCCAGTATTCTCCCTACATTAACTAGGGCCCAATTAATAACCTCTGGCCATATCTGCAAGTGGAATTTAACATTGACAACAGCTGCCACTACCACATCTGCTGTGTGTGCAGGTCAAGTAGCTAATGACAGTAACGTCCCCATGGATCAAACACAACCAAATTAGAGGGTTCAGGATGACAACGTTATCAATCTCCTGAAATCAATCCAAATGTTCCAATCCTGTCAAATGTGATTGTCCATAGTTGCTACAAACATCAGCCATTGTCATAAACATTAGTAGGTACACAGCACTAATGTCATACCCATGCTGCATATGTCATGGTCCACCCTGTGCCTGGGTCACAATGCAACATCCCAAATGTCATACAGCTCAGGCAACAGCATTGAGGGGGAGGACAGATGTAACTGGTTACAAAATACACCCGCACAGTCAGAGGAGGAAATGGAACACTGCTAGGACAATCAGTGCAATCCAATGTAGCACACATTCCCCAACATCAGCAGTACACATTACCAATGCCGACATCCATATCGTGCCATACCAATGCTATACATAGTATATGCTAGATCTCAACAACATATAGGTGGATGTGAAAGATCAGAGACTGGGGCAGTTCCAGATTGTTAAGTGTGGCGCTAGTGCCATCAGAAAACCCACAACCAGTGAAAGGCCTCACCATGAGAATGGAAGTAGACGGAGGGTTGAGTAGGACAAGAAGGTGGCAATTCACAATTTGGCCTGAACCAACACCTAGAGGATGTGATGCTGAAAAGTCCACAAACTGACCACAATATATGTAACATGCAGGTGGGGCATAGGCCTGGGAGAATGCTAATATTAAAGACAGGAACAATGAACAGGAACCAAGATCACAATGTGAAACTAATCGGAAGGCAGGCATGTCACATTACAAATGCCACAACACAGAGACACTAATTGTACCATATCTCATTGCAGAGGACGATGGCTCTCCTGCGGATATGCCTGTCCAGGACTACCCTGATGACATGGATGACGAGCTGACAAACATCATCCAGCAGACCCTCCAAGATGTCCTTGGAACCCTCCAGCCCCCACCTTCAGTCACAAGGAGGAGCACAGAACTAGCAGCCATCACAGAGGACCCACCCACCACCCCAATTGTACGACCTGCCAGCTCCAACACAGCTGAGGACTCTGATGACCCTGGCACCAGCTTTGAGCGAACTGTAGTTGGAGTACAGCGGGAGCTGGCCAAGGAGGTGCGGGTGGGGATGCAAACTATGGCAGCCAGCCTAGAGGGGGTGCGTTCGTGCATGATGTCAACAGAACGGGCAGCAGCTATGCAAGGGCGTATAACAGTCTTGCAGGAACTTGAAAAAAGGTTGAATGAAATCAGCACAGCTGTAATAGAGCTGACCCAACACCTACAAAAACAATCCTGTCAACGTGTGCACGAATGCAAAATTGAACCCCTCAGAGCCGACCTGGCTGTCTACCACCGTGATGTGGCTGCTATTCTTAAGAACCAGCAGTTCCTCCTTGCTGCAGTACTGCCCTTAAGAGCCCCACAGTTGCCAGCTACCGGGATGTCTGACTCCACGTCTTCAAACACTGAGGTGTGTCTTGCCCCTTCACAACCACCACCTCCAAGGGCAGAGGAGACAACACACACATCAGAAGATGAAGACGTGGAACAGATCACCTTCACCCGTAAGAGTCCCTGCCACATGGCCACCTATTACCAAGGTCCTGTGCTTTGTAACATACCAGTCTTGCAACAACTGTACTCAAGCACTTTTCTTCAGCCCGCTGTTTATCTTGTCACCCTACCCTGTGATTGTCTCTCACTACCTCATTGGCAAATCCTGTCCCTCTGCACTGTCTGACACTTCACCCCAGCATGTCCAATGACATGTCCTTTTGGACTTGTGTAGGATCACAATGGAAGATGTCACACTAATGGACTCACAATCATGGACAATGTACATATAGCACTACAGAAGTTTAAAATAAATAGCACTTACACAACAACTTCGTCTCTGTGTAATGTGACACATCAACCGTGATGGCCATCAGTGATGTTTACCTCAGGTCAATGATTATTGATTGTCAATACACCTGACCTGAACGAATGTTGGCTGATAGCTATGCACTGTGGTCTGGATTGTACCATCTTCTGCCCTTCCTGAGGGTTATTTCTGAGGAAAATAGAAACTATACACCATAATGCTGTGTTGGACAGAATAACGCTTCCTCAAGGGTTGTCTAAGCCAGAAAATAATGCCTTAAATTTTTTCTGCAAGCCAAAACTTACGTATGTGACATTTGCCCCAATTTTTACCTAGCACACACCATACAGCATGAATGGATGTGTATGAGTTTCCATACAAATAAGTCACCGGGCTGAACATTGTAACAAATGGTAGGTGTGAGTTATGTATACCACACTACATGAGAGCATACTACCACTCACCCTATAAGGATTCGCTTAGACATCAGGCTGCAGGCAGACTTAACACAGTGTCCTCAATACCAAATCTGGTAGCAAAGTATGTGACATTGAAAACATACATCACAAATTAACCACACTTTGGGATCCATAGTAACCGTGAGTGGTGGGTGCAATGAATGGCCGAATCTTAGCTAAGTAGCTTTGGTGTAGCTGCCAATGTAACAGCTCAGTTGGGATTTGGTTGCAGCATGGGACACAAAAGCTAATACAAAAGAGACACTGTTCACTCATTCCAAGGCCCTGATCTACAAGCATTTGACACACACTGTAAAGGGTTACCTAGATATTTATTAAACAGTAAAAACAGAAGCTAAAACCAGGGGAAACACCTTACCTAACCTAAACTATTCTAACTACACATTACCCACAACTGGCCCTAACTAACCTAAGCTAACCTTACTTATCACATTTAACGAAACGATCTAAACATCAACCCCCCCCCCCCCACCTTCCCTTATAAGACGGGACACATGGAGGACAACATATACTAACCTAAACACATACTATCTTATACTAAACAACTATATTTTGAGGGGATTTATATATACAGTATATATATATATATATATATATATATATATATATATATATATATATATATATATTTTTTTTTTTTAAACACCAAAACCCCAATATTGTCCCCCACCCACCCACACACATAATAAAAAACAGTTATAAAAAGGATCATACCCCCACCCACTACTACTAACTAAACTAACAGCCTATACTATCCTAACACTAAGCCCCCTAAACCCACTAATTAAAAGAACCAGGAAAGAGGAGGGAGGGGAGGGAATCATGGCTGAGTATAATGTCTACAAGTTGGTCCTCCGCAGGGTCTTTTTGATGGCATGCACCCTCCAATTTACTTGTGCCACCTCCTGCTGCAGCCTGGTCATTTTCCGCAACACACGGTCCAAGTTCTGTTGCATCTGTAGAAAAGCTGCAGGGTCTATGACTGCAGCAGGGGTGGTCTGGGTGCCAGTGGAGGAAGTATGGGCCCTTGTCCATGCCGTGTCTGGAGGAGGAGGTGCAGGTGGTGCTGTGACAGGTCCTGGAGCTGTGGATGTTGACGGTCCTGCAAAGGTGCCTGCTAATGTTGGTGTCACCTGGGTGGTAGTGGTGGTGCTGGTGGTGGTGGCTGTGGTGGACACGGAAGGGCCCCTTGGGCAAATGCCCTCCACACTCCGGAGGCTCTTTCATGGCGATAACGCCTTGCCATGTTGCGGAACCCAGACTCCACATCTAGAATGTGGCGGTAACGCATTGCCCTGCACTGAAACTCCCGAATCTGGATGGGATTCATATTGGCAGCTGTTAAAACAAATATAAAACCAAACATTAGGTACTTCATTGTGTGATATGGTTCCAGAAGTAAATCAAACAATACATCTAATGTACCAGAAACAGGCCATATCATCATACAGATCACTGATTGTCCCTGAGGCAGTACATTCCAAGCCAGCCTACACATGTCCTATCATGAAACAGCACAGCAACACTCTAAAAGATGGGTAACAACTTGAATGACTTTGGCATCATTGTTCAGCCATTTGTCAGGTAAAAGTAATGCTGCAAATACTTTCAAACAACAAGGACACCCAGGAAGCTTTGGACAGCTGTACATGGGTTTGGCCAGCACACCACAGGTAAGGAGGAAGTCCAACTAGGATACATCCAAACCTTGGACAATTCCATCCACACTTATATTTGGAAATGCAGACCATTGTCAACATAATCTCCTACCAGTAACCCATGACTTACAAGCAGATAGATGCAAGCACACATCTGGCCATGAGCTGCATGCACACCTAGGCCATTGTACTCAAGTGCCTCATACTTGTAGCACAACATGTGGAGCTACATGCTGCTAGGAGTTAAACATACAGTCAAACATGTTCATTAGAGAATAGGGAAGCTGAAGTCTGTGGGTAAGACTTTGGCATCTCTATTCTGGGAGAATCAGGGTCTGACTTGCTGACTAAATCACTAATATGGTCCTCTGCTACATTTTCTGAATTTAGGTTTTATTCACATAACTCATCCCTATTCACATTGCCATGCCTACAGTACTCACCTACAATCCCAAATTATGACAATACGCTAATGATTGGCCAACTCAAAGATGGGGAAAACATGATACTCCACTCAAGGAACATATCCGATCATTGACCAGCGCATCACACCTTGCTATGTGTCCAACACACAGGAGTCAATCACACATCATCAGCAAACACAACACAGAACAGAAATATCAACACTTACTGGAGATGTCTGGGTCTGCAAATCGAGCCACCTCTCCAATAGTGTAGGGTGCAGGTCCACCTGTAAGGCATGGAAGGGAGAAATGTGCTCAATGTCTATGCACTGTACAACTCTCCCAAATACAAATACTATGTGTAATATTAACTCAGAAAGTCAAGCCTCTCAGACATGATCATACTGCATTCTACATACCACTGCAAACATGTACAGACCCTGGGACTCCAGTGAGTGATACACACATCTGCACACATGCAGTGGCCCTAACTATCATGTGGCGGCAAACATGCTCCTTCATTAGTTAGCAGACTAATTCATGGAGTGTATGCCTCTCATCATGTGTATCCATGAGAGACATGCCAAGCCACTTTCCGGGAGGACTGCAATACCAGTCACCCAGGCATTGTGACTAAGACCAATTTAAAACAGACAGGTACAATGTACAGAGGGCCAGGGACAGTTGTTAGACAGTTGTTAGCCCTCAATTTGTATAATTTTCTTCATTTGATGTGCCACAGCTATGGTAAGTTGCACCAACCATAGAGATATGAACCCGTGTGCATACCTTTTGGCATCCACCCCTAATTTAAATGTGGCACTACAAACTCCAAATATCAGTCTAAGATGTTACCTGAGGTCAGCTATAACTTGTTACGTATGTGTCAGAATCCAGTTCAGACATGTATCACAAAACACTGAGGAACACTATGGCGGTCATTCTGACCGCGGCGGTAGCCGCCCGCTATGCGGTCACCGCCATTTGGCCGCTCCGTGGTCAAAAGACCGCGGAGGCCATTCTGGCTTTCCCGCTGGGCCGGCGGGCGCCCGCCGGCCCAGCGGGAAAGGCCCTGCAACCCAGAAGCCGGCTCCGAATGGAGCCGGCGGTGTTGCAGGGGTGCGACGGGTGCAGTTGCTCCCGTCGCGATTTTCACTGTCTGCTAAGCAGACAGTGAAAATCATGCTGGGGCCCTGTTAGGGGGCCCCTGCACTGCCCATGCCAGTGGCATGGGCAGTGCAGGGTCCCCCAGGGGCCCCACGACACCCGTTCCCGCCATCCTGTTCCTGGCGGTAAAAACCGCCAGAAACAGGGTGGCGGGAAGGGGGTCGGAATCTCCATGGCGGCGCTGCTTGCAGCGCCGCCATGGAGATTCAGCCCAGACAGGGGAAATCCGGCGGGAAACCGGCGGATCCCCTTTTCTGACCGCGGCGGTCAGAATGGGCAGGGAAGCACCGCCAGGGATGGAATGACCCCCTATATTTCCTGTAAAATTCTGGATTTAAAACATGTGTTTCCTGATAGACTCATAGACCATGCATGAAACATATGTTAGAGCCACATTAGCAGCATCAATTGACTTGAAGGCAGCACTAATTTACAGGCTCCTGTTGTGTTTTGAAAGTTACTCTAGCTGTTGCGTCAACAAATGACGGTAATGTCTAGGAATTATTGTATATCTCAGAGGCAATTGTGGCCCATATTTATACATTTCTTGCGCCACATTTGTGCTGCTTTTTGACACAAAAGCGGCGCTAACTTACAAAATACAATTGTATTTTGTACATTTGCGCCGCTCTTGCTTAAAAAAAATTACGCAAATGCAGTGCTAATCAAGTAGAAATATGGGCCTGTATGTTTAACTTGCATTCCACATGTTCAAAAACACTGACTGCAGGATATGAACAAATCAGCTACTGTCACTACAGAGCTTTTAAATATGCACATTACTCTTATTTGTACTCACCAACAGGGCCACCAATCACAATCCCCAGGTGGTCCAGCAGGTCTTGCTCCCGGACAACCAGGTCAGCCCAACGGTGTTTCAGCTGGTGGTCATTGCGAGGTGTGTTGTAGATTCACTGTAGATAGTACAACACCTTTGCACACCGGAGCCTCCTTGCCTCTGTGTGATAGCCCTGTATCACACGACCACCTGCTTCAATCATTAGCGGCAGGAAGTGGCACACCAGCCACATAAAGCCACCCAGCTCCTCCTCTCCCATCCTGTCAAGACGAGGCCTACCGAACATGCTTGCACCAAAAAAAAGGGAATAAAGGGGTACATAGGAGAATAGAGGGAAAGTAGAACAGGGAAATGCAAAATAACTAACAGAACACAGCCCAACTGTCCCCAAATTAACACTACATAAAACAGACTCCCAACACTACAAAGACAAATGTTGACACCAGAAATGACCAAAAAAACACTAACACAGGATACCACAGACAGTTATGAAACACAAAAAGACAATTTAAAGACCACACTGGAGACAAATTCACAAAATGCACAGAGAGACAAGTCAAAACACGGCCACACAGTCAGGAAATATCACAGACTGCACAGTGAATGTGAAAGTACACCCACTGTACCAATTCTGTAAACAGGATATCCTATTACATCACTTCCTGCCTCAAATGCGGTGCATTTATATTGTTATGCGTCAAAATATTATGACGTTTACAGTCTGTGCATCATTTCTTTTTTACACACATGCTTAGAAATAACCCTCCATCCATATTTTGAAATATGTTTCATACTTAACCAATTTCAGGGGGTACAGTGTGGGAATTACCGCTGAGGGCCAATGGATGTTTCATGGCAATGTGCATCATATTTGGACGCATATGTGTAATTTTTTGACGCATGTGCATCTTTTTTACGCATATGCGTCAAAATTTCTGTCTTTAACTGGGTTTGGGTCATTTCTCATTTGTAATAGTACATGACAGTTGTGACAATACAGAGATAGGCTGATTGCACCAACATTGTGCATTCCGGTGTATGGGCACATGTGACTGATCATACTACTGCGGACCATGATCCTCTACTTATTGTACCGGATTTGCACTCTTCACTGACTCAATAGATGGCCAAACGTGTGGAATACAATTAGGTATTACCCAGTTTGGGCATGTTTTGCGTCAAGAGAGGATAGCAAGGCTACGCAACTCAATACAGTAACTCAATGCCTGTGGGTCAATGTGTGTGATTTGGCTACTACTATTGTTGTTGTCCCACTGTGTGAACATCACAAGACGCATTTTTGCAAATCTGCTTGTCTGCATGTGGAGTCAATGTGTCCAACCCTCAGATGCTATTCAGTGTGGAAATGAGAGAGGACATGTGTTAGTCATACACGTAGCAACACCTGCTGTGTGCACTTCCTAGGTTTTTTGGAACATAAGCACCAACAATGACAAAGCATGCACAGGATAGATAGCAGACGGTTGATCATAGCAATGTTCCAATACTAAGCAATCACATGTTTTGGAATGTTGGATACTACTTCCTAGGCACTTGTTTATTTACTCTCCATGAGCCAGGCATGGGATAATGTTATGTAGGTACCATGTTTGTGACACCGAGTCCCAAATATAATACACAAATGTCATGTCACGCCACAGTAGGAGTCATATAAATGAGCCATGTCTCTCCTGTGCCAGTGGAGGAACAGCAGACCAAGCAGCAGGTGTTCACATATTTCCAGTGGTAAAATGCACAAAGGTGTCCGGTTCAAGTGTGTGAGCCAATATTTAGCCTCTATCATTATTGGGGTCCATGTTGTCACAGTTACGTGCAGGTTTAGTCATGAGTCTGTGGAGCCATTTCCTGCATCTACAAAGTATCCTTCACAGATCAATTGAAGGAAAACCAATGAGGAATTGAGAACACACATGGGGATAGTCCAGCTATGGCACTGCAGACGTGTTATGAGACTGACAACAAGGCAACCTTGGTGTGCTGACAAAGTTAATGTATCAGGATTCTTAAACCGGCAGGTGTCCTCACAACATTTTTACACAGGTTGGCCTCTAAAATTCCCACTGCCTCTGGGAACATCAGTGCCTCTGTGCTGATTAATCTCACAGCTATTCACCACGCAAGCCCCATCAATATGTGGGGGGCAATGTGAATCAGCGTGTGGACTGTCAGGGTCCTAACATGTGTTGACATTTCATGCACATTATCTGACATTGTTTGTTGTGCTGGAGGAACCATACCCAATCCATGCATACAGCCATGGTACACTGTCACTATTTGTCACTCATGCATACATGAAACCCAGGCAAGGGATAGGCCATGATTCGGCTATTTGGAGACAAGTTCCACCCCATGGTACGATAAGTAAACTGATTATGCTATACAATGTATTTGAGTATGCATTGTAGACCCACCTTACACAATACCCCAGGAGGAAAGTGAGGGCTGGGAAAGCAACTATGATACCAATGTAGCGACAGGGAATCTTTATGATAACGCAAAGACAGGAACCAGTAAGGCTAACAGGATGCAGGGTCAATCAGGATCCAAAAATTTAACAAGGCAAATACTCAGTGGTCAGACTGAGACTGGTCAAAGGTGGAACAACACTGTGGAAAATGAAAACTCTGTTTCTCCTGTGTGTTGGAATGTAACACAATAACCCAAGGGCTGTGTTACACAGCTGATTTATACGGCAATGCATAACAGTGTTATAGATAAAATGGCAGCTTATATGCTGTTACAGTCAGCTGCAAGGGCAGTGCATGTTCAAATGGCTGGTCTCCATGGAGGTGCTCACAGGTGTGTGCAACTTCAGTCTTTCACGAGTCCTGTAGGTGAGAATCAAGTATAAAGGGCCAACAGACTACAAGGCAGTGCATTATTTAACCAGACGTCCATGCAGACAGAAGTACAATGACTATGGCATACCATATTAAATAGGGAAGCACACTGGATTCACATTGTGAGTCTGGGTGTGTGTAGAGGAGGGATTATCTGGGTACACATATTCCCATTCCAGGGACCTCTGAAGAAGGGTGGGGTGAGACAGGGAACATGGGTGTGGCAGGACTTAGGACATGGGCTGCCATGTGCAGGGGATATCTTGTGAACAATGCTAGTCATACCTGGGGCACTTGTGCTATCCATTTGCTGCTTCTAAGGAAATCTTGTCACGCATAGTCCTTGCAAAGATAGGTGATGTAACACTTACTGCTGTCAAGGGTTTGATCATACCTTCTTGTCACCAATGCAATAGCACATCCACTGCCTCATGTATGAGGCATTTTTTCCCTTATTGACTGATGGTGTCTTAGTTGTGTGCCATATGCTGCGATGAACCATGTTGCCAACATGTATGTGTGAAATAGCTGTGGACCTCTGCTATTGCCCTTCAAATGTGAAATGTACAGGATATATGTCATTTACAGTGTGTGTGAATTTGGCTGTACATTCAGACGCATCAAATTTGATGTGGATTTTTCTGTGTCCTAATCTGTATTTCTGCAATGCTCCATAAGGCTACACTCTGATTCTGATAGTTAGGGATAATGGTATGCAAAAATGATTACCCAGACCATGATATAGTGATTAGTATAGGTGTTTATTGACATAAGGTAAGACAGTGGTGATGGATGAGTAGAGTTAAAAGACATTTTGGACAATACGTTGTCTCTGATGCAATCCTGCAGCTGTGTTTGGATGGTCCCCCTCATGTTGATGGACAGCATCCCCCTTTTCCTCCTCTTCAGGCATTTGTGGGTCAGGTTCATATAGGGGAATGTTTCTTCTTACACATATGTTGTGCAGGATGGCACAGGTCAAAATTATTTTGCACACCATTTCTGGTGAGTATAGGAGGCTGCCTCTGGTGATGCTGAGGCACCTGAATCTTGACTTCAGGATGCCAAAGGTCCTCTCGACTATGGTGCATGTCCTCCTATGTGCCTCATTATAGGCACGCTCTGCTGAAGTGCTTGGGTTTGCAAATAAGGTCATGATCCATGGCTGGATCCCATACCCCTGATCAGCTGAAAGAGAAAATGAGTGAGAACATGTTGATGTAGCTTGCACTATAATTATCACTTTGCAGTGCAGTTGTTCTCTTGTGTTGTCTGTGACTCATCGGTGTTTGTGTTATTGTGTGGAATCCTAGGCTTCTAGGATGTACCATCAGCATTGGGTTGTTTACTTATCTGAACGGGTGTTTGGCTGATTGACCGGATGTCAGCAGTATTTTTGTAGCGTTGCAGTACAGTGTGTACTCCCTTGCATTGTGTCATGTGAAAGAGGTGTCCCTGTGTCTTAACTGGGAGTGAGATGATACTTCCATACACAGATTCAGTTCCACAGTGGTGGTAACACGGTTGCATCTATATGCCCTGGACATCCCATCCAATTTCACATATGCAATAGAATTATTTGAACATCAGTGAGACCCTTAGATTTGGCTAGGTGACAATGTACAACACATCTCCGTACGTTGTCAGCACTGACGTGTTGACAATTAACTATGCACTAATTTCACATGTGTGACAAGTTCACTGCAGACCTATTTCTCTGCCCTTGCTAAGTCGACTCAGGTTGTAACATGTACCTATACTACTGAACATGTTCTAGTTCAGATGGCTAACTTGGTTGTGAGGTTGTAATTTTGAGTGTCAGAAGGTCCGTATGCCTGTACATCTGTTGTGTGTGTGTGAATTTGTCGCAATGCGAATGTGTAGGAATGTGCACTTTCAATATAGTCCCATCAATATGTGTTCTTTGCACAGTCCACTTGCATATTGGTAGTGGGCAATGTGAGAGCAGGAGTGATGTGAGATATTGGTACAGCCTCAATGATTGTATGTCACCTTCACTGTAGTCATCATCATGCTATGTGTGTCATGGTGTTTGACCTGCAGCGAAACACATTACACACCCTTTACACAGTACTTCTTGGTTGTAAGGGTGTTTGATTGAGTGTTATTGATGTGATATTGAAAGATTAATCTTCCAAATTGTACTGGCAGTTGAGGCCATTTCATTGTCATTGTGTTGTTTTTAAATTGTCCCCTTGTGTCTGTGGAGTGGCATCTGTTGTTCTTTCGTACTGTCATTTGTGTATCCCATTGGGTGAGGTTATCAAACATGCCTTGTGGTGTCACAACCTCATTGTCTTCCTGGCCACATGTCGATGTTGTGGTGTATGTGTTGTGTGTCCTAGAGGGTTGCTGTGCTGTGTGTATATAACTGGGTTTCTGTACTTACCAACAAGTAAGCCATTTCCATATCGTCCATCCTGGAAGTGTTGATTGATGGTGCAGTGACGGAAGATGAATGAATCATGTACACTCCCAGGATACTTTGCCACAATGTTGGTGATCAATCCCCGGCGATCGACAATGTCCTGCACATTGATGGAGTGTGTGTGCTTTCTGTTGCGGTATAGATGTTCGGTTGCAGCAGGTGTCACAAGGCGTACATGTGTGCAGTCAATGGCACTAAGCACATGTAGGAAGCCATTAATTTGGTAAAACCCCTGTTTTGTCTCCTGCTGCTTCTGCTGTGTGTTGGGGAAGCTGATGTGGCGGGGTTTGAGGGAGATGATAGCATCCAGTACATTGGGAAGGAAGGCAGAGAATGATGGCTGTGAGAACCAGGCAACCAGGGCACCAGTGGTTTGAAAAGAGCTACTTGCCAACATGTAGATTACAGCTAGCAGCTTGGTTTCTGGTGGAATGGTGTGGGGTGTCTGCAAGCTGGGTGCCAACTGTGGCTCAATGTTGCGCAGCAGCTGCTGAATGGCTTGCCAGTTGAGCCTGTACCTCTGAATGATGTCTTGTTGGCGGAGTCCCAGAAGCGTTGTCCTGGTGCAGAATATCCTCTCCTGCCTTCTGCGTTGCCTTTGGGGTCCCTGCTGGTGTTGTGGAAGCTGCTGTTGTTGGTCCTGTGCTCTGCGTCTGCGTGCATGCTGGATGAAAAGCACCTCCATGTCCTCCTTTTGGAGCTCTGCTGTTGCTTCTGTGTATTTTCATCAAGTACAGCTGTGTTTGCCCCATTTCAACGCCTGCGCTGACCCAGGCGTTATTTTTTTACGCAAATCGGGCTGTGTGTCATTTTCCGACTCCGCCTCCCGGCCGTGCAGGATTTTTGCGCGATTGGATAAATAAGGCGCACGGGTGTTGTCATTTTTTGGACGGGAACGCCTACCTTGCATGTCATTAATGCAAGGCGGTTTCCCGCATCCAGAAAATGATGCACACGGCGGAATTTTGGCGTTCGCGGGCTCGGGCGTCAAAGTTTAAATATGGTGCACGGTTTGCACTGAATGTGCGTCAAATCTTTTGACGCACATTCGGTGCAAACAGAGTATAAATATGCCCCTGGGTGTCTTTCAGGGATCTGCACGAGGTGCATCTTTGGTGCCTGGGCTAGGTACATGACTAAGTGATATGATAAGTGCACTCTAATGCACCTGAAGGTAATTCAAGACTGGGAGCCAAAGATGTATATCACTGAGCACACAAAGAAGTTGCATCGATTATGTAGATCCTGCTCCCACTCGAAGCCACAAGCCTGAACTCTCTCCTGTAACTATTCCACGTCAGGCTCAAAGTCTTCCAATACGTCCAAGTCCAAAAAAAAGCATAACAAAGGAAAATAGGTCTCAACAACATCCTGCTACTTTGACTCTAAGGAGAAGGTGCAAGGGCGTGAAGATGTAAGTCAGACTCCTTTGAAATCATCAGTCTCTGAGTTGAGAACTCAGATGGTCCCGAAGCACCCCAAGGCTACTGATGACCCTGTAGCAGATTGATCCCTTGTAAGAGGCCAAGTTACAAATATTGAATGCGCTTCTGTGTCCCTCTGGCACCAGGGCACTGCACAGGCCTCCAGGCTGGTTACCATTGCTGGATCCCTAACTTGCAATCTGTCCCTTCTCAACGCATTCCTGGGTCTGTATCAATTATTGTACAGACTACTACTCTGGCCCCATGACATATGTCAGTTCCTGCTACTTCAACGCCACTGGCAGTGACACAGTGCTGAAAGATGATCCAGTGTCAATGCCAATGTAGGACCTCTGAACAGATGTACAACCATTTGTCATGCAGTCTGACTCCAACCCTGTGCCTTTACCACTACACAGCTATCAGTAGAGTCTCCTTCATCTTTTTGGTTAAGAGTCTGACCCTGTGCCAGAATAAGTGCACCCCAAAATGTTGATAATGATGTTGAAGGTGGGTGGCTTATTCCCTCCTCATTACAGTAAAAAAGCCTTATACCTTGATTTACAGAACACCTGTAGGGTTGACACCTCTCTTGGAACAGACCTTGACTCACCACACGGACCAATGGACGAGAGCTTCATTTTCAGTGGAGGTTCAGAGGGCAGCTGAGGTGCTAAGAATAAAGCGACTTCTGTTTAGTCTAAAAAAAAAAATGTTTTGACAGAAATTCTGAGCCCCTACTTCTGTTTAGTAATGCTCTCACAAATGCTCTAATGGCTGCCTTGTCGACACTATGGGGGTTATTACAACTTTGGAGGAGGTGTTAATCCGTCCCAAAAGTGACGGAAATACCACCAGCTGTATTACGAGTTCCATAGGATATAATGGACTCGTAATACGGCTGGTGGTATATCCGTCACTTTACCGTCACTTTTGGGACGGATTAACACCTCCTCCAAAGTTGTAATAACCCCCTATGTTCTTATCTGCCTCTGAATAGGCGTGTGGCCAGAGGTCCAAAAAGCCTTAAGCCTTATTGTGCAGACTTCAACCAGCTGAGTGAATCCTAGTTCATTTCCTACCACGACTGCAGATAAAGAATTTACCAGGATTGACACCTTTGGCAAAAATATTTTCTCCTGCCAGTCTGACATTGCTATCTTAATATGCAGACTCTTTTGAACCGATACACTTGTCCTTTGGAAAACAACCAGGAGATCTTGCCAGTAGGCCCAAAAGATCGTAGGTCCTTTTTGAAATACATAATACATGATGGGCAAGACACGGCCAAATATGTTATCCACAAATACTTGGACACAACGAATTGCCTCAGCAGGGTGGTTTGTCATCATGCCTAGAGGAGGTCCATTAGTTTCTTCAGTGATATGCAAATTCACTGACATGATCCTTTCATGGGTCCTGTCTTGAAATGCTTTAAAGGAGGTAAAGCTACAGCATGCTCTTTGGGGTTGTTGGCTCCACCCAAACAATTCTCACACTAGTTTGAAAATGTAGTGATTACTCCAGAGATACACCATTGAGATAGAGGTAGTGATTCCAACCAGTGATCAAAAGACAGCTCAGGCCATTCAGAGTCATGGATGCAGATCTGGCAGTCACTCTGCGGGCCAGCAGGGGCACCAGTCTTCCAACTCCTCCTTCCTTGATACAGCAGCCAACAAACCCCTTTGGCTTGCCCCGAGTGGCACATGCTCACCCAGTGGGGGGAGGATCTGGCAGTTGCTTTGGGTTGGCAATCCATCACATCTAAACTGATTGACTACAGCCTTCAGAATGACCAACACTGAACCTTGATAAAACTAAATTGATGCATTTTGGCAAAGCTTCCAAGTAGCCGCCCTGGACCATAGGCAGAAAAATAAAAGATAAAAATGTATAAATACAGTTACCTGTAGCTTATTATTGACAACAACTTTTATGGATAAACCATATTTCAACCATGAAAATAAAATCACAACAACATCTAAAAAGAGATTTTCGAACATCTATGGCAAATGTACCATCGCTCAAACCATTCGTGCAATAAACTCGAAGCTCCTTCTGTCACTTTTACATGCCTCACCAATCCTCTATATTAAAAGATCTGGGAGCTGGCTAAGACCTTCCTGGAAAAAATAAGATCTTTATTAAATTTATGTTCTGCTACTCCACACTGTAAACTATGTTTGGAATTATATTTGACATCTCGGATAATCTTACATGAAGTAGCAATGTTAAATTACATTTGTGATTGTGGCACAGCTAATGTAAATTCTTTAAAACGGTTAATCATGGAAGAACAAAGAGCAAGTGCAGGTACCACCATGGATCTGAATTTAGCAAGTACTGAAAATGTTGTCACTGAAACCTCACCTTAGCTGGCCTTGCTGATAACATGAGTGGCAGAATGGAAGGCGATTAGTAGAAACGCCCTGAGGTTCGATGATCGTTTGGATGACTTATCAATACTTTAGAACTGTAAATACTCAGACTTTATCTTCGACTCATACCTATCAGCTTCCCAGGAATACCTATACTCTAACTTAGATATACCACCTGCAAAATTAAGGCCCTCATTACAACCCTGGCGGTAAATCCTGCTTTCCGCTGTGCAGAAGACCGCCAACACACCGCTGCGGCCGCGGAATTCCGCTACAGGTATTACAACCCACAGCTCGGAATCCGCCACAATACAGACACCCACACAAGTCCGCCACACCAAAGGTCAGTGATAAACTGGCGATACCAAAACCGACACCGTCACGCCAACATGAATACGCCCACAGTATCACGACCCACGAATCAACGCGGCGGTCTTTCAACCGCGGTATTCCATTGGCGGTACACACAGCTGCGCTCAAAATACACACACATTTACAAAACACAACCACATTGGACAATTCGAAATACACACACCTGATACACATACACACACCACACCCACACACCCAATCCAATATAAAGCACACACCCACATCACCCAAAAACCCTTACAACCAAAATTTAGAAAGAAGGCCAGAGAGAGAGGCTACCTAAAACAACACCGGCATCCACAGACACACAACACCATCACTTACACAACATCCACGCACCTCAAACAACACACACCAACACATCCCCTCACACATCACAACAGACACCACCTCACACATCACCCACACCACATCATGGCACCTCAAAGACACCCCAGGTTCTCTGAGGAGGAGCTCAGGGTCATGGTGGAGGAAATCGTCTGGGTAGAGCCACAGCTATTCGGCTCACAGGTGCAGCAGACATCCATTGCTAGGAAGATGGAGCTATGGCGCAGAATTGTCGACAGGGTTAACGCAGTGGGACAGCATCCAAGAACACGGGATGACATCAAGAAGAGGTGGAACGACCTACGGGGGAAGGTACGTTCCATGGTATCCAGACACCAGATTGCTGTACAGAGGACTGGCGGTGGACCCCCACCTCCTCCTCCACAACTAACAACATGGGAGGAGCAAGTCTTGGCAATTATGCATCCTGAGGGTCTCGCAGGAGTAGCAGGCGGACTGGACTCTGGTAAGACATATCTTTACTACTCTATCCCCCACACCCCACCTGCATGCCATCACATACCCCTACCCATCACCCCAACAACCCACAGATACCCCACTAACACAACCAACACATCCCAAAACCAAGCCCTGCATGTAACACCAATGCATGGACACCCATCACCAAAGCATGTCCAAGTCAGAGACTCAATCATGCCCCAAAATCACCAATCACACAAGGGCCAAGCCAATAATGCAAGCACAGGAGTAGAGGGTCACTCACCCATTGCACTAGATGGCACACACAGATACAATAACTATGCATTTACACCCCAACAGGACCCCTACCCACCGTCACCGGACAGGAGGTGCCCGACATATCCAGTCCCCCCACAGAAGAGACCCACAGTGATGACAGCAGCTCTGCAGCCCTGGATCAAGATGACCAGCCCGGCCCATCACAGACCTCGGGACAGCCGGTTCCCCTGACACAGTCACAAACCACCACAGAGCCTCCCCACTCAGGAAACACCAGCACAGCACTCACCCAGCGGGCCCATCCCTCTGTCCCCAGGACACGTCAATCAGCAGTGTGTCCACCACTACAGGGGACCCAGGCAACCCCACTAACACAGGACGATCAGGGACCTGGGGGCAGTGGGAACACAGTTCAGGGGACAGAGGCACAGGATAACAGGGAAGCTGGGAGGACTGCTGTGCGACTGGGGGAGGACAGGCCCAGGGAACCTACTCTCCAGGATGCACTCCCGAACATCATGGGAGCTTACCACCATTCCCAGGAGACCATGGGCACGGTACTGGCCAAGTTTCAGGAGACCCAGCGGATGCAGGAGGAACACCACCTGGGGATCAGGGAGGACTTGAAGTCCATCAACACCACCCTGGTTACCACTGCAGGGGTGCTGGCAGACCTTCTCAACACCAGGAGGGACACAGTGGCACACCAACGGGCCCCTGACACTAGCCTGGACGATGAACATCCCTCCAACTCTACCGGTGCTAGTGGACAGGAGGCACCGCCACAGGAACAACAGGACACCACCCCCTGCAGATGGAGAACCACCCCGCAAACGGTCCCTGAGATCCAGGAACAAGACAGAGAACATTGCCAAGACCCCCGCCAGGAAATAAGACCCCCCTGAATGTCACCCTTCTGTCCCACTATGTCACCCTGTCCATCCTTAAACTGCAATTGCTCCACTTCCTATGCCCCTTTGGACAATGCACCTGTGAAACAAATCGACTGGATTCTGCCATGGACATCCCTCCACCATCACCCCAGCCCATTTTACAACCCCCTCCACTTATTTACACAGGAATAAACACACTTCAATCACAAAACAATCTGGAGTCAGTCTGTGCTTTCACTAATGTGTAATTGCAACATCTCTGAAATATAGCAATGTCACTGTACTTGTGAACATATCAATGTTACACAGCTGTAGGCCAGGAGTAAACATAGCAGAGGGCAAAAAGTGGGACCCAGATCTGTGAAATGGAAGGTCAAAGTGACAAGTTAGTGTCCATACACTAAGTGAAAATGACAGACTTAGGCTAGCTCCAACAATAGTATGAGATGTGGGAAGCAGTGACATCTTACCTGTGTCTCACTGGAAGTATTGCATGATGATGTTGTTTCGGTTGTCGATGTCCTCTTCTTCTGCCTCCTCTTCTTCACTGTCCACAGGCTCCACAGCTGCCACAAGACCACCATCTGGCCCATCCTCCTGCAGAAAAGGCACCTGGCGTCGCAAAGCCAGGTTGTGCAGCATACAGCAGGCCACGATTATCTGGCACACCTTCTTCAGTGAGTAGTATAGGGAACCACCTGTCAGATGGAGGCACCGGAATCTGGCCTTCAGGAGGCCGAAGGTGCATTCGATTATCCTCCTAGTTCGCCCATGTGCCTCATTGTAGCGTCACCTGCAAATGTCGAGGGACAACTGTTAGACACACACTAACCCTTAGGGACAACCCCATACCCAGACACCTATGTCAACTGTATTGGGATCTTGGCCTCACCTATTAGCCACACACGGTGCCTCAGGAGTTGCCCCATCACATAAGGGATGCTGCTATTTCTCAAAATGTACGTGTCATGCACAGAGCAAGGATACTTGGCATTGACATTGGAGATGTACTGGTCTGCCAAACACACTATCTGCACATTCATCGAATGGTAGCTCTTCCGGTTTCTGTACACCTGTTCATTCCTGCGGGGGGGGGGACAAATGTCACATGTGTCCCATCAGTGGCACCAATGATGTTGGGGATATGTCCCAGGGCATAGAAGTCACCTTTCACTGTGGGCAAATCCTCCACCAGAGGGAAAACGATGTAGCTGCGCATGTGTTTCAGCAGGGCAGACAACACTCTGGACAACACGTTAGAGAACACTGGCTGGGACATCCCTGATTCCCTGGCCACTGTTGTTTGAAAAGATCCACTGGCCAGGTAATGGAGTACAGACAGGACCTGCACTAGAGGGGGTATCCCTGTGGGATGGCGGATAGCTGACATCAGGTCTGGCTCCAACTGGGCACACAGTTCCAGGATTGTTGCACGAGCAAGTCTGTATGTGATTATGATGTGTCTCTCTTCCATTGTCAACAGGTCCACCAGGGGTCTGTACACCGGAGGATGCCGCCATCTCATCACCTGCCCCAGCAGACGTGCCCTATGGAGGAGAACAGCGAGCAGAGAGTCATCCAACACTGAGGTATCACAATGTGTTATTTGCAGAAACGTTATTAATCCGCAATGTGCCGGTATCAGTCTGTATTCGCGGCCTAGATAGGTGTGACGCAGTTATTATCCATCCCATGTGGCCCCCTGAAATGGCGGCTGCCTGACCTGTAAGGTGGGACAAGGGGATCTGAGGTAACTGCGCTGGCGTTGTACACCGTCGCGGTGGGCGGTCGAAGACCGCAGCTCAATTCTGCATTGGTTAACATTGGGCCCTATGGGTCCCAGGAGCCAATGACGATGTACGTCGGCGGTGACGGTACGCACCACCGCGGACGTGACCGCCATTTTCTGTCTGTTCACTCACTTGATACCTGACCTTCAACAGGAGAGGACCTACACTGCAAGTGCTGCTGTGACCTGTGTCTGGAAGCGACAATGGCTACAGTGCCTGGGGAAAGGGCCCCTGCCTTCACTTCGGAGGAGTTGGAGCACCCCTACCCCACTAGTGGTAAGAGCCATCTACACCTAGTCAGGCTCCTGTGACAGGTGTGCAGCAATTGGGCTTAGGCCTCGTACCCCATGGTCAGATGAAATTTCTAGGAACTGTTAGTGCATGGCGTAGTGCAGAGGGCTGCTCCATATGTGTTGTGTCCGCCAACGGTAGTGGTGTTGCATGCACTGAACATGTTTTTCTTCTGTCTTTCTCCCCCTTTTTGTGATCTCCCTGTTCTTGTGTGCAATAGCATCATCAGATAGAGGAGCACTGGCACCGGAGCAGGAGGGAGCTGCAACACACTTGGCCCTGGAGGGTGAAGCAACGGAGTCTGAAGCCACAAGTGGGACAGAGGGCGAGGGGCGCTCCGTGGCGGGTACAGGAGCAGACATCAGTGACAGCGACTCCTCCTCTGATGGGAGCTCCCTTGCGGTGGCGGGCACCTCTGTGCCCACTGCATTGACAGGTACAGCCGCCACCCCCCCTACCAGCACCGCCCGCCCAGCAGCCCCTCAGCGTGTGTCCCGTGCCCGCTCACCCAGGAGGGTGGGCATCTCCTTCGCCCCAGGCACATCAGGCCCTGCCCCAGTCAGCCCTGCTGCCCTCAGTGAGGAGGCTATTGACCTCCTGAGATCCCTCACTGTTGGGCAATCTACCATTCTGAGTGCCATCCAGGGTGCTGAGAGGCATTTGCAACAAACAAATGCATACCTGGTGGGCATTCATTCTGGGCAGGCGACCCAACAGAGAGTATTTCAGGCTCTGGCCTCAGCACTGATGGCAGCCATTGTCCCTGTGTCCAGCCTCCCCCTCCAACTTTCTCCACCCAGACCCAATCCCCTGTACCTCAGCCTATCCCAAGCACACCATCAGACCTGCATGCCCACACATCAACACACAAGAGTGGCTCAGGCAAACATAAGCACCACTCATCCCACAGGCACTCACACAAGCACCATCCCCATGCAGACACACCAACATCCACTGCCTCCACTGTGTCCCCCTCCTCCACGTCCTCCTCCTCCCTCCCTATCTCTTCTCCACTCACACCTGCATGCACTACATCCTCAGCCAGTACCTCCATCACCAGCACGCCCATCACCACACACCTCTCATGTGCAATCTCCACCCCCACTACCATTCACACATCCCCTGTGTCCTCTCCCAGTGTGTCTGTGAGCCCTCCACCCAAAGTACACAAACACAGGCACACACCCACCCAGCAGCTATCCACCTCACAACAGCCTCCGGCCCATGCACCTTCACCCAAATTCAGCAGACGTTCACCTCCTACAACCACTACCTCTTCCTCCACTCCCAAAGCCCCTCCATCTTCTTGTCCCAGTGTGTCTAAAAAACCTTTCCTTGCAACCCTTGACCTCTTCCCTTCACCTCGCCCCCCCGTCCTTCCCCTAGGGCCAGGCTTTCCAGGTCCTAGCCCAGCACCTCAGCCACCAAATCCCCAGGCACAGTGGTGCCAGCAACTGCGGGGTCATCGAGTGCGCCACCCATCGGGGCTGCCAGTGTGCCACGTAGCGAGGGCAAGGACATTCCGCCACCTGCCAAGGTGAAAAAGGTGCCCACATCCCGGAGGGAGAAGCCGAAACTACCAGCCACCAAGGGCTCAGCAAAAACAAAAGGGGATAGTGGCAAGACAACTGCGGCACCATCAAAGGTGGGGAAGGGCCAAAAGGAGAAGAGCAGGTCAGGAGAGGGCATGGTGGCACCGACTGAGGGACCAGTGACACACCTTCTGTCCACGACCACACCAACCTGTACGGCGGCGAACACCGCTAGCTGCCCCGCCACCACAACCGCCACCTGCACCGCCACCTGCACCGGCACTGGCACGTCTACAGCCTCAGCAACAGTCCCCAGCCTCTTCCCCAGTGGGCAGCCGCGTGAGGCTGCAGGAGACGTCCTGCTGTGTCCCTCAGCAGGTGCTGACCCATGCACCGTCGGCAGCACCGCCGCCACAGACACCGCCGCAAGCACCACCGCCACAGACACCGCCGCAAGCACCGCCGCCACAGACACCGCCGCAAACACCGCCACCGGCCCCGCGACGTACTCGGACAGTGGCACCACCGCTGACATGGCTACCATCCCCAGTGGTCAGTCGTCTGAGGCTGGAGGAGAGTTCCTGGACCCTGGGCAGCTTCCATGAGGCATGACTTCCATCACTGTTTGCACCTGCAGGTGGAAGGCGAAGCCGCAGCAGTGTGGGGTATGTCGCTGCCTCCATGACGTATCATGCTACCTGTACCTCGCCAATCTTGTGGCACGCACACCCAAGTGAGGTAATTGTACCGGCCACACTGCACGTGGAGCACTTTGGGCACCATGCCCCCTCCAGAACCAGTGGAGAATGACATCCACTACCTCAGTCCTTGGCAGGATGAAGCACTCTGGGCACCATGCCCCCTCCAGAACCAGTGGAGAATGACATCCACTACCTCAGTCCTTGGGAGGATGAAGCACTCTGGGCACCATACCCCCTCCAGAACCAGTGGAGAATGACATCCACTACCTCAGTTCTTGGCAGGATGAAGCACTCTGGGCACAAGGCCCCCTCCAGAACCAGTGGAGAATGACATCCACTTGAGAGACTGTGGCTTTGCACTCCCCAGGATAATGCAGTGGGCAAACCACCCACTGGAGAGACTTGAGAAACTGTGGCTTTGCACTCCCCAGGATAAAGCAGTGGGCAAACCACCCGCTGGAGAGAATTGAGAGACTGTGGCTTTGCACTCCCCAGGATAATGCAGTGGGCTAGCTACCCACTGGAGAGACTTGAGAGACTGTGGCTTTGCACTCCCCAGGATACAGCAATGGGCATGGAGCCCCCTCGTACAGCAGTGGCATAGTGCGTTCATCTGACTGAGGTGCCCCACCCTCACACTCCCCCGAGGTGCCTGTATATTTTCGATCTGATGCCCCAGCAGTGTTCTCTCCGTTTCCAGTCAGGTATCTAGTGTGGGCTTCGTCCATGCATTTTGGGCCCAGTGGTCCACAGACAATGATTGGTAAACTATCCGAACCTGTGTAGTTGGTGTACATATTTGTATATACTGAATTTTGAATTTTGACTATCTGATTTTTCATGATTACACTGGTTACAATCATTTCCTTTTGTCCTTGCGTTCTTCCAGGGGGTATATGTAATGTTGCTGCATGTATTTGTGGGTATGTTGTTGTGGGTGAGGGTGGGAGTGGGGGTATTGCGTGTTGCGTGTGTGTGTGTCACTCTCTTCCCCCCCCCCTGTGTTGTAGGTGCAGTACTCACCGTAGTCGTCGCCGCCGCCGCCACCGCCGTTCGTACTCCTGGTATATGAGAAGATACAGCAACATGGCAGGACCTGTAACTCAGGCTCCATGGTGTCCTGGTTCCTCGTTGGGTGTCGAGAGGTGAGTGTTTTCCCTTCTGTGTTCTGTTTCTGCCGTGCTTTTGATCGCGTTGGTTCCGCCCCGGAAAAAGTGGCGGATAGGCGTCTTGAAATACAGTGGGCTGTACTTTGCCCTCCGCCTGTCTGTTGGCAGTTACCGCCGCGGTGTTTGTTTCTACCGCCGTGGCGGTTGGAGTGTTAAAGTGGCTGTCTATGTTGGCGGTTTCCACCATGGTCTTGATCCCATTTTTTCCGCCGGCCTGTTGGCGGTATTACCGCCGCTTTAACACCGACCGCCAGGGTTGTAATGAGGGCCTAAGTATTTAAGTTTTAGGTTAATGTACATTCCGATCAGTCAATTAGAAGGATCATGGAATGTTCAGTGTCAAGCCTCAAAAGGATGAAGACTCTGTGGCTTCAAAGGCAGGATCTGGCATGAAAGGGATTACTTCCCAGTCCTATTTCAAGTTATCACATATCACACGCTCTCACCCTCATTGAAAAACACACCACAATAAGAAAATGATTCCACGCATTAAACACAATCATTTCCTCACACCTCACTGTGCACATAACCCTAATCTCAAGTACTTAGATCCTATCTAAAATGTTGAATTATTATCCACACATTATATAATTATATTACCATTATATTGGACTAGCTAGCCCAGAGCAGGCCAAGAACATACTTCCTAAGCCAGTATATATTACCGAAAAAACAGAGGTTCACTTGACGTTCTATTTAGGTGAATTGTCAGTGACAACATTAATGTTTTGAACTATAAAAAAAACCACAGAAATTCACCAGTTATGGTTAGCAGCGCTAACAATAACTTGTTGTGCCCCGCCATGCACTGCTCACACATGACATCACTCATGACATGTTCTATGACATCACTCATGATATCTCAAATGACATCAATAAAGACATCACTGATGACATCACTAATGCCATCAATCAATCAGGATTTATAAAGCGCGGCTAATCACCTGATAGGGTATCCAGGCACTTGCAGGTCCCAGAGGCTTATTTGAACCAGGTCTTAAGGGCCATTCAGAATTCCAGAGGTGAGGTGATGGTCCAGAGGTGCATGGGGAGGCTGTTCCAAGTTTGGCTGAGATGTGAGAGGAGCATCCTCCACTTCTGCTTCAGTAGATGCGGGGAGTATGGGCAATTGAAAGAGAGGCAGAGCGTAGTCTTATTGACAGTTGATGGAAGTTCAAGCGGTGGTTAATGTACGCTAGTGTAAGGAAATGCCTCCTTGGCATGGTTACCCCCTGACTTTTTGCCTTTGCTGATGCTATGTTTTGAATTGAAAGTGTGCTGAGGCCTGCTAACCAGGCCCCAGCACCAGTGTTCTTTCCCTAACCTGTACTTTTGATTCCACAATTGGCACACCCTGGCATCCAGGTAAGTCCCTTGTAACTGGTACCCCTGGTACCAAGGGCCCTGATGCCAGGGAAGGTCTCTAAGGGCTGCAGCATATCTTATGCCACCCTGGGGACCCCTCACTCAGCACAGACACACTGCTGACCAGCTTGTGTGTGCTGGTGAGAACAAAACGAGTAAGTCGACATAGCACTCCCCTCAGGGTGCCATGCCAACCTCACACTGCCTATGCAGTATAGATAAGTCACCCCTCTAGTAGGCCTTACAGCCCTAAGGCAGGGTGCACTATACCATAGGTGAGGGCACCAGTGCATGAGTACTGTGCCCCTACAGTGTCTAAGCCAAACCTTAGACATTGTAAGTGCAGGGTAGCCTTCAGAGTATATGGTCTGGGAGTCTGTCAAACACGGACTCCACAGCACCATAATGGCTACACTGAAAACTGGGAAGTTTGGTATCAAACTTCTCAGCACAATAAATGCACACTGATGCCAGTGTACATTTTATTGTGAAATACACCCCAGAGGGCACCTTAGAGGTGCCCCCTGAAACCTTAACTGACTATCTGTGTAGGCTGACTGGTTCCAGCAGCCTGCCACAACCGAGACATGTTGCTGGCCCCATGAGGAGAGTGCCTTTGTCACTCTGAGGCCAGTAACAAAGCCTGCACTGGGTGGAGATGCTAACACCTCCCCCAGGCAGGAGCTGTAACACCTGGCGGTGAGCCTCAAAGGCCTCAAAGGCTCACCCCTTTGTTCCAGCACCGCAGGACACTCCAGCTAGTGGAGTTGCTCGCCCCCTCCGGCCACGGCCCCCACTTTTGGCGGCAAGGCCGGAGGAAATAATGAGAATAACAAGGAGGAGTCACTGGCCAGTCAGGACAGCCCCTAAGGTGTCCTGAGCTGAAGTGACTCTAACTTTTAGAAATCCTCCATCTTGCAGATGGAGGATTCCCCAATAGGATTAGGGATGTGACCCCCTCCCCTTGGGAGGAGGCACAAAGAGGGTGTACCCACCCTCAGGGCTAGTAGCCATTGGCTACTAACCCCCCAGACCTAAACACGCCCTTAAATTTAGTATTTAAGGGCTCCCCTGAACCTAAGAATTTAGATTCCTGAAACCTACAAGAAGAAGAAGACTGCTGAGCTGAAAAACCCCTGCAGAGGAAGAACAGAAGACACCAACTGCTTTGGCCCCAGTCCTACCGGCCTGTCTCCTGCCTTCCAAAGAAACCTGCTCCAGCGACGCTTTCCAAAGGACCAGCGACCTCTGAATCCTCAGAGGACTGCCCTGCTTCAAGAAAAACAAGGAACTCCCGAGGACAGCGGCCCTGCTCCAAAAGACTGCAACTTTGTTTCAAAGGAGCAGATTTAAAGACCCCTGCAAATCCCCGAAAGAAGCGTGAGACTTGCAACACTGCACCCGGCGACCCCGACTCGACTGGTGGAGAACCAACACCTCAGGGAGGACCCTCCGGCGACTCCGAGACCGTGAGTAACCAAAGTTGTCCCCCCTGAGCCCCCACAGCGACGCCTGCAGAGGGAATCCCCAGGCTCCCCCTGACCGCGACTGCCTGAACCTAAAGTCCAGACGGCTGGAAAAGACCCTGCACCCGCAGCCCCCAGCACCTGAAGGAACGGAACTTCTGTGCAGGAGTGACCCCCAGGAGGCCCTCTCCCTTGCCCAGGTGGTGGCTACCCCGAGGAGCCCCCCCCTTGCCTGCCAGCACCGCTGAAGAGACCCCTTGGTCTCCCATTGAACTCTACAGAGAACCCGACGCGTGTTTGCACACTGCACCCGGCCGCCCCCGCGCTGCTGAGGGTGTACTTTTTGTGCTGACTTGTGTCCCCCCCGGTGCCCTACAAAACCCCCCTGGTCTGCCCTCCAAAGACGCGGGTACTTACCTGCTCGTAGATTGGAACCTGGGCATCCCCTTCTCTCCATTGAAGCCTATGTGTTTTGGGCACCTCTTTGACCTCTGCACCTGACCGGCCCTGAGCTGCTGGTGTGGTAGCTTTGGGGTTGCTCTGAACCCCCAACGGTGGGCTACCTTGGACCCAAACCTGAGACTTGTAAGTGATTTACTTACCTGACAAAACTAACAAAAACTTACCTCCCCCAGGAACTGTGAAAATTGCACTGTGTCCACTTTTAAAACAGCTATTTGTGTTTTATGTGAAAAGTATATATGCTACTGTAATTATTCAAAGTTCCTAAAGTACTTACCTGCAATACCTTTCAAATGAGATATTACATGTAGAATTTGAACCTGTGGTTCTTAAAATAAACTAAGAAAATACATTTTTCTATAACAAAACCTATTGGCTGGATTTGTCTCTGAGTGTGTGTTCCTCATTTATTGCCTGCGTGTATGTACAACAAATGCTTAACACTACTCCTTGGATAAGCCTACTGCTCGACCACACTACCACAAAATAGAGCATTAGTATTATCTCTTTTTGCCACTATCTTACCCTTGAACTCTGTGCATACTATTCCTTACTTTGAAATAGTGCCTACAGAGCCAACTTCCTACAGCTGGTCATTGGTTGTGTAGAGCCTTGTGTGTGTGGGTCAGCAGCTTGAATTGCCATTTCTTCTGTACTGGGAGCCAGTGGAGTTGCCTGGGGTGGGGTGTGATGTGGGTTCACTGGCGAAAGCCGAGGATGAGTCTGGCTGCAGCCTTCTGTATGGTCTGAAGTCTCTGTAGGAGCTGTACAGCGATTCCTTAGTAGATGGCATTGCCGTAGTGTAGTCTGCTGGTTATGAGGGCCTGTGTCACGGTGTGTCTTTTGTGTAGAGGTAGCCACTTGAAGATCTGAAGTAGCATGCACAAAGTGAGGAAGCAGGCAGAGGAGATCGCGTTGATCTAAGATTTCATGGTGAGCTCGTTGTCAATGATGATTCGGAGGTTTCTGCCATGGTCTGAGGGAGTGGGTGTGCGTCCTAGGTATGATGGCCACCAGTAGTCATTCCATGTGTTGCTGCTGTTGCCAAAGATCAGTACTTTTGTCTTGTCTGTGTTCAGCTGCAGGCAAGTATTCTTCATCCAGTCATCAACTCTTGTAATGCATCTGTGAAAGTTGGTTCTGGTGTTGGAGGGGTCATCGGTGAGTGAGAGGATTAGTTGGGTGTCGTCTGTGTAGGAAATTATGTTGAGACCGCGGGATCTGATGATTTTGGCGTGAGTGGTCATATTTGCATTGAAGAGCGTGGGGCTGAGGGATGAGCCCTGGGAAACACCGCAGGTGATCTCCTTGGGTTCGGAGGTGAAAGGTGAGAGGTAGATCCTCTGGGTTCTTCCGGTGAGGAATGAGGTGATCCATCTGAGCACGTCCCCTTGAATGCTGATGTGGTGGAATCTTTCGATCAGCATGTGGTGGGATATGGTGTCAAAGGCTGCCAAGAGGTCGAGCAGGATTAAAGCTGCTATTTCTCTACAGTTGAGAAGGGTTCGGATGTTGTCAGTGGCTGTGATCAGGGCAGTTGCGGTGCTGTGGTTGCTGCGGAAGTCGGATTGGGAGGCGTCGAATAGGTGGTTCTGCTCCAGTAAGTCACGAGTAGATTGTTGATGATCTTTTCCAGTACCTCCGTTGTGAATGGGATTGGCCAGTAGTTTTTGGGTTTGCTTGGCTCAGCGGATGGTTTTTTGAGTAGTATTCTGACTTTGGCGTGTTTCCAGGCATTGAAAAATGTTGCAGTGGTGATAGAGGTGTTTAGCAGGGTGGTGAGTACTTGGAAGATCTTTTGGTTTCCAAGGTTGAAGATGTGGTGCAGGCATGGGTCTGTGGGTGCTCCCAAATGGATGGATTTCATGGTGGAGGTGATGTCCTGGGTGGAAATGATGTTCCAGGTGGTCTGTGTGCGGTTCATGTCTGTTACGGTGATGGCGTTTCCATCGAGGAAGTCCGTAGGTGTGGGTTGGAGTTCAAAGTTTCTGTATATGGTTGAGATCTTGTCGTGGAAGAACTGGGCGAGGTTGTCGCACAGCTCCTGAGAGGGTGTGATGTTGTTTTCGGTGTCAGCCGGGTTGGAGAATTCCTTAATGGTGTTGAAAAGTTCCTTGGTGTTGTTGGCACTGGTTTCAATGTGTGCGGCAAGGGCTGTCTTCTTTATTGCCCTCAGCAGGCAGTGGTAGAGGTTGAGGGCGGTCTTGAAGGCTGCTATTTTGGAGGTTACAATCTTGCTGGCGCGCCATCTCCTTTCCAGCTTTTTGCTGTCCGGTTTTGCTGTTCTAGACTCTTGAGTGTACCAGCTGGCCTTTTTTTGGAAAGATTTTCTCTGGGTTTTTTTTTGGGATATATCTTTATTGAAGTTTTAGCTGCAAAAATATACATTCAGAGGATACTTCCAAGTCAATATAATAACATAGGGCCTGATTCTAACTTTGGAGGACGGTGTTAAACCGTCCCAAAAGTGGCGGATATACCACCTACCGTATTACGAGTCCATTATATCCTATGGAACTCGTAATACGGTAGGTGGTATATCCGCCACTTTTGGGACGGTTTAACACCGTCCTCCAAAGTTAGAATCAGGCCCATAGTTTCTATTATTATTCTTTGGTGTCCATTTATCAAACCATATAATAGAAACAAAACTTCACAACTCCCTCTCCCACCCTACCCCTAAGAAGAAGCTTCCATGTATGGACAGTTCACATTATATGCATTTCAGTTATATTGCCTTATATCAGTGAGGCTAAAGATTTGTCAACCCTATTAGTATCTGGTTGGGTGTATCATATTAGGTCTGTTTCTTCCCACCCATCTACCTCTTTAAGAGCCTCTGGTCTCCCAGCCGCAGTTTGCATATTTTGGTCTGAGCCCTTCAAATCCTGCAACATTACCCCCCCCCCCCGGGCAAGCAGCATCTCAGGTAGTTTGTCATCTTTCCTTGTCCTTCTCATATCTTCATCTTCTGCATTAGCCTATTCCCTCAGATCTCCCTCCCATTTCTCTCTAGTTGGGGCTCGATTACTCATCCAGTGAATAGCTATGCGTTGTTTTGTTGCCATAAGACCCAGTACCGTGAGTGGCCTGCTGAGATTCTGTTTCTGGTCCCTGGGCAACAGGCCTAATAAACATGTATTAATCGTCAGAGGGATATCCCAGCCGGTAGCATGCCTAAGCTGCTCCACTACTTCACCCAAATATGTTGCTACCACCGGACATTGCCAGATCAGTTGCAAAAAATCTGTCTCAAGGACCGCACACTTGGGACATCTAGAGGCGCAGGTTGGGTGCATTGTGTGTAGTCGCCTGAGGGATAAATATTTATATCAATGATGGTATATTGTATCTGTTTGAACCTTGCGCAAACCAATACCCTACGGACTTCTGCATGTATTCGGTTCCACTCGCTAGGGGAGAGGGGATCATCGCTTAGGGTTTGCCATTTCTCATCTACTCGAAGTGGCTTAACCTATCTATCTGTATATAGCGCTCAGTATAAATGAGTCACAAATGTACGCCCCCTTCCATAGATAACATGTTGACTATTGTGTGGGTGGCATCAGGGGCGTCCGGAAATGCAGGCCACAGTTGTTGTGCCGTGGCTGCGATTTTAGCATACTGAAGGAATTGTCTAGTGCCCAATGCAAATGTTTCCATGGCATCTTGTAGCGTTATAAATCTACCCCCTATGTAGAAATCAGATAGTGTCGGACAACCACCCTCCTGCCACCTCTCCACAGACATTAACTACGCTATTTGGGTGAAGGAACGTACAATCCAAATATCTGATTCAGGGGCATAGGGAGCTCTCTTTAACACTATCTGTACTGTCCTCCCCCAAAGCCTGGCCATCAATCGGACCAAATGTGGAAATGTGTGTGGAATGTTCCTGCCACGCATCATAAATATCCCCAGCTGTTGTCCCTCACATGTGCCTGCCAATAGGGACCTCTCCCAGCTAAGGTCAGTATCTAACCAGTATATCACATGCTGGAGTTGTGACGCCAAGTAGTGTAGTTCTAGGTTTGGAATCTCTAATCCACCATGCTCCCATTCTCCCCGCATTGTGGCAAGTCCAGCCCTGCATCGCATACCATTCCACAGAAGCCCCAACAAAGAGTGAGTCTTATTCTCTAAAATATCGAACTTTGCCAGTTGTCCAGGGTAATTCCACCTGCGGGAGCTGCTCCAATGTGGCGCTTCTGAGTCTACCCAGCAGAAACAGGAGAGATTTTGTTTTGTTAACACGGAGTCCGGAGACCAACGAGAACTCCATCAGCTCTTTCAACAATAATGGTGTAGAAACAGCCAGCCTTCACAGATTTACCAATGCATCGTCTACATAAACCGAAATTATATGCTTGATAGTTCCTACTTGTATTCCCCATCCTATGAGAGCTTGGCTCCATTGCCAAGGCGAAAATCAAGGGTGTCAGGGGACAACCCTGCCGGGTGCCATGCTGTAGATCTAGAGTGGCAAAGACATGGCACCCAGTACGTACTCTAGCCTGTGGGCCAGTGTATAGCAGTTTAATCCAATTTATATAGTGTGAGCCCAGGCCCATCTTACGGAATACCAGACACACCTATTACCAACATACTAAATTGAATGCCTGCTCTTTATCGAGGAAGGCAAATGGGTATGTGTAGGAAAATGGCTCCCTGTTGCAGTTACACCCCACCTTTTGCCTGATATTGATGCTGACTTGACTAAGAAGTGTGCTGGGACCCTGCTAACCAGGCCCCAGCACCAGTGTTCTTTCAGTAAAAATGTACCATTGTTTCAACAACTGGCACACCCCTGGCACACAGATAAGTCCCTTGTAAAAGGTACCAGTGGTACTAAGGGCTCTGTGACCAGGGAAGGTCCCTAAGGGCTGCAGCATGTGTTGTGGCACCCTAAGGGACCCCTCACCTAACACATGCACACTGCCATTGCAGATTGTGTGTGTTGGTGGGGAGAAAAAGGCAAAGTCGACATGGCATCCCCCCTCAGGATTCCATCCACACCAAAATCTGCCTGTGGCATAGGTAAGTCACCCCTCTAGCAGGCCTTACAGCCCTATGGCAGGGTGCACTATACCACAGATGAGGGCATAGCTCCATGAGCAATATGCCCCTACAGTGTCTAAGTCCATTCTTAGACATTGTAAGTACAGTGTGGCCATATTAAGTATATGGTCTGGGTGTTTGTCACAACGAACTCCACAGCTCCATAATAGCTACACTGAATACTGGGAAGTTTGGTATCAAACTTCTCATAATAATAAACTCAGACTGATGCCAGTGCTGGATTTATTAAAAAATGCACACAGAGGGCATCTTAGAAGATGCCCCCTGTATTTTACCCAATCCTTCAGTGCAGGACTGACTGGTCTGTGCCAGCCTGCCACTGAGACGAGTTTCTGACCCCCTGGGATGAGAGCCTTTGTGCTCTCTGAGGCCAGAAACAAAGCCTGCACTGGGTGGAGGTGCTTAACACCTCCCCCCTGCACTGGGTGGAGGTGCTTAACACCTCCCCCCTGCAGGAACTGTAACACCTAGCAGTGAGCCTCAAAGGCTCAGGCTTTGTGTTACAATGCCACAGGTCACTCCAGCTAGTGGAGATGCCCGCCCCCTGGACACAGCCCCCACTTTTGGCGGCAAGTCCAGAGAAGATAATGAGAAAAACAAGGAGGGGTCACCTACCAGTCAGGACAGCCCCTAAGGTGCCCTGAGCTGAGGTTACCCCTGCCTTTAGAAATCCTCCATCTTGGTTTTGGAGGATTCCCCCAATAGGAATAGGGATGTGCCCCCCTCCCCTCAGGGAGGAGGCACAAAGAGGGTGTAGCCACCCTCAAGGACAGTAGCCATTGGCTACTGCCACCCAGACCTAAACACACCCCTAAATTTAGTATTTAGGGGCGACCCTGAACCCAGAAATCAGATTCCTGCAACCTGAAGAAAGAAGGACTGCTGACCTGAAAGCCTTGCAGAGACGAAGGAGACACCAACTGACTTGGCCCCAGCCCTACCGGCCTGTCTCCAGACTCAAAGAACCTGCACAGTGACGCATCCAACAGGGACCAGTGACCTCTGAGGACTCAGAGTACTGCCGTGAATCTAAAGGACAAAGGAACTCCCGAGAACAGCAGCACTGTTCAAAACCTGCAACAACTTTGCAACAAAGAAGCAACTTTCAAAGAACTCTCTCTTACGCTGGAAGTGTGACTTCACACTCTGCATCCGACGCCCCCGGCTCGAGTTGAGGAGTACCAACACCGCAGAGAGGACTCCCAGGCGACTCCAACGACGTGGACACCCTGAGTCGACCTCCCTGCAACCCCACAGCGACGCCTGCAGAGAGGATCCAGAAGCTCCCCCTGACCGCGACTGCCTGGTAACAAACGAACCCGATGCCTGGACCAAGCACTGCACCCGCAGCCCCCAGGACCGAGAGGAACCACCTACCAGTGCAGGAGTGACCAGCAGGCGGCCCTCATCCTAGCTCAGTTGGTGGCTGGCCCAAGAAGCCCCCCTGTGCCCTGCCTGCATTGCCTAAGTGACCCTCGGATCCCTCCATTGCTTTCTATAGCAAACCCGATGCCTACTTTGCCCACTGCACCCAGCCGCCCCTGAGGGTTTGTTTTGTGGGCTTGTGTGTGTCCCCTCCAGTGCTCTACAACCCCCCCTGGTCTGCTCCCCGAGGACGCAGGTACTTACCTGTAAGCAGACTAGGACCGGAGCACCCCTGTTCTTCATAAGTGCCTATGAGGGTCATTCTGACCCTGGCGGCCGGTGGCCGCCAGGGCCACCGACCACGGGAGCACCGCCAACAGGCTGGCGGTGCTCCAATGAGCATTCTGACCGCGGCGGTTCAGCCGCGGTCAGAAGCGGAAAGTCAGCGGTCTCCCGCTGACTTTCCGCTGCTCTTTGGAATCCTCCATGGCTGCGGAGCGCGCTCCGCAGCCATGAGGATTCTGACCCCCCCTACCGCCATCCAGTTCATGGCGGGAAAGCCGCCATGAACAGGATGGCGGTAGGGGGGGTCGCGGGGCCCCTGGGGGCCCCTGCCGTGCACATGCCAATGGCATGGGCACGGCAGGGGCCCCCGTAAGAGGGCCCCGAAAAGTATTTCAGTGTCTGCCTTGCAGACACTGAAATACGCGACGGGTGCCACTGCACCCGTCGCACCTTCCCACTCCGCCGGCTCGATTACGAGCCGTCATCCTCGTGGGAAGGTCGTTTTCCCCTGGGCTGGCGGGCGGTTTTACTGGAACCGCCCGCCAGCCCAGGGGAAAACTCGTAATACCCGCCGCGGTCTTTTGACCGCGGCGCGGTAATTTGGAGGGCGGGATCCTGGCGGGCGGCCTCCGCCGCCCGCCAGGGTCATAATGAGGCCCTATGTGTTTTGGGCCCTCCTTTGACCTATGCACCTGACTGGCCCTGTGTTGCTGGTGCTGTTGCTTTGGGGTTGCCTTGATCCCTCAACCAAACTTACCGCCCCCAGGAACTGTTGATTTTTGCAGTGTCCACTTTTAAAATAGCTTATTGCCATTTTAACCAAAACTGTGTGTACTACTGTTTTAAATCAAAGTTCTATTCTAACCTGTGTTAAGTACCTTGCATTTTATGTACTTACCTCAAATCTTGAATCTTTTGGTTCTAAAATAAATTAAGAAAATATATTGGCCTGGAGTTAAGTCTTTGAGTGTGTGTTGCCTCTGTGTGTACAACAAATGCTTAACACTACCCTCTGATAAGCCTACTGCTCGACCACAGTACCACAACATAGAGCATTAGTATTATCTAATATTGCCATTATCAACCTCTAAGGGGAACCCTTGGACTCTGTGCACACTATCTCTCACTTTGAGATAGTACATACAGAGCCAACTTCCTACATTGGTGGGGTCTAAGCCTTTCCATTTGCTGGACTACTCAGCCAATACCTGATCACATGACTAAATTCCAAAAATTGTCATTAGAAATGGATTTTTGCAGTTTGATTATTTTTCTACATTTTTAAAAGTCCTGCTAGGGCCTTGTGTAAGTCCCTGTTATCATTTCTTTTAGAGTTTAAAGGTCTGTAAATGTTTGGATTTAAGTTCTAGAGATAGTTTTTAGATTCTTAAAAAGTAATCCCAACTTTTAGAGTGATAATGTCTAGACTGGGTCCAACCCTGCCAATGTAAAGCTCCAGGAGCTCTTGGCAGAGTTCACAAGGGACCACCCCTCTGATGTGGAGGATGCTCCTTCAGATGGGGAAATGAGTGAACAGGAGGAAGAACTCCCCCTCCTGTCCTAAATAGGGAAGACAGGGTTCCCAGAACCCTGACTCCAAAAATCATAGTCAGAGAGCCTGATTCTTCCACAGGGGAGACCAGTACCTCTGGAAACATTGAGGACAGCCTCAATGAAGAGGACTTCCTGTTAGCCAGGATGGCCAATAGATTGGCTTTGGAGAAGCAGCTCCTATTCATAGAAAGGGAAAGAAAAGAGATGGGTTTAAGTCCCATCAATGGAGGCAGCAACTTAAATAGGGTCAGAGAGAATAGTGACATCCTAAAAATCCCCAAAGGGATTGTAACTAAATATGAAGATGGTGATAACATCACCAAGTGTTTCACAGCTTTTGAGAGGGCTTGTGCAACTATAAAAGTAAACACATCGAACTGGGTAGCTCTCCTTTGGGAAATGTTCACTGGAAAGTGTAGAGATAGACTCCTCACACTCCCTGGTAAAGATGCAGAATCCTATGACCTCATGAAGGCTACCCTGATTGAGGGCTTTGGAGTCTCAACTGAGGAGTACAGGATTAGGGTCAGGGGGGCTCAGAAAACCTCGAGCCAGACCTGGGTTGATTTTGTAGACTACTCAGTGAAAACACTGGATGGTTAGGTAACTAGAAATGAAGTGCATGACTATAATGGGCTTTATAATTTGTTTATGAAGGAACACATTTTAAGTAACTGCTTCAATGAAAAGTTGCATCAATATCTGGTAGACCTAGGTTCATTTTCTCCCCAAGAATTGGGAAAAAAGGCAGACCACTGGGTCAAGACTAGGGTAACCAAAACCTCCACTGGGGGTGACCAAAGGAAAGGGGTTACAAAGCCTCCCCAAGAGAAAGTGGATGACACTAGAAATAAAGAAAAAGAGTCCTCTGTAGTCCCTCAAACCCTGTCCAGGTGGGTGGGCCCCAAGACACAACCCAAAACAAAGGTGGGTACCAGGGTAAGAACTGGGATGCCACTAAGGCATGGTGCCAAAACTGTAGATAGACAGGGCACCACACCAAGGACACTTCTTGTCCCAAAAACAATCCTCCTAGCAAAACCCCAGGGGTGACCAGTGTAGCCATTGGGGATGACTCCTCAGATGAGGAGGCCTTCATAGCCTTCAACTGGAAAAAGGGCCCCACAGGTGAGTTGGAGGTTCCAGAGGGAAGTAGTGTCACGATTTACCTTTGGCTTACCGTCCAGACCAGATGGGGATGGCGTGCATCCTTGGTTCTTACAAGTCCTACTCTGGCCGAGGTAGGGGCGACCCCTTCCGGTAGCCAGGGTGCTGCTGACAGTAGTATGCCACCACTGTCTGTGCCCTCCAGATGGAGTCCCAGAGGAAAAACCCCATAGGGAAAAAACTCCAGACAGGAACTCCCTGGAACAGAAGGAGGACACAAGAAAATGAAAACTTCGATGTCTGGAATTTCACTGGAAGGACAGAGGAAAAACAAGAGCAAAACTGGAGTCCGATAGAAGACCAACCAGAGCGTGACCACCACAGGAAAAATGTTGCAACACAAAGAGAAGAAGAATCTATCCCCTTATATACCCCTTGACAGGAAGAAGTAGGACTGCCATCTTGGATTGGGAAAGGGGCTATAGAACCAGATAGGAAAATACACCATTGTAGTAAGGGAAACAGATGCATGCAGGGAAGATGAAAGGAGAATGGCATTCTGGGAAAGAGAAATCATGGCTCCTCCAGGAAGAAGAAGGAAAAAGAGAAGGCCCTAGAATGAGGCACCAGGTAAGTGGAAGGACCAGGGGAGGGCGGGGGCGGGTACCCCGCGACAACACCCGCACCACGCATTATACGCGGCGAGGACTGACGCCAAATCCTGGGCCTCCGGCCTCACCGCAGTAGAGAAAACAGAGCGCGGCCAGAAAAAAGGGCCACGGCGGGCCCTGTGATCCGGAAACTGGACCGCGGCCCCCACAGTGGCCCGAGCGGGAGATGCCACGGAAGCCCGCTGCATGACAGCAGGTCCCTCCCGAGGTCCCAGGTTTGTGTAGGAAACGACGGAAAAAGCGACGGACCAGAAGAGGGGCATGAACCGAAGAGGTGTCCTCCCAGGAGCATTCACTCACAGGATAGCCCTTCCAATGGATGAGAAACTGGAGACATCCACAGAAGAATCAAGAGTCACAGATCTCCTGGACCTCGTATTCAGGCACATCATCAACCAATTGAGGAGGAGGACAGGAGAATTGTCTGTGAAAAGGATCAGGTACATAGGGTTTTAGCTGAGACACATAAAACACGGGATGTTTTTTCCAAGTTTGAGGCAAACGAAGATGAGCAGAAACGGGATTGATTTTTTGAAGGATCAGAAATGGTCCATAATACTTGGGGTTTTAACTTATTTTGGGATAATCGGAGAGGTAAGAATTTAGAGGAAAGCCAGACTTTATCATTGATTTGATAAGACAGGGCATCACAACGTCTTTCATCAGCCATCCTTTTCATATGTATCTTGGTGGTTTGAAGATTAGAATGTATAACACGATGGATACCGCGTAGTTGTCAAACAAATGTTGTGATGGCAGGGAGTGTAGATGATTCTCTGAGATTAACAGGAAAGGCCTTAGGATGGAACCCATAAGAGCAATAAAATGGAGAGACCTTTGCGGCACTACGAACTGCATTGTTATACGAAAATTTGGCGAGTGGTAAGTACATGGACCAATTACTTTGCGTAGCATTGCAGAAACTATGTGAATATTGTTCAAGACCTTGGTTTAGGCGTTCTGTCTGTCCATTTGTTTGGGGATGGAAGCCAGATGAAAGTGCCACGTCAATTTTGAGTGTTTAACAGAATTGTTTCCAAAAGCGTGAGATGTATTGGGAACCACGGTCTGAGTCGATGACTTGAGGGAGGCCATGAACCCGAAAGATCTCCTGAATAAAGATTTGACTCAATTCTTTTGCAGTGGGTAACTTCTTTAATGCAGTGAAATGAGCCAATTTAGTGAATGAGTAAACTGTCACCATTACTACTCGAATCCGAGCTGAGGGAGGCAGAGAACACATAAAGTCAGTGGATACAGTATGCCACGGAGCCGGTGGAACAGGTAAAGGATAGAGCAACCCTGCTGGTCTATTACGAGGTGTCTTAGCTTGTGCACAGATGGGACAAGAAATTGCATAGCTTTCAGTGTCTGTTTTAAGTGTGGGCCACCAAAAAGAGCGCAGAAGAACATGATGGGTGGTTTTAATACCGCGATGACCTGCGATTGGGGAATCGTGGCACATTCGTAGGGCCTCTGTTTTGACTGTTTTAGTAGGCAGGAACAATGCTTTCTTGTGATAATAGTATTCCTTATCTTTACGTAACTGTGGATGTAATTTATTCATTTCAGTTTTAGCAAGATTAGAATACTCAGATTTGACTTTGTCAAGAAAGGATTGTACTAACCCAATGATTCTATCAGGCTCAATTAAGTTTTGCGTAGTAGAATCACTACATTCAGGATAGCGTTGTGACAGGGCATCTGTCAAAATGTTTTGGGAACCAGGGATATACGTTATGTAGAAGTCGTATTGACTGAAAAAGAAAGCCCATCGGGCTTGACAACTATTTTGCCATTGGAAGTTTCTTAAACACAGCAAATTCCGGTGATCTGTTCTCGTCTCCAAGGGTTCTTTAGATCCCATAAGAAATTGTCTCCATTCCGAACAAGCCATCTTCAAGGTGAGCAGTTCTCTTTCTAACACTGAGTAATTGCGTTCCGAGTCTGACTGTATGTGGGAAAGGTAAAATACGGGATATTCTAATCCATCATCACTTTGTTTTTGCAGTAAAGCGGCTCCTGTCGCCTTTTCTGAGGCATCTGTGACAACAATGAACTGTTTGGTGGTATCCAGATGCCGTAAAATGGGAGCTTGTGTGAAGGCATGTTTTAGTGCTTGAAATGCAGTTTCCGCATCTTTGGTCCAACAAAAACCTTTCCGTAGGTTTTCTTTCTTAAGAGCTTGCATGATATGACTGGTCTGCTGGGCGAAGTCAGCTATGAATTGACAATAGAAATTGGCCAATCCTAGAAAACAATGGGTTTTTTTGATGGAGGAGGGGGATGGCCAATCCAAAATGGCTTGGACCTTGTCGGAGTCCATAGCAATACCTATTTGGTTGATATGATACCCCAAGTATTTCACTTCAGTCTGATCAAATTCACATTTTTCTGGTTTGCAGAATAGATGATGTTGCCTAAGCCTTTCTAGTACTTGGAGTTCATGTTTAGTGTGATGTTCTGGACGAGTGGCGAATATAAGAATATCATCCAAATAGACAACCACTGTTTGGTGTAAAAGGATAGAAAGGATAGTGTCCATAAATCTCTGAAATATGGAGGGAGCGTTGGTTAACCCAAAGGGCATTACCCGATACTCATAATGGCCAAAAGGAGTTCTGAAGGCAGTCTTCCATTCATCACCCTCTTTTATCCTTAAAAGATGGTAGGCTCCTCTAAGATCTAATTTGGTGAATCTCCTTGCTCCTCTGACGGCTTCTAAAATATCTTTAATGAGGGGCAGAGGATAGCGATCTTTAGTAGTGATCTTATTTAATCCGTGAAAGTCTATACAAGGACGTAAGTCCTTCGTCTTCTTCGGTACGAAAAAGAGGGTAGCCCCTGTGGGTGACTTCGGTACGAAAAAGAGGGTAGCCCCTGCGGGTGAAGAGGAAGGGGCAATCAGACCACTCTGTATGTTCTCCTCTAGCTATTCTTTGAGGATCTTCTTCTCGGGCTCGGTAAGAGAATACATTCTCCCAAAGGGAACTATAGCATCAGGTTCCAAAGGAATGGAACAATCATATTCTCTGTGAGGTGGTAGTACTGGTTTTTCAGGTTTCTGAAATACGTCTGCATATTCCAGAGAATGACTGGGTACTCCTTGGAGGAGGTTAATGGAACAACCTACTTTAGGTGGTGTTAATAACATCTTCTTCGGGGACCAATATGTTCCTGATAAATAACAGTGCTGTTGACAAAATTTGGAAGAAAGTGAAATGGTTCTAGTTTCCCAATTAATATAGGGATTGTGCCAGGTTAGCCATGGAATACCTAGAATCATGATGTGATGTGGTGAAGATGTTAGATTGAAAGAGACATATTCCTGATGTTTCCCGAATTGTAAACACAAGGTAGGAGTGGTATTAATGACAGGTCCAGAGGCTAGAAGAGAACCATCCACCGTATGAACTTGCTCTGGTATGTCCTTGGGTACCCGAGGGATTTTTTTTTCCAGAGCCCATGTTTCATCTAAGTAGATACCACTGGCCCCATCATCCAACAAGGCTAATGCTATTTCTTCTCGGCCATCGGCTAATTGTAAGGTGATGGGTAAAAGAAAAAGAGCTGTTACTTCTTCTCTGGAGGAACAAATGGAAGGTATCTGGGAACATCCCGTCCTCTCCCTTCTCACAGAGGACGGGAGTTGACGTTTCCCAAGGGCTTTGACGGACGAATGGGGCAGGTACGGATTAGATGACCAGAAGCACCACAATAAACGCAGTCCTTTCCTTTGTCTAGTTTTACGCTCACTAGTCGATAATGGTCCACGGGCCATGTCAATTTGTATTGGTTCCTCATCGGTAGTTCCTTTAGATTCAGAGTGAGTCTCCTCAGAACGATGAGGAATGGCACGTGAGGTTCCTGTATGTGATGGTATATGGCTCTTTTTCTTCTCCATCCTACGTTCATTAAGACAATATTCTATGGAGAGAGTCAAGTACATCAAACTCTTGAGATCCTCCACTCTAGCGTAATGCACTAATTCGTCTTTGATTTCATCCCGAAGACCTCTTCAATAAAGAGTAACAAGGGTACATTCTACCCAAGAGGTTTCAGCTGCCAATTGTCTAAACCGTGTGATATATTGTAAGACATCCTGACTCCCTTGTTGGATGTTGCATAGGGCTTCTTCTGCAGAGGATTCAAGTCCAGGACGTTCAAACATTTGCTTAAAGGCAGTGATACAGGCTAGAAAATTAGACAGATGGGAATCATTGGATGTTACCAGGGGAGTTGCCCAGGCTAAGACCCGACCAGACAGGGCACTGATCAGGTATCCGACCTTGGTCTTGCCTTGCATGAATTTTGAAGGTCTAAACGCAAAGTAAACTGTCAGGGCATCTAGGAATTCTCGCAACTTGTTAGGATCCCCAGAAAAATGAGGTGTAGTGGCAGAGATGGTGGGAACATCAGCGGTCCTGGAAACTAAGGCTTGTCGTAAGGGTGTATTTTCGTTTCGTAACTATTGTAGTTTCTGGGCTTGTTGTTGGATAGTCAGTAGCAATGTTTGGCTTGTTTGTTCCATATTCAAGGGATTCTCCATGATCCTGGACCACGACTGGAGTTTTGGGCGTTGCAATCTGTCACGATTTACCTTTGGCTTACTGTCCAGACCAGATGGGGATGCGTGCGGCCTTGATTCTTGCAAATCCTACTCTAGCCGAGGTAGGGGCGACCCCACACAGTAGCCACAGTGCTGCTGACAGTAATACGCCACCACAGTCCGTGCCCTCCAGAAGGAGTCCCAGAGGAAAAACCCTGTAGGGAAAAAACCTCCAGACAGGAATTCCCCCGAACAGAAGGAGGACACAAGAAAATCAGAACTTCGATGCCTGGAAATTTACTGGAGGGACAGAGGAAAAACAGGAGCAAAACTGGAGTCCAATAGAAGACCAGCCGGAGCGTGACCACCGAGGAAGAAGTGTTGCAGTGCAAAGAGAAGAAGAAGCTATCCCCTTATATACCCCTTGACAGGAAGTGACATACAGGAAGAAGTAAGACTTCCTTCTTGGATTGGGAAAGGGGCTATAGAACCAGATAGGAAAAGACACCATTGTAGTAAGGGAAACAGATACATTCAGGAAAGATGAAAGGAGAATGGCATGCTTGGAAAGAGAAATCATGGCTCCTCCAGGAAGAAGAAGGAAAAAGAGAAGGCCCTAGAATGGGGCACCGGGTAAGTGGAAGGACCAAGGAGGGGACGCGGGCACCCCGCGACAACACCCGCGCTGCGCTTTATACGCAGCTAGGACCGACGCCCAATCCTTGGCCTCCGGTCTCGCCGCAGTAAAGAAGACATAGCGCGGCCGGAAAAAAGGGCCGCGACGGGCCCCAAGATCCAGAATACGGACCGCAGCCCCCACCGCGGCACGAGCAGGAGATGCCGCTGAAGCCCGCGGCATGACAAGTAGACACTTCCACCACCTACTGGTGAATGGAATCCCAGCCACTGCCCTGAGAGACACTTGTGCCAGTCACACTATTGTGCATGACAGGCTGGTGTTCTCAAACCAGTACATCCCAGGTGAGACTGCCAGAGTAAGAGTTAGCCCAGACAAGGTCACTGATAGGCCTGTGGCTTTTGTGCCCCTAGAAGTGGGTGGGACGTTTAGCTGGAGAAGAGTGGTGGTCAGTACAGACCTCCCACTTGATTGTCTCCTTGGAAATGACTACCCAGAGGTTAGTCAGAGCCCAAGAGAGGACCTGGTCCAGTGCAAGCCCTCTCCCAAGGATTCTGGAGGTGCTGCCCCTGCAGTAACTCCAAGTAGGCCCCAGAAGAAGAAGAAAAGAAAACCGTGCAAGAAGGCTGGACAACCTTTAGCCAAGGTTCCAGCAAGCCAAGGAGATTCTGCTCCAGTAGGGGAGAACTCCAAAAGTGGCACTGGTAAAGTCCAACCTGACCCACAAGAAGTCATGGCTAGTCAGGCAACTGTTAAGCCTGAGTGGGTGGTGTAGGAAGTTGGCTCTGTATGCACTATTTCAAAGTAAGGAATAGTATGCACAGAGTCCAAGGGTTCCCCTTAGAGGTAAGATAGTGGCAAAAAGAGATAATACTAATGCTCTATTTTGTGGTAGTGTGGTCGAGCAGTAGGCTTATCAAAGGAGTAGTGTTAAGCATTTGTTGTACATACACACAGGCAATAAATAAGGAACACACACTCAGAGACAAATCCAGCCAATAGGTTTTGTTATAGAAAAATATATTTTCTTAGTTTATTTTAAGAACCACAGGTTCAAATTCTACATGTAATATCTCATTTGAAAGGTATTGCAGGTAAGTACTTTAGGAACTTTGAATCATTACATTAGCATGTATACTTTTTACATAAAACACAATAAGCTGTTTTAAAAGTGGACACAGTGCAATTTTCACAGTTCCTGGGGGAGGTAAGTTTTTGTTAGTTTTGTCAGGTAAGTAAATCACTTACAAGTCTCAGGTTTGGGTCCAAGGTAGCCCACCGTTGGGGGTTCAGAGCAACCCCAAAGTTACCACACCAGCAGCCCAGGGCCGGTCAGGTGCAGAGGTCAAAGAGGTGCCCAAAACGCATAGGCTTCAATGGAGAGAAGGGGTGCCCCGGTTCCGGTCTGCCAGCAGGTAAGTACCCGCGTCTTCGGAGGGCAAACCAGGGGGGTTTTGTAGGGCACCGGGGGGGACACGAGTCCACACAGAAAGTACACCCTCAGCAGCGCGGGGGCGGCCGGGTGCAGTGTGCAAACACGCGTCGGATTTACAATGGTTTTCAATGAGAGATCAAGGGATCTCTTCAGCGTCGCAGGCAGGCAAGGGGGGGGCTCCTCGGGGTAGCCACCACCTGGGCAAGGGAGAGGGCCTCCTGGGGGTCACTCCTGCCCAGGAGTTCAGTTCCTTTAGGTGCTGGGGGCTGCGGGTGCAGGGTCTTTTCCAGCCGTCGGGAAATGGAGTTCAGGCAGTCGCGGTCAGGGGGAGCCTCGGGATTCCCTCTGCAGGCGTCGCTGTGGGGGCTCAGGGGGGACAACTTTGGTTACTCACGGTCTCGGAGTCGCCGGAGGGTCCTCCCTGAGGTGTTGGTTCTCCACCAGTCGAGTCGGGGTCGCCGGGTGCAGTGTTGCAAGTCTCACACTTCTTGCGGGGAGTTGCAGGGGTCTTTAAGTCTGCTCCTTGAAACAAAGTTGCAGGTCTTTTGGAGCAGTGCCGCTGTCCTCGGGAGTTTCTTGTCTTTCTTGAAGCAGGGCAGTCCTCAGAGGATTCAGAGGTCGCTGGTCCCTTGGAAAGCGTCGCTGGAGCAGGGTTCTGTGGAAGGCAGGAGACAGGCCGGTAGGACTGGGGCCAAAGCAGTTGGTGTCTTCTGTTCTTCCTCTGCAGGGGTTTTTCAGCTCAGCAGTCTTCTTCTTCTTGTAGTTTCAGGAATCTAAATTCTTAGGTTCAGGGAAGCCCTTAAATACTAAATTTAAGGGCGTGTTTAGGTCTGGGGGGTTAGTAGCCAATGGCTACTAGCCCTGAGGGTGGGTACACCCTCTTTGTGCCTCCTCCCAAGGGGAGGGGGTCACATTCCTATCCCTATTGGGGGAATCCTCCTTCTACAAGATGGAGGATTTCTAAAAGTCAGAGTCACCTCAGCTCAGGACACCTTAGGGGCTGTCCTGACTGGCCAGTGACTCCTCCTTGTTATTCTCATTATTTCTCCTGGACTTGCCGCCAAAAGTGGGGGCTGTGTCCAGGGGGCGGGCATCTCCACTAGCTGGAGTGCCCTGGGGCATTGTAACACGAAGCTTGAGCCTTTGAAGCTCACTGCTAGGTGTTACAGTTCCTGCAGGGGGGAGGTGTGAAGCACCTCCACCCAGAGCAGGCTTTGTTTCTGTCCTCAGAGAGCACAAAGGCTCTCACCGCATGAGGTCAGACACTCGTCTCTCAGCAGCAGGCTGGCACAGACCAGTCAGTCCTGCACTGAACAATTGGGTAAAATACAGGGGTTATCTCTAAGATGCCCTCTGTGTGCATTTTTTTATAAATCCAACACTGGCATCAGTGTGGGTTTATTATTCTGAGAAGTTTGATACTAAACTTCCCAGTATTCAGTGTAGCCATTATGGAGCTGTGGAGTTCGTTTTTGACAGACTCCCAGCCCATATACTCTTATGGCTACCCTGCACTTACAATGTCTAAGGTTTTGCTTAGACCCCTTAGGGGCATAGTTCTCATGCACAGGTGCCCTCACCTGTGGTATAGTGCACCCTGCCTTAGGGCTGTAAGGCCTGCTAGAGGGGTGACTTACCTATGCCACAGGCAGTGTGAGGTTGGCATGGCACCCTGAGGGGAGTGCCATGTCGACTTACTCGTTTTGTCCTCACTGGCACACACAAGCTGACAAGCAGTGTGTCTGTGCTGAGTGAGGGGTCCCCAGGGTGGCAGAAGATATGTTGCAGCCCTTAGAGACCCTACCTGGCATCAGGGCCCTTGGTACCAGGGGTACCAGTTACAAGGGACTTACCTGGGTGCCAGAGTTGTGCCAATTGTGGAGACAATGGTACATTTTAGGTGAAAGAACACTGGTGCTGGGGACTGGTTAGCAGGGTCCGAGCACACTTCTCAGTCAAGTCAGCATCAGTATCAGGCAAAAAGTGGGGGGTAACTGCAACAGGGAGCCATTTCTTTACAGGTGGCTCCTCAGCTAACAAAAGAAAGAGTGGAAGAAGGGTGTTTACTACAAGATGTAGTACCCCCCCCTACTCTAACACAGCAGACAGGCACCCTGAACCCAAAGAAGCCTGTAACTTAGCCCCTTCCCTTGTAGGTGAAGAGCTAAAGGTGTGGTTCTGGGCACTGACAGCAGTGGCCTCTGCTGGGTGTTAGCGTTTATGGCTGCACTGTCCTTGGCATGGTGGTCTGACCCCATGCCAAATATCAAGTTAGGCCCCCTGACCATGTTGGTCATGGTGGGGTTACCCCAGCTTTGGGAAACTTCTTTGGGTAAGCTAGGGGTGACCCTGGCTAAAATAAGATTAGCAGAGGTGGATACCTCTAACCCCAAAATAGAGAGAATAGGTGAAGACATTAAAAACATAGACAAGAGGCAATTCAGACTAGGTCCTATCACTGTGGAAGTAGGTCAGTTCCCCAGAGGGAATGACCTGAACAGGAGGATGTAAGGCAGACTAGGCCCTGCAACAAACCAGCCTGTTTTCCCTACTCTTCCTCACATGACAGACTAGGAAGACTATCCCAGCTTAGCTGAGTCTCCTGCCCTGTGGGCGGGGGGGCACTTGTGAAGGAAAATGGCTCCCTTTTGCAGTTACCCCCCACTTTTTGCCTGATATTGATGCTGACTTGACTAAGACGTGTGCTGAGACCCTGCTAACAAGGCCCCAGCACCAGTGTTCTTTCACTAAAAATGTGCCATTGTTTCCACAATTGCCAGAACCCTGGCACACAGATAAGTCCCTTGTGAAAGGTACCAGAGGTAATAAGGGCCTTGTGACCAGGGAAGGGCCCTAAGGGCTGCAGCATGTGCTGTGCCACCCTATGGGACCCCTCACCTAACACATGCACACTGCCATTGCAGATTGTGTGTGTTGGTGGGGAGAAAAAGGCAAAGTCGACATGGCATCCCCCTCAGGATGCCATGCACACCAAATACTGCCTGTGGCATAGGTAAGTCACCCGTCTAGCAGGCCTTACAGCCCTAAGGCAGGGTGTACTATACCACAGGTGAGGGCATAGCTGCATGAGCAATATGCAATATGCTCCTACAGTGTCTAAGTCCATTCTTAGACAATATAAGTACAGTGTGGCCATATTAAGTATATGGTCTGGGAGTTTGTCACAACAAACTCCACAGCTCCATAATGGCTACACTGAATACTGGGAAGTTTGGCATCAAACTTCTCATAATAATAAACCCACACTTATGCCAGTGCTGGATTTATTAAAAAATGCACACAGAGGGCATCTTAGAAGATACCCCCTGTATTTTACCCAATCCTTCAGTGCAGGACTGACTGGTCTGTGCCAGCCTGCCACTGAGACACGTTTCTGATCCCCTGGGGTGAGAGCCTTTGTGCTCTCTGAGGCCAGAAAAAAAGCCTGCACTTGGTGGAGGTGCTTAACACCCCCCCTGCAGGAACTCTAACACCTAGCAGTGAGCCTCAAAGGCTCAGGCTTTGTGTTACAATGCCCCAGGTCACTCAGCTAGTGGAGATGCCCGCCCCCTGGACACAGCCCCCACTTTTGGCGGCAAGTCCAGAGGAGATAATGAAAAAAACAAGGAGGAGTCACCTACCAGTCAGGACAGCCCCTAAGGTGCCCTGAGCTGAGGTGACCCCTGCCTTTAGAAATCCTCCATCTTGATTTTGGAGGATTCCCCCCAATAGGAATAGGGATGTGCCGCCCTCCCCTCAGGGAGGAGGCACAAAGAGGGTGTAGCCACCCTCAGGGACAGTAGCCATTGGCCACTGCCTCCCAGACCTAAACACACCCCTACATCTAGTATTTAGCGGTGACCCTGAACCCAGGAAATCAGATTCCTACAACCTGAAGGTAGAAAAAGGACTGCTGACCTGAAAGCCCGCAGAGACGACGGAGACACCAACTGACTTGGCCCCAGCCCTACCGGCCTGTCTCCAGACTCAAAGAACCTGCACAGCGACTCATCCGACAGGGAACAGTGACCTCTGAGGACTCAGAGGACTGCCCTGAACTTAAAGGACCAAGAAACTCCAGAGAATAGCGGCACTCTTCAAAACATGCAACTACTCTGCAACAAAGAAGCAACTTTTAAAGAACTCTCCCTTCCCGCAGGAAGCGTGAGACTTCACACTCTGCATCCGACTCCCCCGGCGCAAGTTCAGGAGAACCAACACCGCAGAGAGGACTCCCAGGCGACTCCAACGACGTGGACACCCTGAGACGACCTCCTTGCACCCTCACAGCGATGCATGCAGAGAGGATCCAGAGGCTCCCCCTGACCGCGACTGCCTGGTAACAAAGGAACCCAACGCCTAGAGCAAGCACTGCACCCGCAGCCCCCAGGGCCAAGAGGAACCACCTACCAGTGCAGGAGTGACCAGCAGGCAGCCCTCATCCTAGCCCAGTTGGTGGCTGGCCCAAGAAGCTCCCCTGTGCCCTGCCTGCATCGCCAAAGTGACCCCCGGGTCCCTCCATTGCTTTCTATAGCAAACTCGACACCTACTTTGCCCACTGTACCCGGCTGCCCCTGTGCCACTGAGGGTGTGTTTTATGTGCTTGTGTGTCCCCCCCAGTGCTCTATAAAACCCGCCTGGTCTGCACCCCGAGGACGCAGGTATTTACCTGTAAGCAGATTAGGACCGGAGCACACCTGTTCTTCATAGGCGCCTATGTGTTTTGGGCCCTCCTTTGACCCCTGCACCTGACCGGCCCTGTGTTGGTGGTGCTGTGGCTTTGGGGTTGCCTTTAACCCCCAACGGTGGGCTGCCTCTGCCCAGGAGACTGACTGTGTAAGTGCTTAACTTAACTGAGAAACCTAACCAAACTTACCTCCCCCAGGAACTGTTGATTTTTGAAGTGCCCACTTTTAAAATAGCTTATTGCCATTTTAACCAAAACTGTGTGTACTACTGTTTTAAATCAAAGTTCTATACTTACCTGTGTGAAGTACCTTGCATTTTATGTACTTACCTCAAATCTTGTGGTTCTAAAATAAATTAAGAAAATATATTTTTCTATATAAAAACTATTGGCCTGGATTTAAGTCTTTGAGTGTGTGTACAACAAATGCTTAACACTACCCTCTGATAAGCCTACTGCTCGACCACACTACCACAAAATAGAGCATTAGTATTACCTAATTTTGTCACTATCAACCTCTAAGGGGAACCCTTGGACTCTGTGCACACTATCTCTCACTTCAAGATAGTACATACAGAGCCAACTTCCTACAGTATTCATCTGCTAACAGCGTCGATGATCGCATAACGTGGGCTAGTCAGCAGATGTTATGGAGGGTGTTTCTATGCAGTATAAATCCCGACTGGTTCTTGTGTATTAATTGAGGAAGAAAAGGCAGTAGTCTAGTCGCCAACATGTGATTAAGGAGCTTGAGGTCCACATTTAACATGAATAGGGGTCTATATGATCCCATCTCAGTAGGATCTTTACCTAGCTTAGGGACCACAACTATTAGAGCCTCCCTCATAGACTGTGGCAGTTCTCCTGTATTTAGAGCCTCTGCAAAAACCTCTAAAAACCTATCTGTCAAGATGTCTGGGAATTGCCGATAAAATTCAGCCAGAAGACCACCTGCCCCTGGAGATCTGGCCTGCTTCAATGCTTCAATTGGGCTGAGCAGTTCCGGCTTACTTAACAGCAAACAAGACAAACAAGATTTCAGATTCCCCAGGGGTAAGATATGAGAGTGAGACTCCCTCCAGATATGACGATATTCCCTGGGCATCCGCTGCACTCTGTAGTTAAGTATATACCGCCCCAAATGATTAGCCTGCTGCGTATGTACTAGAGTTCTGCCTCGCACTGCAAATCCAGGCAGAGGCTGGCTTTCCATTCTAATGAGGTGCTAGTAGGCGTCTAGATTTATCACTCTCCAAGTAACAACGCCTCCAGCTAGTATTTTTAACATATTTGTCTAGTCCATCCCACAACTCTCCGACTTTCTGTTGTTGGGGATTCCAATTTGTTATATTTGGCTGCCCTTTGGTGAGAGCCACTTCAAGAGACAGTAATTTGCTGTCGTGCTTGGATAGATCTTCTTCCAGTGTACAACGTATCCCAATCACAGTAGACATGCATGCTTCCCTGATAACCACCTTCATTACATCCCACTCTGTGGCCCTACTATCAGTGGACTCCCCGTTAGTCTCAAAGTAATGTGTCAGGTCCTGATATACAGTTTCTCTGAACAGTGGGTCAGTAAGTGCTTCTGCACTGGGGCATCATAGTTGTACTCTAGGCAATGGTCTATGCAGTGTGTATGTAACTAATAATGGAGCGTGATCAGATAGATAGTGGGCCAGGTACTGGGCGTCAATGATTCTATGGGTCTCTGACAGTTGTACAAAGAAGTAGTCCAAGCGGCTATATGTGCATGTTGCCAGACAAGGGCATGAATATGTACGTGATGTCGGATTTCACTGCCTCCAAATGTCTATCAGGCCTAGACGACTCTGCGCCTGTTGTAATGCCACTACAGCCTTAGGTTTAATATCCATTATGCCATTTATAACGCAGTTGAAGTCTCCTGCCATTATAATCTCCACCTCAGGAGAGAGTTGGACATTCTCAACATCGCACTCAAAAGGGACTCCAGGTGTTATCCATATTAATTCGCCTTGTGCATTCCCTGAGTAGCAAGTAGCATACAATTGTCCTCGCCATCGCCTCTTTACACATTTAATACAGTCCCCCCCATAAAGGAGTCTCTTCAAGGAATGCAATCAATACCCCATATCTACTCAAATACGTTCAACATAATTTTTCATGCCGCGTACATTTCTTGGCTCAATTTTAGAGTCATTCCCTGCACCTTTCATATATCAGTTTTAGGTAAATGTTCATATATATTACAGTGGATGTGTATAGACCTCTAGCATGGAAGTCCTTCCCCCCTTTCGAACAGCAACTAACCCAAAAATCCGAACAATGAATAAAGCACACTTATCAAAACAGTCATATAGCATCACCTCCCATCCCATCCATAGGCAGTAGCTGCCAATTTCTCCCAGCTCAACAGTAAGCAAGAGGACAGAAAAACTCTGCCCCAAAAACCCCACCCTGCCCCTTGAATCTAAACTAGTGTTTCAAAGATAACTCTTGTTCTAAAATCTAACCAGTGCACCTGTGCCATAGCCCATCATGAGCCCACTAGGGTATCTCAGCGTCGTGTCTAGATGAAGTGACTGGATTATCCCGATCTATTTACTTTAACTCAACCGGTGGGTCATCTCTAGTGGCATACTGCATATAATTACCATGGTACTTAATAATCTGTTCAGTCTCCTTGGCTCATTTGCTATCACCCCCCCAAGTTCACCTGCATCTAGTGGTGGGCCCCACCCCCCCCCATCTCTTTAATCATCCATATTTTCAAGTCGCTGGTGTTTCATCAAGTTCCTGGGTGTCTTGCGTCAGGCGCAGAGGCAAGAGTGAGTTTCTGGTCCCCCATGGGGATACCCTCCATCCTTAAGGTACCATCTTCCCCAACCAGTATGCGTCCCATGGATTGTTTTTCTGGAGTGGGCCTCGTGTTTGGTGGAGACCCCCCTCTGCGTGTGGACCGTCACCCTCTCCTCTGCCGTTCACTCCATATCTGGTTTTGGTCTAGCCATTCAAGACCCAAGGTGTCCATCCAATCCATTGCCTCATGTGGAGACTCATAAAAGTGTACTTTACTATCATGTTGGACCCTAAGCCTTGCCGGGAACACCAGGCTGTAGTTATTGTTGTGCTCACGCAGCCTACGTTTGACCCCCAAGAAGCTATTACAAAAGTCTTGTACCATTTTGATGTAATCAGGTTAAATCTGGATCAGCTTACTTTCATATCAAGGTGCGCCATGAGTTCGGACATCTTATAGTATTGCGTCCCTGTAATTAAACATTTGTGCTATGAGAGCCCGAGGGGGCATCCCTGGTGGAGGGGTGGTAGCCAGAGCACGGTGAGCTCTCTCGATAGTGAAGAATTTTGAGAGCGGACAAGGCTAAGAGCAGTTACAATCCAGTTTTTTAGGAATAATTCTGCTGAGGGACCTTCTGCTTTCTCAGGGAACCCGAGAAATCACAGATTATTCCTTCGGGAATGCCCTTTAGCATCCTCAATGCGTTCTTCCATTCAGATCGTTTTAGCCTGAAGCATTGCCACTGTATCCTGTAGCTTCTGTACATTTTCTCGGAGCTCTACAACTTCTTCCTCGGTAGTCATGACCCTTTCTGAGACTTTGAGAAGGTCGAGTCATAAGTGGTTGATGTCCATTGCAATATTGTCCATCTTGGACTCAAATGCCACTTGGGTCCCTTATATGGCCCCTAGGATTTTGTTCTTATCCAGCACCTGTTTTCTTCGCTCAGGACCCAGCTGGCTCTCGCCTTCATGTTCTCCAGTGCCATGACCAGGGACAGTGGATTGCAGTATTTTCTTAGCCTGTGCTCCCCTTTGGGGGTTTTCTTTCACCATTGTCGCATCTGGGCGCAGCTCCAGTAGTGCAGGTAATGTCCATTCTAGTTATTATCTAGAAGCTGCACCTGTGTGTTGCAGTATCCACCTCCCTGGTCTACCTGTTCTGCCAGGACACCCTTGTCTGGTTGGCCACTAACTGTTTGTGGAGACTGAGTTATGCCATGCAGCCTAAAGATCTGTCTTGTATCTTTTATAGTGGTGTTTATGACAATTTCAATCCTGGGATCATCCCTTATTCTTCAGGGTCCCGCAGCCAAGCCCCCCATGTAGTCAGGTCCACGGGTACCAACACTTCAAGACAGACTCTCTGCGATAGACCCCACTGACCTCGTCTTCTAGGTCCACAGGACCCCGCAGGCTCTTCTAAGGAGGGTCACTGCAATAATTCAGGCCCAGAATACTTTTAGCATGTCACACTCCCTTGGGTCTTCGCCGCTGGTGCCGATCACACAAGGTCGGCCCCTCCAACTGAAGTAGGCCCCCGTCTTGGGAGTACAAATCTAGTCATGGTCATGTGGGTTCCGGGGGCCACAAATGTTCCGCATTGAGGGCCTTGGAGTCCCCTGGGCAGTTTTCTTTGCTGCCATACAACCTGGGGGCCGGCTCGATCTTTCAGGGCTTTCGAGGCAGCCCCATTAGATGCTCTCATGTAGATCCCAGCTCTCATACTCGGGTCAGCCACCTCCCTGTGTGGCGGTCCTAGGCTGACCAACTGCTGCGGTCTCCACCACCAACACCCGGCCCACAGCGGCAGCGCTTCTTTTCAGGGCCCCCTCCGTAGGGTATATGAAGGTCCCCGCTCGCTCCAGGGACTCATCCTGCAGGCCTCCTTCCTCACCGGCTATCCCCCTCGACGTCCTCAGGGTTCTCACTTTTTTTGGGGGGGGCCGCGGCCCAAGCTCTGACTCAGAGTGCCACCCAACGCCAAGGACCACAAAGTCTCATGTACTTTTCATGTGTGGAGCAGTTGCTCTCAGTAACAATTCAGGGTCATCACAGTCTGGGCACGCTCCCTCTCCACTTCACAGGCCAGCCCCAGGGCATATCCACCTTCCATGATCCTCTGCTTTACCTCCATCTCACAACAGGTCAGGCCGCACCATATCAGGGTCAGGCCAGGCCCTCTCTGCTAGAGTAGTTCTTCCTTCGATGGTGGCTGTTTGCTGGGGTGTCTCCTGGAGGGTCAGGAAGCAATCACCCAGGTCGCAGGCATCGCTTCGACAGCACCTATGTTATTTAGACCCACTGGTTTCGTCAGGATGCTTCAGGATCATGTTGTCAGGATAGGAGCTCAACCCGAGGATGTCTACCCAGCCATCTTGTCAGGCCACTCCCCTGAGTTTCTCTGGATGTTGCGCTTGATGGGGACGTCATCCAATGAATGTGCTAGTTTGTTTTATAGTTCACATAGTGGCAACTAAGTACCATATTACTGTCTTGCCTAATTTTTTACAGCCTGTGTACAGCTTTTGGGTGTAAGTGTTTACAAAACGCATGTGCTTCTAATTAATCTTGGGTGTTTAGAGGTATTGAACACATTATAAATCTTTGTGTTGAACAGTAACTTTGTGTGTAGGTGACAGTTGACGATCTGTGTTCATTATGATCCACAAAATTGTTTTGGTACTGCAGAAAAAGTTTGCAATAGGGCAAAGATTCTATGGGATACATACTAAGTATTGTAAGCAGCCTTGAGTTATTAGACAGAATCATCTCAGCATGACAGTTTCTACTTAACATGGGAGACTGGAACCACCAGGTATTAAGCTATATACATGTGCTTGTTTTGCTTTAGAAGATGGGCTCTCTGTAAAATTTTCACCAGAGTATGAAGGTTGTAGGTAGTATAATCTTTAGCACCTTCAGGCGTTGCTTATTTTAGGCAAATAGTGTTTTTGCCACGTGTTGCATGGAGTGTACACTGTTCTTAGTAGATACTTTTTAATACTCTGTAGTGTATTTCTCATGAGAGTTTCACTGTCTGCAAACAGTCTGGTACAGGGTAAACTCTCTCCATAGAGTGAATATTGTTTACAGTACCCACTTCTCTACTCATATCAACATAATTTCTCAATGTAGGTTTGGGGCCTTCAGGGGTTTGATACAGATAAAAGCTGTCTGTAGAAGGGCATTGCTTTTAGAACAGGCATTCAGTATTTTTACAAACTTGGCTTTCTCTGAACAGGTGTATGCATATTGGACATGGTATGCAATGAGGATTCCCTATATATTTATGGTTGATTCTTAATGTGAACTACGCTACCAGTAAAGTGTATGGTATAGGATAAATAAGGCACATCACCCATGCATTCTACATCTAAGGGAGTTGTTTCTATGATGGCAGTAATGATGCCTCATATTCTTCTGAGCTACGTTGTACTTACATTCAGAGCTGTAATGCTATACCTGTTTATATAGCAATGTGTATAAAAGAAGCTTGAATGACATCATCAATGATGTAATTTGAAATGTCACCAGTGATGTCATAAATGATGTTATAGAACATGTCATGAGTGATGTAATATTTGAGGTCATAAGCAGTGCATGGTGGGGGAGTAAGTTATAGTTAGCTCTGCTAACTACAACTGGTGAATTTCTGTGTTATTTTTAGTTCAAAACATTAATGCTGTCACTGACATGGTCACCTAACTATAACATTACTTTAACCTTTGTTTTTTCAGTGAATTTCTATGGCTTTTTGTTCAACAAAAACAGATCTTTTTATCACACTGCACATCAAGGAGTTAGCGACAGGGTCTGGCTTATGGACAGGCCCTGTGGCTAATCCATTATGGAGGCTGCCAACCACCCTCAGGCAGCCAAACTCCATACTGTCAAAGGTCTCTCATTATGCACAGCATCGGGTACGCCCCAGGCAGCCACCCTGTGCAGCCAAACCCAGGCCGTGCACAGCCTTTGGTCATGGTGGTGTGGGGTTAGCCCCAGGGCCTGTCTTGAGCCACTCTCCACTTGCAACTCTCTGCAGGCAGCCCACCCCATGCTACGCACATCCTTTGCCCATGTGCAGCAGGGGGTAGGCCATCGGGCTTGCCCTGCGGCCAGCCTCTGTGGCCATGCCCGATCAGGAGGCCACACTACACTGTGCACAGCCTTTGGCCCACAGGGACCCCATTCCCTGGGGTCAAAACATATATATTAAAGGGAGGGGAAATGCAGCCTCCTTCCAGACCCTTAATTGACCCCAGGGACCCCATTCCCCTGTGTTACCCTTGTATATTAAATTATTCATGACATACTCATTGACTACATTTATAATATCCCTAAGCATATCTGAAATTCCATCATTGTTGCCAATACTGTGCATGACGGGGAGCAAGTTATAGTTATTCTAGGGCACAAGTTATAGTTACTTGAGATATCTATAACTGGTGAATTTCAGTGGTTTTGGTAGTTTCAAATGCTGTTTTATGTAACATTTTCACCTACTTATAACGTCCCTCTAACCTTTGTTTTCTTCAGTGAATTTCTAAGGTTTTATTTTAATGCAAAGTTAGATATTTTCACAATTCCTAACTGTAATGTCACTTTGACTTTTGTTTTTTCCAGTGGATTTCAAGTTTTTTTTTAACATGAAGTAAAATGTTCATCAAAATGCACTGTGGGGTGAAGGGCTTTTGATGCAGGGCCTGGTCTGGCATTGTCTGTTGTGCTGTCCCCAACAAAGCTTGCTGCCCCTCTTCCTTGCCCTCCATTGTCAAAGTCCATGCCCGTTCCCTCATTCTAGCACTGTTTGGCCGTTAGTCTGCCACTGACCTTCCCACCCATCTGCAGTTAGCTTACTGCCTATCTCCACCTCCTTCCTGCCCTTTATTGTCTGAGTCAGTCCATGGTCCAATAGACTGACACTGCCCCCCAGTTAGCTTGCTGTCCCTGCCAACTCCTCCTGCCCAAGTCTATGCCCCTGTCACTGCCCTCCTGCTTAGCCTCTGTGCTTAGCTGGCAGCCCCTACCCTGTTTCCCCCGCCTATCCTATGTCTGTGTGCATGCCCCCGCTCCCTCCCTTTGCCCACCATGTTCCATGGAGCTGCACCTGCCCTTCATGTCTATCCCTAATATTCAGTTGAGCTGCCACTGCCTCTTCTGCCTGTTCCTGCCCCCTACACCCTTCCCTCCATGGTAATTTGCTGCCACTTCCCCTGCCCTCCCTTGTGGTCTGTTATGAAGCCCCTACCCTCTTCCCCCACCCTTTTTTGTCTGTGTCCAGCCCTTACCCCTCAATTCTGATCTCCATGATCCTTTGTGCATGCCCCTGCCCCCTCCCTCTTGCCCACCATGGCCATTGTGCTGCCACTAACCCTTGTGCCTGCCATGCATGATCTTTTGTGCTGCCACTCCCCCCTCTCACCTGCCCTGTGTGGTCAGCTTTCTGACCCTAACTTCCTCCCACCTTCCCTTCGTTGTCTCTATGCATGACCTTATAGACTCCCTTTTGTCGTCCATGGTGTGTTGTGCTTTCAGTACCCATCCTGCCTGTCCTACATGGTCAGCTTGCTGCTCCTGGCACGCCTCTTGCCCTCCATTTCCATGTCTGGGCCCCTATCCCATCTCTTCTGCCTTCCATGATCCCTTGGCATGCCCCTACCCCCTTCCTTCTGCCCTCCATGGTTCTTTGTGCTGAAAGTGCCCCTCATGCCTGCCTGGAATGGCCAGCTGGCTGCCCTTGCCTTCTTTCCCCTTTTCCCCCAGCCCTCTGTTGTGCGTGTGCATCACCCTGTCCCCTCCCTATTGATTTCTATGGTCCATTGTGCTGCACTGCCCTCCTGCTTGCCCTTTGCCCAGTGTGGTGTACTGTGCTGCCAAAACTCCCGGCTCTAGCTCAATTTGGTGCCCCTACCACCTCCCTCCTGTCCTCTATTTTCCAAGTCCATTTCCCTACCCCATTCATCCTGTCCTCCATGGTCCACTTTTCCATACATGTAAACTGTTAGAAATGGGGGTTCTGGTTAGCTAGGGTATGCACCTAAGCCAGGCAGAACCCACCACTCTAGTCATGGCAAAGGAGTTACACACCCAAGATAACCCCTACTCACCCCTTTGGTAGCTGGGCACGAGCAGTCAGGCCTGCCCCAGAGGCAATGTGTAAAGCGATTGCACAACACACACGACTCAATAAATACACCACAAAGGAAACACAACACCAAGTTATATAAAATTAAACTGTACACAACGTCATTAGACCAAACACAACATGTCAGTAATACCCTCCTACCCAAGCAGTTGTCAGAACATTACACAGGTTACTAGTACTCTGCAAAAGTAATCAGTAGTCAGGTAAACATATAGGTTACTTTTATTCTGCAACACAAGCAGTAGTCAGGTTGTCATTATCACTAAAGAGGCACATATCAGGACAAGCAGTAGATTAGAGATGTCAAGACACTAGAGCCTAAGAATATACTGGGCACCCCAACATGGCAATTGTAACCAATAACATAACCAGGCCATGGGAAACAAAGCAAAGCAGCACTACTGAGGGCAGAAAATACATAACTTACCAATCATCCCTTGAGTACACTGACCATAGGCTACAGGGCTACCTGCACGCCTATTATAATAATTACAGTCGCTCAGGGAAACTGTGGGGCACTGGGACCCTTGTGTGCCTACCACAGTTATTACCGTAATGAGAACCCCGTACAAATAAGACCGTGACCTCCATCAAGGATCCCTCCTCAGCCGGTTATTGAAGTCCAGGAGGCCCCCACAAGGGTAGCAGGGGCACCCACACCTTTCAGCCTGGGGGGGAGACCTCTTTGTTGTGGGCCAGCCCGGAGACCCCACAGGTATGCCTCCAGCTGTGGCGAGTGCAGTGAAGTGGTAAGGGTGGCTGCCCGCAAGTATGCTGTGAAGCTATTAGCAATCTGGGCTGTAAAGGTGAAGTGGGAAGGGCCCCACACCTTCCTCGTCGGTGGGAAGACCTTCCTTGGTCTCCCCACGTAGGAAGCAGGTCTCCTGTAGCTGCCTGCGGACCTGCTGTGCAGCTGCAACTGGGGAAGAGGGGCTGCTCGGCTCCTTCGGGCTCTCCCTCCACGCGGAGAGGCTCCCCTGGCTGAGTGGGGGCAGATGCATATTGCGCTCACCCAGGCCCAGGTGGTGAAACCGACCCAATCCAAACAGTGGAATGGGGCACCAGGAAAGTTGGAAGCGCTCTGCCTCAGGAAACCATGGTACTCCTCTGGATCGCTCTCTCCTCATTGGAGAGGCCGGGGGAGTTGTATAGGTTCGGCACCAGCCAAGTTGGAGCCGATTCCTCGTGCCTCAACTGGTTCCAATTGAAGATAACAGTGCTCTTCATGCGCTGATGCAAATGAAGTGAGGAGAGCCCTACCCACGCTCTGTGACCACTAGAGTGCTCTCCAGAGCTGAGGGGGGCTTGGGGGGCACAGAGCACTCTTCAGACGCTGTTAAGGGGCACAGCTGTAGCAAGCAGGCCAGCACACACAAGCAAGGTGGGTGTTGGGGTGGCGTTTCCACCTGGCAATCCAGCGGAGCCAGGGAAGCCCAGGTCAGGAAGCACTGGCAGCAGGCCAACAAGCAGAAAAGCGATCCTGATGAGTGCTTTGGGCCACCTAGCAGACGCCAGGCAACAGTGCAACAACCAGAAGGGCAGTCCAGATAAGTTATTGGTGCAATCCAGTAGCTCCTCTGACAGAGGTTCAGTCCCAGTTTCAAAAAGTGTTCTCCCAATGTGGGGGAAAGCCGCCTGTACTTATACTCATTTTGCGCAGTCTCCACAAAAGGGGGGAGAAGGGAATCCAACCAGTCCTAACTGGTTCTAGAAGTGTCCCCTCTCTCCTCCAGCACAGGCTCCAGATATCAGAGGGGGGTAAACAAGCCGTTTGTGTGAGGCCAGGGCACAACCTTTACAAATGCAGGTGTGCCCCGCCTCTCTCAGCCCAGGAAGACCATTCAATATGCAGATGCCTGTCTGTGACACCTCCACCCTCCCTGTGTACAGTCGTTCTGAAAAGTATGCACAAAGCCCAGCTGTCACTCTGCCCCCAAGGTGGATTGGAGTCAAGCTGCAAAACACCAGTCATAAGCACAGAGAAATGCTCACTTTCTAGAAGTGGCATTTCTATTATGGTAATAAAAAAATCCACCTACACCAGTAAGCGGCATTTCTCACTACCATTACAACCATACCAAACATGCCTATGCTATCCCTCATAGACCAGACAATACCCCCTAGTCGTAGGGTAGGGCGTTTCCAATGCAACCCCATGAGAAAGGCAGCACCCACAGCAGTGAGCAACCAAATAGGCTGTTTGTCACTACCAGGACAGGCCACACATCTAGGCGCATGTCCTGTTTTTTACATACATGGCACCCTCCCATAGGGCTAGCTAGGGCCTACCATAGGGGTGATTTATATATAGTTACAAGGGGAGTTCCAGGTCTGGGAAGTAAATTTAGATGCCAGGTTCCTGTGGCAGTAAACTGTGCACGCAGGCCCATCGTTAGCAGGCTGAGACAGGTTTCAAAGGCTACGTCTGTGGGTGGCGCAAGCAGCGCTGCAGGCCCACTAGTAGCATTTAATTTACAGGCCATGGGTATAGGGATACCACTGTACAAGGGACTTACCGGTAAATTAAATGTGCCAATCAGGTATACGCCAATCAGACCAATTTTACAAGGGAGAGCACATGCATTTTAGCACTGATCAGCAGTGGGAAGCTGCCCAGAGTCCTAACGTCAACAAAAAGGGTCAGAAAAAATAGGAGGAGGGCGGCAAAATGTTTGGGAATGACTCTGTAAAAAGGGCTAGGTCCAACACCAACATTTCAAACTTGGCAAGCAAACTGGGGAAACTGAATTTCCCCATTGAATTAAATTGAAAAAGAGCAGATTTCAGGTGGGAGACAGCTAAAATAAAGCCCTTTGGGCTTAAAAAATATCATGAGTCTCCTACCTAAGTTGGGTCTGCTGGCATGCATGGTTGTACTGCCACTGCCTCTCCTTTCTACCCTCAATGGTCCAGTTTATTTCCACAGCCTCTCTTGCCTGCCCTGCATAGTTTGGTTTGCAGTCCCTGCCCTCCATGGTCTGATGTGCTGCCACTGCTCCTCCCACCTGCCCAGCGTGGTCAAATTGCTGCCTCTGCACCCTCCTCTCTACCCTCTACTGCACAAGTCCATGCCCTTAATCTCTGCCTCCCCATAGTGTTCTAATGAAATGAAAAACTAGATCTCTAACATTCAGTATTTATTTTTTTAAGTCATCCTGATAGAGTCACAGCTGTAAAACTGAAATAATTTCCTTTGGAAATGATAAAAATGAGAGGGTCTTTTTTAATAGAAATTATGGTTAGTGCTCTAGAAAATTAAAATGAGAACACATTTTCAAACGGCGACAAAGCAATTTTAAATAATTTGCTATTTTTATGTGTTTTATTCAAATGATCATGTGATATTTTGTTGCACTTAGGGGAAAGAATGTAGTGGATTGTCCAGGACTGCAGACTTTGAAACTGGGAAACCTGGTTAGAGTTTTGGCATCAAGTTTGAGCATTGGCTCAACAGCCTGTGACTATGGGCAAATCACTTAGGGCCATATGTACGAACACATTTTCCCATTGACACAGAATGGGAAAAACCCTTTGCTACATCTGGCCCTTAATCTCCCACTGACTAAAACCAAAACGAATGTGTTCTCATGTAAAGCACTCCAATACCTTCGGGCCATGTCCGCTCTACATAAAACTGCAAAAAATAAAAAACAAAAATTAAGCATTTTGCACATCTGTCAAAGGGCTACACTTGGGCTATGTCTAGGTGGTATCTGGGCTATATGTGGGCTCTTTTTCTGTGGTGGCCATCTTGGGAGACTTTTTTGTTATGAAGCTCCCCAGATTCTTCAGTCACTGCAGTATCTGCAATAGAAAATGCTTTTAGTTTTCCACTACGATTCCATCAAGATGGTGTTACAATGTGCCACACGTCTGTCATAAATTAGAATGTTAGCACTAGAGTTGCTCATTAGAACACTGTGGTAAAGCTGCAGTTGATGACCAGGGAGTTAACTCCTTCCATGCGTTAGACGGCCAGGAGCCATCTGACAACACAGTGGGGGCATGTGTGTAGGACGGCTCCCGGCTGTCCTGGCACCCACCCACGGAGGAAGCACTATCACTTCCCCGTAGGCTGCCCATCTAACCCCCCCACCGACCAGGGATGGCAGGGGAAGCGCTTCCGCTGTCACCGCTGAGCCCAGCAACATTTGATGACATCAGCACGCACTGCACACCAACATCATTAGAAGTTGCCGGGGATGTGCTGGAAGCCATTTGCTTCCAGCGTGCCAGAGTAGAAATGTGAGTATCTCCTTGAGTGGTGGGGGGGGCATTCGGTAAGAACAAAGAGACATCAGCAGAGAGGAAAGGGTTTTCCTTTTCCTCAATGTCTCTTTGGAGAATTCCTGCTGCAAAATCACACATGGGGTCGCAATTGTGCAGCAGGAAGGCCCCCTATACACTAGGGATTTTTGTTTGTGTGAGTGTGTTTGAGGGTTCGGGAGAGGCCCCTTGGGCAAGGGTCGCTCCCCTTTAGAGGATGATTATTTTGGCTTTTTCTGCCCCCATGGAGGCAGATCGACCATATACAATTACGCCCATCTCACCCCTAAGGGGGGCAGAAGCCACCAGACACCAGGTATGTTTTATTGAATATGTTGTTGTGGGGAGCGGGCGCTTAGGCAAGGGTTGTTCCCCTTTATGGGGTGATTATTTTGGCAGTTTCTGCCCCCCTGGGGGCAGATTGGCCATATGCTTTTAGGCCCATCTGCCCTCAAGGGGAGCAGAAGCCACTAGACACCAGGAATTTTACTTTTGGGCAATGCTGCTGTTGTGGGGAGCGGCCCCTTGGGCAAGGGACGCTCCCCTTTTGAGGGTGCATGATGTGGCCATTTCTGCCCTCCTTGGGGCAGATCGACCATATATTTTTAGGCCCATCTGCCCCCAAGGGGGGCAAAAGCCACTAGACACCATTGATTTATTTTGGTAAAAATTTTGTTGTTTTGGGGAGCGGCCCCTAGGGCAAGGGTCGCTCCCCTTTTGGGGGAGAATGTTTTGGCCATATTTGTAGGCCCATCTGCCCCCCATATTGGCTTGCGGTGTGTGTGGACTGGCGCATTATGTGCATTTTTGATAGTATTGTTTTATTTCTCCTTTGTATTCTAGCTCTTAATTCCTTTGCTGTGACTTCTGCTTGCAGTTTCGGCACTGGGAGATCTGCAGTTTGTGTAGTTGCATGTGTTTGGTAAGAAAAACTTTTTTTACTGTTTACTTCAAATGAGTATCATTGCCATGCATGAATGAATTTTTTTGTAAATGGTGTAATAATGGCAGCATATTTAGCTTATGATTTGTTGTGTGTGAAATTCTCCTTGGATGTGTGCACAATGTGTATTGTGTAGTCTTAAATGCAATTTTATTTTGTTTTTCCTTTTTAGTGGGATATTGTTGGTGCTTGCTGTGTGTGTGCAGAGTAGGTGCTGGTGAGTCTAGCTGTCTCTGGCAAGTGAGTGGTATCGTTCTTGAGTATATAGGTCTTTGTGATAAAGCCACACTTTATTATTTATTTTACACAGTGTTAGTTATTGTTGAGTTATTTGTCAAGTTACTTTTATTAGTAAGGATTACGGCTAGCCGCAGGATTACCGTTCAACAGGTTGTTGGTATACTTTTCGATTCTTCCTCTGACCATGATTGTGAGGCAGAAGAGGAAGTGCAAGATTCTGGCAGTGAATTTTCTGTCTGAGAGGAATCATCTGATGATAAAGCCACTCTCAGTGCAGAGGAAGTGCCTGTTTTAGAGGAGCAGCAGGAGGCATCAGGATTGCAGATTGCAGGCTGGGGCTGAAACGCCTCCCATTGGAAAGGCTGAACTCTGGGTTTCCCCAAACATGGTGCAGCCGGCGTTGCCTGCATTTAGTGGTGTCTCGTGTTGTAGAGTGAATACTGACATTTTTTTGCTATAAATTTCTTTCAGTTGTTGATGGACAATGTATTTTTGGATAAGATTGTTGGACAGACTAATTTGTATGCTGTACAGTATTTGAGGGACAACAGTCCAAGACTTAAGTCCCGCTCTACAGCTACCCGGTGGATTCCCACGAATCTGGATAAGTTGAAGAAGTTCTTGGGTTTAAATTTTTTGATGGGTGTGATAAAGAAGCTGTCGCTGACTTCATATTGGTCTACCAGTCCCGTGATAGCTACTGACGTATTTCCTGCAATCGTGAGCCGCGACCGGTATTTCCTTCTGCTTTGGATGCTGTGCTTTTCATTAATGCTTCAGCGTTGCTACAAGATCACCCTGATTGCGACTGTCTTTTTGAGATTCGGCCTGTCCTTGATCACTATGTAGATTGATTTTCAGAGATCTATGTACAAGGAAAAGAAATAGCTGTTGATGAGTCTTTGATACTGTTCAAGGGCCATTTGGTTTTTAGGCAAACATTCCTAGCAAGAGGACACGTTATGAAATTAAGATGTATATGCTGTTTGAGATTTCACTATTAATCCCTCTTGTTGTCGGTCCACTTTCGGAGGTACTGAGAAAATTGCATGGGAACGTGGTGGAAGACTTTTTATCAAAGGTCACACTTTATATGTAGATAACTTCTACACTGGTGTGCAGTTGTTCATGGAATTGTTCAAAGTGTACACTGTTGCTCGTCATACAGTCCGCTCTAATCGTACAGGTTATCCAAAGGAGCTTGTTTGTAAAAAAAACTTGGGAGTGGACAGTGCAGTGCTAGCTGTGAATTTTGCAGACAATGTGATGGCAGTGTGCGTGGACTGGTGCCTGGCTGGTGGTGTGCGTGGACTGGCAGTGTGCGTGGACTGGCGGGTGGACTTGCGGTTGACTGGTGGTGTGCGTGTACTGGCGGTTTGCTGGCGGTGTGCGTGGACTGGCACTTGGCTAGCGGTGTGTGTGTGAGCTGGTGCTTGACTGGCGGTGTGTGAGTAGTGACTTGCAGCTGTCACCCCACATACTGCCAGCCAAGCACCAGTCCACAGGCTTTGTCAGCCACCAGCCTGTGTGATTGCTGTGTCAGTCATGTGGGCGTATGAAAGTGATGGGCCCTTGAATGGTACTGTCTGTTCATGTGAGTGTTGTAATGTGCTGGGCCCATGGCTTGAGGTGTGAATGGTCTTGTGTGTGTCACATATAAAATGTGTTGAATGGACTTTAAAGCGTTTGGTGCCTTGACGTGGCTTTACAGGTCATGAGCTGTGAGTCACTGTTTCATTTTTTTAACTTTTCAATTATTAACAATGTATTTCATTTTTGTGAAATCTCCTGTTAATAACATTTTATATATTGAACCATCATTCACCCTCGTGGCAAATCCAACCAGCATGTGTGAGGAATAGATGGTTGTGCAGTAATATTTGTCTTTTCAGTCTTTCTCTGCCAAGGTGTACATTGTCGCTAGGGCAAATATAACAATTCTAGATATCTTCATAAACTAGACACCCAGGTGAGTACAGGATGGTGTGCCTCTCGTGTATCCTAATGTTTTCTTACCCACAATGCCCTGCAAACCTCAAAATATGACTAAAATCACACCTTTTCCTTGAATTAAACTGCATATTTCCTACCACCCAGCATTCCCATAGGTCTCCTGATAAAAATGATACCTCACTTGTGGTGCCCAAAGCACAGTCAGTGTACGAAGTATAGAATAAACTACCCTTTTGGACCTGCTTTGATTCCCCCCTCGATCTCTATACATTTTTGGCCCTTCCCTGTCACAGGCCCGTGGCCCACCCACACAAAAGAGGTATCATTTTTATCGAGAGACTGAGGGGAACACTGGTTGGTAGGGGATTTGTGACACCCCTCAGATTCCAGAACTTTCCATCACAGAAATGTGTGCAAAATTTGTTTTTTAGACAAAGTTTGAGGTTTGCAAGGGATTCTCATTAACAGAACCTGGTGAGAGCCACACATGTCACCGGATCCTGGATTCCCCTAGGTATCTAGTTTTCAAAAATGTACAGGTTTGCTAGGTTTCCCTATGTGCCAGCTGAGCTAGGCCCCAAATCCACAGCTGGGCACATTGCAAAAAAAAGGGTCAGTTTTCAGTGAAAAAATGTGATGTGTTCATGTTGCGTTTTGGGCCATTTCCTGTTGCAGGCACAAGGCCTACCAGCCCAAGTGAGGTACCATTTTTATTGAGAGACATGGGGGAATGCTGTGTGGAAGGAAGTTTGTGGCTCACCTCAGATTACAGAACTTACCATCACAGAAATGTGAGGAAAATGTGTTTTTAGACAACTTTTGAGGTTTGCAAGGGATTCTGGGTAACAGAACCTGGTGACAGCCATGCAAGTCAGCCCACCCTTGATACCCCTAGGTGGCTAGTTTTAATAAATGTACAGGTTGGCTAGGTTTTCCTAGGTGCCAGCTGAGCTACATTCTAAAATCTAAAGTCACCCACTTTGAGAAAAGAGGATCGGTTTTGGGTGGAAACATGGGCAGAGTTCATGTTGCATTTTGGGCTGTTTCCTGTTGTGGGCCCTAGGTCTACCCAAACAAGTGAGGTACCATTTTTATCGGGAGTCTTGGGGGTATACTGGGTGGAAGGAAGTTTGTGGCTCCCTGCAGATTCCAGAACTTTCCATCACAGAACTGTGAGGAAAATGTGTTTCTTGTCAAAGTTTCAGGTTTTCAAGGAATTCTGGTTAACAGAGCCTGGTGAGAGTCACGCAGTCAGACCAGCCTGGACAACCCTACATGTATAGTTTTCAAAAATCTACAGTGTAGCTAGAAATGTCAGAAATGTATAGCTTTTCTGGATCACCCGTGGGTTTCAGACTGGTTTTCAGCACAAACTGGAAGTAGGTTGAGAGTATAAAGAATAGGACAAATAAGCTACCTCTTAGAAAAATGGCAAAAAAGTGGTACAGAATTAGGTTTTTTGATTCAGATCTGCATGTTCCTGAAAGCTGGAAAGATTCTGACTTTAGTACTGGAAACCGTTTTTTGGATGCCATTTTAGGGAAAAAACAGACACTTTTATCTAGAGCATTTTTCCCCTATTTTTGTTTTAAAAAACTCAACATTGTGCAATATTTTGTCTATTTTCTGGGTCCCCTCCAGTGGAATACACAAACTCTGGGCATTTGTAGATTCCCCAGGTTGTTGGAAAAAAGGAAGCAACTTTGGTGTTGGTACCTTATCTGAATAAAATGTTATGGAGCCCTGAGTGTGAACTACCCCAAATAGCCAAAACAGAGCTCACCACTGGGGGTAAAGGCCTAGCAGTGAAGGGTTTAACTGGCAGTCTGCTGCTGGTGTTGAAAATGCATGTTTTAGTTTGCATGTTAGAGTGTTTTTATTAAATAGATGAGGAAGATATTTGAAAACTTATTTGAAATGTGTCCTAATTTTGCTTTCTACAGCAGTAGCCATAATTTCAATGACAAAAGACCCCTCATTTTGTTCCTTTCTAAATTAAATCTTTTAAGTTTTACCAATTTGAGTCAATCGAGATGGCTTCAGGAGTGCCATACTTTTGTCATAATCAAGACTGTTAGTGCTCTAGCAGTTCATTAGAACAACTGTAATGCTGATATAGAACACAGAGGAATGAGAGATTTCCTAGCTTACATGAAGGAAAAACAGACAAACACCTCCTCTCTGGTCCTGCCATAGAATCAACTGACAGGCTGTATCTGTTAGCAGTACATTTTACTGAGAATGTCAGAGAAAGAAGGTGTGAATTTACAGAAAATATGCTCTCATTGTAGCTTCTGGATCATCTTCCATAACCTGTGTGAGAAAATCATATAAAACAATTTTCTCTCAAACATGATTCATGAAATCCCAGAAGAGGGTCAGCTTTTATCACTGGGTAAATTCACATTAGAATACACCACAATTCCTAAAATTAGTAAGTTACCACCAAGAAATGATTTATATTGTAACTAAAATCTGTTGTCACTCTACATGTGCTCCTTTTTGTGACCCTCAAAACCAACCATTCACTACAATGCATCTCAATGGAGACCATGTCCCAGAGCCTGTAAGTGCTGCTGCCATAGCATGTTGTCCATGTTGCGGCTAGCCAATAAAGGGGTGTCCATTTGACTCCCGGCCATATGCCCTTTGGGATCTGGGTGTGCTCACTTTGTCCCCTTACATATTTTTTAAATTCATTTCAGGACACAGGGACCAAGTCCCTGAGTCTTGTAATGGCTACCAAAACATATTGTTTGGAGAGAAAACAACCATTCAGGATTGACTAATCGCCTGTAAACTGGCCAATCAGACCATATTTGAATACCAGATGTCAACATATACAATTGTTTTTCAACCTAAATTTCTCAAAAACTACTGCACGGGTTTACACCAAATCACAAAAACATAATCTGTGGACCAAGATCTAGCTACGTGCCGAATTTGGTGTAATTCTGTTCAGTTTTTGCTGTAGCCCATCTTAAAGAAGTCAAAAATGCATCGGGATTTTGCTTTTTGAGACCCCTCACTTTTCTCAGCCCACGTCTGACTGATCACCCCAAAACTTTCCAAGAAGGAGCTGAGGTAAATGAACCTTTTTTGTAAATTTTTGTGAAGATTCGTCAATCAGGGCCAAAGTTATTAGCAAAAAACACTCTTTCTTTAGGAAAGCAGGCCTAACTATAACTACCTATAGTATAATATATAGTATAGTATAATATATATATTACCCAGTGGCAGTTGCTACTGTTGTAGTTAGGTCAGCTTTTCCGTAGGAAATGCTTTTTTTTTTAGTTTATAACTTTGGCACTTTTTGACAAATCTTCACAAAATTTTCAAAAAAAGTACTCTTTTACTCTAGTTTGTGCTTCTAACATCAAATTGTCCTCAAAGTGAAAAACATTTTTTCCAAATTAATCAGCAAATTTATGACTCTGTCTCCATCTTCCGCTGGCTCAGAAAAACAACCAAACTCAATGATGTCAGAGCCAAGGAAGAGTCCCGGATGAGACAGAGATATGGGAGGCATATAAAGTGACATTAAGAGGGGAGATAATAGCGGGAGACGCGGCAGATTAAAGGAAGAGGGTAAAAAGAATGCAATGATTTGGAAAAAGAGATAAGATGACTAGGGTACAGTCAGGCCCATTCACAAACAGATGCCATAACTCAACAGTTGGAACAGAGGAGAGCAGAATGTAAGACAGTAGTAACAAATGAGGTTAAATTGTTGTACCAAGCACGCCAAAGGAGAATATAAGAAGGGGGAGACAGCGCAGGGAAGCTGCTTGCATGGCTGGCTTCTAATGAGGCAGCAAAATCACATATAACAACGATGATAAACCCTCAAGGGTATAAGGTACAAACTAGTGAGCTCATAGCAGAAACTGTGGCAGGTTATTTGCAGGAGTTTTTTAGGTGACTAATAGTTACGAAGATACAAAACTACAGGACCTTGTGAAAGATTGTCCCTGCAGGACAATGAATAGGATGAAAGCTTTAGAACTGGAGGTGAATTTAACAGAAGAGAAGGCAAGGATAGCGCTTGCAGAATTGCAATCTGGGAAAACCCCAGGCCCTAATGGGTTACCAGTGGAAGTCTTTTGCCACACGGCTGCAAAGGTTGTACCTTCCCCTTCACAAGAGGTACCTTAAGGCTTATGAAAAAGTGGAACTACCTGGGGATTGGGGCTTTGGACACAAATTCCTAAAATGGAACCAATTACTATATATGTCACGCCGTGGAACATTCGGCTTGGGACGCAGCGCGCAGCGGTAGGACGCGCCGCTCCCCCTGCAATTTATTATTTTTATCGAGGCCCCAAATTGGGCATGGGGCCTCGCCACAGTAATGGCGCAATGCGCCCCCGCTAGTTTCTTGCCTCTCCCCACTCTCCATTTTCCCCCACTTACCGTCTGCTTCTTTTTCTTTCTTCTTTTTTGCCTTCCTCGTTTCTGACTTTATGCCTTTCTTTCATGTCCATGATTCTTTTCTCTTTCCCAGCATTCCTTCCTTCTCCCTGCATGCCTTTGGAACCTTACTTTACATGCTGTCTTCACTATGGAATTCTATGTTATGTTCCCAATCCAATATGGTGTCTTTTACTTCCTGCCGGTCACTTCCTGTTCTTTGGGTATATAAGGTGTGTAATTCCTGTTCTCATAGCGCTGCAACACTTCCTTTGGGTGGTGATCTTCCCTCCTGTTATTCTGCGTCAGATATATGATTTCTGAGCCTGTTCCACCTTTTTTCTTTGTCATTTTTGCCTTTTGTTCAGATTTATTTTTTACCTTTTGTTTTTGTTCCAGGAGTTCCTATTTGAGGTTTTTCCCTTTTTTGTTTTTTTTCCCTCGGGGACTTCTTCTGGAGGGCACGGACTGCCTTTGGCGATCCCTCCGTCAGCAGCACCGTGGCTACCAGAAAGGGTCGCCCCTACTTGGGCCAAGGCAGAACCTATAAGAACAAAGACCTCGCCACGTTTCCAGTGGGCCACAGACACAGACAACGAGTAGGTTGTGACAGATTGCAGCGCAAAATGAACCAGATTTCGTCAGGCAGAATGGAAGATACTGCAACGGCTGCTGCAGACCCTAACCAGTCTCTACTCGTAACTATTTAGCAACAAGCCAAGGAACAGCAACAATTAAGAAATGAAAAAGTGGCTCTACGACAAGCCTTGGCATCCCGAAGTAATGATGTTCCTACTGTCTCTACTACTACACCTCGGTTTTCAGGAGACCCAAATAAGCTGCAAGAATTCCTTGATGCTCTGACTGTCTACTTTGCCTTTAGACCCACACAATTTTCACAAGATAAAATGAAAGTGGGTTATCTCATCAGTGCCTTGTCAGGTCCTGCCTTGGCCTGGGCAGCTCCGATAGTAGCCTCCAATGACCCGGTGTTGTCTGATTACTCAGCCTTTGTGAGCAGGTGCAAACAAATGTTTGAACGCCCAGGATTGGAAGCATCAGCAGAAGAAGCGCTCTGTGATATTCAACAAGGCACTCAAAATGTTCTCCAATACATCACACGCTTCAGACAATTGGCTGCTGAGACAACATGGGTAGAGCGTACTCTGGTGACTCTTTTTCGCAGAGGTTTGCGAGAAGACATTAAAGACAAATTAGTACATTCTACCAGAGTAGAACATCTTTGAGGTTTGATGGATTTAGCTCTCTCTATAGAATACCATCTCCACAAATGTCGTCTAGAAAAAAGAAAGAATTGTGGACCTTCCCAGTCAAGCAACTCACGTGTCTTTGTACATCGTCCTGAAGAACCTCGGCCTGTATTTAGAGAGACAGAAGGAGAACCTATGCAAGTAGATACTGCTCGTGGTCCACTCTCAACTAGCGAACGTGAAGACAGACGGAGAAGAGGATTGTGCCTATATTGTGGTGCAGCTGGTCATTTGCTCTGCACTTGTCCAGTTCGTCCTATGAAGGCCTCGGGAAACGCCACTTCCCGTCCTCTGTGAGAAGGGAAGGGACAAGGTCGTCTGCAATACCTTCCATCAGTTCTTCCAAGGAAGATGCCACTATTCTATTCATGTTACCTGTTATCCTGCAATTACCTGATGGTCGTGAAGAAAGGACCTTGGCATTATTAGATTGTGGAGCCAGTGGCATTTATATGGATATGAACTGGGCTAAAAAACTACAAATTCCAATACTGCCTAAAGACGTTCCAGAACAAGTGCATACTGTAGACGGATCCTTATTATCCTCCGGTCCTGTTATTAATACCACTTCGATTTTAGGTTTACACTTTGGGAAACATCAGGAACATGTCTCTTTTGATTTAATTTCCTCCCCCAATTATTCTATAATCCTAGGAATCCCATGGTTCATAAGACACAATCCATATATTAACTGGGAAACCAGAACCATTTCTTTGTCTTCTAAGTTCTGTCACGATCATTGCTATGCTTCTGACAGCTATTGGTCTCCCAGAAAAATAATAACCTCAGAAACAAATGTAGAACATTCCATCAATTCAGTCCAGGAGGTACCAAGCCAATATCTGGAATTTATAGACGTATTTCAAAAACCATCAAAGCCCGTACTACCTCCACACAGAGACTTCGATTGTACCATTTCCCTGGAACCTGGACCAATTGTTCCTTTTGGAAGAATGTATTCTCTCACTGAACCAGAAAGAAAGATTCTCAAGGACTATCTTCACGAAAATCTACAGAGTGGTCTTATTACACCATCTTCTTCTCCTGTGGGGGCTCCCCTCTTCTTCGTACCAAAAATAAATAAGATCTTCGTCCCTGTATAGACTTCTGTGGATTAGATAAAAGCACCATAAAAGATCAATATCCACTACCCCTCATCAAAGACATTTTGGAGGCTGTCAGAGGGGCACAAATGTTCACAAAATTAGATCTTTGTGGAGCCTATCATCGCTTGCGTATTAAGGAGCGAGATGAGTGGAAAACTGCCTTTCGGACCCCTTTTGGACACTATGAATATAAGGTAATGCCTTTTGGCTTAACAAACGCCCCCTCTGTGTTTCAAAGATTTATGGATTCCGTATTCTCCAACTTATTAAACCACATTGTAGTGATTTATTTAGACGATATCCTCATATATTCCAGACGCCCTCAACTTCATCCTACACACGTTAAGCAAGTCCTAAATAGACCCAAGCAACATCAACTTTACTGTAAACCGGAGAAATGCGAATTTGATAAGACAGAGGTGAAATATTTAGGCTATCATATCAGTCCAATTGGTATCTCTATTGATCCGGAAAAAGTTCAAGCCATTCTAGATTGGCCTTCCCCTTCGTCAATCAAGGAAACTCAATGTTTCTTAGGGCTGGCCGACTTCTACCGTCAATTCATACTGGACTTTGCAAAACAAACCAGTCAAATTACACAAACTCTCAAAAAAGAGAGTTTGCGAAACGGTTTCATCTGGACAGACGGGGTGAGACTGCTTTTCAAAACTTAAAAAAGGCCTTCACTCAAGCACCCATACTGAGACATCCGGACACCAATAAACAATTCATAGTTGTTACTGACACTTCCAAAAGAGACATCGGGCAGTATTACTACAACAACAAGACGACAATGGATTAGACATCCAATCTTTTATCTATCCCATGTGCTCTCTGATTCTGAACAAAATTATTCACTACTGGAAAGAGCACTGGTGGCTCTAAAAACTGCCTGTCAAGAGTGGGGACAATTCCTCATGGGTTCAAAGGAACCTTTTGAAGTAAGAATGGACCATCGTAATCTGCAATGCTTACGCAATTTTCAGTGTCGAAACAGTCGACAAGCTTGCTGGGCCTTTTTCTTTAGTCAATACGATTTCAATATTACCTTTATTCCAGGATCGCAAAACATTTTGGCCGATGCCCTAACTCGCCGTTATCCTGACAGTGCTAATAACCCTTCACAATATCTACTTGAACCAGACAAGATAATTGATGTAGTCCAGTCATTTCTAGATGAAGTATAATCTGAATACTCAACCCTTTAAGAACAAGAACTAAAGGATTTGTGTCCCAAGATACGCAAACATAAAGAATACTACAATTACAAGGACACCTTCTTTCTACCTTCTAAAAAAGTGCAAGAAAAGGCACTTCAGATGTGTCATGATTCCCCAGTAGCTGGTCATCGGGGTATTAAAGCCACGCAGGAATTACTTCTCCGCTCTTTTTGGTGGCCTACTTTGAAACAAGACGCCGAAAGATACTTGGAATCTTGTCCTATTTGTGCCCAAGTGAAAGTACCCTGTACTAAACCTACAGGACTACTTCAACCATTACCAGTTCCACCAGCCCCTTGGCATACGATATCAACCGACTTTATGTGCTCATTACCTCCATCAGAAGGAAATCGAGTTATTATGGTGACGATAGATTAATTTACTAAAATGGCTCATTTTACTGCTTTGAAGAAATTACCCACCTCACAAGAATTGAGTCAGATCTTTATTCAACACATTTTTCTTCTCCATGGTCTGCCACAAAGTATTGTGTCAGACAGGGGCCCTCAATACATATCACAGTTCTGGAAACACTTTTGTAAGATCTTGAATATCAATGTAGCGTTATCATCTGGATTTCATCCCCAAACCAATGGACAGACCAAAAGTCTCAACCAGGGACTTGAGCAATATCTTTGTTGTTTTTATATCTCCACTCAGAGTAACTGGAGCACTTATCTTCCCATTGCAGAGTTTTCTTACAATAATACCGTCCATAGTGCCTCCAAGGTCACTCCTTTTTTCTGTTCATATGGATTCCATCCCACATCTTTTCCTACTACTCCCAAGACCTCCTCTACACTTCCTGCTATCACCTCTCTTTCCAAAAGACTACATAGAATTCAAAGAGTTATTCGATCTAATCTATTAGTCACTAAAAGATACATGAAAAGACTGTCTGATAAGAAACAAAGTGAGTCTCCAGCTTATCACGTCAAAGATAAAGTCTGGCTTTCTTCAAGATTTTTGCCCCTACGTCTTTCTCAAAATAAGTTTAAGCCCCGTTACTACGGACCCTTTTGTATTTTTCAGAAAATGAATCCTGTAACTTTCCGTCTCCGTTTACCTTTAAGCTGGAAAATCCATCCTGTCTTTCATGTTTCTCAGTTGAAACCCTATACACCTGATCCTTTTTCCCGACATTACACATGTCCTCCTCCTTTGTTGGTGGATAATGAACCTGAATATGAAGTACAGGAAATATGTGACTCCCGTATATTCCAGAACCATCTTCAGTATCTTATTCATTGGAAAGGTTATCCTCTTAGTGAATGTTCTTGGGAAGATGCCTCTTCTGTTCACGCCCCTCTTCTGATTCATCAATTTTTTTGGCTGTTTCCGCACAAACCCAGGGCTCTGGGGGGGGGTGGGGGGGGGGGGGAGACATACTGTCATGCCGCGTGCTGCGGCGCGTGGCGGTAGGACACGCCGCGCCCCTGCAATTTATTGTTTTTATCGAGGCCCCAAATTGGGCATGGGGCCTCGCTACAGTAATGGCACGACGCGCCCCCGCTAGTTTCTTGCCTCTCCCCACTCTCCATTTTCCCCCACTTACCGTCTGCTTATTTTTCTTTCTTCATTTTTGCCTTCCTCGTTTCTTCCTGACTTTATGTCTTTCTTTCATGTCCATGATTCTTTTCTCTTTCCTAGCATGCCTTCCTTCTCCCTGCATGCCTTTGGAACCTTAATTTACATGGTGACTTTACTATGGAATTCTATGTTATGTTCCCAATCCAATATGGTGTCTTTTACTTCCTGACGGTCACTTCCTGTTCTTTGGGTGTGTGATTCCTGCTCTCCTTGCGCTGCAACACTTCCTTTGGGTGGTGATCTTTGCTCCTGTTCTTCTGCGGCAGATATATGATTTCTGAGCCTGTTCTAGCTTTTTTTCTCTGTCATTTTTGCCTTCTGTTCAGATTTATTTTTTACCTTTTGATTTTGTTCCAGGAGTTCCTATTTGTGTTTTTTTCCCTCGGGAACTCCTTCTGAAGGGCACGGACTGCCTTTGGCGTTCCCTCCGTCAGCAGCAGCGTGACTACCAGAAAGGGTTGCCCCTACTTGGGCCAAGGCAGAACCTATAAGAACAAAGACCTTGCCACATTCCCAGTGGGTCACAGACACAGACATCGAGTAGGTTGTGACAATATACCGCACCCCAAGCTAGAATGAAAGTGAATAGCATTCTATCAATCATATTCCTGATAAAGAGGGGAACATGCCAGGGATGCCTCCTATCGCTGTTATTTTTTGCAATAATAAGTGAACCGCTAGCAGAATGGATGAGACATGATACACAAATTGCAAGCTGGAGATGGGATTCATTGTGGGAAGAGCGTATATCCTTATATGACATGTTGCTGTTTTTGGCAGACTCAGACAAAACCTTAAATAGAATTAGGGAAATATTTGAGCTTTTTGGGGAATACTCCGGACTGCATGTTAACTAGGATAAATCCTTAATTTTTCCAATGGGTACCTGGGAGGTGAGGGTGGATCTCCCACTACCGCTGAGGATTGAAAGGTCACACTTTCAATACCTGGGATCTTGGATATCTAAGTCTCCAACTATGCACTATAAAGATAATCTTGCTCCCTTGATGCGGAACCTAGGAAAGGATGTAAAATATTGGGAAGGCCTGCCCTTCTCTCTGCTGGGAAAGGTGACAGTATTTCAAAAGGTGGGACTCCCTAGTTTCTTTTATGTATTACAAAATACCCTGTAACAGTGCCACCGTAAGGGAGACTCTCAGACAGTTGTTATAATATTTATATATTCTTTATTCGATTTTGATGTTCACTAGCAGTTTATTGTTTTGTTCTTTCTTTCTTTGTTGTATGCTTCCTTTACGATCCTTGTTCTTCTTTGGGGGTTCATAGGGTCTTCTTTTCCTTCCAGATGGTATCTCAGGAGGCGCATGGGGAAAAGAAGAAGAAAAAAACGTTGGTGGACAGGTAAGTATTCCCCTGTTTTCCCTGGTCTGTCTTGCTCTCTTTTTTTCTGTTCTTCCTCTTACTGCTTTTCTTCTCTTTTATTTCTTGTACTGCTTTTCTCGTTTACTAGCTTCCCTTTTCTTCCTTTCTTCTGCTGTCTATTCTTCTGTCCTTACTGTCTCTTTTCCTGGTTTTGCTGTATCTTCTCCTACCCTTTCTGTCCTTTCCTCTTTTATGGCGTTTACTCGAGGTGGTTGGATTTCCTACCTTCCTATTCCCCTAAAACTTCATATAGAAGCTAAATTCATGATAAACTAGAGTGTGACATCAATCTTCACTCTCTTTGGCTATGGTACTTTCTTTACTTTGCTTTCACTCAACTGCCGTTATTACGCTTCTCCTCAAAACAATCCAACAAGAAAACAAATATAAAAAAAATAAAGAAAAACAAAGGAAAACGATCACTGTCTGGTAATCCGTTCTCCCGCCTCCCGTCCTGTCCTGCTTTTTCTTTTCCCCTTCCTATATTAGGACCGTACCTGGTGGGGCCACGCTCTCCCCAGAGGGTGGACGGTCTGCTGGCCTTGCTGCCTCCTGTTCCTCCACCTGGACGCTGGGATGAGGGTGGGACCGCCTTCTTCGGGTTCCTCCTGGTCCTGGCGTCTTTTCCTCGTTGCCGTTTAGTACATAACTTCGCTTGCAGCTGCTGTCACCGCCGGAGTTCTCTTCTGTTCGGCCTCGTGCTGTGCTTCCTCCGCTGGTGCTGTGGCTGCCGAAGGTCTCTCCCCCTCAAAGCGTCCCAATGTGAATTAAAAAAACCCTCCTTGTATCGGAGACACGGCCTGATTGGTTGGCGGTCGAACTACGTCTAGGTCACGTACTCCGGACTTGATGGTGCCCCCGGGTACTGCTGGGGGCCGGATCTTTGATAGTCGGCCCGGTACATATCCCTTATAGATTACATAAATGTTTTTTTTTTTTTTATCAGGGAGATACACTACTGTGGACTCTTCTCTGGGGGGGGTTCCCCCGAGAATAGCACTTACTAACTTACAGCCTTCCACATATGAAGGATGGATACGTCTCTCTAATATTAAATGATACTATGAAGCAGCACATCTAGCTATAATCAATGATTGGGCCTTTGCACTGTTGACCAATCCAACATTTCAGATGGATAACGAAATTACGGTAGAGAAAGGTTATTTATATGTTCTCTATGGGGGGAAATTGAGTAAGGATGCGCCCCGAACCACAAGGTTATCAATGGACTTGTGGCATGAGCTGTAGAGAATGATGGGTTGGAAAGGACGATTGACCCCAGGGGCCCCATTATGGTTGGGCACAAGGCTACCAGAAGTTGCGACACGGAAAAGTTTTAGACAATGAGATTTGATAGGGATAAGTTAGCTGACAGACATATGGGGCCCCAATGGAATGGCATCATTCTTGCATTTTCAAACCGAATATCAAAGGCAGCCCTCTCAGATATTTAGGTACCCACAATTGTGCCATGCCTTGAAAACGCAGATCGCATCTGGGGATGAAACTATGGAGACATCCCTGGTGAAAATAGACTAGTGGGTGGACCACTAGAAAAGAAAATGATATTGCATACATACCAGACTCTTATGAGACGCACACAGAAAGATTTAGTCACATTTAGAAATAAATGGCAGCCTGATATGGTGAAAAGGAGGATGAAGATTGCATTGAAGCTTTACAATTCCCCAAATTTGTAGCAATTAAAGCCCGTTATAAACTAACACAATTAAAAATCTTATACAAAATCTATTACACTAGAACACACTTACACAGTATAGGGAAAATACATGATCCCTCCTGCTTGCAAAAATGTGGGCAACCAAGAACTATCCTCCATACCCTCTGAGACTGCCTAGTTTTGAAAGGTTTTTAGGAAAAGGTGCGTCATAAACTAGAAGCAGTCACTGGAGTGGGGATACAAATTACTGCACCACTGGTCCTACTGGGAATCTGGATAGATTCTAATGCTAACTCGTACCAATGAATACTTTTTAACTTGGGGTTCTTGCTGGCTTCGGTCTCCAGCCCGGCGGCCATCACAAGGCTGCCCATGGCATTATGATCCCGCCCACTGCCATGGTTTCAGTGCTTTCGGTACCGCCACTGAAACCATGGCGGTAGGCACTATTAGTGCCAGGGAATTCCTTCCCTGGCAATGATAGGGGTCTCCCCCGCCCCCTCCTCCTCCTCAGAATTCTCCACCACCCTTCCCCTCCCTCTCCCGACCCCCCCACAGATTTGCACACATACACACACATACATACACACCCATAACCACAAGCATACACCCATTCACCTACGCATTCATACACACTCACAGCAACACTCATGAACATACATCCAGGCACACAAGCAATCTCATGACACAACATCCATGTACACTCACACCCACTCATGCACACACGCATTACACACGCATGCACTTATTCACACAGTCACATACCCCCCCACTCATGCACACAACACCCCCCACCCCCCTCTCCTGCCGGAGAACCCGACTTACCTGCTTGCAGGGGGTCCTCCGGCAGGAGACAGAATGCGGCGCTGCTGCCAGCAGCAGCGCCCGCAAGCGAAACACAGCCAGGCCGTATTATGGAACATGATACAGTAGGTGGGGTTTTGCTGGCGTGGCGCTGCTGCTGGCAGCAGCACCACCTTACCGCCGTCCGACACCATGATCGTTGACGGAATTCCGCCAGCCTTCAGGCGGTATTCCGTCTATGGTCATAATGCCATGTACGGTCGGTAACCACGGTGACGGTATGTTGGTGGCCGTCGCGGTAGGCGGCATTTGCCACCAATCTCATAATAAGGGCCTTTTTGGGGGGCTCCACAGATTCCAATAATGATCCACTAGAGGTCCCCGGTTTCCAGTAAAGATTAAGTGGGGTCCACATAAGTCAAAAGGTTAAGAACCACTGTAATAGCCCCTTTGTGGCCCTACACATAAGAAGAAAAAATTATTTTGCCCCACCCACCCCTTGCCCATAGGCACCCATGTATCTTATTTAAGCCCAAGCTGATACAGTGCCTCCAGCTTATTTACCTGACACTCCAAGAACAGCTTTTCTGATGAAGCAGCCGACTTTCTGGCCATACATATAGATGCACAGTTGCCATGGATCACAGCTATGGGAGCCTCTCAGACTCCCAGGAGGCATGCAGCGAAACACTGCAACAAACGTATTCAGTTATAGTGGTTTTGATGTTGTCCTGAGGGACTGCATCATACCCATCATCCACTGTTTATAAAGAGTATTCAATAAAGGCGATAACTGGAGTGCAGAGTACTGGGTGTCATCTGACATAGAACTTGTACCAATGGATACATCTTAATATGCCCCAGCAGTAAAGCACTGGTTAATACCTAATCTCAAGTGTGTCCGATGAACATGTGAGAAGTGATTTGAATCTGATTCACAGATGGTGAAAATACATCCAGACATCTGTCAAGACTAGAATGTGTATTGCTTGCTTTAGGACTCTATAGAGGGCATGCATGTGAGCAGCAGATTTGTCAAGAACAACGTTTAATATAAATTAAAATCACACACTACTTGTAAGGACTCATGAAGAAAATTCTGAAATCCTGGCAAATGAATCCATATAGGACACATTTCCCAGTTATTGTGGTATATAACAAAACAATCATCATGAACTAGAGCCCCATCCTTCCCCTTTGATCCATATTGTTGCAGGGTCACAGTGGCACCCACCTAAACTGCTTCCCCTCTAGATTTAGTTGTGTGAGGAGAGTTGCTAATCTGTGTGGGGGAGTTTCCTAGAGTAAAGTCTATGTTTGTCATGGTACAGAGGAGGGTCTCCTGAAGAAGGACTGTAAGTAATCGGGTTGTTGATTGAGGGAGGTGTAAACCTCTCTCAAACAACAACCACAATCCTTGTCAGGGTGAACCAAAAAAGCCACCAAATTAACCTGAGCTTAGCCCTCCGGTAGCCTGTTACAAAAGCAGTTAGGCTTAACCTAGAGTCACTGTGTTAAGTATTTATCCAGCACACAAACAGTAATAAAGTGAAACTACAACACAAGAAAAATCCCACTCTAATTTACAATAATAGAGAAAATGTTAGTGAATAAAATTATACCAGAACAACAAAAATCCAATCGGTAAAACTGAGGATATGCAATTTCTAAGTTTTATGTAACCATAGAAACTAAAATCACAAAGCGCCACTCGCAGTCATCTGGTTGTACTACACTGGGAAAAAGTCACAAGTTCAGGCTGACACGATGTAGCACGGGCTGGATAGAGGGGCCAGGTTAGTCCCGCTGAAATAGTTATCTTCTCAAAGCCCTGAATGAAGAGACCAGTTTGTGGAGAAGGAGGCAGGGAGGAGCAGGGAAAGCACTGAGGATGGTCACTGTTGCATCTCGAAGAGTAGGCACGGTGTTACACACAGTCGTCGCTATAGCTCAAAGATGTAGTTGGGCATCTGAGACATTTGTTGCTGGGGCTTCGCGTTAGTGGTCACTGCGGGCTATAATTGCTCTAGCTCGAAGTGTAGATCTGATATTGATGGTCGTTGCTGGCAGACACTGTAGCACAAAGGGTAAGGTTCAACGCAGTTTCGAGCTGGCTGTCATCATGGATGACCAACTCTTGGCACAAAAGGGTCCATTTGGGATCACCAAAAGCCCAAAACTTCAATATGTCTTCATAGAAGAGTAAATGCTGATGCCAACCAAGGGTCCAGGGCCTGGGGGGGGCACCTCCTGAGGATCAGGGACTCACTCTAGCAGAAGCCAGCAGGGTCCAAGCAAGTGCAGTTGCCGCAGGTCAGCTGGACAGTTGCAGGGGTCTCCTGGAGTTTGCTGTGTCCCTCCAGCTCAGAATAGGAGGACAGCCGACTGAGTCACCCAGGTTAACCTGGGATGAATGGAGCATGTTCAGTCCTCCTTCTCACAGAGCAGGGTAGACATCAAGCAGCAGGGCAGTCTACTGGAGAAGAAGGCAGGCCTCAAGCAGCAGGGCAGGCCTCTGAGGAACAAGAAAGTCTTTCCTCTGTAGCCCACAGGTCCAGGGCTTTTCTGAAGAGGTGGTTCAGGAGGTCCAGTATTTACACCTGATGCCAACCTTTGAAGTGGAGATGGCCTCCTGGCTACCCCTACATCTGGTTCTGGAAATGTGGTCCCTTCCCCTGCCAAGGCTCCAACTAATTTGGGGTGACAAAAGAGTGGTGTGAGAACTCATTGTGTATGTGTCGGAGGCAGCCCTTTCAAATTTAAGTGGGGCAAGGAACAGTTCTACCTCACCCATATTGGCAGGATGGCCCATCCTGCCAACATCTAGTCCCCCTTTGTGTCACTGTCTGGACGGAATACACAAAGGCCAACTGCTAAACTATTCATAGTCATGTGACCCAGGATACAGGCTGCAGTCACCAAACAGTTAGGACAAGAAAATGCCAACTTTCTAAAAGCGGCATTTTCAGAATTATGATTTAAAATCTGACTTTACAATTAAAGCAGATTTCAAATTTACAATTAATTTGAGTCCCAACTTGTCATTCCTATCTGTCCCCGATCAAATGTTAGCACTTATTAAATGTAATAAGGTAATCCATTGTTATCCAATGGGAGAGATATGCCTTACAGTAGTTAAAAACAAATTGAGACGTTTTTCACTACCAGGACATGTATAACTTAAACACATCCTACTTTTTAAATATAATGTACCCTGCCCTCTAGGCTGTTTAGGACCAGCTTGGGTGACTATATGCTTTGAAAAGCACGGTTTAGACCTGGCAAAAAATTTACCAGGTCAAAGTAGCAGTTTTAAAACTGCACCCCAGGCTGCAGTTGCAGGCCTAAACATGTTTAAAGGTGCTACTTAAGTCGGTGGCACAATGACTGCTGCAGGCCCAATAGTAGCATTTAATTTATAGGCCCTGGGTGCTTGTAGTGCCATATACTAGGAATATAAGTGCATGTATGTATGTATGTATGTAGGTAGGATTTTTAGAGCGCATTCCAGCTCAAAAGAGCATTGAAGCGCTAGACAATAGGTGAGAAAAAAGAAAGAAAGGCGCGATGCAGGAGGTACAAAGATAAAATAGAAGGCCAGATAGATGAGACATCAATTAGCGCAGAAAGAGAAAAGTTTTGATAAGTTATCGGAAGTTCAAGTAGTTAGATTTCCTCCTAATATGAATTGGAAGAGCATCCCAATGACTAGCACCGGCCACAGTGAAGGCTTTATCTCCCCATCTGAATTTCTGAGTTCGTGGAGCCTGAATCCTAAAGGCTTCATAGGACCTTAGATTTCGCCTGGGCCTATACCAACAGATGTGAGTGACCAAATAACGAGGGCCAATACCATACACTGCTTTGTGGGTCAAGCACGAGATTTTAAAGGTCACCCGTGGGACAACTGGGAGCCAATGCAACAGTTTGAGACTGCCTGTAGCTGAGACAGAGCGTTGGAGATTTAGAATAAATGTTGCCACCATATTCTGGACCAGTTGGAGTTTTTTCATAGAAACATTGTCCAGATTAGATAGGAGGGTGTTACAGTAATCAAGCCTAGACGTAACCAGAGGTAATGTAACAGTAACTTTCCACTCCTGTTGTAAGTAGGGAAAAATGTTCCTTAACATTTTCAATATCCACAGACAGGTCGAAACAGTCTGAGTGACTTGGGCTTTGAAGGATAGATGGTCATCAAAGATGATCCCTACATTTCTGCTGGAGGTAGTGGGAACAGGGAGAGATCCACACTCAGCAGGCCACCAGCGGGAATTCCATTGCTCTATCCCGGATCCGAAACATATAATTTCGGTTTTTACTCCATTCAATTGTTGCCCATCCAATTATTAATGGCTAGCATGCAATTGTGGCAGCAATCAGCCGCCTCCTACCAGTTCTTGTCCACGGGTATAATAAGCTGAGTGTCATCAGCATAGGATGTTGGCAAAAATCCAAACGACCGTTTTAGAGTGGCCAAAGGCGACATATAAACATTAAACAAGGTAGGACTTAAAGAAGAGCCCTGGGGGACCCCACATGGTAGAAGATAAGCCGCTGATCTAAAAGCCTGCAACTGGCTGAAGTCCATCTGTCCGTCAGGAATGACTCCAGTAGTGTTAATGCTTAATCTCTAATGCCTGCCTGGAATAATCGAGTTAATAGAATTTGGGGTGAGATGGTGTCTAAGGCTGCTGATAGATCCAGCAAAATCAGAATAGCCCCTTTCCCACCATCCACCATCCTCCGTATAGAATCCAAGGATGTGATAAGGGCAGACTCTGTGCTGTGGGATTTTCTAAAGCCATGTTGTGAAGGGTCTGGTACACCCTTTGTCATTAGAAAAGCCATGAGTTCCTTATTTATATGCTTTTCGCAGATTTTAGCCAAAAAGGGGAGAAGGGCGATAGGGAGTTGCTCAGATCTAGGTGGTCGCCATTTGCCTTCGTCTTCAAAGGGATCATTGTTGTCTCCTTCCAGGCGGCAGGATACTTTCCAGATGATAGGACCTCCTGTAGAATAGGAGCTATTGCCTGAGAAAACATTTCAGGGGCTAAGTGAAAGATAGATGGGGGGCTTGACTTAGTCTCCATAATTAGCTTTTGAATATCCTCTTTTGAGAGCAGTGAAAAGTGAGATAGAATCCAGTTGCTAGTGTTAGATTCTAAATCAGGCTCAATGGACTGATCTCTCTCAGTCAAAACAGAGTGATGCTTCATTCCTCCCGAAGGAATAAAATTGGAGTGAATATATTAAATTTTGTTGTGGAAAAATGTGGCGACTTTATTACAGAAATCTTGAGAATTTTCCAATTCCGATGAAGTTGGAGAGGAGGACAGAGCCTTAACAACTTTGAAGAGCTCTCGGGGCGAATTGGCAGCTTCTTTGATTTTCGTACCATAGAAATCAGATTTAGCTTTAAAGCGTGCAATTTTGTATGATTTGAGTGCTAGCTTCACTTTATCTTTTCCCACAAGGGAAGAATTAAGCTTCCAATGCTGCTCCTGTTGGCGGTATCTTCTCTGGAGGAGTTTGAGCTCCTTTGTAAACCAAGGTTGGCTCGGTTTATTGGTTTTACGGTTCCTCAGACACTTAGTAGGAGCAAGTTGCTTCATTGCAATTGCAATTCCTAGATTGAAACTCTCTAGTAAAGGCAAAGACCTCTTATTGGCCCTATTCCATTCTGCTTCCAGAATGGGAGCCAATTCCGTCAGCTTAACCTGTTTCCACAATCTAACAGTTTTGCTGTTAGGTCCAGGAGCTTGAAAAAGGAGGTCCCCAGTGACCAGGAAAATAAGTAAATTATGGTCAGTCCAGCTCTGCGGGTTATTGATAACCTCCAATTGAGCTTGCATGCGGGCAAAAACCCCATCCAATAAATGACCAGCTATATGAGTGGCTGTGGTAACCTTAAGGGTCCAGTCGAAAGTCGACATGAGATCTAGAAATTCCCTGACCACGGGATTGTCAATTTCATCTAAATGAATGTTAAAGTCCCCCAAGGTAATCGCCTTGGGGGACATCACTAAGGGCTCAATCAGTTCCGCCCAGGTTTGAACAAAGCCTGAGCAGGAACCCGAGGGGCGATAAATTAAAAGGCCTTCCAGGAGTGATACTTTGTTAAAAGAGATTCTAAAGTCCATAACTTCACATGATGCGGATGACATATTCTTCCACGTACATATGCATGTGGAACTGCAGATAAACGCCAATCCGCCTCCTCTTTTGGATGTTCTGTCTACCCTAAAGTACGTATATCCTATGGGCGTAGCTTCTATAAAATCCGGCTCAGATTCAGGCTTTCCCCATGTTTCTGTTAAAAATAAACAGTCAAGATTAAAAGTTTCAATCATCTCTCTAATTTCTAATTTGTGTTTGGGAAGAGAACGGACATTAATTAGAGCGTAGCGAAGGTTATTCATAGTAACGCCCTTTTCATTGCCTGACCTTTTCACTTTGAGATGAAGACTATCAGATCGAGCTCTAGCTTCCTGCAGGGTTAAAGCGGGATGAAGTTCCCAGCTACAAAGTCCACATGAGCGGCTGGATGTACCATCTGGGGCTATAAGATGCCCGCAGCCCTTACCTTCAAGAGAGCTCAACTTCGTCCGGGATAAGGGGCCCCCTTTAATAGGTTGGGCAATAGGAGGTAAGTAATACACTAAACATATGCACTAATAAACAGTAATAGGCATAGTAAAGGTTAAAATACAGTGCAAATGTAGATAACCAATAGTGACCCTAGGGGGAGCTGAAACCATATACAAAAAAAATGGAATACAAACACAGGACCCCCACCTAGGTAAGTGGAATGTGTAGAGGGGAGCTGGGAGTACTAGAAAACCACAGAGGTAATTAACACAGTACCCCCCAGCGACCAGGAAAGCAGGAGTAAATCATTGGAATTTCCCCAAACCACCCAAAAGATAGAAAAGAAGACATGCAAACAAGACTGCAAGAAACCAGCGGTGGATTCCTGCAGAGGAAGACCTGTGGAGAGAGGGGACCAAGTCCAAAAGTCACAGTGGAGTCTAGGAGAAGTAGGAGCTACTACCCACCCAGCTGTACTTGCAAGAGTTGATTGACTGTGATGAAGATCAGGTCAGTACTGCAGCCCTGAAGCCGGAGAAGAGTTCCTGAGGGATGCTGAAGATTTCCCTCACTGGAATGAAGATTGCAGATGGGTGTCGGTGAAGGAATTCCACCAACAAGCCTTGACAAATTCACGGTTAGGGAAAAGAGGAGCTGCTGGGGACCAGCAAGGCCCAGGAGGACTCAACCCAGGAAGAGGAATCAGAGGGGGCCCTCAGTGACAGAGAGAGCCTACAGGAGCCTAGGCAGCACTCACAGGAGTCCCACAGGATCGGGACACATAAGTCGCAGAAGGAGCCCACACAGCACTAAAGAAAGGGATCCCACGCCGCAGGAGAACCACGCAGAGGGCTGTGCTTCACAGGAAGGAGTGCTGGGGGCTGGAGCTACACATTGCCTGAAGATCCCTTGGAGGAGATGCAAACAAGCCTTGGCAGCTGCAAGATACGCGGTGCACTGGGGTACCGTCTTGCGTGGGAAGGCAAGAGCTTATCTCCACCAAAGTTGGACAGCTGGCAGAGAGGACCAAGAGGACTACTCCAGACCATCACCTGTGATGCAGGATACATGCAGCCCAGGATGACAGGATAGCCACTCAGCCGGTCATTGTTGCAGCAGGTGCCTGCCGATGCACGGGAGCGACTTCTTCACTCCAAGGGAGATTCCTTCTTCCTTTTCATGCAGACTGAAAACTTGCTGCCCTCAGAGGATGCACAGATGTGGAAATGTTGCAGAAGCTGGAAGGAGCCGTGGAAACAATGTTGCTAGAACAGTCTTCTTCATGGATGCAGATTGTCAGTTCCCGGAGTGTTCAGTCACGGTTCCAGTAGCTAGAAGTTGAAGTGGAGGTTGCAGAAGAGTCCTGCTGGAATCTTGCAAGCTAAATCTGAGGACCCACCCAAGATAGAGACCCTAAATAGCCATGAAAGGGGGATTGGTCATCTAGCCACATAAGAACATATCAGGGGGGGTGACATCACCTGCCTGGCCTGGCCACTCAGATGCTCCCAGAGTTCCCTGCCAACCTTGGATTCAAGATGGCAGAACTCAGGGACCCTCTGGAGGAGCTCTGAGCACCACCCCTGGGCCATTGTCCAGTTTCACGCCAGAGCAGGGACTGGGGGTCCCTGAACCGGTGTGGACAGGTTTATGCAAGGAAGGCACCAAATGTGTCCTTCAAAGCACACCAGTGACATGGGGAGGCTACCCCTCCCAAACCAGTCATACATATTTCCAAAGGGGAAGGGTGTTATCTCCCTCTCCCAAAGGAAATCCTTTGTACTGCCTTCCTGGGCTTGATCAGATCAAGCAGCAGAAGGGCGGACACCTGTCTGAGGGGTGGCAGCAGCTTGGGCTGCCTGGAAAACCCAGTAAGACTGGAGGTAACAATGCTGGGGGTCCTCTATGGTGCCTCCAAAGTGCATGGAATCATACTTCTAATACTTGCAACAGTATTGGGGTATGATTCCGACATGTTTGATACCAAACATGTCCAGGTTCGGTGTTACCATTATGTAGCTGGACATAGGTAGTAACCTATGTCCAGTACACACGTAAAATGGCATCCCCGCACTCACGAAGTCCAGGAAACTGGAACTGGATTTTGTGGGGGCACCTCTGCTCGTGCAGGGGTGCCCTCACACACAGGTGCCTGCACCTTGCCTCTGGGCTGAGAAGGCCTACCAAAGGGGTGACTTACAGTGACCTGGTGCAGTGACCTGTAGTGAAAATGGGTACATGCACCTGTTTCACACAAGCTGCAATGGCAGGCCTGCATAACCCTTTGCACGGGCTCCCTATGGGTGGCAGAATAACTGCTGCAGCCCATAGGGATCCCCTGGTATCCCAATGCCCTGGGAACCTAGGTACCATATACTAGGGACTTACATGGGGTACCAGTATGCCACTTGTGGGAAGAAAAAGGTACAGTTACCAAAATTTACAGGAGAGAGCATAACCACTGGCGTCCTGGTTAGCAGGATCCCAGTGGACACAGTCAAACACACTGACAACAAGCACAAAATGGGGGTAACCATGCCAAGAAAGAGGGCACTTTCCTACACTTTCTTAGTGTTTTTATGATGCCAGAGCATGATGCAGCTAATGAAATTATCTGTTGCTTGAAGAATAGGTAGCTATTGCATTTCACTACAAGATTTCTGACTACTTCGGCCCGGGTAGGGGAGGACCAAGTTCCTGTGGACCACCAGAGGTTGGCTCATAACTGTTGATTTATACCCAGGATTGTAGTGAGGCCCTCTTGGATCTACATTGGTTCCCTATTATAGCTTTGTCTTATATTTTACATTTTATACGTTTTAGTTGTAGAACTTTTAGCAGTGACATTTTACACACTTTGCTTGCATGCTATTATTCTAGGAATATATTGTACTAGTTGCTTGGTTTGGTTAGCCTTTTCTTGACATATAATCAGTACATTCTGTTGAAGGCTAGGAACACAGTACATCATATGTTGGTGCTTGCATTGAAAACGTTTCTTGTATCTTTCTTGTTTTTTGGCCATGAGTAATACAACAAAAGGGTGAGATGTGTTTCAACAACCTCCTTGGGAGTCAAACTATCATGTTTAGGTTGCCATAATCTCCGTCCACTAAGGTAAGGTTAGGTGTGTGGGTGAGGTACTGTGAGCTAGCCAGGAATTCGCCTGGGAACTCCTGATGGTGCGGAGGGACTTAGTCTCCCACAATCTGAAGTTCTGTTGTCCTAACATGCACTCCAATTATCTTAGTAGGAACCGTATAGTATGGGGACACCAATGTACATACAGTACGTCAAGTATTTAACGGGTCTGCTAAGTAGTTAGTCTTGTGTGCCCAAGGTCCCCTATTCACCTTAAAACAGAGACGTCTGTTGTGTTAGCGATAAAATCCTTCTCGGTATTATAGGATGCACCTATACTTGTCTGTAGGTTGTTTAAGCTTGAATCTTTAAAAGGATACCCCATCTTAATACTTCCCTTTCTGAATTCCATACATCAAAAGGCGAATTCAAAGAATATTCCTGCTAACTGCAGGCATGCTGTGACAGCACATTTAAATTTACATGGGCTACCTAATGGGGTGGAGATGTTACCTTTGTGGTTGAGGGACATCATGCATACAAAACTGAAGTATTTTACTCACGGGTCACTTTTCCTGCAATTGATGCTAATACAAACACATTTCACACATACACAGCAGCCAGAGTACTGGGCAAATACAGACCATATCAAGACTTAGAAATACTCTTAACATTTCAGGAACATCACAATTGGTTCCAAGGCACTCTACCACACGTTTTAGAAAACATTAGATTAATTCCCCTCAGTAATGATGGGGCCACATGGCCAGTTTTAGCTGGTTATATACCATATCCTATTATACAGAATTTAGCTGTGGGCCAAGTTCTCTCATCCTAATATGCAGTCCTATTATCTTAGTAGGAACCCAGGGGTGTAGCTTTGGGAAGGGGTGTCTGGGGTGTTCCAGCCCCCTAATAAATATATTTTGTGATAAATAGTTGGGTGCAGTTGCTTTTAGTAGGGTATGGTGAGGTGTCAGATGGATATCACCAGGACTTCTTACACACAGAAAAAAACACATGCACACTCCCTCACTCTCTCTGTTTGGAAAGATTTAAAAAATGTTAGTTATTTCACAAAATAATGTGCTGTCTCTCACTTACTACCCCTACTAATCTGCATTCCTCATCTTTCTCTGCCCCTTAAGACCCCATCCTGCCCGACTTCTAGTATAAAGTATTTTAACCAGCGTGACTGTTGGGAAATCTGAATCTCACCCCCCCCCAATCTTACTGACCAAGCTACAACCCTGTAGGAACCATATAACAGGAAAAGTCTTTCAGTTTTCTTGGAGTTATGTTTTGAGCAATCACCATTCATCCAAGATGAATCAGACATTGATTGAACTTCTCTTGGCATGAGCGTTGTTTGTTTGAAAGTTAAACAGTGAGCTGCATATCCTCTGTGTACGATGGTACCTCGAAACCAAAACAGCAAATCATGGCCACCAGAGGGATCATATAGATATTAAAGATCGTAAGGCTCAGAGATTACACCTGCGGCATTCCATGACTAGAAAGATTGGCTTTGAAGACAATGGTGAAAGACAAATAGATTGGGTTCTGCTGGCAACAACGTTGGTGATCCTAGAGAGAGATAGTCCTTTCACTCCTATCTCCGCTAACCTTTGAATCAAGGTGGTATGTGATATGGTGTCAAACACGCTGCTGATAAGTCCAACAAGACTAAGGCAACTGTTTCACCATTGTCAATGATGGTTTTCAAGTGTTAGGACCGTGTAAGAAAATTTGATTCTATGCGGTTAGCCACACAGAAGCCAAGCTGAAAAGTATCAGGAATATTATTAGCTTTGTGATAAGAAGATAGCTAATGATTTAAGTGTTTTTCAAACATTTTGACATGAGCTGGTAACAGCAAAACAGCTGGTAGTTAGCTGGTATAATGGGGTCAGCATTGTTTTTCTTTAAAATAGTCATGGCCTATGCTTGCTTTCAGGACTCTGGGATGGCAGCAGTGTTAATAGATGAGTTTAATATTTGACAGAGAATAGGGGCAACTGTATTTTCACCTAGTTTACGTATAGCTGGAGCAAGGGTCACAAGGAGACCCAGACTTACCAAGATTAATCAAATTTGTGGGGAAGGATGGTAGCAAAGTCAGTGAGGCTGAAGGTAGTAACAGTTGTCACAGGAGAGAAAATAGAGGAGGACGAAGCATTTTGCACATTCCTACCAGGGGCAACAATGGTTTTGTGTATACAGATTATTGTGTCCTGAAAAAGGTTGCTAAATTATCGCAGGATGACTGAGAGTGGGAGATGTCCTAACACATTGCTGCTTGGTGATTCATAGATTTAACAACCGCAAATTTATCTCTCACAGAGTTTTGGGCTGACTCTAGCTTGTTTCCGTAGAAGATACATTTTGTGAGTTTCATCTTCTTATTTTACCCTTTACTAGCATCATCGTGGAAGTTTTTTTCCTGACTCATATGGTGTTGGACCTCCATCGCCTTTCCAACTGTCGACACAGTTTCTTTAGGGATCTAAATTCCTGACTGAACCAAAGTAAAATAATATTTTCATTTTAAAAATTTAAGGGGAGCTAGCTCATCAAGGGCTGATAACATCCAATCCTGGTGGGAAATGGCATTGGTATCTATAATGCTCGAAACCAAAGGAATAGTTCTAGCTATTATAGAGTTGAATTTTGGTTTAGTAATCGAATGACAGGGTCTTTTTCAAGAGGTGGAGTTCAAGGATTTACCACCGGAAACAGGTTTGGGAACAATTAAAGAAACCATCAAATCGCCAACGGCAAAATAGAAGGTAATGTTGTTTCATGGTGTATGTTATCTAAAGTAGAGGAAATCAAATCTGAGATTTGGCCAGCTGTGTGTGGGTGGCCTGAGAGACACCCTGTGTTAGGTTTAAAGAGGACAAGTCATCTAAAAACCGTTTTGAGGTCTTCTCTTAAAGGTTGTGCGGGCCACAGGCAAAAAATATTATGAGGGGCCCTTGCCTGTACAGAACACTTTTGAATTGCATTACATTTTTTCCTGCTAATTCAAGCCCATATGATGCCAAAGAATACTAAATTATATGTTAGACTTTAACAGGGTCACACACAATAACAGTTGAAACATGCTTTGCCCGGGGCTCAAAATCCCTTAAGATGACACAGGGTAAAAAGACAGACTCAGTGGTAGTAGTAGGCAGAGAGGGTAAGCAGTTTAGTAGAGAAATAGAAAAGAGGGATATCAAATAGAGAGAAGGTTCACTTTCCCAGGAGGTCCCTTGGAAGGTGGGGGCCCTGAGCAATTGCCCGCTTTGCCCATGCCTTAATACATCTCTGCTTGAAGTAGTGTCTGTGCTCAAGTCAGCGAGATAGTTAAAGTCCCTTTAATCGTAAAATTCAGGAAGGTAATGATGTAAAGAGAAATAGTCTCAGCAACGTATTTAAAGAAGAGAGTAGAATGACCAGAGCTCCTATAAATGAATAAACCTGACACCGAATATTGAAGGGTTAGTCCAAGAGCTTTATCTATATTATTAAGAAGAGTAGTTGTTCGAGTGAAAGACTATTGAAAAATAATTGCAACCCCCTCCAATCTTGGTGGACGATTATAAAAAGGGATGGCAAAAAGGCATCTGCAATATCAAGTACCGAGTAGTCTGTAAGGCACGTTTTCTCAAGGAAAAGGGCATTGGGTTAAAGGTCAACAATGAAATTATAGACATTGTGTTTATGTTTCGGTACTGATCTGGATTTAATCAGGTACTGAGTCGAAACCTGGAGTTCAGTTTGAAACTTTATCTCTGTGACCTGAGGAGGAGTCTACATTTACCTGTCTGCACAAGAAGTTGGGGAATGTGTCCAGGAGGAGCTGACCTGAAGCCAGCAAGAGCTGCACAGGGCCCAGCTGACAGGCGAGCGTTCTTGGAGGATGTCTCAGTGAACCGAGCGCCCTGGTATGCTGGAAAATCAGTGAGGCTTTAGCCCATTCAGCCGTTCTGCTTGGTAACCAGAGTCGGATCAGTGCAAGGTTGGCCCAGAAGTACTGCGTCTGCATTCCTAGCACAAGCAACAAACCTGCTCATTTAACCTTATTTTAAAAAGACGTTCTCTCCTTCAAGGTTATACGCCCACAGGACATTAAAGTTATTCACGGTTTCATACCATATCCGACTTTCTAATTCATAGCAGTTCTCTGAAGAAACCTTCACTGCCAAAGGGACTCATTTGGTTATCCTAACGGAAAGCACTAGTACTGTAGTTCCAGAAAAAACAGAGGTAAATGGCATTACCCACCCGATATTGTCCAATAACTACCGACTATACCAGAACCCACGAAAAGGCCTTGCACCAGGCACTTCTTACTGACGTAGATGGGATTAATATAGGGCTAAGTATACGTCAGGGTTTGCGGCCTTCCTAGATAGGTTTTACGTCCATTACTTGAAAACAACATTGTACGGGAAGAGACAAGTACAATCATAATTGTTAGCAGACATGAATCCAGAGAAATGATCCCCTGCCTGCATATATGGTGTCTGTGCAAACAACAACGTGGGAAACATGTGTATGGCATGGAGAACTCATTTAGACACTAGAAGAATTTTCCATGTTGGTGTTGAGGACTTTCCCTGATGAAAACTGTTATATAGTCCCCTGGGAGATTCACAGGAAGCTGCCACCTGTAGTGAAACACTGTGAACATATATCACAGATATCAAAATTGAATGCAAAGCTGATATTCTGGTAGGCCAGCTAAGCATGGTAACAGTAGTCGCAGTGTAATCTATGTGAAGATGTGTCTTATCCTGGGCCATTAGTCAATCACGAGAAAATTATTCAGAGAATCAACAGAGATTGGTGAAGTTTCCCAACAAGCAGTTGTACCCCATGTTCTTAACCAGGGATCAAAGTGCTGTTAACAATGACACAAGCCATGCTGGCGCCATCAGATGAAATCAAGATAAAAAGTAAAACCAAATGAAAGAGGAGACATAGAACGGTCTATAAAAACCTGAGATCATCTAACATAATCAAAGAGGTGGTGGTTAACGGCACCTAGGATCACAAACATCATTGTCCCCGTACGAGTATCTAGCAACATGCAATATCGAGCTATCAAATGACTTTGAGTCTTGCAACCAGGAGGTGTGATACATGGAAGTGCTCCCAACATTATAACAAAGGGATTTAATAGCAGCAGTCTCTTAAATCCTCTGACAACGCCTTAGCAACCAGAAAATGTTGTTTCATTGTGAAGGGGATTACCCGCCCAGTGCCTGAAATGGAAATATAGAAGTGCAGGTTCTCACTAATTAGAGTACATGTTTCCTCCTTAGAAGTGCAGTTACTCTCCCTCTCAAATTAAAGAAGTACAGGTACTCAGTGCTGGGCAGTACCTTCCAATTTAAAGCACTGCACCCGCCAAGAAAACTGTAGCCTTGGCCGTCATAGTACCTAGGGCTGTTCCCCAATCCGATCAAGCTTGCCCCCCTCAATAGGGCCCGAATACTAGACCTCTTCTATGGGATGCTAACACTAAAACCAATTACCTAGCAAGATACAAAATGCATCAATCCAAGCACACACCATAAATTGGCCATTAATACCAAGTCCAGTGAGGTTAAAACGGAGGTGGAATTCTACTCTATTGCCATTCCCAAACTCTTTTGGAAAGTGTAGACAAACTCAACGTCCTTTGCTCCCCCAAACAAATGTTTGGAAAGTTGTAGACTGGCTAGCATTTGTGGAATCCGCATGGAATCTGCTGATTCCAGGAGATGTGGGTGATAGACAGCAAAGCTGCTGGGCTTCTTCCGGATAATCATCATGAATTTAAAACAGGTGACCAAACCTACCAGAAGAAGGCTAATGGGAGGCTTAGCTGCATAGCTATCCATGCAGCTAGACCGCAAAACTGAAAACATATCTGCCCATTAATCAAATGCAAATATATTAAATAGAAGATTGGCAAATGAGGAAAATCACTGTAATGTAGTGGACATTGTGAAGGAGGACATAACTCCCAGCCGCATTTCAAAAGATACCGACCAACTAGAAACTCTTGATGAAGTGTCACTAGGGATCAGATCAGCTCTTAACAAGAAAATAAGAGAAATGAAAGGAAAATGAAAAAAATCCTAAAGGAAAGCTGCTTGATGATGCATAACCTGACTGAACAATTTAAATAAAAGAGACTAAAATCACCCGGACACCAATAAAGTGATGAAAGAACTTTCTGCGTTTTGGTCAGCACCGTGTGGAAGTAAGAATTCCGTAAACGGAAGAAGCAATAACTGGTTCAATAAGATCTTTAGAGAGAGGAAATTATTGCTATCTAATGCACAAGTTGCTCGCCATTCAGCACCTTCTCATTAGGAGTACTTAAGGCTCTAAAGAGGGAGTATAAAGCCCTAATCAGGAAAAAGAAACATGCATATCAAGTTCTCAGAGAGGACCTGAGTAAGACAGCCGCTTTCAAAGGCAGCAAAAGGTTCTGGGCGATAGTCTCAAGAGCAAAGGAGGAGTACATAGGCAAGCGAACAATATTAGCGCAACTGTGTGGGACTGAGCATTTCCAGAATTTGTATCGAGTGAGAAACACAAGACGCAAACTCATGCACGGTCGGGCACATGGAAATTAAACTTTCATGGAAACAACTCCAGTAGCGTGCTTAACATTTCTCTGACCCGAAATAAAAAGGCCAATAACAGCGCAGGAGCCGAATAAGGCCCGGGGACCTGATTTTGTACCCGCTGACTTGTTTCGAGCCGACCTATCGCTGAGGGCGGAGGTGTTGATTGAAGTATTTAACTGAGTGTTGGCTTCCAATTCTATTCCATCTGCAGTAATAATACCGTTGCATTAAAAGGGCAGCAAGTTATCACCAAGTGGTAATAAGCCGGTTTCTCTCCTAGAAGGTGTGCGAAAAGTCTTTGGGCAGGCTCTGCTAAGCAGGCTGCAGGCATGGGCCGAAAAAAGTTGCTTCTTGACACCTAAGCAGGGTCCCGTGAAGGAATCGGCACTATTGATCAATCAGACTGCATGTGGTTTGTGTCAAACATGCACAACTATTGAAGGTCTGTCCATGAAATATCTGAAATCTGCCTTTGACCTGGTCAATAGATCAAGACTATGACAAGCCCTACAACAACTGGGAATCGAGAAAGCACTGTTCCAAGCAATCGAGAACCTTCATGTCGAGACCAATGCTTGTGTCCGGTGTGGAGCATCATGCGGAAGGCAGTGACTTCTATTCTGCCCCTCAGATTTTTGCCATCTGTTTCTACTTGCCCCACTCCTTCTCTCCCCTGTTTTGAATGATGTTGGCTTATTTCTGGAAAGGGTGAACCCCGATATTATTAAACCGTGTAACAAAAAGATAATTATCTTACTTTTTGCTGATGACGCAGTAATTCGTAAATGCATAGGTCGCTAGCTCACCTTAAGAGATACTGTGAAATCAAATATCTCCAAATCATTTCTGCAAAAACCAAGATTATAGCATCATTACCTCAACCCTGCCACCCCCGACAAGAAAGGTAGCCCCTTTTTGGTGGTCAAGCTCTTGCGAGCGTATGGAACTATGACTACTTGGCCATATGCTTCAACCTTAAAAAGAACTGATGCGACCAAACCACAAAGGCGTCCATTAACCTAAAAAAAGCAACCAACGCAATGCTGAGTTCCGGAAGTAAAATCGGCAGTCAATATATGTGTGCAATATTGCAAATAAACTGACAGAAAGCGGGTGCATCTGCAATTTATGGAGCTGAATTTTAGAGCTACAGCAAAAACAAATTAAAAAAGACCTTAAATTAACAGGAAACAACATTTTAAGGACGGTGGTAAAACTGGGTCCAAGGACATCACTCATCCCTTTGTTCTTGGAAGAGGTGTCCGACCAACTTCGGACTTCAGTGGTTTATGCCCTGTGGTGTACTGGTTACGTCTGAACAGAAATCGTTATGGGGAAGTTAATTCAAGAGCTACATCCAAATTTCTAAAAATGCTAAACTCGCAAGTAATCCATGGGCATTCTATGTTAAAATCACCTTATCGGATTTGGGGCACAAACATCTATGGACTGATCCTGCAACAATTAACCCTGATGCGTTTACCAAAATCAAGTAAGTAAGCATATTGGTCCCTTAAACTCAAGCTATCTGTCACGCCCATAGAAACCTTGATGCTGATTGCCAGTTACCTTCATGTAAAGCAATCGATGGGGCCAGAGAGCTAGCTATCTCGACTGAACTTTACTTTAAGTCGTACCCTATATCTCAAATTCAGATTGCGTGTTTTCTCCACTAGAGTTTGCCAAAGTTTAATGGCAACCAAGCACCCAGCAAGCTATGTGACTGTGACTATGGGTGCTGTTATCAGGTATTGCACTTCTTGTTATTTTGCACAAAATTAAAAGCCCCATGTTAGAAGTGGTTAGTGCCATTATTCAAGCTTTTCTCAGGAACAACATGTAGCAATGGCAGTGACCTGTTATAAAACGTATAACCCTTTAATTTACACTACTGTAGCAAATTACATTTGGGCTGCATGGATTTCTACGAGAAAGCCAAACCTGGACTTTGGCCCAGATATATGTATTTGGGAGGGGGGTGTGGGGGGGGGGGGTGATATAGAATTTAAAATTCTATGTCACAATGCTTTGCATTTCTTTGCAGCAGGGGGTTCATGGGTGGTACATGATCCTCTACATGCAATCACCCATGGTCTTTGACACAAAGCCCTATCTACTAATAACTGCTGACAGGGTTGTGTGTATATTATCGGACTATCTGTCTAACGTTGTGACATAACGTATACAAATCAAGTAGCAACCCATATGTCATGGATACTAGGCTATGTATACACTCAGTTTCTACATGAATTTTGTGCAATCAGATCACAGTTGAGATCCTTAGCATTTTCAAGTAAAACCAGTTGTGAACCCTTGAAAGACTTTTCATAGCACTTACTTTTTAAAATACATCTAACTTAGTTTGTATATGTCACAACATATGAGAAACGGGTGTATTAGCCCACCATATACTCTCATTATTGTGACACCTATGTACATCTAATGGTTATAAAGTGAGCTATAGGATATAAAGTATTGGCTGCTCGTGTACTTCTACCCAGGCCTAAACTGGACCCGGAAGCCTACATGTTTTGCTTTCCTTTTTGTTCTGCCTCAAGATAGTTGTCTTCCTGGGTGGGGGAAACAACTCTTTAGTCTTTGAAGTTGCTAAAATCCCTCCGCCAGATTAACAGCCCCTCCCACTCTTCTTCTTGAAATCTGCACCTTTCAAGAGTTGGGCCTGGCATCTGGGGGCGATAAACATTTATGCTGTACCAACCCAAAGTGACACAGATAGGATTAAAAGTGTGCCATGGCGCCACAATGAGCGCCCATGTCACTCTGCACACTGCACCGCTACGGGTGCAAGCAGATGTATCAAAGTCAGAAGGTTCCTGGACATGAAGACACAGTGTGATTAATTTCGCAGGAACATGACATTTCCCTTGTAGCAATGCTGGGATGTGAGAAATTTACATTATGTGACTGACGTGGAGAAATGGTTTCCTGCACTTTTTCCTGACTCTCTTAAACTTAAAAAGTATGATACCATTGGACAATGATGAATCCGTGAAGCCATTGGGCAGACATGATAGAGACATTCTCTTCAGTGTTCAAAAGCAAGTGGAGGACGGAATGAACTATTCAGAGCTGGTCCACTCCACGTGTCCTATAGTTCTAATGCCTAAAATGACAATCTGGTGGATACCCTCACATGTCTACGGACAAGAGTTGCCGGACCTGGTCATACAACAGCAGAGGCACCTTGATCCACACTCTCAGAAAGTGATTCACTAGGTGAATGTTGGCAGGTAATTTTCCAAGATCAACATTAACAAAGGTTCCCATCACGTTGAACTAAAAGGAGGGTCACAACACGTTACAATGTCTCACCAGATACAAATAACTCATTTTAATGCTTCCTCTGCTTCTGAAGTTTTTCAATAGGAGACAAGGCACACATTTAAAGGTATTCTAAACTATCTGAAGTACAATGACAATATCCTGTTCTCTGTGAAGCCACAAAAAGTGTGCAATGACATTTGTGATAATATGTCACGAACTACACAAGAAAAACTTCATCCTAGGCAGTGTTAGATGTCATCTATATATTTTTTGTGATATCTGTTTTTATTTAGTTTGAGAAACAGCAAACCAAAATAAACATACAACACAGTGCAGGTTACAGCAAAGCAAGATGTCTTCAATGCATAATGATGCCTGAGGGCGCACACACCAGAGTACCGTCAGTGAAGTCATAACCACAACACTGATCTTATCCTTAATCCCACCAACCCGCCCCACATCCTAACAACACCAGGCATTAAATAACATAAGCATGTAGGAATATAGCAACTCCATATTTGGTTGTCACTTGTTCAAGGAGGGGGCATGTGTCCCCATCCCCCATTGCCTCATCGCTACTTGCAGAACCTACTTCCTCCCTACCAGTGAACCGCTCCAACAGTGCACCCCAAGCCGCCACATCAGCAAGTGCCCTCTCATCGCTACGTGTCATGCACATATGTTGCTCCTCCGCCGCCACCCACTCCAGCAAATCTCGCAGCCAGCCAGGAGTTGTAGGGGTCTGCGTACTCATCCAGCCAATTGCTACTCTACGCTTGGCCAGTACCAACGCTAGCTGCACCATCCTGTACACAACTCCCCTACCCAGCGGCTTACGCATCACTCCCAAAAGACAAGTCATCGGGGTTGCCTCCAATTCAAGTTCCGTAGCCTCTGCAATCGCCGCTATCACTTCCTGCCAGAAAACAAACTGCACTACAGGACCAGGCCAGGTGCAGCAATGAAGCACCAAGCTCACCACAACGAGGACAGCACGCTCCTCGGCCTGGGTCCATCTTATTTAGTTTACTGGATGTGATATATGTTCTGTGCACAAAGTTGAAATGCAATAGTTTGAACCTGTGATTGCATGACACCATTCGGACCAACGATAAGGCTGCATCCCAATCAGTGTCCTCTATGGGCAGCCCCAAGTCAGCCTCCCACGCCTTACGTCCCGCGCTTATCACACACGGTTGATCCTCCCGCAGTGTTTTGTAGAGCCGAGTGATCAGGTGCGTACTCTCTCCTCCCAATTAAGCAATCCATTTAATACAGAGGAGGCCTTCCTGGATTTCACGGGCCACACTTTAAATTTTACCATGTTGCAGAAACTGTCCAGAACCCAACTCAAACAGGTCCTGAGCATCAGTAAATGAAAGAAATTCACCATTAGGGTATTGGTCACCAGCCACCTCGCAACCATCCAACCTCCAGGCCTCTACCAACACTGTCCTTGCCATATCCAGAAACAGTGACAGATCCCATATCCTTAATTTCCTATCAAAGGGAGCTGTAGGAGCACCTGTTTCACCACCTGTTCACAGATCCCAGCAATAGTCCTTACCAGGTATGGCGTGGAGAGATCAGATCTGCCGCCCGACATGCGGATATGCACCAATGACCACCCATCACACACACCAGCATAAAACCTGCATACAACCTCTTTTCCCAACTATCAACCTCTGACATCCATTTGGCTGCACACTGCAGATGTGCTGCATAGTAGGAATATCTGATGTTCGGGATCGCCAGTCCTCCCCCCTCTAGGTCCTTCTGTATGACGGACAGCGCCACCCGACTTCGCCGGCCCGCCCATACTTGGTAAATCAACCGGCTATCCAAGCGATGAAAAAGCCGCACAGCCAGTGGATACAAGGAGTTCTGTACCAGATAGAGGCACAGGGGCAAAACACCATCTTTGCTACTGCAGCCCGACCCATAACGGAGAGAGGCAGCTTATTCCAGAAATAAATCGAGTGTTCCAGGCCCGTTACTACTCGCTCAACATTGTGTTTATTGTACGCATCTACAGAATCAATGACCCAGATACCCAAGTACCTAAAGCACTCAACTTCCCAGCGTACCCCAACCCCAGGAAGCTCAACCTGAGGAATCCCAACAAGAGACCCCAATGGGAACAGGAGCGATTTTTTCATATTAATCTTGAGACCAGAGACAGCCCCAAATGCCTTCAACCTCTGTAGCAGCGCTTGCACCGAAACGTGGGGACCCCACACATAGACCAATGCATCATCAGCATACATGGAAATTACGTGTGTGGCCCAACCCACCAGAATCCCCCAATGCACCATCTCCTCACGTAGCCAGATCGCCAGAGGTTCCACCGTTAGAGCAAACAAAAGAGGCGAGAGCGGGCATCCCTGTTGTGTACCCCTGCCAATCTCCCAGATGTTTGAGGTCTCTCTCCCCCACACGTACATTAGCTGTTGGGGCAGTATACAGTAGTCGAACCCAATCGCAAAAGCCGGGGCCAAAACCCATGCCCGCAATACCTCCAATAGATATCCCCACTCTACTGTGTCAAAAGCTTTTTCCAAGTCAAGAGATACCAGTGCTAATTCTGTCTCCATTCCCTTAGTGTCATGCAGGACATGTGACAAGCGACGCAGATTATAGGACGTACTACGACCCGGTATGAACCTGCATTGGTCTTCCTGCACCAGACCCTGAATCACACCCCAGAGCCGAATGGCCAAGATCCTGCAGAGTATCTTGACATCATTATTTAACATAGTTAGCGGTCGATACGAGGAGGGATCAGCAGCATCCCCCCCGGCTTGAGCAGCAAACACACTATACCCTGACGCATGGTGTCTGGTAACATACCACGCCCCTGCGCCTCCTCAAAGACTTCCAGTAACCTCTCCCAAAGTGTGGAGGAAAAAGCCTGATACAGCTCAACAGGAAAGCCGTCACTACCAGGAAATTTGGATTTTTGCCATTGCCGTCACTGCCTCTCCCACCTCCTCTACAGTAATCGGGAGTTCAAGAGCATCCCTACTCTCTGGGTCCAACCTCAGAAGCTGCATCTGCTGCAGAAACTTCCCCCGACAATATAGCGCCAGCCCTAGATACCCTCTGGAAATGGGACGCCAATTCCCGTAGAATGTCCGTACACCCCGGGAGGAGTTCACCTTCAGTGTTCCTAATATGTAGTATAGGCGGGGCCTCCACTTCCTGTTTCAAGATCCACGCTAATAGTTTACCTGATTTATCGCCTTCTCGATGTAACCGCTGCCTATACCCTCTCAATGTTGTTCTGCTTAGTGTGTCCCAACAAGCATTAACCTCCTTGTGTAGCCTGAGTTCCTCCCGCCCAACCGTGCTCTCTTCGGGTGGCTGCCGCTGTACCTCCCCCAGTTTCACCTCTAGGGCCATAAGATCCTGCTTTAGCTGTGTGCGCACCCCAACCAGCTTGCTTATGCACTCTCCCTGAATGACTGCCTTCATAGCCTCCCATTCCAGGCCACAAGACTCAGTTGTGTTCCAATTCAAGTCCATATATTGTTTTATAGCTACACCCACTCTTTCCCGACATCCCTGATCAGTCAGCAAATCTGCAGGCATGCGCCCACTTCGAGCTGTGCGAGTGGCCATCTCTCCCCATTGCAATTGCAACCAAACTGCCATGTGATCAGACAAAAACCAACCCAAATGAGTAACATCCAGGACATGCGAGCTGTTGAGACCACCCAACAGAAACCTGTCTAGTCGAGTATAAGTATCATGTGTTCTGGAGTGACAAGTATATTCCCTACCGTCAGGGTGCAGTTCCCTCCAACCGTCCCAGAGACCTGTGTGAGCCATCACATCTCTAAGAGATTTTACAATCAGTGATTTGGTTCCCAGTTTCAGTGGAAGGCGATCCAACTCCCCATGTACAATACAGTTATAGTCCCCTGCCCAAACCAAAAGGCGTATCCACACTATCCCCCAAAATTTCAGGTATTCTGGAGTAGAAAGAGGAATCGTCCGTGTTAAGAGCATATATATTATGGATAACAATGGGTAGACCATCTAACATGCCCTCCACCAGCACATATCGGCCCTCCAAGTCCACCTCACTGTATACATGGGTAAAGGGGACCCCCGGGGCCACCCACACAGACACCCCACGTGCATAGGAAGAAAAGGAGGATGACAACATCTGCCTGCTACTTCTTAGCCATTTTATGCGCTTCCTTGTCAGTTATGTGTGTCTCCCGAAGACAAGCAATATGAACCTTGTGTCTTCGTAGGAATTAATGCACCCTGTAGCGTTCTGTATAACTTTTCAAGCCCCTGACATTCCATGTCAACATATTAATAGAACAACCCATGGCAATACAATGTGGTTCCTCCACCCGTAGGACGCAGCCCACTGTGTGTTACCCCCCGCAATGAGACAAAAGAAAGACATATTGCACATCTTGCTCCAATACCCGCGCTGTTGAGTAAACTGCAAACATGAACAAACCTCCCACCACCCCCAACCTCACCCTGGAAATACAGTAAAACAACCAAAACAGACCATACTGTAAGTCCAGTCCATAAATGCTGCCAGGACCGCAGCCTAAACTTACCATAACAAATGACCTACCACAACTGTGGAGTGACACCCCCCCCCCCCGGCATCAGTTTTCAAAAGTACCCAGGACACCCCAGACCTGAGTCCCAAAAGTGCCAGCGGCACACCGGAGGGCCAGGTACAGTCCAGTCCACCCGCATGACCTTTTCGGATCGATGACAAGCAGCACAACAGCAAAAATAACAGTCAGGTCATTCCAGCATCCCCACCCGCTTCCAATTCCTCCTCCAAAGCTGTACCCCCAACCGATTCAGCAGGCACCACCGCCATTGTTCCATCTCGCTGTATCTCCACTCTGTGACACGATTCTGCCAGCTGCCCAGTGCCATACGATCTCCAGTCTGGGCTTTCCTCTTCGGAAGCCTGTCGGGCCTCGCCTCCAGATCCCTCCGTTCTTCCCAGGGCCACCTTGTCCCACATCTCCAACCATTGCCACACCTCCTCTGGGCGATCGGAAAAGTGTGATCTCCCGCCCGACAAGACCTTTAAATGTGCTGGATACAGGAGCATGTATCTAATGTTCATGACTCGGAGCTTCGCCTTGACCTCCATGAACCCCTTATGAGAATTCTGCAACTTGTATGTGTAATCAGGATAGATAGAGATCTTGCAGTTCTCGTATAACACCTTATCCGACTCACATGCAGCATGTAAAACACAGCCCCGGTCCTTGTAGTTGAGGAAGCGGGAATAATAGCTCTAAGTGGCGCACCAGGCCGAGGAGGCGCGACAAGGGCCCTAGGTGCACGTTCCACCACAAAGAGTCTAGATAGCCCAGTTGGCTGCAGCGCATCTCTGATCCAGTTCTCATCAAAGGATTCTGTGGCAGAGCCCTCTGCACGCTCCAGAAAGCCCAGCAACCTGACATTGTTCCGCCGGGACCTCCCTTCTGCATCCTCCAACCGTCCAACCGTGGAGGTGGCCTGCACCATTTGCTTTTGCAGTGTCCCCACCTCAGACTGTAGCTCCGCTATGGAACACTTCACCACCTTCACCTTCACCTTGTCGGACACCTTCCGGAGGTCCGCACGCAACAGACAGACCTCCACCGTCACGTCTCTATTTTACCCTCCAGTGCCACCCGGGAGCCCTGGATGGCCGCAAGCAGCTCCGCATGCGATGGCTCTTCAGTGTTTAGCGGCACACCAGCAGGATCTCCACTCATGTCCAATCTCGCTGCACGCTGCAGGAGAACCACCGGTGTTGTATACTGTTCCATAGTGTTGCCCTGTGATGCATCTGTCTGTTTATGATGCCCCATTTCTCTCCTCACCAGGTCCAGATGCAACAAGCAGCCTCCCGCAGAGTCCTGACAACAAAGTACCACAAAAACAGTGTCTGCAGCTCTCCACTCCTTTAAGAACCACTGACTGGCCAAGCAGTATGATCAAATAGCTGTGAGCCTCTCCAGCAGCCGAGGATCAAGCAGGAAACAATTACCAGCAAGGTCAGTATATGTTCAACAACGCAGAGAATCTGCAAAAAAGTGAAGAAAAATAAAAGTTGAAACAACTCTGCAAGGATGTCCGGGGGCACCTCCGGGCACTCTCGCCCTCCAGCAGTGTGGTTCTGTGGGCCCAAATGCCCCAGGATGTCACCCCGTCACTCCAGGGCCTGAGGAGCATGCTCCTGCATGCCTCCCAGCTCAGGCGTCCGCCCACCAAGCTCGCAGCCACATAGGCCCCTCCAGGCGTGGCACCAGGACAAGCCGCCCGACCCACAGGCCACGCCGGGCAGCGAGCCCAGAAAGCAAGCCTCGCAGCCCCAATGGAGGCCCTCGCAGCCGCCGTCACCACCAGTAGGCCGCCCCTCTCGCCGCGGGTCCGACCGACCCCTCCTGCACCAGCCGCGGCAGGCGGCCGCTTCACAGCCCGAAGCCAGCTCCTTTGCAGGTCGGGTGGGCGGCATATACAACACGCCAGCCCTCCCTGAGTCCACTCTGCCCTCCACCGGCCCGAGCCACGCGACCCAGCAACGCACCAGCATGGCCCAACAGAGTCGCGCGAGCGCCGCCACAGAATTAGCGGCGACGGACCCAAAGAAAAGGGATCCAGTCACGCCCGGGTCCACCAGACGTCCTCCAGATCCAGAAGAACGGCTCCCACAGCCGTAGGGTGACTCAGGACCACGGCAGGATATGGCCGTGGACGGCAGCGCACTAGAAGCAAGTCCCGTTGGCCATGTTCCTTGGCCACGCCCCCCCAGATGTCATCTATATAGAACATTTCTCAAATCCTGCAGAAACTATCTTTGAAGGCATACACCCTGATCATGATCAGATTTGAGCCCTTGTGTCAGAGCCACCCTAGAAAATGCGTCTCCAGTTGTTTCTGGGGCTGGAAAACTACTGTATAAGATATATTCCAGCCTTTGCTTTCGTCAGTGCTCTGCTGGGTAATGTCTTTCATAACAAGCATTGGCAAAGACAATAGGTCTCAGCAATGGGCGACTTAATGCCTTTGGTAATGGTGTGGGGTGGTGGACAGGAGGACGGTGGGGGTGGAGAACAGGAGGGCAGGTGGGGGTGGAGAACAGGAGGGCAGGTGGGGGTAGCGGACAAGAGAGCAGACGGGGTGGTGGTGTGAGAAACCAGTGGCCCACGTCCTTTGCTGCTGCATTGCTGAGGTCAGAGAGCATGCCTATATTTGGGTCCTAAAGATAGTCGTGTCTTACCCAGCACTGTGCTGTCAGCATCTGTTCTTTCTTGAAGGGAGACCACAGAGGGAATGTGACAGTAACCCGTCTTTTACCGCCAGTGGTCAGAACAGCCAGGACCAATCTGTGAATAAAAGTGGCCGCAAGGCGTAACCAGCACTCCTAGCCTGTGATGGGCCAGGAACCCATTTACAAACCAAAAAAGAAGTCCCAAAACAATGCCAGAAAATGCCAACTGTGTTTGTTTAGCAGTAGTTGGGCGGTGCACTGGAAGGGGGGGGGGGCTAAACCCCAGAACAGCCACGATGTATGCATGCCCTTGCCAAATTAGGAGAGCGCAAAATGGAGCGAATCGGTCTCAGCAGTTTGAGCTATTGGCATTGTTAATTTACTGTCTTTTAGCCATGTGTTATGGGTTGGAGTGAATGTATGTGGTGTGTAGTGTAATCCTGTGGGTTGGACTGGAATTATTTGTTGTGGAATTCTGTTGCGTAGAATTGTGTGGTGATGAGGGAGTTATGTGTAGTGAAATTATGTGGCACAGTGGGGTTATGTGGATAGTAATTATGTCTAGTGGTATTGTGTGTCGTGAAGTGGCATGTAGTGGAGTTGAAAATTACATGGTGTGGTTTTGAAATCTGTGGCATGATGTGGAATTTTGTGTTTGTGGATTGGACATACGTAGTGTGGAGTGGAATTGTGTTGTAGAATTACGTGGTTTGGTGTGGAAATATGTGGTGTGGAATGGAATTGTGTGGAGTTCAATTGTGGTGTGTGGAAATGTGTGGCGTTCAGTGAAAATATGCTGAGTGGAATTATGTGGTATGGTGTAGAGTGTCTTTATGTGGATTGTTGTTATGGGGCATTCACTGGATTTATATGGAATGTATTTATGTGATATTGAGTAGAGCGTAATTATGTGGAGTGGATGTATGTGGAGTAGAAATCTGTGGGTTGGATTTGAAATTGTTTGGTGTGGAACTCTGTGGTGTTGAGGGGACTTGTGTTTACTGGAATTATGTGGCACAATGTGCAGTGGAATTATGTGGATAGTAATTATGTGGTATTGAGTGTACTGAAATTATGTGTAGTGGGATTCTGTGACATGGAGTGTATTTATGTGTAGTGGTATTGTGTGTCATGACGTAGCATATAGTGGAGTGGAATTATATGGTGTGGTGTTGAATGGTGTGGCATGCTGTGGAATTCTGTGCTGTGGATTGGATATGCATGGTGTTGAATGGAATTGTGTGGAGCTGAATTGTGGTGTGTGGAACTGTGTGGCGTTAAGCGAAATTATGCAGTGTGGAATTATGAGGCATGGTGTAGAGTGTATTTATGTTAACTGTTATGTGGTGTTGAGTGTATTTATGTGGGGTGTATTTATGTGGTGTTTAGTAGAGTGTAATTATGTGGAGTTGAATTATGTGGTGTTGAGCGGTATTATGTGAAGTGAAAATATGTTGCTTAGTGTGGAATTGTGTGGTGTGGAATTATGTGGCATGGTGCGGAGTGGAAGTATGTGGTGTGAAATTATGTGCCATGTGTGGAGTAGAATTATTTTGAAAGTAATTATGTGGCATGGTTGGAGTGGTATGTGGTGTGGAGTTATGTGGCGTGTTACTAAGGTGCATTTTGTGGAGTGTAATTATGTGTTTTGGAGTTGAGTGGATTTATGTGGAGTGTAAATATGTGGAGTGAAGTTTACTTATATAAGTTGAAGAGAACTTATGTGTAGTGGAATTATCTGGAGTGGAATTATGTTGCGTGAAGTGGTATTCCTTGGCAAAGAGCAGAGTGGAGTTTAATTTGATTGTAATTGGACTGTAATTATATGGCATGAAGTGGATTGATGTGTATTGGAAGTGTGTGTAGCTGAATTGTGTGGAGTGGAATAATGAGATGTTAAAATGTTTTGTGTGCAGTGGAATTATGTGGCGTGAATTTGTGTGCGCCTGCATGAGAGACTTTTTACATCTGAGAAATGCACTAAATCATCACACTGTTTTTCATATCAAATTATTTATCTTTTCTAATCACGATTTTGCTAAGGCTTACCCGCCCTTTGAACTTTTGGGCATTGAGTGCACATTGGTAATTACTGCAAGGCCGTTAAAGCACCTAGAAGTCTGTGTTTTATTTGCACTTAGTATACATTGTCACTACTGGCATGAGTTCCTATTGAAAAGCAAAAATGTGCAGTTGGTATCTGTGTCTTGGACCATGTGCATCCGGGTTCACTCTAGACAAAAGATTCTGTCGGCAGCAGTACAGATGTGGGGGCTGTAGACACAGATCATAAACCCTGAATGGTAACAAGACAGTGGACTACTAGAGACCTGGAGCAGTGGGGGTCATTGAGGAGCACTATCAAAGAAGCTGCTGGGAGAGGAAAGGGAACAGAAGGAGGAAGGGCAGGGAGGGTGCAACAGACAGACTGTCTGAAAGCTGCAGGGAGAGAGGTCTGCAACTAAATCAAGCTTGTGAAGGGGAATATTGGTATCTATTTTGTTTAAGTACTGAAACGCCATAAGCAAATTACAGACCGGAACAGAAATGCCATGAGGTGAATAATAAAGCTGATCTTTGAAAGAAAAGTAGCACCAGGGTTGGGGCTGGTGGGAGAGAGCTTGTAAAAACACAAAGAAAACAAGCATTTGCAATGCAACAGAGGTCTCGCATTTCTCCGACTTAGAGCTATTAGCAGTTGTAAACTCCCAACCTGACTTTTCTTGCCACATTAAATGGAAAAAAGAGCGTGATCGCGCTGCTACAGTTCACTCGTAGTCAAACCTACCGGCAAAAGTGCAATTGTCTACATAACCGGAAAAAGTGCAATTAACTATGTAACCGGGTCGATGTCATGGAAAGCGCTCGACTTCTGCCAAGCGAGATCGCACTGTGAAAAAAGATAAAAAGTAGTCCACAAACCGGACGGAAAACAGCGAGCCTCGCATGTTTTCAGTACTTGGTCACTGCGCTCGAGGAGGGCTAACTACCGGAAAAGGCGTATGCATGCCTTCCACTAATGAAAGCAAGCAGATTTGAAAAGGCAAGCCCACGAACCAATGAAAGACACTGACAGGACATGAACTGGGCTCTGAACCCTTTTCTAACTCCTAAAGCGTCTTGGAAGTGAAATGCATGCGCAAGCGCATGCGACGCAGGCTCAACCCTAAAAAGTAGCTGCTATGATAGGAGGGGTGGGGGGGACACAAGTACTTTGGGCAATCTCTGGGGGGAGGGCTAAACACAAGAAGCGACATACCATGCTTGCCGTGGACAAATCGGCACAAAGGATACGAGAGCGAAAATGGCGTGAGCAAAAGGTTAGTCTGTGGGCGGGCTGGAGCCCAAAGACTGAAAACTACATGTCTCTTCAAGACATTGCATGCGCCGTCTAGCCAAGACCTAAAAATTAACCTTATTGACAGTCAGAGTCCTGTCAAACTGCATTTGAGAAAAATCAGGTCTAGCATTCTGGAGGCTGATGAGCTGGGTTGCTTCAATCCTGGATGGCACAACGAAATCTTAGGAGATGCAAGCCCCGCTGACCTGAGTGTTATACTGGCTAAATAAAACATCAGTCCTGAATTACCCCTACACACATGCCAGTAGGAAGTTGACAAACCCACAAAAGATCTACTCCATGAAAGAAAAAGGTCAGGTCTAGAAGGGGCTTCTGAAAATGGTCACCTTTTCGTGGATGAGAAATGCTTCACAGTCACCACAGGGAACTAGGCACCAGTTTTTATCAGAAACACCCCCATCTATAAAGCAGTTGAAGATGAGATTGCAAGTCAGCTTGTTCAAAATAATTAAACAGCTAAGGATAGACCAAAGCCCTGCTGATTTCTATCACGATTTATGTCAACTTATGATACTGTGTCTTTGATTGCTAATAGTTCCTAAGATAAATTTTATGGCATATCCAAACGGTTGCCCCACACAATGAGAAGAGTGCAAAGGCATCATTAGAACACCCCACTGTTCAAGCAGGATATGAGCTGGTTCACTCTTAAAAAGTGTAGAGATCGTAACAAAATGATTTTCATCATTTGTTGGGTGAACTTGCCTATCACAGAAGAGTACTTGCGTACTCCAAATACAGGTTGTTGATCTAGGACACATAGGTGAGAAGCAGTATTGGCACCAAGAGAGACAGAAAGTGTGGTTCCCCTTTCTTGATGATCTGGGAGAAAAGATACTTATCAAATGTAATCGCTGTCAGAGTTTGAGAAACAGACCTCCTGAGTCGCTGAAGACACCTGAAATGGCACCAAAAAAAAGGACGTTGTATAGACCTCTTTTGTCCAGCAATAAAGGGTTGATATATTGTTTTCAGTGGTTAAAATCGCCTGTTTTCCACAAGTTGTGACACCCCAACATGACAGCTGAGGTGACAATCCCTGCATTCAATAAAATCTTATTTAGCTTTGGTACACATGCAAGTGCAAAACCAGGCAATGGTCCATCATTCAATAAAATGTTTAAGAAGTTATAGGATCATTTGGACTATAATCACTGGAAATAAATACTTTGTTATGACTACAAGCAAATGACACTGTACAGCGTTTCATAGCCACACTGAAAAAGGCAAAGAAAGTAGCTAAAGCCATCAAATTTGCCACATCTTAGACACTATTAGGATACCCTCTGCAGCACTGCTGGAAGGTCAAGCACTTAACTTATCTTTAGCAGAAACCTCAGGCAGATGAAACACTGATAGATTCCTGATGTACAGGGCCTACGACTGTGGAGCTCCTTGATCCCATGCTTTAGAACTGAAGCGAAGCAGACTTTTGAGTAAGCTTCTGAAAACCGAACGAGTCTCACTTGCTTTCAACCGGGCACTCAGGCCCAGTAGGACGCATGGGTTATTAGCATCAGTTTTGGGTGACTAGGCTACCCCCATCTGATCTGATTCATTCACCCAATATATCACATATAGCCTTTAGCTGACTCATCGACTTCCTTTTCAGGTCATAGCTTACCAGACGGCACAGCTGTCTGGTGTGCTAAAGACATCTAGGGGACATTGAGAAAGCTGACTTAAGAATGCATTCTGCCCATTGCTTGCCACTGGCTTTGTGGTTTGTAACACACATTTTCTTGCTTTCCATTTACTGGCTTTATTTGTTTTAGGCTGTCCTGCTTGAGTCTGTACCTTACCTTGCCCAAACCTTATTTACACCATCCTTCTGAGTACTCATTTTCTGTAAACCTTGTGTATCTTGTTCTTATCTTGTCACATTTGCTGTGCATTCAAAGTCCGAGGTCAAATGTCAAAGGGCACTTGTTTATCTTTCTTTCTCTGACTTCAAAGCGAGGATTTTTGTGACAATCTTGATGGATACTGGGGTAGGAAAGTGTTTTTTTTCCTAGCGCTCCACAACATTTGAATGAACTGTGTAATTATTTCAGAATACATCAGAATTAGGGACACAAATGAAAAACGTTTTGTTATTTCTGAAGTGTGTTGGAACAAATATTTTAATATTATCAAAATAAGTCATTACACAAATTGATGCAATTTTCATGCATTTTGCCTGTGCACTGTATAGTTTTATATGTAAAACTGTATGTTGAAGCAAATGTAATGATCATTTCAATTGAAAATGTGTTTTCTGTAATGGCTGTGCTACTAGACCATGGATACTCCACACCAATGCACTCTTCTCTGCACCACTCCACTCTACACCACTGCACTCTATGCCACTTCATGCTACCTCTCTCTACTCTACCCTCTACTCTATGCCAATTAACTCTTTGCCACTCTACACCACTGTACTCTACACCACTTCAGGCTAGGCCTCACCAGTCTACTATACGCCACTCTGCACTCTACGCCAATGCACTTTACTCTGTAACAATCAACCCTGTGCCCCTGCACTCTATGCCAATCCACTGCATGCCACTCTAATCTATTCTGTACCCCTGCACTTTACACCACTTTACTCTAAACCACTACACTCTATGCAACTACACTGTACCCTGCACCACTCCATTCGACGCCACTTCACTCTACTGTAAAAAAAGATCTGCTCTATGTCACTCCACTCTGTGCCACTGCACTCTAGTCTGTATCACTGTACTCTAAGCACTGCTCTCTATGCCACTATACTCCACTCTGTACCACTGCACTCTTGGCACTGCAACAATGCACTAACCACCATTCTACTCTATTCCTCTCTATGCCACTGTACTTAAAGGCAATATACTCTGCACCACTCTACTCTAGTCTGTATGCCTCTGCCCTCTATCCTATTCAACTCTCCTCTGTGCCACTGCCATTTACATCACAGATCTGTACGCTACTCCACTCTACACCCCTGCACTTTACTGTACCCCATTCCGCACCATTGCACTCCTCTAATCCACCCCACTGCATTCTACAATGCTGCATTGTACGCTGCTGAATTCAATGCCACTGCCCCCACTGCACTCTATGTCACTTAACTCTGCAACAGTCTAAGCAATACACTCTAAACTAGTCCACCCTACTCTATGCCACTCCAGTGTATGGCACTCTACACAACACACTCTGTCACTCCACACTACTCTTCACCATTCCACTCTACAACAATGTACATCACCAACTTTTAGCCGTGCTGAACAGCAACCACTCTGGTGTACAACATGGCTAAAACACACTGGCAAAGTCAATAGCTCTTGCATAGCCAAGACCTATTAGCTTTGCTAACGCTTGTTTCACTTGTCTCTGAAAGCTCAGACGGACTGTACTGTAAACCCCCCAAATTGAACAGTGCTATACACATCCCTTAAAAGAAAAATTAGAATAAAACTGCTGCTGTCTATCTCACACTAAATGGATCGCATAAAATATTCCGAGTTGACAGCATACATGCCAATCAATATACCCGATTCAGGCAGGAGAATCACTATTTTTAAAGTTTAAAACTGGTTTATTTTGGCTGCCTCACGTCTGAAATTGCCACAGTGCCAGTCCAACTGTCAGAATGGTTTGAAAACTACGCACTAAGAACTTGAACTCTGCATCCAAGAGTTCGGCATATGCAGAATATTTACTCTGGACTACAGAAGGTTTTTGTTGTTGTTACACTTTTTATATAGCGCGAACTAGACCGGAAGGTATTAGAGCCCATTACAATGGTCACCAGTTACATTACACAAGGACACATTACTTTTAAGCAGGCACGGGGAGATTGTGATTTGCCTAGAATCACACGATGTTGAGCCAACGCCGAGGCACAAACCTGCTTCCCGAGCTCCAAAAAACAACAGCTCTGGCCGTTACGCCACATCATCTCTCTAATGGCCACTATTTCGGATGAGATATGAACACTACCTTCTAATCTGTACTGGACTCACAGGCAGCATAACATCTCTCAAAGTTTAAAAGATCAATAGCAGAAACGACCAAACATTTTTCACAGAGAGAGATAGAAGAAAACGCACATCTTCGTTCTAAGTGAATGGCGTACGCTACGCTCAGTAAAAAGGAAAGTTGCTCTGTGGCACTGGAAAAGCACGCTATGCCTTAGAATGTGTAATGAAGAACAGTTGTTCGGCAACAGTTTTGGGAACAATGGAAGTAGCACTTTCTGTTCCAGCGTTACGGCGATCTTCACTTGAGAAATGAAACATCAAACGTCCCTCGCTTTCCTGCATATTGTGGTACAGTCCACTCTACTTCCTGTCGGTCGTTCAGGCGGCTCAGGAAGAAAAGCTTCAATTGGTCCAATTGTTAGGGGCCTCTCCTGCGCAGGCGCGGAAGTTGTTGGAAGAAAGCAAGGAGCGACCCAGAAACACGAAGAGGTGGTAACGTTGTGAATATTCTTCTGTTTCACTATTGGGCAGTAAGCACGAGCGCAGGCGCGAGACTGCCCAGGGTAGCCCTGGATTGGTCGCCAGCAGTTTGTTTGATTGTTATTGCGCGTGCGTTGGAGCAAAGCGGGCAACAAGGTGGAGGGGGTGTAGGAGGGGCGTTTCAGCGGCTGAAATAGAAGCGGGGAGGGGAAAGGCCGCGACGTGGGCGCGCGACCTCCGGCGCCATTTTGTAGGCAAACAAGCGAGAAACCGAAAGAGTGAGAATCGCGAGAAAGGGGAGCCGCCCGAGGTGAGAAAACTATGCGCAAGGTGTAGCTAAAGTGTTGGGACAAAGAAGGGGATCTTAGCGCGCCCCAGCCTTCCTTAGTTTGGTTGCGTATTTTCCTTAGGTTAGGGTCGGGTAGTGTGCTTCCGCCTCAGATCGCGAGTTCTAACCCTAGCCGGTGCAGTTTATTGGGAGGGGCTTTCCTTGTCCTTATTAGACCCTTCTGTGCACTTTAAAGAAGATCGCTACGGGGGAGAAATGTTGTTTTTTCTTATTCGCTTACTTTATCCACAATAAAGGTGATAGCAACTCTTATTGACGGACTGCACCACCCTTTCAAGTGGATGTCTCTTTCATTTGTAGGATAGTAATCATCCAAAGTGGATCTATACAGCGACATTTGCTGTTATTGATCCGGTCTCCTGTATCTACACCTATTCGACCAATGGTGATGGTAATACTGATACTTATACTACAACAATAGCATTTATATTGTCTCCATACTTTGGGAACAGTTAATTTTCTCTGTGATGTACATGTTATTATTGGAGGCGTCCAGACAGTTGTACCACTAATTTAGAGGTTGTGTCCCTCTTCTCAGGGCTCATTATTTTGCAGGGTGTTCTGGGCTGCTGAGGGGGCAGTTACGCCGCCACATCTACCGTCACTCTGTCAAAGATCCTTCCTGCCATGCTGCTCCTGTTAACGAAGTGGGAGGGGCGACCGTTAAACCACTCCTCCTTAGTGCTGTAACGCGTGGAAGCATTTTTTTTTAACTGTTGGTAACTCTTAAAATACACTATTGTATATTGTGCTTTGCTAGCTAGTTGCGAGGCTGAAAGTTATTTTTTAATGGTTGACTTGGACGCTGCTTCTTAGTTTATGTAGCTCTTAATAAGTCGCGGAGTGCGCACTTTTTATATGCTTCTTTGGTGCCCTTTTGGCGTCCCATTGAAGGATTTCTCGTTAAAGGTTAACGTATGTGGGGACCAAATATTGTGTCCTGGAAAAGAAGTTTGGAAGCAAGGTCGTTTGTATATATCCTAGTTAATACTTACGTGCGGCCGTTGTAGAGAATGAAATGCAACCATGTGTACGAATACTCGGGACGTTAGCAACTATGTTAATTTATCCCACTGGTCGTTTTAAAGTAGTAATGGGAAGAACGTTAAGGTCGTCCTGTCATTAGGATGCGGTTTTTTTTTCCCGTTTTTTTTTCTACGCTGTGGTATGGCGTTTGCCGCTTTAGTTGAAAAAGCAGAACACAATTTTAAATCTTGTGATTTTGTGTGCCGGTGCCCATATCTTCCAGTCCATGTAAAGCACACTAGTCTATGTTGATGGTCCTATTATTAGCTCGTACCCGCAGGCAACATGCATGCGTTGTCTCTCGGAAATTCTGTTCTGTGTTTATATAAAAAAAAAAGTGTGGGGGGGGCACTTGGGAGGGCGCACGTATGTTGCCTACTACCAACTATTTGTTGGCATCATTATCACTCTTTATTGGTGCCCGCTAACTTGGCCGGACATATGAGGCCCCACTTCTGTCACTTTATATTCGTGTAACTTGGAGTCTCTCTGAGGCGATGGAGTTACTATTGTTGGTGTGTGTGTTTTTTTTGTTGTTTTTTTTTTTTTGCGTGAAAACGCCCCAGTGGTATTGGGGCTCTTTATGTAAGAACCGGTTGCATTACACAGGTTCACATTTATGTTCTAAAAGCCAGAGTGACTTAGGCCTTCATTACGAGTCTGGCGGTCCTAGGACCGCCGGACTTGCGGTCGGACGGTCACCAATGTGATGGTCTGACCTCCACATTACAATCATGGAGAAAGCCAAGATCGGGCCTCGGGCACTGCCACATTTGCGCCAGGTGACTGCCTGGCAGTGCTAGTGGTCTAAACCTGCCAGGTGATCACAACCCATGTCAGCCACCATTTGCATTGTGGTTCCACCGCCATGCAAAGGCTGGCGGAGACGGGGTCCCCCACAATGCCCATGCACTTGGCATATGCCGTGCAGGAGCCCCCATAGGCAGCCCCTTGCTCTTTTCACTGCCTGATTTACAGGTAGTGAAAAGCGTGACAGGTGCTGTCACACTTTATGCACTGCAACATTGCCGCCTGCTCTATTACGATCCAGTGTCAATGTAGTGAGTAGTTTCCCACTGGGCCAGCGGGCAGAAACGCAGTAGCTCAAGGAAAAACGCACATAAAGGGGTCCCTGAAATAAGGAGAGAAATTCAGGGGAAAGGCACAAATTATTCAAGAAAAAAATAACTCCTGTCCAATTAATGAGAATTTTTTTTTTGTTCGAATGAAAAACAAATCAAACACAAGGAAAATGCTTTTAATCCTATATCTATTTAAAACAGACCTTCACATTCAATTCCAATTTTGATATGACATATTTCATCCAAGAAAATATCAAGACAACATATAACACAAACGCACTTAGACAAGACCTGAATAAACAAACAATGAAATAACCTCATTTTCCACAAAAAATAATTAATATGAAAGCAAATATCTACATAAAAATTCAATATAGTAATTTGTGTATGTTTTTATCCAACAACCTTAAATATTATTTCATCAGTCTCAATCGGAGATCTACAAATCACTGTATATAACAGCTGCTCAAAACAAATCTTGATAAAGAGTTCTTTAACAGTCGGAGTCTCTATGATTATAAAGACAGTACAAGATCCCAGTGCTGTCTATTATTCGAGTTGGTCTGATCCAAATATAGTAATTCGTCAGTTGATTCTTGAAACTTTGGTGTTCAGTTGTCAACCTTGGTGCCCCATTGCCAACATACGTTTCGGTGGATTTTTACTTCCTAGTAAATTTATAATTCCACAGTCACCTTCATCATGGCATGTATATACGGAAAAAAACACCAGAAACACAGTATTTTATCTAAACTGAAACAATATAAAAAATATATTATTCAATGATATATGCCTCTGTATAACAGTTGTGTTGTAAACTGTAATAATTCAAAAGATAGTCTGATGCCAAAAATGCTAAATACGCAATGTAAGTATCCGTACCTTCATCAACAAAACCAAAAATAAAATAATTGCAAAGGTTCTCACAAACAACTATGTGAAAAAACATCAGAAAACAGACCATCATCAAAAGCAAATCTGAAGTACTTCAACCAGACAAACACCACTTGTATAAATCACCCAACATGCTTAAAATAATATATCACCAGTGACCAAAAAATAAATAAATTAGCTGGTTTATCCTACCTGATGGAGTTTCAACTTCAGGGATTGTTTTTAATATATACACTCCTCTATCGCTCTATAATGAAATAACCCATATTACTCGCCCAAACACCCCAAAAAAACTTTTTAAAAGAAATTACCTAATACTGATAATGTTACATCCATTAGTTAAACTGATCACCTTGATCAGTGCTAGGTTGCAGCCACCAAAACTGGCTTTACATACATAGATGAAATAACAATACAAATACAGCGTGTTCATTGTCCCATGTATGGTTATGAATACTATAGGAGAATGTGAACCCACACAAGAACGGGGAGCTCGTTTATAAAATATAAAAAATATTCCTCGTATCGGTGGACATACCCTCGTTCGTATGTTGAAACCGTAACCAAAGATAAAATAGACACATTTTTCACAGGCTCGTACCTCGTCTATCCTTTTACCCTGTCCACAGCCCAAAATTACGGTCCCTGTATCCTCTCGTCCCCATTGGCAGAACATTTCAGGATTGTAGAACTTACCTGATCCTGCAAGAAAGATCGAGTATCGTACTCTTTAGTTGTTATCCATGATGGGAACACCGTGTATATGCTGCACCCGACCTCTTCAGCAACTCAACACCTTCACCGCAGTAAAATGTCAAACATAGAAGAACGACTAATTCCGGCATAGTAGCTAACACATAACCAAACGGTGTTGGCCATCTTGTAGGGGAGAAATAATGCTCATCTAATTTGCACAACTTGGTAAGTCCCCGATGGCACGGAGATTCTAAAACATCTAAAGATCCTCTTAATCCTAGTATTGTGAATATACCTGCAGTTAGGGCATTTGAGTCACCGGATCTCCCAGATAACCTAATTACAAAAGTAGTAGCAAACACCTAAGAAAGGATCTCTCTCTCCAAAGTAACACCCATTCTAAAAGCAGCGACAAAACGGTGCACCATTTATCTTATAGAGACTCAAGACTCCTGTTACAATACCATACAATATAGGGCTTAACCTCCAAAGGGGGATTGAATAGATGTAAAAAAAAAAAATGTTATGTGCCAGATAATATGGACCATTCTGTAAGAAAGAAGGAAATGAATTAGATGCTCAGTTGAAACAACGTAATTCATCACAGATGGCAAGGTGATCGAAAGAAATTATCAAGATAATCTGCAAACTTACCTGGGCAAAAATATTCACCACTTCGATGCTTAAACCAACGGGTAAAAACCTCAATTCCATATCAATAAATATGTATGGTAATTTCATTACTCACTTAGAGGGTATTCTGCCAAGGTATCTCCTCATTCAATCCCTTACAGTAAGTCTCTAACTAGAAAATCCCTAAAACTTCACTCTTTTTCTGTATCATAGCCATCTTTAGGGACAATCTTCTTGAGAATCGTCCATCTAATGTCATCCTCTTTGTGATTATGTTCTATCCCATGGGCCACTGAAGGAGCATTTTGTTTGTGAGTCTTCAGTGCTGATCTATGCTCATAGTACCTGGTTCTAAACTCTTGATGTTTCACCAACATATCCCATGTTACATGGGCAAAATACCAGATATACCACATTTTTAGATCTGCAATTTGACATTTTAAACTCAATAGATTTGTTGTTACATGTGATCCTATTTGACACAATAGCTCCACTACAAACTAGACAGTCTCCACATTTATGGTTTCCAGTAATTGGTTCCAAACCTAAAATAGACTTTTGTGTAAATTCCTTATGGTTCCTCATCCCTGATTTAACTAGAAGGTTTCTCAAATTACTATTCTTTTTGAAAGCGAAGATAGGTTTCTCCAAGGGTTCCAGATCTGACCTAATATTAAGAATATACCACTGAGTTTATAATACGCCTGAATTTGTTATTTATATTTGAATGACGAAATAACACATACTAAATTTTAATTAGTCTTTTTACACTTTCTCTGAAACATAGACTGGCGATCATAATATTTTGCTCTTTTCAAAGAGTCCTTTAACAATTTCGTTGGATAGCCCCTTGATGAGAATTTTTTAACCAAACTATCAGAACGTTCCCAAAAATCTTTCATCTCATTACAGTTTCTTCTGATCTGTTAAAAACTGGTTGAATTGAATTCATTCTCTCTGGCATCTAGGATGATAACTGTCAAAGTGCAAATGAGTATTTTTTTTTTTGCTGTAGGCTTCACAAATAGTGATACAGCAAGGTACCTGTCTTTATGTACGACATCAAAATCTAAGAACTCAACCTGATTTTTTTATTGCTTTTCATTGTAAACTTCAAATTCAAATCACATATATTCAGCCAAGCAAACAATTCCTTCAAACATTCCTCTTCACCTCTCAATACAAAGAAAACATTGTCTACATATCTAGACCAATAACAGATATTTTCAAAGAAGGGGGCAATCTCATTATAGGAAAAAATTTTGTTCAAAATATCTCACATAGAACTTTGCTACACTAGGAGCACAAGTTGCTTCCATGCTTATACCTTTAATTTGTTGGAAAATATCCGAATTGAATTCAAAATAATTATTGTAAAGTACTGTCTAAAGGCAGTCTCCAATGAATTGACTCAAAGAACTAGGTTCAATGTCTCTTATAGTTTGTCTTTTGCTTGTTTTTGTGGAATGTTTGTATACAACGCTTCCAAATCCATTGTAACTAAAACATTTCATTATCTGGATTGAATGGAACACCCTCTATCTTAGAAATAAAATGACCAGTATCTCTATACATAAGAGGAAAGACTAACGAACCAGAGGTTTAAGAAAGTTATTAACCTACTGTGATAGTTGTTTGATGACAATATAGGACGCAAAGGAGGATCCTTCAGATCTTTAAGAATTTCAGGCAACCCATAAATAACTGGAAGCCAAGGTTTTTTTTAGGAGTGAGAAATTCAAACTTTTTTTTGGCAAATGACACCATCCTGTAATGCTAGATAACTTTTTCTTTAATCATGTTCTTAATCCGAGTTTATGGATTAGAAACTACCCTCTTATAAAAATCTTTACATCTTAACATCTTTGTCATTTTCTCTATATTATACTGTATCAAAGACAGTAGTCCCCTCCCCCCATTGTCACAATGCGTAATCATGATTTGTTTATTATTTTGTGGACATCTTAAGGCTCAAATCTCATCTTTAGTAAGATTAAATCGAGGTTTAGGGACATATCTCAACACTTCATTAACTTTTTTAAGGACCACTTTTTAAAAAATTGAAACTTACGGTCCTAGGCACTCAATGTCTGGAGTAAACGAAGAAACTGATTTAAGACCAGATCTGTTTTCTTCTGTCGGCAGAGAGGGTGAAATAAAGTATTTAAGACACTTTCTCCAAAAAAAAGAAAAAGCACAAATGTCTTTGAAAAGTTCAAATTTATGGAGATGTGTGCTTGGAACAAAGGACAATCCTTTTGACAATACTCTCCGAGTTAGTATCCAAAACCGTTGTACTTAAATTAAAGATAGGGATATCCTCTAATCCCGCCAATATCGATTGTCTGGTTTGTAAAAAAATTAGGAGGTTGTTGCGTATTTACAAACCTGTTCCTGCCATTGTACCGGGGTCTGGACCTGTAGTAGTTCCTTCTGTTGCCTAAAAACGGGTATTATTGTAACTTTGCTCTGATTGACTCCATCTGTTGCCAAAAATGTCAAAATGATGTGAGCTACCCTCACCTTCTGAATCTGATGTGTCTGAAAAAGTAACTCTTTTTCGATGTCCAGTCCTGTTTTTCTTGAAATGTCTGAGTTGGCTGTTTATAATAGTTCTCAGATATGGGTATGTTCTTTCTAGAGTTAAATACCAAATATATTTTTTCAATTTTTCAGTCTTCCTTTTTACCAAGTACTGGTAAAATGACTCAAATTCCGTAGAAAACTCCTGTAATTTCTTTTTTAGCTTCTTCTAATGCAGTGGTCTGTTTAAGTTTCTCTTCTATTTTCTCTATCTCTTTAACCAAAAGAAACACAATCTCAGGAGCATCTGTTAGAAATTAGGCACCATTTTCTAAAATTTTTGATTTCAACAAAAAGGCCTGGTATATTTGTAACTCTAAGTCCATTCGGAATAACTCACGCTTTTAAGTATTCCAAAATGAACTCAGCATGCGCCTCTGTTCTCCGTGCGTCATCTTTTAACCTATTTGAAAAGACTGAAACCCTGTTCCGCAACCGGGGTGACTCCTACAATTCTTGAAAAATCCGCTTTAGAAAAACTAAGTCTTGATGCTCTCCATCAACACACAAAAAATCAAAATTGATAAACCAGCACCAAGATAACACAAATAATAATAAAACAAGAACAAAGAAATACCTAAAATAAAATAACCAAACTTATATATACCTAATGAAGGTAAGGATACTATATCCCAAATTTAAAGCAACTAGTCCTGTACAACAGCTCATAAAAAAAAAAAAAAAAAAAAAAAGCCAAAACAATCCCCTACGGGAAACTACTGTAACTCAAGGAAAAATGCACAAAAAGGGGTCACTGAAATAATGAGTGAAATTCAGGGAAAAAACACAAATTATTTGAGAAAAAACAACTCTCCTGTCTAATGAATGAAAAACAAATCAAACATAAGGACAATGATTTTAATCCTATATTTATTTAAAACAGACCTTCACATTCAATTCCAATTTTGATAAAACATATTTCATCCAAGAAAGTATCAAACATAAATAAATAACACAACATAGATATACACAATGACACTCAAGACAACATATAACACAAACCCACTTAGACAAGACCTGAATAAACAATGAAATTACCATTTATTTTTCACAAAATATCATCAATATGAAAACAAATATCTACATAATTCAATATAGTAATTCGTGTATCTCAATCTTGTATGTTTTTTTTAACAACAGTAAATATTATTTCATCAGTCTCAATCAGAGATCTACAAATCAATCAATCAATAGTTTATTCGGTCCAAATTTGGGCCATTTAAAAGATTTAAAAAATATATACATACGTACAGAAAGATAAAAACCATAAACCAGTACACAATAAAAGGAACAATAGTAAAAAAAGTAGGGGTCCAGTAGCTGCCTGAGAAAGATTACATAAATAGGAGGGGTGAAAGAGGTGCTCGGAATAGTCTCTGGATCTTACCCTGTACATAACCCTGAACAGTAGAATAATGATAACGTAAAAGCTGTTGTGTGGCACATCTCTATAAAATCAGGCATTGAAACTCCAGACAGTAAAACTGATTAAAAAATTTAAGAAGTCAGACAGTGGTAGATGATGCTCTAGGTTAATTAGTTCTTTTGGGTTAATTAATCCAATAAATTGCATCTTGACAATTATAAAATTAAGTATAATTTTAAATTTATAAAACACTTTAGTTAAAATAACTCAATATAGCACTTATTCAGAGATACGGTTTTTTTGTGCTCAATAAGTCGCGGTTTACAATTAGAGCCCAAGGCTGATATAACAGGATGCTGATTTACTGTTTTCAAGACAGCTCTTCAAACAGTGAGTTAAAATCTAGAATAGTCCTATTACGAATTTTCCATGCTGCTGCCAGATATTTAGAAACAGCGCTGATTATCAGTATGGAAGTGTCGTATTTACATATTCTGAATAGACTGTTGCGGGATAGTGGTTGGAGTGTTCTGCACAAGGGAATAATCCACTTCCCTCGGGGACCTTTGTACAGAGGGCAGAAAAATAGGATGTGTTCAGCTGTTTCCTTGCATAAATGACAATTTATGCATTTGTCCGATGGGGAACTGTTAGTCGACCAACCAGCCGTGTAGCTATTAACCGCCAATGTCCCGTACCTGAGCTGGAGTAGTAGAGAGCGAGCACGGGCTGGTATGGGTAGATCCAGGGAGCTTTCAGGGAAGGGAACGTGTTTGACCAGCAGGAATTCAGCTGTCAGCCGACCTGACACATGTGAACCGAGAGATTCTTCGTTGATTTTTGCCCAATAATGTTCTTTGATCAGGCGTTTAGCACTGCCAGGAATCATCTCGGGGTTCTCCCAGTACTGGGATAGACTCAGTTTGGTCCATGCCGCTTTCATCTCCCTGAGCCACCGTACCTTTTCCCATCCGTGATGAGGTGGTAATAGTTCTTTAACTGCTGCCCTGTAGGGTTCAAGTTCGTCTGTTTTCCATAGTCTGACCCAATACAGGAGTGGTCTTAGATATGCTATGTCTTTGATACTATTTAAGCCCAGGTCCAGTCTGAGGGGGAGCATTGGCGTGCCCCTCCCCAGTCTAGATATGTGTCTGAGGAAGTTGTTTTCTTTGGTTTGGAGAGTATCCATCTGTCTCTGTAATCCCCAAAGTTCTGCTCCATATAGGGCCGCAGCACGGATTTGTGCTTTATATATTTCAGAGATAAGGATCAGAGGGGGGCTTGTGGCAGTGCTAGCTTTGCGTCCTATTACTCCACATCTTTGGCTAATTGTTAGTGCCCCTTTCCTTATGGCTGGCTCCCAGCTGCCCTTGTCGGATAGTCTAATGCCCAAGTAGTCATATTCCATTACTCTCTCCAGGGGAGTCAGATCCATCTTTATGTTTGCGCTGAGCTTCTTGTTCGGGGCGCTGTATATCATAAGTTTGGTTTTCTTATGGTTTATGTCTAATCCATAATTTCTGCAGTAAACACCAAACTGATTTACCAAGTTTTGAATTCCCATGGGTGATTTAGACAAAAGAATAGTGTCATCTGCGTAGAGTAGGCAGGGGACTTTGGTTCCAGCCTGCTTGGGAGAATCATTTGTGCAGTTTACTAAGTACTTGATGCAGTTGTTTATGTATAATAGGAAGAGAGTTGGGGCCAGGACGCACCCCTGTCTAACTCCCCTCTCAATAGCCACTGGTTCTGTGAGATCACCCTTCTTGCCGTTCCTGATTTGGGCGTAGGTATTTTCATGTAGGCGGGTAATAAGTTTCAGAAGGCCGTGCGGGACACCCATATTGGCTAGCGTCAGCCATAACTGGTTTCTGGGGACCAGGTCGAACGCGGCTCTGAGATCAATAAAAACTACGTAAAGGTTACCCCTTCCTATTTCTACAGTTTTCCATTTTATTGTTGAAAATCTTAGTACCTGATCTATAGTACTGACTGCTGGTCTGAACCCTGCTTGTAGATCAGAGATGGCGTTTGTTTCTAAAATCCAGTCTTCTAGACAGGACAAAATTTGCTTTGCATAGATTTTTTGGAAGTTGTCGAGTAAGGAGATTGGGCGATAGTTGGCAGGGTTAGAGGGGTCGCCTTTCTTAAAAATGGGGACTATCTCTGCTCCCAACCAGGAGCTCGGAACAGGTGCTCCAGCAGCTATCTCGTTTGAAATGAGGTTTAGGTATGGGGCCCATACATCTGGATTTGACTTGTAAAGGTCTCCTGGTATTTTATCAAGGCCGGGGGCCTTTCCCCATTTCATTGAGGCAATCGCAGCCTTGGTATCTGCCAAAGTGAATTCAATTTTGGGGGTCTCGGAGGTCATGATATGGATCAGATCCCGGGAAGCAGCATCGGTGGTCCCCAGGTATAATTGGGGAAAAATGGTCGGACCATTCTGCAGGGAGTATTGAGGCACCAGGCGAACGGTGTGGTTCATTGCTGGCATCAGCTACCAATTTCCAAAATTTCGTGGTGTCGTTTGTTTTAGCAGATTCCAGGAGGAGGACCCATCTTGATTCATCCCATTCCCTACGGGCTCTACCTTGTTCCTTTTTGTAGTCTTTTCTAGCTTCCCTTATATAATCCATCTGGCCACCTCTTAGGGCTCTCAGCAACTTATGCTGTGCTTCTCTGCATGCAGTGTTGAACCATCTTGCGTTAGAGTTCTGTTTAGGCTCTGTTGCCGACTCTTTAGTAAGTAGAGTTTTTAAAGAGTTAAAAAACAGTGTGTGGGCTGCTATAAGGCCACCACTATCTTTCGTGGGTTGAAGTATATATTCCATATGATCCGCCAGCTGCCAGTACACTTTTGCCAAAGTGGTTATGTCAGTGTTCAGGGATTTCCATCTAACATTTCGCCTGTTGTTGGTCAGTGCGAGCTGCTGACTATAGGACTTGGGGCAGGAGGCTTCAAGTAGGGGTAGTAGGTTCCTGAGTGATAAAATCAATGGTTCATGGTCGCTTTCCTCATGTTCTGTGATGTTCATATCGACCATGTGACCCCAAAGGCGGATGTCGAGCAAGATGTAATCAATCTGGCTCTTCTGCAACCCACGTTTAAATGTGGGGTGAAGGTTAAGATCCGAACGGGAGCGGCCATTGCAAGCCCGGAGACCGTGTGCCAATGTAATGTCCATGAGCTGGTATGATAGTCTGTTGATTTTAGGTCTTTTGCTTGACACCAGCTGGGGGATGCCCCAATGAGCATCTTCATCTTTATATAGTTCCTGGGCCAGTGAGTAGGGTTCAAAAGTGGTGTTAAAATCTCCGGCAATGAGAATAAAATGAGTGGGTGATTTATCGGTGAGAAAATTGTCTAAAATAGTCAGTGCGTTGGACTCCTATTTATTGCCCAGGCTCCTATTATAGATGTTAATTATTAAAAGTGGTTTCTCTCTAAGGGATGGTATTGATAGACCCATTAGATCAGGGCAGCCCAAGTCAATTGGTTCAATTTGGCATTTGAGAGAACAGCTGAGCCATATTAGCAGGCCACCTGAGGGTCTCCCTGAATTCACCTTATTTGCTGGAACCCAGTAGCTTTTGTAACCGATTCTATATTTAGGCTCCAGCGCCCATGTTTCTTGGAAGAGACATATTTTATGTTTGTCTATGAATTTTCCCCATTCAGGGTTGTTCATTTTACTCTCCAATCCGGCAATGTTCCAACTGAGGATGGTATCTAAGCCATCTGGTTTGTTATGGGGAGCTTCAGCCACGGGATTCTCTCTCGGGGCTAGGGTACCGTGGGGAAGCAATATGCCCTTCTCGGTCGTGTCTAGGGTGCTTCCAGCCCCATCTAGGACAGGGGGTGGTCTAAGCCAATCAGAAACCTGGAGTAGAGGTGGGTTTGCGGGTTTGCTGTGATCTAGTGGGTCTGTAGCTAAATTAATCTCAATCACCCAGCGCTCCTTATCTGTTCCCTCGATATGAATTTCAGAAGATTTAAGATAGTCTGACTGGGCGAGAGCGGGGGTTAGAGTAGACTCACTAGTGTTGCTAATGGGAGTATATTCGGCCCCACAGTTGATTTGCCCTGTTTTATGAGTTTCATTTTTCCCAGCTATAGGATAGTTTTTGTTCCAGTTGCTTGAACCTCGGGAATTAAGAAAAGTCATGTGTGATAGTCAATCGTTTTCGGAGAGTGTGGGCGAGGCAGGATTGCAACTTGGCTGGAAATCAGTTGGCATCTGAGCCCTAGGAAAATCTCTGGATGTCATTGTCACCCCCTTGAAGCCTGGTGCAGGTTTATGGGGGTAAAAGGCCTGAAGCCTGCAAAGTGAAGTGGCCCCCCCCTAGGGGGTTGAGATGGCATGCATTTAGGGAAAGCTGATCGACGAGGGAGGGCGCATTAAAGTTAATAACAATACAGTCCCCAGTACCAGGGTTTTTGAGTGGACCCACCCAACCCACCCTCCTCACCATTAATATTGAGGGTATCATATGGAATGCGAATCTAGCATGTTTATGCAACCAATGAATAACCTTGTTTTTCAGTTCTGTGAATGATTCGGGGATGATGGACTTGAGCTTAGGGACATTCGTAATAACAAGCACGTAGGGGCAGGCTTCTGGAGGTAGATGTAAAGTTCCCATGTTGATTCCTGAGTCCCTGCGCATCCGATCTACTGGGATATTTGGGTGGGTTCTATGGGGTTTGGCGCCCGTGTTTGTGGAAGGGGCAATTTCACCAGTCCGCCTTAGGTAAGAGGAATCGCTCTTTGTGTACCACGTTTTAGGGAGACTAGGTGTAGAAAGCTTCGCTAGTTGATGTAGTGTGTCAGAGCAAGGTGGTTTTGGCTTGTGAACCGTAGGTGGTGGGAGAAGGGGACTACTGGCATTGACAGGGGGGCCAAGGATAGGGTGTTGTCGCAAGCAGTGCAAGCCCGATGGGGAAGGGGGGATTGGCTGGCTGGGTTTAATGAGGGCATCGAGTTTCTCCTCGATGGCTAATAGACGGATTGTTATAGGATGTAGTTGTTTTAGAAGCTCATCTTTAATAAAGTCTGTGATAGAAGTAATATCCAGATTGCCATAGTTGGTAGTTTGGGCAGGTATATGATCCTTAGGTCTGGTAGATACGGTATGGACAGAGGGGTCCAGGACACGGGCCCGTTTGTTCTTTAGATTCGTCTCCCCCCCGTTTCCTTTTGCCCTTTGTGCCATGATTTGGGGAGGGTGTAGGCCTGATTGACATAGGCTGGGTAGATCCCGAAGAATGTATGGTTCTGTCCAAGGGTTCTGCGTTGAGTGTTTGGATTGTGAGGGTGGTTGGTGCTGGTGGTTCTGCAGAGGGGGGCTGTGAAGCTGGTGAAAAGAAGGATGGGGGAGCAGTTAGACGGCGCTCGACCAGTTCAATTTCTTTTTCTAGTGCCCCTACCGCTTTTTGGAGGAAGCCGTCTAAGGTCTTATTATTGCCTGCCTCTTCCAAAGGTATCCCTCCCTTCCGTCTACCCATCTTGTTTTGGTAGGACACTCAGATCCTGTTCAAAAGTTTTGCAATCTTTTTCCTGTGAGCACTCTCCCTCTCTTTTCCTCACCCTGTTTAGCTCTGCTGAGGTTTGTGTTAGGGAGTGCTGAGATATCTAAGGGGCATGAAGGGCCGATCACCTCTGTTTGAGAAGGTGTCCGGGTGGGTAGATAGTTGTCAGCCACTGCCCAAGTCCTGTATCTGTGGAACCTGTTTAGGGCGTTGGAGTTCCGAACTGATGAAGATCTTTCTGGGTGCCTCACTCCACCCACAGCACCATATGGTGCTTCCTTCAGGCAGCCTTTACCTATTACAAAATGTCAGGGGGGTGGCCCTGCCCTGGCTCTTCCTGGCAAGGACGGGCCCGCCCTTGGCCCGGGCTTTGCCCGGGCGCCGCCCGGGCGCGTCCCGCGCGGCGGGAGCGCGATGAGAATTTAAAGGGCTCCTGCCCTTCTAATTGGACGCTGGGTTTTGGGCTCCTGCCCCCTCCGGATTGCTTAGGTGATTCGCGCTTTCCCCACCAATATTGCTTTCCCCCCCAATATTGCTTTTCCTTGTATACCTTTGTCTCAAGAGAACCTTTTCATTGTTTTGGAACAGTGTGTATACTATTTTGATTTACCTATAATTGGGAGACCTACACACGGGACCAGGAGTCGTTTTCTCCGAATCTCCCTTATTGCCCCTCCGCTGTGATTGTTTGAGGAGCTTTGAGGGACCCTTGCTTTTGTGAGGTACAGTTTGTGTCAGAAAGGCGGAGTATGGCTCAAACTTGTTTTCTTTTGAGGGTATGGTGTGATCCAGTAGAGTACAGTCTCCTCTGTGGAGGCTTCGTAGAATCTTTGCTTTAGAGGATCATGATGACCTGTAGAAGGCAGCTGAAAGGCCCAAAAGAAGTAGTGCACCTACCCCTTTTAAGTTTTTACTGTGTTTTTGAACATCCACCCAAATGGTGATGAGTGAAGACTCTGTTCCTTTCTGTGGGCAGACTCCTTTTTTGGAAGTCAGAAATTATGGTGTTATCTTTCAATGAATTGTGACATCTGGTTGATGTTGAGCAGAGACTCTTAACTTCTGAAGTCGGCAGCTCTGACCCTAGTGCAGTATCCTTCCATCTCCCACCTACTCCTTCCCTGTTTAGCTTCTTAGGACTGCTGACAAATGATTGGGGAGCAAGCTTTGGCAAAGTAAGTAGGTTACATATGCAAGATATGGTGGCTTTGTCAGTGTTTTTTTGCCATGTCGTACAGCAGTCCAACAACTCATTCTGATGTAAACCGTGTGGTTCTTCATTTCTGTCAGCAACCCCTGTGGGAAAAGCGATCCAACCCAGTTATGATGATTCTGGGTCAGTAAAGGGGGCAGTCATATGGGTGATGACAAAATGAGTCTGTAGCCCAGGAATACGTTCCTTTGTCTTTAATTTTGTGAGGGTATTTTTATTTGTTACTACTGCTTTTCATACTATTGCATGAGTCTCTCTGGGATTGTGCATGGGATTCTGTAGACCTTGTATGTATGCACATCTCTAATTTGTTTATAATCCGCAACAAGTGACACTCAGTTGCTGATTTATAAATAAGGTGTCAGAACCCTACTATTACAAGTTTTTACTATCGAGTTTTGATGTTGCAGTGCCTGCTGCTGAGGTGAAAGGCAGGTCAGGTCATAGAGTATAATTGAAATAACTCTTTATAGCAACTAACAGAACATTTCTTTTTCTTTTTGCTGCCCTATTTTAACGCTTTCGCTGCTAGACAAAGTCCCCCAATACTGCCAAACCTCTTTTTGGAAATTTAGGGTAGTTTGCGCTTAGGCCTACGTAACTTGTTGTCCACACCAAATGTGTGTTTATTTTTTTATTTTTATTTTTTATTTTTTTGATTCTTTCTCCACAACATCTTGAGGATTCTAAAGGTGCTTGTGGATTCCCCTAGAGGGGACCAAGAAATTGGCCAACACATAGCTACAGTTTGGGGGGTGCTCCATAGGAAATTATCTTTGTGTGCTTTTTACACCTCAGCAAGTGCCATCAACAAAAGGCTTGTGTTGAGAATATCACCATCTTCCCAGCTATCAGGAACAGGCAGACATGATTCAGAAAACCAGTTTTAGCATGTTACTGTTAGATAGATATATATATATATATATATATATATATATATATATATATATATATATATATATATAATTTTTTTTTTTTTTTCTTTTTTTTTTTCCCTTCTTCACCTTCCCTACACTTTGTGGTGGCACTGGGTGTGAAGCCCATGATGGATTCCGGAAAGCTATGTATGTCTAGAAACTAGACAAACTTCTGAATTCAGTAAGGGGCTCATTCATGTAGATCTTTCAAGGTTTTCCCAAAGAACGTAAGTGTTGAAATATAAAATACTGAAAATGAGTAGGGGAAAAAACACCTTTTGTGACAAAGTTTTAGTTTTTAAACTTCTCATCACAATGGCTGATTTACAAATGCAATATACTGTTGCATCTGCTAGACCTTCTAATTGTGGGAATATATAGGGTTTGTGGGTTTTCCAAGAACTTTAGTCACTTTGGGGCCAATAACTGTGCTGTGCCTTGCAGTTGTTTTTCATTATGTACTGGGTACACAGAAGTTTATATGGTAAAATAAAAAAGAATAAAAAATAGGTGTTAACCTATATGTTAACAAAATGGGCACAAGAGATTCACACCTCTAATTCACATGCCAGTGTGGGTACTGTTCTACTTTGCTTCAGACTGAGCGGTAACAAAGCGAAAGGAATGCAGCACTCTTAGTCATGAATTTAAGGTACTTCCCAGGTTACTCAAAGATAACGTGAGCATTTAATGAGAATGCAACAACACACGAACCGCTCTTTTAAAAAAAAAAAAAAAAAAAAAAAAAAAAATTCCAGCAGTGGAATAATAATCAAAGAAAATGCAATACATAAACAATAAGTGTGTATGTATGTATATATATATATATATATATATATATATATATAGCTAGATATTACATATATTTATGCATGCACACAGTGACGCTAGATATTAAGAATTAAAAATGCATCACCAATGTCAAGCTGTGGACCCTGTGACAACTGAGAACAACCCCAATAAGATTTACTCTGAGCAATGCGTCCACCCTCAGCGACGAGTTTCTTATGTGTCAAGCTTCTCCACCTTATATACTTTAAACAAACTTAAGAGGAAGGTTCTAGGACACCTCCCTCTTACCCCCCCTCCGTCGACTAAGTTGTGAAAATCAAGCACTGGCTGTACCAGGTCAGTGTTGAAAGAACGCATTAGAGACTGGTCAGATTCCAAGGTGTTTTTCCAAGACAGCTGTACCCTTCTCTCCCATAAAACATTCTCAGCCTTGCGCAGTCTCATCATGGTTTCAGCCCCCTATTATGTTCAATTCCCCACTGAGGAAAAACTCAAGCATGTTAACAAGCTGTGCGTGGCAAAATACCTGCGCCACAAATGTGACATCATTTAAAGCTAAGCACAAAATGGAGTCAGTGGACAGAAGGGGATCGGTGGTTAAATATAGATAGCATTACACTCCACCTTTTGACCAACTGCTCTCGTAACAGACTGGTCTAAAATTAACCCTTTTTGGTTTAAACATTGTAAGTAGGTTAGGTGTGCACTGTATATAGCAACATAGCATTATTATAATACAAATCACTATGAGTATCCTGTCTAAAACCTTGCCTAATTGCCCAAAATCGGGCAACCAATTAAACCAGTCCCACCCCCCCCTTTGTACACATCTAATTTTACTCCTTGCACCAATTCATATAAAGTGTCAATATGGGACTGAATGGATTTAGAGTGGTCTGATAGGTTAAAACAACCTAGCCCTTCAAATTCTGAGCAACCATGATCGAGCTTTAACAGTAAATAGTCAGTAGCGGCCCTGTTCTGCAATGCTGATTTTCTAGTACCTCGTGTATCTAGCAATAATTCTGATAAAGCGATGGAAGTATGATTTGATATTCTTAACTTGTTAATATCTTAAGTATTATAAACAGCTATTCCTGGAACTCCTACTATAGACAGGCTTAAACTCGTATTTCCTGATTTAGATGTTAGCTGGATTTCAGAGTCCCTCTTTGCTTAATTGACTTGTTTTCTTTGGATAACTAGCATGTGCAGAGTGAAATAGAATCATCATGAGTCCTATTTGTATAAAGGTACACGTTCCACCAGTTATATTAGCAGGAGTGTATGTAAAAGTGGCATTTCCACAAGAGAACAACAGTCCCGCTGGTAGTTGGACATGCTTGATGTGACCAGTAGCAGTCACAATGTAGAGACCGGACCTGCTGTTTTGTTTTGTTGTCCATATTTTTACAATGTTGATCACTTCTAAGCTGACAGTGTTAGTTGTTCCCACGAGATCTCTTGAGGAGACTCTGTCGTCTCTAAGCGCATTTGGGCACATTTTCTGATTTTTGTGAGAATCACACGTCATGTCATATAGCAAACATTGCCTATGGTAATATTGTAAGTAATCGCCTGGGTCAGATTGTCCCATTTTTCATCCATTACCTCTTGGCAAAATGTACAATATCCGTAGGGACTTAAATGGATAACACTTCACTTTCGTGAATGGCTCCATCTTTGTTGGTGGCATTAAAATATATAACCACTTTTGCAGAAGTATGAATTGCCACCAAACATGTGGAAATAACATCCACCGTTCTTTGCATCTGTCCCATGCAAAAATCCGACCTGTTTGAATACAACTCATGCTAGAGGAGTTCAGACATTTTTGGTCAAGTTTAGTAAAGGTGTTGATCGGCATGGTCGATCAGTCACTGGGGCTTTTCAGTCCCTCTCGACTGCACATGCCTGAAGGGAGGCCACATAGCACAGCTAGCACTCAGACACCTTGAATTATGATCTGTAAAAGAGACAAGTATGATAATTTTCGCAAATAACATTTATAAGCTGGTATGTACTCCCATCTCTCCTTCCCTGGTTTCGTGATTAATAGTACATTGTTATTGCCCTTGGCTATGATTTCTGCTGGTTCTGGAGGATGATGATGATGTGAGGATTCTACCCACACCTTAGCACCAGGGTTTTTGTCAGTTGAGCCAAATTACAATCTGTGCAATTCTGTCTCCAGTTTGTATTATCAAGTCAATGTCTCCACTATTCAGGAGATGGTTTTGATTTCTCCTTGGTAGTCCGCATCGATCACTCTCCCAATACATGATTACTTTTTCAGTGCCAACCCAGGCCTGGGAGCAATCTTTTCGAAATGCGCGGGGGGGGTAGAGGGTGGGTGGAGAATCTGTGTTCCAACACTTGTTTCACAGAAAGCCGTGTCTCTTGGTTTCAAGTTGTAGGCCTTCAAGGCATGTAGATCCAGACCTGCGGGTTCATGTGTAGCTCAGTAAGGCGCTAAGGCTCCTGGTTTTATTTCTAAATACATGATGGTGTTAGTCGCCACATGGGGTTGTATCTGTAATGCTGGGGTTAGCATTTGCATCAAGGGAGTTTGCGTTTGTCAGTGGTCTGTTTGTTCAGTATTTGGAGGGCTTCATTTAAATGCTCTCCAGTCTTTCAAGGTTCCATCTGATAGTTTTCGTAAGCCGTTCATTCTCTCAATCAGTCCTGCAGCTTGTGGATGATGTGGAATGTGAGGAATCCACTCAAAATTGTGTCATGAACAATAATTTTGTACCAATTGTCCTTTGAAATGTTATCTGTTGCTACTCTGGACTTGGAGTGGGACTCAGTAATAGAACATTAACAAGTCCAAAGTCTTGTTGGTGTTGTATTGGGTGGCACGTTTACAAAAGACGGCAATCAGGTGACCAGCGTAAGTGTCCACTACTGTGCAAGTGTATTGACGCCCGCGACTAGTGGGTAGTGGCCCAATGTAATCAATTTGCCATATCTGCCCTGCAACTTGCCTCTCCCAAACTGACACTTGACTGCTTGTGGGACAGATCTCCGTTGTGTTATGACAGATAGGACACTGCATGATCAGTTTTTATCAAGCCTAAGGTAATGTGCATCCGTCTAATCTCTGCCCACCTGTAAGTGGCTTTCTCTCCCAAATGTCCACATTTTTGGTGTGCCCACTTGACCATCCCCACCAAGTCAGAATCCTGTCTCGCCACTTCTGCCTCTGAGATTTTGGCTTTGTTGTCTGCAAGAGAATTGAACCGTCATTTTAGTGAATTGGTGGAACAGTGGGCATCTACATGATACACAGTAATGGTACTTTCCTCTAGCATTTCCCAAATTTCTTGCCACAATTCTTTGCCCACGCCTCCATAGAATGTGTTTGCCGGTTATGTGCATGCCCTGTGGGAAGACAGGTGGCTAACCCATTGGCTGTATACCAAGAGTCGCTATAAATGTGGGAAGTCCTAGTCAATTCTTCTTTCAATGCCTCATACACAGCATACAATCCTGCCTATTGACTACTCTTTCCTTCTCCTGTAGTAGATAACAACTTCTTTGTGACTGGCTTATGACACTGCCTTCCAATGTCGTTTGGCTTCAACATACTTGGTTAAACCATACATGTTTCCTGTCCTCTGTGGGGGGGGGGCAAGGATTCAAATGGTTCACACCATCTTTCTGGTGACTCTTTCTGTGACACCTCCTGTACACTCATCCTGCACAGGGTCTTGTGACACCGGTTAATATAGAGCTGCTGTCCCTGCTGATCCCACTCAGGCTCTGTCCTGTATGTACCATTTCCAAGGTATAATACTAACTTCTTGGCCATGTCCTATGTGGTGAGTTTTAGGGGAACTCATCACCCACTGTATTATTGGAATCTCTGGTCTTAAAATCACAATATGACCTGGGGTCATTTGCTTAGTATTTACCAGAGCCCAGTAACAAGCAAGTAACCGTTTCTCAAACGGAGTATATCGCTCTCCAGCATTAGGTAGCTTTTTAATTCAGAAACCCAGGGGCACCCTTGTTCCTCCCTATTTTTGCCACATGCTCCAATTTCCATATTGCTTCTGAACATGCAAGTCAGTGTCTCATTCCTGTACTGGCCAGAAGTCTAAAGCCTGTTGAATTGCCTCCCTTGCCAAGTCAAATACACACTGCTGCCGTTCTCCCCATTCAAACTCCTGTTTCTTTCTTGTCACTTTGTACAGAGGGGCCAAAATCTGACTGAAGTAACGAAATGCTGTCTCTAAAAACCAAACAATCCAATGAATCGCTGTCTCTCCTGCTTGGTGCGGGGAGTTGCAAATTGTAAGATCTTTTGTTTCGCCTGCGGCAACACCTCTCTATGTCCCTGCTTCCACAGAATTCCTAGAAACATCACATTTTGAGAGGGTCCCTGTGTCTTATCTTGATTAATCATCCACCCTTTGCTCAGCGCCTGTTATTGTGCCCTTCCTCCCCTTGAATCATCACATCATCAATGTAATCGGTCGATTGCACTCCTGGTATGACATACTCCATCCAGGTGTACTGCCAACAGCCGATGACAGATGGTTGGGCTATGTACATACCCCAAATGCAAAGCTAGCATCTTAAATTGAATTACATTGAACTGAGACAAAAGAGAACAACCCCAATAGGAGTACTCTGAGCAACGTGTCCTCCTTCAGAGACAAGTTCCTTCACTCTGTGTCAAGCTTCCGCACCTTTATATACTTTAAACAAACTTACTAAGTTGTGAAATTCAAGTGCTTGGCCGTACCAGGTCAGTGGTGTAAGAACACGCCAGAGACTGGCCAGATCCCAAGGTTTATTTCAAAGACCCAGCTGTATCCTTCTCTACCAAATCATTCTCAGCCTTGCACAGTCCTATCAGCCTCCATATTCTGTTCCTTTACCTAGTGAGAAAAACGCAAGCATGTTAACAAGCTGTGTGTGGCAAAAAACCTGCGCCACGAATGTGACAGCATTTAAAGCTAAGCACAAAATGGAGTCAGTGGACAGGTTGGAATTGGTGGTTAAATATAGATAGCATTACACTCCACCCTTTGACCAGCGGCTCTCATAACATACTGGTCTAAAAATAACCTTTTTTGGTTTAAACATTGTAAGTAGGTTAGGGATTGTTAACAAGTTGTGTGGAAATTACCTGCACCACGAATGTGACAGCGTTTTTAAAGTCACTGACAAAATTGAGTCAGTGGTCAAGATGGAGTCGACGGTTAAATACAGATAGCACTTTTGGTACCCACAAAGTTAGAGGGCATTTCTCAAAATGACGACTTTCTTACACTGTCTTACACTTGCATTGTTTTGCATTTGCCTCTTCCAATTTGTAATACTTGTTCTACTATTGTGTTCGCCTACGTCTCTTAATAAGAATGGTACCTCATTTGTGAGGGTAAGCCTAGTGCCCATGATAGGAAACTGCCCATAACGCAATATTGACAAATCACGTTTTTCCCCTGAAAACGGTTTTTATTTTTTTTCTTTCTTCCCTTCGATGTGCTTAGCTGTGGATTTTGGGCCTTAGCTCAGCCCGCACCTATGGAAACCTAGCAAACCCCTACTTTTTTTTTTTTCTTCTTTCAACCAGACACCCAGGGGAATCTAGAAAGGGGTGTCATGCGTGGTTCTCACCCATGTATTACCCAGAATCCCTTGTAAACATCAAACTTTGACTAAAAACATTTTCCTCACATTTGTGATGGAAAGTTCTGAAACCTGTGGGAGCTACAAATTTCCTTCCACCTAGCATTCCCCCGAGTCTTCTGATAAAAAGAAAATGTTACCTCGCTTGTGTGGCTGGGCCTAGTGCCTGCAATAGATAAACCAAGGTAAATGAGAGTCCCTTTGTGGGGACTCCCATTGAGGTTAGTTTGATTCTCTCCTGTTGAGGGCACTAAGCACAACCACACAAATGGGACAAAAATTTTTATTGGGGCAAGTGGAGAAATGCTGGGTATTAGGAATTTTGTGGATTCCTTCTGATTCTGGAAGAATATGGTACAGAAATGCACAAAAAACATGATTGTAGTCATTTTGAGGTTTGCAGACCATTGTGGGTAGGAAAAGTTGATGGGATCCATAAGAGGCAAACCACTCTGTACTCCTGGGTGTCTAGTTTTCAGAAATGTCTGAGTTTGGTAGCTTTTCCTGGGTGGCTACCGAACCCAGGCCCAAAAAACTGCATCTTACCCTTTTTGTTGATGTTGTCTTTGACCCCGCACTTTTGCAGGCAATAGACCCACCAACACAGGTGAGATCATTTGATCAGAAGATATGTGAGAACTTAGGGTTGCTGGAAGTTTGAGGCTCCCAGCAGATTCCTGTACTTTGAGGGATTCACATGAGCCACCTTGAAGTCTACTTTGCAAAAATATCTAGAGTTGGTAGATTTTCTCTAGAAGCAATGTACACCCTGGTGGGCAAAGAGACAAGACTGATTACAGCTCAACTATCTGTTCCTCAGGTACACACACATACTGGTTGGATTTGACATGAAGGTGGATGAAAGGTCCAAAATGTAAATATTATGAAGCGATTTCACAAAAATAAAATACTGTTAATAATTGAAAGTTCAAAAAACTGAACTGGTGTCTCTCAGTTCATGAGCTGTAAAGCCACGACAAGGCAACATCTGCTTTATAGGCCATTCACACACCTTTCATGAGTGACACACACACAACCATTCACACTGCTAGCTGCGGGCCCAGCATATCACAACTGACATAACTATACAGTGCAATTCAAGGGCCCATCACTTTCTTACACCCACAGGACTGGCACAGCAACTGCACCGGTTGGCAGTTGAGTATGCGGACTTCCATTGACTGGCAGTGTGTGTAGTGACTCACCTTCCGCATGTGCGGACACATGTTACATCTCCTACAAGAAAAGTGTTTATTTTTTTGTGGGAGGAATGTAATCAGGAAAGTGGTGATCTTTCCATCCTCCACCACTTCCAACTCTCGGAACACTTGCCTGCTCTACTAAAACGAGGCTGCCTATCGCAGACTGCTGAAACTTTACAAAAGTCATCTTTGAATCTGTAGAACAATTGCTGAACTAAATAGTCATTTAAGGTTGCTAAATGAAAAAAATGAACAGCCAACTTCATGTATCAAATGTATGACTTTCAAACAGCAGTGTAAAGCTCTAACCTATGGTCTATTCTACCTATACCACCCATGTGCTTATTGTAGCCTAAAATTTACGCAGATTTATTTCTTGAAAAATTGCACAACATTGTGGGACTTATCTATGTGTAAATGGTGACTTTTGTGACAGTCCTTTACCAGGTTCCAACACAATTGTGAGGGGGGGGGGGGGGGGAAGATTATAGGAATAATCCTCACTAGTACCTTGAAATTAGACACATCCAGTACTACTCTTGTGGTCAGAAGATTCAAAAAGCAAGCTCCTGAGCAGCAATAATCCTTTACTTAAAAAAAAAAAAAAAGTAACACAAAAAAAAGTCAACAATGACCACCACTGTGTAAAAATGAGGAATCAAGTGTGGCTTTATCAGAGTAAAGCTACTGGTATATAGTAGTCTGGAAGGAAAAGTAAAATATTACAAAGCACGTAAAGACCGAGTGCTCAAACGATACTATAAAACAGAAGCTAAATGCTGCTGTTACACCATTTAAAAAATAAATAAATAATAATGTTGCCCAGTGATACTCATTTGAAGTAAACAATACAAAACGCTTTCTTAATAAGCACATGCGACTACACAAACTTCTTATCTACCTGTACCAAAACAGCAAGCAGCAGATGCCACCAAGGATATCAAAAGCTTTATCTTGGAGTAAACGAGAAGTAAAACATTACGATTACAAAGGATTGAAAGAAATAAGTTAATGTTCTAAAACACCTGGAAGTCTGCAGAATCTGAAATGTCTGATCTGCCTCCAGGGGGGCGGGGGGCTCAAATTAAAGGCAAGAATTGGTCACCCTAGAGTAATGACCCTACCCCAGCCAAACACCACTTCACACACCACCATCCAAATGTCAGCCACATACACCCTTGGCCAGAAACCAGTTGGCACACACCAGAAGGCAGTGTACACGCAAAGCCAGCAAAATCCCCCGTTCAAACACACTACCAGCCAAATGCCAGTCCACACACACCTCCAACCAAATGCCAGTACACAAACAGCCAGCCAAACGCCAGTACAGGCAGACCGCCAGCCAAACTCCAGTTCACACACAAACTTTCCTTGTCGTTTAGTGGTTTTCTACCTTGCTCAAAGGCTGATGGGCCTAACAATATAGCTGATCTGCCCCAGGAATTGGGGGAGGGGCGCAATCAAAGAAGGGATAACTTATTGCACAAATAAAGAGCGTTGACACTTGTCCAAGTGGCCACTCTCTTACATGTGAAACTCCTTGGTATCTAGTGGCTTATTGCCCCCAGATCGGTTCCAAGCTGTCCTCCACACACAGGGGCTAAAAGCTTACAGCAATGCTCCTTAAATAGAGACACACTAGAATCTTTCTCCACATTCCCAGCAACTGTAAGTGTGTGAGTGTGGTTTTATTTTATTTTTTCTGACTATTGAACTGGTTCTAATATCTGCTTGCAACAAATTCTCATGCACTAGAGCATTTTTTTATTCTTCATGTCTGCAAACGTGCTCACTCTTTCATATAAAAGAGCTACTTAACCAAGTTTTAAGTGATTTGTAGGAAAGGTGATGGTGTGAGCACCTATAATCCTTGAGTGAATATGGTGGAATCTAATCATAAGTAGGCCTGAGCGGAATTTTCAATTCCGCTGGCAGAATCAGAAGAATTTTGGCAATTCTGCATTACTCTTGAAACTGGGAATTCCTGGTAAAATAAAAGCAGAACCTGTGGGATTGAAAATGTATGCAGTGGTTTCTAAAGTTTAGAAACTACTGCATACCACTCAGCAGTAGCAACCTTACATACTCGGCAATTATTAAAAGGTTTCCTAAAAAGTGCCTTTAAACTTATCCAACTCTAAAAAACGAGTTACCACAGAGGTCATAAATACAGCCTATGATTTCCCTTTCAAAGTGAAAACCAAGCGTTGTTAAATTAATTTACAAAGTGGCCGGCTCTTCCCTGTTAAAAGATCGTATCCTGTGCTTGACAGTGAATGAACCATAAAAAGTGTAAATTGTCCAAGATCACCATGGCAGGCTGAAGTTCAAAATGAAATGAGGCAGTTTCACAAATTAAATTAATTCATCAAAGAGACATTTTGCAAATAACGTGTTAAATATGGAAAAAGTCTCTGTAAAAACGTTTTTCATTCACCTGCAGAACTGTTTTATAGTACTGAGATGTCCGAGTGTGATCCGCAAGCACCCTCCTGAACTTTGCATGCGGCCCACCATTCAAAACGGGCAAGCATTTATTTATAAGTTAATTGAGGTGAAAGGAAGCAAGTAACAAGGGTGTCCTGCACACTTAACTTTCGGGACGCCTTCATTTGTACAGATATTTTGCAAAAAACAAGTTAAATATGAGTCTCTGCAAAAATTCTAAAAATATACTTAATTCGCAGGCATAACTGTTTAATTTTAGTAGTACTAGTACATTTAAAAACATTTTTTTTTTTTTTTTTTTTTGTGGTAAATAATAGTTTTCATACATGACTTTAGAAACTCTTCTGCTTCCACCCACCCGAACAGTGCCAATAGTGAACTTCATGCCAATGAATGAAAGGCAAATGTTTGTGCAGCTAAAGAACGAGATAATCTCAAAAGGTATGTCTAAAATAAAAGCCAATGGCAGAGTGGGCAGAATGCATTCCTAGGTCAACTTTCTGAAACTCCCCAAGAGGTCTTTCGCATACCCCACGGCTGCGCTTCGTGGTAGGCTCGGACCAAAAAAAGGTGGGAGGAATCATGAATTTGGAATTACCCTGTTCCAGGACCCTCAAACCTAAAGAGTTGTGCATAAACTCAACAAAGTCCTGTAAAAGGACAAGTGGACCAGAACTCTTAAGATAATGTTGCACAAACTGTGGCAGGAAATACTCGCTTCATCCTATTGCTGCTAAAGGGGTTCATAAATGTTATTGAATCACAGTGCACCTTTTCACACAAGACTACCGTTTGTTGGCTGATTTTGTTTAAAAATGACGGTGAAGCTTGTAGTATTTGTCACACAAGTTTAACGTTACTTTTGTGACTGTGTGGGGTAGATTTAGACCAGACTTCCTGTGACATGTAATGCCATAGAATCTTGTAAGGGTATAATTATCACTGTGCATGCCTGTTATTGTTCTACTCAAACCTGTAGTCATGTTAAATCAGCTGACACAAGTCACTATGACTAAATTTGCCTCTGAGCTTTTCCAAGGCTTTGAGGATTACAATTGCATGGACATAAGTAGCATTTTAGTACATTGTATCTCCCGTAATCTATTGCAAATTATGATCTGATGTATCAGGACTCTGATAAGTACTCCTGCACAGTATGACCGTGTGGCACACCACAATAATGCCTTGAGACTGACGCAGATTAAACTCAATCTGCACTCATGTTTGAGTCATAACATAATTATTGATCTATCCTGCACAATAAAAGGGAAGATACTGTAAAACAGTGAATACTTAATGATTCCATGCGTTCTGTATAAGTAGACCCTTAGATTTTTTTTTTTTTTTGGTAATAACTAATAATGGACTCTGGATGCACTCTAGGGATCCCTCTGCCTGTCCTAGGCTCCTCAACTTATGCTTGACGTGCCGCAGTCAAGGGATCTTAGTGGCGTGGTCAAGCCTCATACATTCCATAATGATTGATCTGATGAAATGTGTTTCTTCCGTAGACCATATGGAACACCATAAAAGGAGGGGTGGGGGGTATTCCAAAATGCCCATGAGGAAGTCCAAACCCAGTTCCCAATGGATTCTGGGGTTCAGTGGGGAGCGGATACGAGTCTCCTGAGAAACTTGTTCTCTTGCTTCTAGATGGTTTCATTATCTTTGGAACCCCTCCTCCCCCGAACACCTGTACCATAAGCACCTGCTGAGATAGTTTGCTAACCATATAGGGTTAGCATTTCTCTGATGGGTCTGGAACCTAACACTGTAGCAAAACTAAAAATACCCCCGTTATTTCTAGTCATTTTTGGATATGCACATCTCCTTATGTTTCAAATCTAAGTTTTAAGACAACTGGTACCCCTAGATAGTTAAAGGTTTTAGTAGTTTGCACCTTGCTTCCCTTACAGTGGAAGATATTGGGCCTGCCCCTTGTTTGCTTGCAAATCGTGGTGTAAGTTTTAGCTGTATTGATTTTCAGGTCTCTCTCCTCCGTATAATCAGAGAAACAATTTATCAAAGTTTGCAGACTTCTTGGAGTTGAGACTAAAATGGCTGCATCCTCGGCATAGAGTAAAATGGGACTTTGATGTTTCCCGACTCTAGGGGTGGGTTGTCTGCACCTACTGCATGCAAAGCTTCCTCCACACCATTTATATATAGGGAGAAGAGGAAGGGAGCTAAAACGCACCTTTGTCTTGCCCCTCTCCCTATGCCAAACGGGAGGGGGTCGGGCAGTCAGCTTCCCCTTAATCCCAAAGTGGACTTCCCACCTAAGGTAGGTGTACAAATGTGCCAAAAATGAGATTATCTCCTTGGGGGGCTTCTAGTTTATCCATGCAGACCCACAACTTGTTGTGGTCGACCAGGTCAAAGGCATAAGCTTAGATAAATGAAACATTGGTACTTTTTTTTTGGCATGGATATATTTCCCCATTAAAATGTTGAAGTTGAGTACCTGCTCCACCGTCCCTAGCCCTTTCCAAAACCTGTATTGTCCATTAGGTAAAATGGCGTATTTGTTTTCTCTGCCCCAGTTTCCCATCTCTCTAGCAAGATCCTCCCCAAAAGCTTGGTAGAGTCGTCGAGGAGAGAGATTAGACGATAAAAGTTTGGGTCGTGCCTCGGTCCCTTCTTAAAAATGGGAACGATGAGTAGTGGCTACCAGGATGAGGGTGCAACTTTTTATTTCAAAATGGCGCCCGACTAAAACGCCGTACCACACATCATGGGATTTATCCCGTAACTTGGCTCGACTTTTAAATTGACGGATCGCATTTGCTCAAGAATGGAAGGTCTACTATGAATACACTTTTGCCTTGGAAAAAGCCCCGGATGAACTAACCAAAAGGGGCGAAACATGTGTCAGCTGCTTTTCATCACATGCTCAAGATTTCGACATGGAACACTAAGACACTTAAGATTCGTCACTACTAATAAATGAAGCCTTCTTTAAAAGCAATGATTGAATAGCTTTAATTGATTGAACTTTGACAATATTGATCTGAGTGGGCTATCTATTTTCTTGGAACAGGATGGGGGTGCATAACCTACCCCGGCTGCTTTTTTAAGACCTTGGTCAACAGTTGGGCCCATATGGCCTGATTAGATTTGTAAGTGTCTATTGGTACCCCGGGGCCTTTCCTTTAGGGCTTTTATCTAACGCTCTTGTTAATTCTTCCAATGTGATAGCCATAGTGGTTGTTGATTTGGTCTGGTGGGAGCGATTAACTTAGTTTAATTACTTTAGTGCAGGAAAACATTGTGCCAAAGTGGGCTACCCATTGTGCAGGGGTGATAGAAGATTCTAAGTCTGGGCCCATCCCAATCGCTAACAACGAGGCGTTAACTGTTTGCAAAAACAAGGTACTATCCTTAATTTCTGCTGCCTGTAAAAGGTTCTGTCCGGCTTCTCTTTGCAACTTTCTTTTTTATATTTATTTTGGAATTATAGGTTGCTCTGGCTTCCTGCACCACAAGGGGGCCCCTCGGACACTAGTGTAATTTGTTAATGAGATGCCTCTGTGCACTGGAGCATTCGTGATTAACCCCTCCCTTTCACTGTTTAAGCCTTTTGGCTTCCAAGCCAACAATTGAGTAATATGGTTTGATATTTGCTTATGTGAGTTGAGTCTCTTCATTATTGTAGTTTTGTGCCAGACCTATCAAGAAGAGGTCCATGCTTTCTGTAACTAGGTCTTTTAAAAGGCTAGAGGGATCCACACCTGCCCACTTAATTCAGGTAAAGTTCATGCCAGATGGTGTCATGTTCGTTTTCCCTGCATGTTGAATTTTCATGGGATTAAACCTTAATTTTAAAGGGACTGGATTGTGATCACTAATGCAATTTGGTCTCACCTGCAAATCCAAAATGCTGACTTTGTCACTGTCAGATGTGAGAAGGTGGTCAAAGTTGCTATTTATAACCTCTTCCTCCAAAGGTTGATGTGTGCCAAAATCTGTGTTAAACCTACTGACTTGTCTGGAACCAGCCAAAATTGTATAATCGATGTTATTTGACTGTTCAAGAAATTTGTCAAGATTGCTTTTGAGAGATTTAACTACATCCACCTTACCTGAATCAAAGCCATGGGTTTAGAAATTGATAAGTAGGGTTACCTTTAAAAAAACAGTATAAACTGGTAATACAGGAATGTTAGACCTGGTTGGATTTTCTGAACTCGGATTGTGCCATTTGTAACGGATTCCTTTTTTTGGAAGAAGACTGGTGTTCACGAGTTAGTAGGCCTCACTTACCCCTTCCTGATCTAGCAGTGACAGCAGCAGTACAGAAAGACACAAACCCATTAAAACTTAATCAATTAGTCAACCATGTCTCTTGGATGCCTACTATATGGGCACTGGGCACTCTTGACATTTCTTACCTAGTCCTGAGTCAGTTTTATTAGTCGTGCCAGCAATGTTACACTTGATAACCGTTTTTACCCGGTCCTCATCACCTAGTTCAGGAGTATACCCTTCCACTTTAGATCCTCGCGCTGTTGAAGGGGATTGGCCTGTGAATGAGGACGCTCTGCCAGGGTGTCAGCACTGTTGATCTAGCTCAGCAAGGGCAAGAAAGTGTTCAAAATGGTCCCTGGTTGACAGTTGGGCACTGAAGGTATGTGCCGCTGCGGTCTATAGAAGAAGCCCAACAGCAGTGCCTCTATTTGCGTGGGTGGCCTCTCAGAGAAGTAGATCCTTGCTGGGATAACCTTAGTAACTGTCCTGTCCTTAAAGTTAATAACAATACAGTCCTGATAATCTGGCTTCCTGGTGTGGCCTACCCTGCCCACTCTTCTCAAGAGGTATGAGGTTGACCTGAACGTGTAGTAGTCAAAGGCCCTCTATTCTCCAGTTTATCCAGTGCACTACCTTATTCAACAGCTGGCCATGGTACCCCAAAGAATTACCCCCCTCCCCCCCCCCCCTCTTTCCCCCCCCAACACACCCCGGTTTCCTGCATCAGTGGCGGAACACCCTTGCGTGCCATTAAATGGGTTGTTTGGGGAAGAAGTTGCAATGTAGGAAGGCTGGGGTATCTGTAGAGAAGCTGAATAATTAGCAGTCGGAGCAGCTGAGTCCCTGTGAGGATGGGGTCCCCCTTGATAGTGGTGGTGGATGTAAGTCACTGTCTTATCTACCACAACTGCTCCACCATGCAAATGAGATGGTAGGAAAGTTGCCCTCAATGTTATTTTTTTTTCTTCTTTTTTTCTTTTTCTTTTTTTATTGGCAATAGACCAGAATGTCTACCTTCTCCAGATACCAAAATTAGGTTAGCTAGTTTATCTTCAGTTTTCTTTAACCGTGTTAATATGGTAGTGAGGAAAGCTGAGCGAGAGATGTGAGGGTGCCCATAGTGATCTCTCTGATCGTCTGGGTGGTTGGTCCCCCTCCCTCAGATAATCTGTTGGGCTTAGCTGTTGGTTCCTTTGGGCCGGAAGGGTTGTTTTGTGCTTGCCCATGATTGCTCTGCCAAACACAGGCAGGTGAGCTACAGGCAGTTGAGAGATGATGGCAAGCTTAGGGACAAAAAGCAAGTCCCAAAATTTGAGTAGAAGGCCAGGGGTAGTAGGTAACAACTAATGTTAATTCAGTATCTACTTTTATAACCCTAAAATCCAGTGTGAGACAAATCCAATAACAGCCTATTCTCCTTAGAGTAGATCACCTGTTTAAATTTGTGTAGTAAGGATATTAAACTTGGAACAGGAAACAGTTGTCACACAGTATTGTTTGGTAGCAATCAGTGACAGGCAGCAACAGTCACTTACCTCCTCCCTTTGGGACTAATCACATCCAGAAGGTAGCTGCCACCTCCAGGCACAGCAATACCTCACCAGCACAGGATGGCTAAAGAACGCGTCCCATCCGACTCTAGCTTTTATCCACTTAAAAAGTTGTTTCAAGTTCTGAATCACTGAGTAGCTCAGTTCAAAAGTCTAAAGGTTGCGGAACCCAGTAAGATATAGTATGATTCTATTTACTGTGGTCTAACTGGAGGCAGACAGACCACTTAAGTATACATTCCTATTAGTTCACCAAGAGCTGTAAGACTACTTGCGATATGTGCAGGGCTGGAATAAAAAGTACTATGGTGTGATCTGTGTAAAGGTGGCCCTGGCACTGTTAGAATAACACTGGGCTTGGAATATAACTAGGCTTACTTTATCTGTTTGTATCATTTACATTTTTATACAAGATTCGAGGTATTTTAGGGCTGTTTTGTTAGGTCTGTGTTTTACGTTCCGTTTGTGCGTATTCCTTTGGTTTGTATGTGGGCTCTGGCAGTTCAGACCTGGTTGGATTTTCTGAACTCTGATTGTGCCATTCATAGCAGATTGCTTTATATGCCATAGGTCTGTGAATTGCTGCAGGTGGGGGAACCTTTACTGCTAATAATTTGTTTTAAAATATATTTGTAAATAAACTTGGGTTATATTTGTGACCCAGTTTGAAAGTTTTGTTCCTGCTCCATGCCAAAAGTGCTGACCCGTTCCTGCTTTTGAGGCCCTTCCTTTGATGGATCCTTTCCCTGTCAGCCTGGGAAGTATCAAGTATGGGGTATCTTATGGTCTTGATCCCTTGCAGAGGGGCTGAATCTGCAATTGATCCTGATGCACCCAGATTTTCCTAGCCCATCGCCGATGTTGCATCAGTTACTGGCATTTAGAGATGCCATATTTTAGATCCTGGGCACTCTTTACCTTCCTCTGCTTCAACTTGGGGCCCCAAAAATCCAAATAGGCCTCCAGTGAGGTTACAGGTAGTGGGTAGGCCCTCTGTGTTGTCTCTGCCTTTTTAAAAATGCAACTGATCTGTTACCAGAGCTGACTTCCAATCTGGCACCACAAATCGGTGCAAGTTCCTGTGAGACTGACTTCGACAGAGGGTGACTCCATTTCTATAGTGCTCTCTGACTCTGAGCTGAACTCATCATTTTCCTGATAGAGGTAATGCCTTGAAGCCATATTGACTTATTTCCTCCAACACTCTGACAAACTGTACATGGCCAAGGGTGCCTCCTTGGTTGTGGTGATAAGACCAGCAATGGAGGTATTTGGCTTGACGGTGCTAACTAAAATTAAAAAAATATGTTGATTGTAAAACATCAAATACAGCAGACATTCTCAGTCTCTAGTTCCCCATAAGAAGTCATGACGGACACCCTAATAGTCACCTACTCTATACCTTGTTATAACCTGCTGGTGAACATGCAGGTTGGTGTGTGCCACATACTAGCGCCAGGTGACCCTGACTCCATAACACATAACTCTGCTGCACAAAATTTTGTGGTTCAGTGTTCCATCAGGTGTGTGAATCTGTATTTGGAGAGTGCCAAAGCAGTTATGCATGTTAGCAATTATGCACGTTTGGAAAACGTGTTTTTTCCCAGCCTGTTCAGCCCTCAGATCATTCAGTTCCAGCTATTTGCTGAGAAGATGTTCTCTTGCTTTATGGGACATGATTGGAGAGAGCTTGCTCAGTCTTCTGAGAAATTTCCACCCAGCCTATCAAACCACTGAATATGGGCAGTAAAAGAAATTGGGTCCAAACGGGAATAAGGATCCACCTCCGAGTAATATTGATACACCTTGTAAGGGTGAACCACTAAATTCACAAAATAAACCTGAGCTTAAGTTAACCCATCTGGTAGGTATGGCACAGAGTAGACCGACTTCAAGTGGTGGTGATGTGTAAAGTATTTATCCAGTACTAAAACCGTAATGAAGTTGAAATGCAAGATAATGGAAAGCCTAAAACAAGGTAAAATGTAATAAACCCAATAACACCAAAATCCCATAGGGGACCTGGATATATGAATTCTTGGAGGGTGTTGGGGTCTCCTAGCCCCCCCTCCCCTTTTTTTTTTTTTGGTTGGTAGAAATAGTGCTTCTTATCACTGAATGTCGGTGACCTAAGTGCAGTTTAATGTTAACCATGATGGAGTGAGGCAGAGTAAGCTTACCAGGTTTATCCTGGTCAAAGAGTTGATCTTGTGACTTTAGTCCACCACAGGAGTAGATTTCTAAATCCCCCATGACCTCAGAGGAGGCACTTGAAGACTCGCAGGGTAGCATGCGTAGGCCAAAAGGAGTGTGCAGCCCAGGTCCAGTTGCCACAGGTCACCTGGATGGTTGCATGAAAAAACCTGTTGTAGATTATGCCTGTGCAGCTTTAACAGGCGGTCAGCCTTTTGACCATTTGAAGTCCACTTCTTTGTCCTGGGTATAAGAAGGAGAGCAGATTCAGTCTTCTAGGCACCTGGAGATGCCACATTTATGCCTGGCAATGGCTAGTGGATGGGAATGATCCGTGTGAATACCCAAACAAATGGTGTAAAGGTTCCCAGGGCAAACTATTTCCCCTTTAGGCATTTTCAAGATGAGTGTAGTAGTCTTCCACACTAAACTGGTGCTCTGAGGTCTGGGTGTGTTATGAGTGTACTATTATCCTCGTGTCGTCCTACATCGTACACTTAAATCCAGTTTTAGGCTGTACCTGTATCCCCAACAAACTTGGGTGACAGAAGTCTAGTAGGACAAAGATGAGCTTTCAGCAACCAGACTGTGTGTGGAAAGAGGGAAGGGTGACTTCTTCTAGTAGCCGCATTGCTGCTGATGCAGGGAATGTCCAAGAAGGAAAGATTCCTCCCAAAGGAATCCTAACTGAGGAAAAAGCCGGGCTGCAAAAAACATCTGAAAGGCAGTTCGAATCCAGGAAGAAGAACTGGGAGGAACTAAACAGAAAGAGCTGGAATAGGGCAGGACAACCAGGAAGAGGACATAATGCTGGTTGGAAAAAACCTAATCGAAGCAAGAGTGATGCACAGTAGGGCAGGAGCATGAAGTACTGCATAAAGGACTAAGCTGGACATACTTCCTTAAAACGGGTAGGAATCTTGGGAAGTTACGAAAAAGTCATGTTTGATTGGGGAGAGGTAATGTAGGAATAGTCTGACGTGGCCATCTAAGTTTGTACTGTATAGATTCCCAGGAGCCCATCTAGGAAATCCTGGGACATCCTCCACCCCCCCCCCCCCCCCCCACCCCCCCCCCCCAAAAAAAATCCATCTTACTTTAAAGAAAACAATGGGAAGAATACATGGTGGTAATTTAGGGCAGGCCTATGTTAGCATAATATATACATTTCTGGAACAAATCTAGAAGCTGAGTGTGGCCTTTTAGACTTGGATAGTGGGATAGTGAGGAAGGGACTACAAGGGTACCCCACTTATCCATTCTGTGATGTCTCTGAAGTGGGGGAAACCTAGCTCAGAAACTTCTAGGCTGGCTAGGCAAAAGGAAGGCCGTAGCTGGATAAATATGGAAAATAGTTGCAAGGTCCATCAGTGAGATGACCACTAATCATTTTTAAAAAGGGATAAATCTGGAGGATACAATTGGGTTTTGAGGTGTTTTCTTGGAGAAATGGTGATTCTGAGACTTGAGGAGAGACTCTTAACTAGAGTTTGACCAAGCTAGAGGAAGTGATGGACACAGCAAGCTAGAGTGATGGGGGGGGGGGGGTGGGGGAGGGGGAGGATTGAGTGGTTTTCCTGAGCAAGTGTTAAAATGTCTTTGTCTCGAGGGGGCAACCTTTTTGGAGGCAAAGAGGAAGGGTAAACTACGAGCTTTGGCACTGTGAAATATGGCAATACGAAAGCTTGGCAAACGCGTGACTCATCACATTTCTTTGTGATATCAAGACTGAAGTGCTGGCTAACAGACTTCTCGCATTTGTCACAGCTGGAATCTAGCAGGCAGTTTGGTTCCATGCCCAAGAATTCCAATATGCTGTGCCTGTTAATGGTGCATAAGAAGTGGCTCAGCAGGTTGGGAGGGGTGGTGGAGTCGTTGACTCATCTTTTCTTAGAGGCTGAAAAAGATTTTTGTTCGTTGACTAAGAGTTGCTCTCTCATGCTGGAACACTTTGGATTCGGGTCAAAATGTAGTGCATGTGTAATGCTCTTGTATACAGAATCTATGACAGCAGTAAGAATGAACAAGAGGAATCTGGCCACTCTTGTTTGCACTGTTCATAGAGCCACCAGTATGAAGATTTGGAAGGTGTCATTTGGTACCAGTTTTCTGGTTGTGTGGTACAGGTTGACAGAATACTGCTGCACACTAGATAATCCATGGATCATCTTCTCTATGCAACAAACCAGTTTTTAACAATACTAAGGCTGAGCATATTTCAGCTGTGTGGGATAGGTCAAGCTATATGATGAATTGGGACAAGTCACTGCTTCTGATTTTGATCTTGGAAGAGTTAAGCGGCTGTTGTAGGGCTTAGATTTTAGCCGTGTGTGTGTGTGTGTTTTTTTTGTTTTTAAAGCTTTCCTTTTTACCTTGGTGACTTTTTTTTTTTCCGCCTGGTGTTTGGAACACCGCCCCCTCCCCCAAAAAACAAGAAAATGCCATATACTCATTTATTCCTGGTAGGCATGGTAGACCTGTAGTCTGCACAATTAGTTGCAGGGTCACACATTTATGACACAATACCCTTGTTAGATTTTTTTTGTGCTACTAGGAGACCACTCTCTCTCTCCAGGCTAACTAAAGACTTTGTTCTGCACCTCTGGCATGATACGATAAGGATAGTGTTTGATATTAATGGTGGGCGGAGCTCACGGAGTTCAACTCTGTGGAATTCTGCGGAGTTAGCTACAAACTCCACAAAATTCAGCATGTGGCAGATTGCCACCTGCCCGATGTGATATATGCAAATAAATAATTTTAAATGCCCTGCCCGTAGACGAGATCCTCTTCTTGGTTTCTCGTCAGTGGGTGGGGGCACTGTGCCTGGACATAATTTATTTGCTGGGGGCGGGGTGGCTGGCTCTTCTCAGAGGAAATAAATCTTTTAGTCCGTGCTCCACAGTAGAGAACCTCTTTCCTTTCTGTGGAGCTCTTCCTGTTTCTTCCCCCCCCCCCCCCTCCGAGCACAGCCACAGCCCCCCCCCCCCCCAATGCAAAACCTGTCCATGCCTAGTGCTGCCCCTTGTATGCACAAAAGAATGTTGTCTGGGTCCAAAGTCCCCATTGCCAGCAGCCTGGCTCTTTGCCTCCCTCTGCCGCATGGCTGCTCAGGACAGTGAAGGAGGGAGGCCTGGATCTGGAGCTGGCACAGATGCAGCAACTCCACGCTGACTGTCAGAAAGCAAAGCCTCACTTAGGGGTCCCCTTGCCTGTCGTAGGGCAAATGTTGTCTCCATTTTGGGCCAATTGTAAAGTGTAGACCAATTCTCAAATTTCTTTTGGAAAGTTAGGGGCCACTTGTATTTTGGTGTTGCGTTTTTTAAAATGTATTTTTTAAGAAAGGAAAAAGAGTAGAAGAAATAAAAATAAAAAAAATGAAAAGTGAAATCGGCGAGGAAGCTTTGTAACTGAGCTCTGGACTACCACCATCTACTGTCAGTGAGAGAAAAAATGCCTACTGCACCTTGTATTTCCAGGTGGTCTCCCATCCAAGTTCTAACCAGACTCTGCTTAGATTCTGAGATTGGGCGCATTCAGGTTGGCATCTATGGCCGTAGGAAGCGATAGCCCACCGGCCTTGGAGACTGCTGCATCCAACCACACCTGCACACTTCCCTTCACCAACTGCCCTTCAGCAGCAGCTCCAAGCCGACCAGCAGAAAGCAAAGCCATAGCTAGGACTCTCCTTGCCCGTCATGGACTGCCGAAAACTCAGTTAACTCTGCCAGCAATGCAGAGCTCGCCGCCCACCCCTAATTTAAGCAGCACCCATGCTGAATTCAGTGAGAGGCACTTTGCACTGAGGTCATCATGAAACTGCTGTGATTGAGATGAAGCCCTGCACACTTAGACTGGTGAGTTCAATGCACTGAGGCCGGCATCATGATAGACAATGCCAATGTATGGGGTTAGATCATTCCAACAAGTCTGGCAGAAAGGTATTCCCACTATGCTCTCTATTGTAGAGGTACCAGTGGCAGGATTAACTTTAGGAAGAATTAACATGGTTGAATTGTTTCTTTCACCATTCTTACAATGCTTATTACAGGGATGTTTAATTTGCTTAATAATCACTGGTCATGTTTTATGTACAAGGATAAGATCTCTTAGTAAATATTTGAAAATGTATTCCTGAATCTATTCTTTGACTTTTTGGGCATGAAAGTGATAAATGAAAAGGTTGAATCTGTTGCCACAAACTACATTGGGAACCTTGGTTTCTGACAACCTCTATCACCATCAGAGTTTAGGGGTTTTACATGTGGTCCAGGGAGCGAGCCAGATTAATCAATATTTACTGGTGATAGACTCGGGGTCTCATTAAGAGTCTGGTGGTCCATGGACCGCTAGACTCGTGACGCTCAGACCGCTGCCGACAGGGACAGTCCGACTGCCGTATTATGGCTGTGGTGGAGCTGCCACGGTCCAACCGACAGAACTGCCAGGCGTTGCTGGCAGTCTCATTCCACCAGGGCAGCGCTGCAAGCAGTGCTGCATCTGTGACCCACACTTCCACCAGCCTTTGCATGATGGTGCCACTGCCATGCAATGGCTGGAAAGGGGGTGCCGGGGGGCCCATGTGGGCCCCTGCTCTGCCCATGCACTTGGCATGGACAGTGTAGGGGCCCCCATGGACAGCTCAGTCACGTTTTTCACTGCCCGAATCACTGGCAGTGAGAAGCACGACTAGTGCTGATGCACCACAACATTGCCGCCGGCTCTATTATGAGCTGGCATCAATGTTGTGGTGTTTCCTGCTGGGCCAGCATTATAGGTACCGCGGAGGGACGGCTGCATATGCGGTCATCCTGATGTGGGACTTAGGCAGGCGGGGTGGGTGGGACTTCTAGAATTTTCGGGATTTAGATACTGACACCAGACCACAGCTGTCTAACATTCATCCACTATATAAATGTTTTTCACTTAGATTCACTGCATACTTTTTATTTATTTTTTGAGATCTTGAAACGCTACAGTTTCAGTCTTAATTTTAAAACTTGCTACTGTTGCAATATTCTGAGCTTTGTGTCTTTCCATTTCAGGCCTTTCTTGGCCTCCAAATGGTTAGTATGGACGGCTTAGCAATTAATGATATAAATTTCCTATAGTTTCTTTGTTTTTGTTTTTTTGGGGTGGAGCTGGAGGGTGAATCCAGGGGAGTTGGTGGGTTCTCCAAGACTGATTTTATTTATTTTTTACCCCAAGGTGCCATGTTTCTATACAGAAAACAACATTTGCAAAACTCCAAATGTAATTGAATAGTAAAAAATCCGCCTACATGACCACTTCAAACAGAAAACCTTAACCTATCTCTGCGGTGACTAAAGGGGAATAATGGTGATTTTGCGCCGGGCCCGGCCGCCTGCTTCTGCCCCAATCAGCAATGAATCTTGACTCGCTTTCGCTGGCCTTGTCTCAAATCAGCTACCTGGTGGACAATTTAACAAAGAAAAACTACCGAGCAAGCCAACAAGAAATACAGCATGTAAGTATACTGTCATAAGGTGAGTGCATGATCATACGTAAATGGGTGGGGGGAAAAGGAGTGCGGACAACAAAGGGTTGGAAGTGGTTTATGTGACTGGGCATGCCTGTTCCCTAGCACAGGTTTTGGGTGGTCATTGTTTAAATAGTTCAGACTCTGGTAAACGTATTTTTTTAAAAATGTTTTTGAATTTCATAATTAGAAAAACATACAAGCCAATGTGAGTTTCAGGTGTGAGGCAAGTATGGTATAATCGTAATGGAGCAAAATCCATGACACACCTCTACAAACCTGCATTTTACTCTACCCCAGTAACGTCATTGTCGCGATCACTCCCTCCCCCTCTGGACTCTGCACAACGAGAGATTGAAAAGCTCATGTTGACCTTGGTAATGCAGCTTGTCAACATGTAGATTTTTCCCCTAGGGGACATATCAGTATACTAGCTAGGGGTATCTGTGCCACTAAAACATTGGCCAGCACCAGCTGGTTGCGCTTTTCGTACGGTTGCTGGTGTGAATGGTGAGATCTTCTGTGCTACGGTTGGGGCAAAATATTTTTACTTCTAGAAAGCCATGATTCATTTCTTTCAACGGATATTTGTTTTGTACTGAATTGGTGCATTTTATGTAGTCCTAATGGCTCATCTCCCCGTAGGAAGGGGAGAACATCTGAGTTTACTGGGAAATTGCAGAAGTGGTTTGATTCAAATGGATAGGATTTCACCTGAGTAGGGTGTAAGTGATGAGGTTACTAAGGAAGAAAACACTGACAAAACTTTAAATTCTGACATACACCCATTCGTGCAGGTTACTTATTTAATCTATCCCAGGATAACTTCACTGCACCAAGTGGTGTTACTGTTCCAGCTGCTGAATCACAAGGTTCCATGATTGGGGACTGCACTGATGCATCACAAGAATTGGTGCAGTTTACTTTCTTTTTTTAGGGTCGAGCCTACGAGTGCATGCGCTAGCACATGTCTCGCTTGTGAGTCTGTTGTATATAGTAAAGGCTTGGAGCCCGCCTGTCACTTATTTGTTGGCTTGCATGGCACTCTTAACAGCCTCGTAGTTTGTCACTGCAGGCAAAGCATCATTTCAGTTTCTCTTTGTGGAGCACGGACCAAGCATTCATTGAATCAACTTAATCAGTGCCCATCTGCCGCTCCTGATGTGATTGAGGTAAAATGTGATATATATTTATATATATATATATATATATATATATATATATATATATATATATATATATATATATATATATTTTTTTTTTAAAAACTTTTGGTGCCCTGCAAACAGAAGGATTGTGACTGGCAAAAACGTGCAGCAGGGCAGTCGAAATAACAAAGTTAGATTTTTTTTTTTTTATTTATTTTTTTTAAATAGTTAACTTTCTTTTACTTTGTGAAGTCGTTTTTTCTAACTTTGCACTCATGTTTTCTTTTTGTTTTTGCTTGTGGGCGCTGTTTTCAAAAGATGGTTATCTTGTTCTAAATATTGCAAGGTGACATTGATTCTTAGGTGCAATTCCTGAAATGCTTCAACAGAATTGTGCGTTACACCTCAATCCACGCCACTGCAATCTACCACACTCACCCCCAGTCCTCTATCCACCCCATTCTAATCTGCCCCTCTCCAGTTGCCCACACCCGAATCTGCCCCACCTTAATCCAGAACAGCCAGCCCCAGTCTAGACTGAGCCGCCCTACTCCAATCGACCCCACCCACTCCCCCGCTCCACTATGAAATTCCACACCACTAACTCAACCCACTCCAGCCCCCTCCACCCCACTTGGACACTCTACACCACTAACTCAACGCACTCCAACCTATCCCACCCTGTGACACTCCCCCCCCCCCGACACTCCAACCCAGTCCACCCTGACACTCTGCCACTAAACTCTACTTCCCCCCCCCCACTCTACTCTACATCCCCCCCCCCCCCCCCACACACACACACACACACACACACACACACACTCTGACACACCACTAACTTTAAGCCATGGGGAACAGCTGCCACTTTTTTTTTTTATGTTTCTTTTGCTAGTATGGGTTACAATATGGCCACAGTTTCAAAGTACATGCATTGAAAATTACAATAGGTACAAATTAAAACTCTATAATCAACACAAACAATATTGAGTCTTGGATCCCAGTTCATAAACCCCTAGAATAAAGTTGCAAACTACAGTACCAAATGTTTGTGACAGTGTGTTCTATGCCTAAATTGCCTTCTGACTGGGTCAGTCCCGGTGACCCCACGAGAAGACTTTTCTCTGCTAAAACATGACCAACCGCACAAACCTGGCCAGTGGTCTTGCTCCTGCCATACTGGGCTAATTATATAATTCCTATTAGCGCTCTCCATCCATTTATCATCAGGTGGCCAAATTAGGTTACCCCCCTCTTTGAAGCACGCCTCCCCCTTCGCTCATAGGTCTTTTTCCTTATTATACATAGCCAGGAAGTGAGAGAGACGCTCTGTGAATGTTGGGGCATCTGGACTAATCCATCCAGCTGCAATACACATTCGGGCTGTAGCCATCGTCGCAAAGCACAAGTATCTTTCTGCTTTTGAGAGACCCTGTTCCCCACTGATGCTTAAGTGTTGCTTGAGGTGTAGTCTGCTCTTGAGGTTTGAGAATCATGCCAGTAAAGTCTGCAATTGTCCTGAAATAATTAAATAGTGGGCAAGACACAAACATATGTATTATATCTGTTTCCTCAGCCCCACATATGACACTTTGAATCCGGCCTCTTGTCCCATTTGAATAATTTATTAGGAGTATGATAGTTTTTTGTTTTTTTTAAACTTCTGTCTTAAAATGTTGACTTTTGAGGTTGCCGTTCAAAAGTCTCTCCTTGCAGGTCAAAAGAGAGCTCCATAGTATTGGACCTGTTGCTCCACTCACGATTCCCACCTCCTATTCTGTAACTCCAGATCATCTGCAGGTCTCTCTGTTAAGACATTGTAAATCTGCCCAATTTGGCACCCATGGACAACCATCTGTTACTGGACATTCAGCAAAGGATATTTGGTTCACATACAATTTGGTGAGAGAGCCCCGAATCTTCAGGTACTTAGAATTTCTTATGTCAGCCCAAACGTATCCTGCAACTGCTGGAAGGAGCACAATTGCCAGTTATCATTTAAATGTCACAACTTTGCAATCCTGCAAGCTTCATAGTGTTCACATATACCATCTTAAAATATACCTGGCAAGGTGGGGAAAACCCAAAGGCGGGTATTGCGGTTAAATTGGATAATATCAATCCTCCTTCTGATCTGATGCCAAACCTGAAATGCCCCAATTTTTTCTAAACCTAGTGTGTTTTTTTTTTTTTTTTTTTGGGGTGGGGGGCGGTAATGGCTTCTCTCCAAATACCTTAAACCGCTCTTTACATCAAACCCCAATGTGAGTTGGTAAATAGAGAGCAATGCAGCAGGATTGATGTTATGAGTATATCTAGTGATCAGAACTGCAAAATGCTTTAACATACATGACCAAAAATAAAGCAAAAATCGAGGTACTGCCCACCCTCCTCTGCATCTAGTGAGAATCATGTAGTTAGCTGCTCTCCTAGACTTCCTGAACTCCATATGACGCTAAAGCACAAACCTTCCAACTTGATAACCCTGCTCTGATGATTTTCCAGTGGTATAGTTCTAAATAAATATTATACTCTTTGAAGGACTGTCTTCTTTAATTAATTGCATCTCCTAAAAAATGTTAAATGCAGGTTATTAATTCTATATAGGTCTTGCTTAATCTTGCTAAGCAGTGGAGCCAGATTTATTTTGACTATCTTCTCCACACTAGATGTGAGGTCCACCCCCAGGTAAGTTACATCTTCTACCCAGCGTTGATCACCAGGATTAGGACCTTCAGTGCTCATCACTTGAGTCTTGCCCCCCCTTTATGATGGTATCCTGCAATGGCTCTGAATATGCTGGCTTCCTCTTCTATAGCTTCTAAGGCACTTTGGGGGGGTCGGATGTTACAACCAGTGTGTCGTCAGCATATGCCAACACTTTATACTGTAATTGATTCAGAGACTCTGAGCCTAATTATTGATATACAACAGAGCAATAAATGGATTGATATTAAGGGCGAATAGCACGGGCGAGCAAGGGCACCCCTGTCTTGTTCCTCTACTGATAGGAATCAGACCCAACCCTCTACTGTTGATTTTACTCTAGCCTTAGGTGCCTAATTAAAAATCCCTTAGGGATTTAATAAAGCCCGGACTGAGTCCTTTCCACCTCAATACCTCCCAAAGATCACCCCTAGAGAGATGGTCAAAGACTTTCTCTGCATCCACCAACACCAATCCCATAGATGACTTAGCAGAGGCAACTATGTCTAAAAGAGTGAATACCCTATGGCTGTGATCAGCAGTGGCCTGTCCCTTGACATCCCCATATTGATGAGAGGGAAACTGGCTTGGCTATGACATGCCCTAATTTGCAGCCCAAAACTTTGGCATAGACCTCTACATCTGCAATGATCAACAAAATGGGTTGATATGCCCCCCGATTCAGAGAGTTGCCCTTTTCCCTTTTACTTTAAAACGGTTGATACTGGTATCCATGAGGGCGGTATCACACCTCTGCCTGGGCAGCACGAAAAGTAAGAGACATGGCCTCTAGAAGCTCGGGAGAATCAACCTATGAAACTCCAAGGGGGATTTTATCATGAGCCGCTGCGCATTCTCTTCACGAGCAATCGGCTGTTCAAGAACATTCCTCACCATTCAATGAGTCCCCTTTAATTGACTTTAAGTAACAATATGAGTGAAGTATCCCCCGCGTACAGCTCTATATAGTAGTTACTAAATACTTCAAGAATCTCTGTGGTGATTTCCGTCCTCCTCCCTTGTTTATCCTCTGTGGCTTCGACCCCCTCTGCCTCCCTCTGCCTGCTACGATGTGCCAACAACCTGCGGCCAATTTCTCCATACTCATAAGTGGGCCCTGTGACTTTGATATTTGGCTGCCACCTCCATGCTATACTGACCATTCATTTTTGCCTTGATTACCAAGTTTTTCTGTGTGATTTCTCCACAATCCTGCCCTTCTTCATTAGCGTGACTGATTCGACCATGTTTGAGGAGGGCCTTGAACAGCTCCTGCATAAAATGTTTGACATGGTTTAGTTAGTTTAAAACTTGGTGTCCTCTCTTATTCCTGCTTTTAAAGAGTCCCAAACCATCTTAGAAGCAGCAGTTCACTGATGAAACAAAAACTTCATTAGCCTTTTTTTTTCTTTTTTTTTGCATGTGCACCACATAATCCTCTTCAAACAGTAGTTTCCCATCGAATGTCCAGATTCTAGGCTCTCTTTCAAAACCAACTGTTGCACAATCCAATACTTAGGGATTATGATCAGAGCGCAACCTGGGGAACCGTTTAACACCAGTCTGACCTGAAGATGCAGGGACAAAATCGAGATGTAACAACTTATTGGGGGGGGGGGGGGGGTAGGGGGGGATCAGGGTAAACCCTGGATCGTATTTCTTAAGTAATTCCCCAACCCCACTCCCCCAACTCGCTGTGATCAAACCATGGTCTTTAATTATTTGCCGAATGGCCCGATGCACTAATGGTTTCCTACCCATATACCCTGGCAAAGTTGCTACTTCCAGATTAAACGTATAAAAAACAGTTGGATCATCCAGGTAAGGGCTGTATATTGAGCAGGGTGTAATCCTCGCTGTGCAGATTCAGAGGGCCCTAATGACCCATCTACCCACTTTCAGATTTCACCCATCATCACTCAGCTTAACAGTGAGTACCCCAACTCTTCAAGCATCCTCCTTTTCTTCCATGGAACATAAGTATCTTGTATACAAACAATATCTGGCTTTATAGCCTGGAGTCCCAGGGCCATTCTACCCCTCTTACTTCTGTTATTTAAGCCACAGACATTGATTGTACACATGCATATTCTATCCTGCATTGGAAATTCCTGTAATTTCTGTCTGGGCTGCGCAACCCATAATATGTCAAGTTGAAATCATTCACACTGTCTAGGCTGCGGGTATTCAAATTGGGGAGTGAGTCCCCCCTAGTAAGGCCTAAAGGGATTCTGGGAGGGGGGGTGGGGGTGGTTCCAGGCTCTGGCCAAACAAAGCATTATGCAGATAACAGAGCTTTGTTTTATGCAGAAAACAAATTACTGCATTTTTAAAAAGGTAACGCAAATTGACTGCAATTTTTAAATAAGTCTAGGCATATTTAAGCATTGCCAATTTAATATAATAATTGGGGAAAAATTCTGAGAGGGACCTGATTCTTTTTATCCACTGGGGGTGAATGGGGAGCGGGTAGGGATGCTGCATTAAAAGTTTGAAAACTACTGGCTTAGGCTCTTTGCTCCTATTGATATGTCACTTTTCCCTAGAAGATTTGCCAGACGTATCATGCATGAGGCCCAGACCATTTCACAGCAATAGTTGTTGGGAATTGGATCACCTCGGTCTCCTGAAGAGTTCCAACCCGTGCTACACCAAAGCCAATTTCAAAGTGGCCATCGATGCTGCACACTTCCCTCCCTCCAAACAAAGACCCTTAGCTTGTCCCTTAATGACTAGTATCACCAGTGTTGAATCAGCTCTTCCTGGTCAGTCTAATGTTGGTGTACAAGACCTGTCACAAAAACACTTAGCCGGGGTCCATAATATCCAGAAATTCCGTAGCCTTGATTTCTGAGGTGAAAAATGTTGCCCTATCCTGCACTACAATCTTAAGCGTCGCTGGGTTTATTAGGTAATCCTGGACGCTCTTTTGTTAAAAGGGCTAGATCAGTTGCTTGAGGTGCCCCCTTCTTTTGACTGTTACATGGCAAAAAAGTCTGGTCTGACAAAAAAAGTATAATCATCGAAAGATCGCTTCTGGTCTGTGCGAGCCCAATCAAAAACTGCTTGATTCAACAAAAAATTTCAGAAAAATACCAGCACCGCCCTTGGCTCATCACCCTCCTGGAGTCGCTGATTTCTTAGTTGGAAGTGGAATCTATAGGCTTGCTGGACCTCTGCTTCCCAATCCCACTCAAGGTTCTAGGAAAGCACACTTATAAAAGCCTGACTATATTTGTGAGTGTCCTCTCCCTCTGATCACTCAGGGATGCCCAGCACGCTTAGATTATTCCACCTTAATCTATTTTCAAAGTCCTCAAGTTTCCACTGGGCATCGGACATTAGAGTCTATTCTCGTTTCTAGGTCACCCTTCCTCTCCAAAAACTCAGAACGGGTCTTAGCCACCTGCTGGATAGGCCCTTGCAATCTCCGAGAAACAGTTTGGCACTTGCAGCTGTCCGCCCAAGTCTCTTACCAGTGAACCGTAATGCTCTGGTAAATTGCGTCCAAAGAAACTGGGTCAGGAGTGTCCTGAGATGGAGCACCCCCTCTGGAGGTGTTTTCCCTCCAAACATGGCAGCACATAGTAGCCCCATAGCAGTTCTCTGCCTTTAATAGCTAGCTTGGCCCAAGCGCTTTCCTTTTTGCAGCTTGATTCCCCTCTTTAACAGTGTCCGATAAAGCAGGTTGGGCATCAAGGGGCACTAATTGACTCCCATCCCCACCACCCAGACTGCCCATGCTACTTGTTGCACTCCCCGAGCTCCTCCTGCCATGCCTAAACATTGATTCGTCTTCTCCCCAGTCACTCATCAGAGAAAAAAATGCTCCACCATGTCCACCTCTGTACTCTGCTTTATCTGTGCCATGTCACTAGTAACTGCTGGCACTGTTCTCAAGGGCTCCACAGAATTTGGCATGCTCAGTTAGGCCCCCAACTGTGCCCACTGCACCCACTGTAGACTGGATCAGCAACGTCCTTACCAGATCTGATTCCAGCTGCCATCCCCCCTTGTGCAGCCATGCCACTCTCACCTCCAGTATTCTGCTATACTGTGCTTAGTGATGCGGTGAACTCCTCTTCTGATTGTCCACCCCCAAAAGGGAGATGCTGCTGCCACTGTGCCAGCTGTCTCCACAAGCCCTGGAGAGCCACCCAACCGCAGACCAAGGGCGTACTCAACTGGCACTTAATGTATGGGATAGGAGCCGGAGGCAGCTACAGAAGCTACCTGCTCCCTGCTGTGAGATAACCCCCCTCCCAAAAAAGTAAACCACTGTATTGATCAAGGCAGGGTTTTGGTTAAGGTTAAAAACAAAAAACTAGGAGTGAACAGAGAGGTGATGCTCAATCACTCTTACTAATAACATATGATAGAGGATGAAGGAATTACCCTCAGTCTCTTTCGAAGGTCAGCATGTTTCGCGCCTAAAGGGTCCATACGGATCCGAGGGTGCTTCATCAGGACCAAAAAAACCAAAACCACCTCCTCAATAGTAGATAAAGACTGCAATGTGTGTAGAAAAATAAGTGTGACAGTCACATACTCACAGAACAAATCTACACTTCAAACTAGTATGTAGAAGGAGACCATCCCAATTTAAGGACCGGGCTCCATAGGGACAGGCGTGCCGTAGGACTGGCTATGTTTGTTGGTAACAGTCCTGCATTTGAAGACCTACCCAGAGGACGCGTCCCTGAAACCAACATTTAAACCTCACACACCAACCAGTATGCATGATCCTCATACTGTCCCCTGTTTCCACTCAATGTTTGTTAGCCTGCTGTGCAAAAAGCACGATGGCATGGATGCCCATGTGCATTTCGTGGTAAGGATGGAGCCACTAGACACCCTGTGTCAAACACCACGTGAAATATCCAAACTCTGCACTAGATGGCAGGAGTACGTAGAGCATACGAATCTTCCTGTTGCATTGGTGCATTCCAGTTGCTTTGGTGCATTCCAGTGTAGCGACTGTATCAAAGTAAATCTGTTGTTCTAGAGATTGTTTACAGCTGCTGAGTCTCTGGGTTTGCTTTAAGGGATCTTGTTTGAGCAAGATGGTTTTTGATGAAGCCAAAGTCTTTCAGCATGTGGCTGTTTATAATTTACTGTGGGATCTATAATGGCATTCAAGCAACACACACAAATGGTCTGTTTGCTGATGGTCTATATCCTTTGGAATGGGCCTGAAAATGTATACAAGGTAGAAGCATTGGATGAGTAGAGATGAGCGTTCAGTAATGTTGTAATTCTTAAACTTTCTGAACTGGTAGTTACGTTTGAACTCTACTACACATAGAAAAAACTTGAACTGCCCAATCTAAATCTGCCTTGGTGGTACTGCCTTGAGGCAGTAATCTAGCACCACCTGGTGCCTTTGAGTGAAGTCAAGGTAGTGGTATTTCGTTTGTATTTGCTCCTAATTATTGCATTGACAATGAGACTTAAGATGAGGGGGGGGGGTAAAAGATTGTGTTAGCTTAGTTGTAAAGCGGGTGTGGGGAGTAGAAAACAAGGGGGTAAAATTGTAACACTGGTCCTAATATAGAGGGACTGTCTTATTCTGTTATCACTTACTCAAAGTAAAATAACAAGTTATGCCCTTCACACATCTCTGGATTGCTGTAAAGTAAACAGGGCTTTTATCCAGACAAGTGTCTGGATAAAAGGTCACAGGGACATCCTGTTGAACATTTGAGGTTTTCTTCCGTGCATATTTTTTTTTTTTTTTTTGGTGATGGATATTTGTAATAGCTAACTTTCTTTTCTTTATAATAATGCATTAACCACTTTTTTTATTTTGAGTATTCTCAGGAAATCTTGGAGTAAAACCTGTATTCCATTATCCTTGGCTGTCTCATGTCAATTGGTCCCGACTAATTCTCGAGATCCCAGAGTGTATCTGAACCATGGACCTTAAATTAATATTGGCTATAGTGCCATGTTAAATACTGGTGCTTGAGAAGGTTTGTAAGACTTTGGTGGCTATTGTAACTGTTGCATCAGTATTCAGTGTAAGATAGTTCCTTTATATGCATTCCTTGAAGGAACGGAATAGAGTAGATATAAACAATATCCACTGAAAACAGCAATTGTTGAGCTATGCATCCCAGAGCATGCTAGACATCACTGAAAGCTTTGGCGTGAAAGTGCGTTTGGTGCACAGAAGACGCTGCAGAGTACGATTGAAAGGTTTATGTGATCTGTGGGAATAGGGTGGCATTAAGGCCACGGTCTGGCATTGGTGGTCACTTCTCATGGGTCATTGAGTTTTGTTCACAGTCTGCTCGTGACCCAATCGTTCAAAGCTAGAGAGTCCAAAGTGCAAAGGGTTGCTGCCACCCACCAGTGACCATGCTACACACAGTTGAAGTGGTCTCCGACTTAAGCACACCTGTTACAAACGGCAGTACTGGGTTTGACTGAGATGTTTGCATTGGAAATTATGAGTAGGTTACTTTAACAGTTGTTTTGAAATGCTAGGCTATTAACCTGAAACTTCTTGGTTTTAGAAAGCACGTTCTTTTGGAAGTAAATAGCTAACTTTCATTACCTTTTTAGGTTGAGCACAAGTGATCTGACGTGTTGTAATGCATCTGTGGACTTTTAACCACACTCATCACTATCACTTGTTTATGGGCTTGCCTTTCAAAAATCCTTTATTGGTAAATGCTTTACGTTTGTTCCTCCTTGGGGCAGTTTTTTTTATTTTTATTTTTTTTAATTATTTTTTTTAAACCGCCTTGGCCATCTACCCTTTTACATGGATAATTGTATATTTGCTGATACTTTTGACTGTGAGCGAACTTCTTTTTCTTTTTATGTCCCTCCCACACGCTTCACTTCGGCCGTGGTGCTTTGAATTGTCTTGCTTAAGTCGACTGTTTTACTTTTCATTTTCAATTTGTGTCAAAAGTCCAGTTAGGAATTTACAACGATAATGGCTCTAATGCGAGACCCATTGCATTGCAAATGCTTGTTTCACTTGCGTCTGTAATCTGAGACTCAGCCGCAAGTTCAAAAAGGACTACTGTGTAATGTGATATGCAGTACCACTTATGGCTTTTAAACCAGGTTGACATCTGGGAATTACTATATTTCCTTTTTTTTTTTTAAACATAAACGTCTTAAAGTGTAGCAATGGTCCGAAGCTGGAGCATCAGTTGTTGCCTTTCTGCTTTTTCATCGCTATGCCCAACCACCCATGCTTGAGAATTAGTTAATCCTGGGTGTGATCTATTACTTTGTAGTGTTCTAGGCCATATAGGTAGCAATTTCCCCACAGTCTGTAGAGCACTCTACTTCCCCCTTCTACTACGCTGAGGTGATTGGCTTTTAATTCTTCTCTGAAGTCCTACTTGGAAAGCAGCCAACCAGATGTTCTTGGAGAAAATGTGTGGGGTTCTTGCCTTGTGTGTGGTATGTTGAGTTGTGTGGGAGCAGGAAATTATGCACAGGTAAGGACATCAGTGGATCTGTTCAAAATGATTTACCTGCTAATAGTCTTCATCCACTTTTGACCTATAAGGGACAGCTTGCATGTTCTGGTTTTCTGGCATCCCTCCTCTCGATGAGGGCTGTGGTAAATTCACCTTTATCCTCTAGCACACTAAAGCTTAACCTTTTTGTGTACTGTGCTGGCTGTTGCATCGAAATCAAGCAAATGTGGTTCATATTGTTACTTAAATCTTCAAATCACACTGATTAGTTTTGCCTACAAAGACATGCCTATGAAAGTAGAGCGCTGAATGGGATTGTCTCTTGACGGTCTCCTCTTGTGCTAGGGGTGTGTTTGGCTTCTTGCCAGTGTCCGATAGTGAAAAAAATAAATATATATATGTGTTCGATGGCATGTGTAGCTGCAGATACACATGCTGTGCATTATCCTGCCATCTAGTGTTGGGCTCGGAGTGTTACAAGTTGTTTTTCTTCGAAGAAGTCTTTTCGAGTCACAAGACCGAGGGACTCCTCCCTTTCGGCTCCATTGCGCATGGGCGTCAACTCCATGTTAGATTGTTTTCTTTCCGCCATCGGGTTTGGACGTGTTCCTCTTTGCCTCGCTGGGGCCTGGTCGGCCCGACCGTGTCCATCTTCAAACCTCATGGACCAGACCCTCTTCCGCTTCTGCCACACTAAGTATCCTTATACAGACCAACACCTGGTCTGTAATCTGGGTTTCTTCCCCAAACACAAAGTGGATACTTGCAAGGCCTGTCGGGCATTTCGATCCAAGAAGACACTGCGGGATCGCAGAGCTCGAAGACTTCAGATGGCGTCGACACCGGCCGGACACACCTCCGAAGAAGAGGAGACATTCTCCATTCGAGATTTGGACTCGGACTAGTCCGAGAGTGGGCAGCCGAAGACGCAGCAAACCGTGAGTAAACCAGCCCTGGCAAAAACTCACTCGAAAATCATGAAGGCCAAGGGGACGCCACAGGCCACGGCTTCACCCGAAAACACGGTGACCAAACATTGGCACCGAAAAAGGCCTCCCAGCAGCCGAAAACATCAGACTCCGGTCGAGATACCGGCTCCGAACAGACTCGACACAGAGTTCGGCACACCAAAAGTCAAAAAGGTTTCCTCTGAGCCGAAAACGACTGTCAAAGATTTCGGCCCCGAAACATGCATCCTCGGAGCCAAAACAAAGCTCCTTTACAGAGGAACAAAGCCTTTCAACACACTTACAAGGCCACAGATTTGAACAAGAGATGGGCATGGGAGAGCCTGACCATACCCAAAGGAGGCTCCATATCCAAAAGGACACGGGGAAAATCAGAACTCTTCCTCCAATCAAAATGAAGCGGAAGCTCTCATTCCAAGAGGTGGAAATGCAGCCGAAGGCGAAAGTGGCAAAAGAGAAACCACCACAATTTTCATCACAACAATTGCCAATACAGTCGCCACATCTGTCCCTGGTAGCAACACCCCCAATGATGCAGTCACCAACGCACACAGGGATGAGCCAAGATGACCCGGATGCATGGGATTTGTATGATGCACCGGTCTCTGACAATAGTCCCGAATGCTACCCGGCAAAACCGTCACCACCTGAAGACAGTACTGCTTACATGCAGGTGGTTTCCAGGGCAGCTACAATTCATAATGTAGCATTGCATGAAGAGCATATAGAAGAGTACTTCCTGTTCAACACCCTGTCCTCTTCGCACAGCCAATACCAAAGCTTGCCAATGCTGCCAGGCATGTTAAAACACGCTAAACAGGTGTTTCAGGACCCAGTCAAAGGCAGAGCCTTCACACCTAGGGTGGAGAAGAAATATAAACCTCCCCCTACTGACCCTGTGTACATCACACAACAGTTAACTCCAGATTCGGTGGTAGTAGGAGCAGCCCGGAAGAGGCGAACTCACAAACTTCTGGAGATGCACCACCGCCCGACAAAGTCGGAAATTCTTCTGGCAAGATACGACAGGGCACATTGGGATGAAATGCAACATCTCATTCTACACCTTCCCAAAGAGCTCCAGAAACGTGCCCAACAGGTTGTCGAGGAGGGCCAAACTACCTCCAACAACCAAATAAGGTCGACTATGGACTCAGCAGACACGGCGGCCAGAACAGTAAACACGGCGGTAACCATTCGGAGACACGCATGGCTACAGACCTCCGGATTTAAACCCGAAAATCAGCAGGCTGTGCTAAATATGCCATTCAATGAAAAACAATTTTTTGGGCCGGAGGTGGATACAGCGATAGGAAAAACTTAAAAAAGACACGGACACGGCCAAAGCCATGGGCGCGCTCTACTCCCCACATAGCAGAGGCACTTTTAGAAAGCCGCAGTTTAGAGGGGGGTATCGGGCCCAGACCACAGAGCCTTCCACCTCATAAGTCAGACTCACATATCAGGGACAATATCAAAGAGGAGGATTTTGAGGACAATATAGGGGTGGACAGTTCCCTAAACCAAGAGGGAAATTCCAGAGCCCAAAAACCCCACAAACTAAACAGTGACTTCAATGTCACAAACATCCACCACACAACACCGGTGGGAGGGAGACTCACAGATTTTTACCACAACTAGGAACACATAACTACGGACGCATGGGTCCTAGCCGTTATCCAACATGGTTATTGCATAGAATTCCTACATTTGCCACCAGATGTGCCTCCAAGAGCACACTATGTCCAAACAACACTTAGACCTGTTACAACTAGAAGTCCAAGCACTGTTACAAAAAGAAGCAATAGAAATAGTACCCAACTATCAAAAAGGAACAGGGGTTTGCACCCTGTATTTCCTAATCCCAAAAAAGGACAAAAGACTGAGACCCATATTAGACCTCAGAACACATAGGGGGTTATTACAACTTTGGAGGAGGTGTTAATCCGTCCCAAAAGTGACGGATATACCACCAGACGTATCCAGACCAGAACACTGAATCTTTACATCAAATCAGATCACTTTCACATGGTGACACTTCAAGATGTGATTCCCTTGCTGAAACACCAAGACTACATGGCAACATTAGATCTCAAAGATGCTTATTTCCATATACCCATACATCCTTCCCACGGGAAATACTTGAGGTTTGTAATCCAAGGCGTGCATTTCCAATTCAAAGTGTTACCATTCGGCATAACAACGGCCCCAAGGGTATTCACAAAATGCCTTGCAGTAGTAGCCGCTCATATAAGGAGACAGCACATGCACGTATTCCCCTACTTAGACGACTGGTTAATAAAAACCAGCACTCAACAACAGTGTCTGCTTCACACACAATATGTTATTGAAACTCTACACAAACTAGGGTTCTCTATAAATTACCAAAAATCACATCTAGAACCGTGTCAAATACAACAATACTTGAGCGCAACAATCAACACACAAAAGGGGATTGCCACTCCAAGTCCACAAAGGGTAAAAGCCTTCCAAAATGTAATACTAAACATGTACCCAAACCAACACTATCAAGTGAGGTTTGTAATGAAACTCCTAGGCATGTCTTCATGCACAGCCATTGTCCCAAACGCAAGACTACACATGCGACCCTTACAACAGTGTCTAGCAACACAATGGACACATGCACAGGGTCAACTTCAAGATCTAGTGTTGATAGACCGCCAAACACTTCTCGCTTCAATGGTGGAATCCTATAAATTTAAACCAAGGGCGGCCATTCCAAGACCCAGTGCCTCAGTACGTGATCACAACAGATGCTTCCATGATAGGGTGGGGAGCACACCTCAACCAGCACAGTATACAGGGACAATGGGATGTTCAACAGAGGCAACTGCATATAAACCATTTAGAGCTGTTAGCAGGGTTTCTAGCATTGAAAGCATTTCAACCTCCTATTAGTCCACAAACACATTCTTGTCAAAACAGACAACATTACAACAATGTATTATTTAAACAAACAAGGAGGGACACACTCATCACAACTGTGTCTCTTCGCACAAAAGATTTGGCATTGGGCAATTCACAATCGCCTAATAGCACAATACATCCCAGGGATTGAAAACCAGTTGGGCGACAATCTCAGTCGAGCTCACCAACAAACACACAAATGGGAAATTTATCCCCAGATACTACAAACTTACTTTCTACGCTGGGGAATACCAGAAATAGACCTATTTGCAACAAAAGAAAACGCAAAATGCCAAAACTTGGCGTCCAGGTATCCACACCCTCAGTCCAAGGGCAAATGCTTTATGGATGAGTTGGTCAGGGATATTTGCCTATGCTTTTCCCCCTCTCCTTCCTTATCTTGTAAACAAATTGAGTCAAAACAGACTCAAACTAATACTGATAGCACCAACCTGGGCTCGCCAACCATGGTACACAACACTACTAGACCTGTCAGTAGAACCTCATCTCAAACTACCAAACAGACCAGATCTGTTAACTCAACACAAGCAACAGATCAGACACCCGAATCCAGCATTGCTCAGTCTAGCAATCTGGCTCCTGAAGTCTGAGTTTGGACATTTAGACCTTACACAAGAATGTATGGAGGTCATTAAGCAAGCTAGAAAACCTACTACAAGACATTGTTGCGCAAACAAATGTAAAAGATTTGTTTATTATTGCCAATAATCAAATTCAACCACTACACGCTTCTGCAGAAAACATCGTAAGCTATTTATTACACATACAAAAATCAAACCTAGCCTTTTCTTCTATCAAAATACATCTCACAGCAATATCTGCAGATTACACATTCAACATTACTCTTTAGAATCCCAGTTATCAAAGCATTTATTGAGGGTTTAAAGAATCATACCCCTCAAGAACACCACCAATTCCCTTGTGGAACCTCAATATTGTATTAACACGACTCATGGGTCCACCATTTGAACCCATGCACTCTTGTGAGATGCAATACTAAACCTGGAAAGTAGCCTTTCTAATAGCTATCACATCTCTTAGAGTAAGTGAAATTCAAGCATTCACTATACAAGAACCCTTTATACAAATACATAAACATGAAGTGGTTCTCCGTACAAATCCAAAGTTTTTACCAAAAGTTATATCGCCGTTCCACCTAAACCAAATAGTGGAACTCCCAGTCCTTTTTCCACAACCAGACTCAGTAGCCGAAAGAGCCTTACATACGTTAGACATCAAAAGAGAATTAATGTATTACATTGATAGAACAAAACAATGTCGCAAGACAAAACAATTGTTTGTAGCCTTTCAAAAACCTCATGCAGGAAATCCAATATCCAAACAAGGCATTGCCAGATGGATAGTGAAATGTATTCAGACCTGCTATATTAAAGCAAAAAGAGATCTGCCTATTACACCCAAAGGCGCACTCCACTAGGAAAAAAGGCGCCACAATGGCCTTTCTAGGAAGTATACCTATGACAGAAATCTGTAAGGCAGCCACATGGTCTACGCCTCATACATTCACAAAACATTACTGTGTAGATGTGTTAAACACAACAAGCCACAGTAGGCAGGCTGTATTAAGAACATTATTTCCAACAACTTCAACTCCTACAGGCCAAGGCACCCCTTTTGGGGAGATAACTGCTTACTAGTCTATGCACAGCATGTGTATCTGCAGCTACATATGCCATCGAACGGAAAATGTCACTTACCCAGTGTACATCGGTTTGTGGCATGAGACGCTGAAGATTCACATGAGCCCTCCTGCCTCCCCGGGAGCCTGTAGCCGTTATAAGTTGATGAAACTTGTACATTTGTAAACATATCATATTTTATACACATTATGTACATACATACTCACTCCATTGCATGGGCACTATTTCTAGCATACACAACTCCTACCTCACCCTCTGCGGGGAAAACAATCTAAGATTGAGTTGACACCCATGCGCAGTGGAGCCGAAAGGGAGGAGTCCCTTGGTCTCGTGACTCGAAGACCTCTTCGAAGAAATACAACTTGTAACACTCTGAGCCCAACACTAGATGGCAGGATAATGCACAGCATGTGAATCTGCAGCGTCTCATGCCACGAACAGATGTACACTGGGTAAGTGACATTTTCCATATATCTATCTATCTGTGTTGGTGCAGTGTGTATGTGTGTGTGTATATATATGTTCGATGGCATGTGTAGCTGCAGATACACATGCTGTGCACATCCCGCCATCTAGTGTTGGGCTCAGAGTGTTACAAGCTGTTTTTCTTCGAAGAAGTCTTTTCGAGTCACGAGATCGAGGGACTCCTCCCCTTTCGGCTCCATTGTGCATGGGCGTCGACTCCATCTTAGATTGTTTTTTTTCCGCCATCGGGTTCGGACGTGTTCCTTTTCGCTCCGTGTTTCGGGTCGGAAAGTTAGTTAGAATCTTGAAAAAATCGTCAGTATTGTTTGCTTTCGGTATTGGGTTAGTTACAACAGATAGACACCGACTTTTAAAGAGCTCCGGTGGCCCTTCGGGGTTTTTTCGATTCCCCTGTCGGGCCTGGTCGGCCCGGCCACGTGTCTCTTCAAGGCTGATGGAACGGACCCCATTCCGCTTCTGCCCAAAATGTCACAACAAGTATCTGTATACAGATCAGCACCTGGTCTGTAACTTGTGTTTGTCTCCAGAGCACAAGGAAGATACTTGTGAAGCCTGTCGAGCGTTTCAGTCGAGGAAGACCTTAAGAGACCGAAGAGCTAGAAGACTGCAGATGGCGTCGGCGCCGACAGGACAAGGGCATTTCGAGGAGGAAGAAGAAACCTTCTCCATTCAGGAGTGGGACTCAGACGAGCTTGATCCCGAAGAAACATCGAAAACCGTGAGTAAGACGTCGAAACATAAAACTCATGAGAAGACCACAAAAGCCCAGGGGACGCCACCGCCAACAGGCCATGGCTTAACCCAAAAATTAGGTGACCGATCATCGGCACCGAAAAAGGGCATGCTTGTGTCGAAGTCATCCGACTCCAGTCGAGATACCGAGACAGCGGCTCCGAGCAAGTTCAGCACCGAGACAGTGGCACCGAAATGGGTCGGCACCGAGATACCACGACGCCGAAAATAAAGAAGGTTTCGTCGGAGCCCAAAAAGGCGACAGAAAAGGTTTTGATTCCGAAACATCCAGCCTCGGAAACGAAAACAGGTTCCTACACAGAGGAACAGGGGTTGTCCTCCCAAATGCAAGGACATAAGTTCGGACAAGAACTTGAATCAATGGAGCCAGACTACACTCAAAGGAGGCTCCACATTCAAAAGGACACAAGGAAGATAAGCACTCTTCCCCCAATTAAAATGAAAAGAAGACTTGCCTTTCAAGAAAAGGACAAGCAGCCACAGGCAAAGGTGGCAAGACAAACAACTCCGCCACCATCTCCACCACCATCAATGCACACATCACCGGTAGCCACTCAGCCACTGATGCAATCCCCGACTCATACTGCTATGAGTCAAGATGATCCCGACGCATGGGACCTTTATGATGCTCCGGTATCAGATAACAGCCCAGACTGTTACCCTGCGAGACCGTCGCCACCTGAAGACCGTACATCCTACACGCAGGTGGTCTCGAGCAGCTGCTTTTCATAACGTCACCTTGCATGCAGAACCAATTGAGGATGACTTTTTGTTTAATACACTATCCTCCACTCATAGCCAATATCAAAGCTTACCTATGCTCCCTTGAATGCTTAAACACTCCAAACAAGTATTTCAGGATCCTGTGAAAGGCAGGGCAATAACTCCAAGGGTGGACAAAAAGTACAAGCCACCGCCAACGGACCCTGTTTATATTACGCAGCAATTAACACCAGACTCTGTGGTTGTTGGGGCAGCTCGCAAGAGAGCAAACTCTCACACCTCGGGAGACGCTCCACCTCCAGACAAGGAGAGTTGCAAATTCGACGCTGCAGGGAAAAGGGTTGCAGCACAAGCAGCAAACCAATGGCGCATTGCCAACTCACAAGCACTTCTGGCAAGATACCATAGAGCTCATTGGGACGAAATGCAGCATTTCATAGAACACTTATCCAAAGAGTTCCAGAAAAGGGCACAACAAGTGGTGGAGGAAGGACAAAGTATCTCAAATAATCAGATACGGTCCTCAATGGATGCAGCAGATACAGCTGCAAGGATAGTAAATACTGCAGTAACAATAAGGAGACACGCATGGTTGCATACGTCAGGATTCAAGACGGAAATACAACAAGCCTTGCTGAATATGCCTTTTAATGAACAACAGTTGTTTGGGCCGGAGGAGGACACGGCTATCGAGAAACTTAAAAAAGACACTGATACGGCAAAATCCATGGGCGCACTCTACTCCCCACAGAGCAGAGGCACATTTCGCAAGACACAATTTAGAGGGGGGTTTCGAGGTCAACCTACGGAAGCCACAACATCACAAGCAAGGCCCACTTATCAAAGCCAAAATCAGCAGGGAAGTTTTCGGGGGCAATATAGAGGGGGACGATTCCAAAAGAATAGAGGGAAGTTCCAAAGTCCCAAAACTCCACAAAACAAACAGTGACTTACATGTCACAAATCCCCAACACACAACACCAGTGGGGGGAGACTAACCAAGTTCTACAAAAACTGGGAGGAAATAAGACTTGTGGGTCCTAGCCATTATTCAGCATGGTTATTGCATAGAATTTCTAGAATTCCCTTCAAGTGTCCCACCGAAAACACACAACATGTCAAAACAACACATAGATCTTCTACAAATAGAAGTTCAGGCGTTGTTGCAAAAAGATGCAATAGAGTTAGTACCAATTCATCAGAGAGGAAGAGGAGTCTACTCACTGTACTTTCTCATACCAAAAAAGACAAAACTCTAAGACCTATATTAGATCTCAGAACATTAAATATCTACATCAAATCAGATCACTTTCACATGGTGACACTGCAGGACGTAATACCTTTGCTCAAACAAGATTACATGACATTAGACCTAAAGGATGCGCACTTCCATATACCAATACATCCTTCACACAGAAAGTACTTAAGGTTTGTATTCCAAAGGGTACATTACCAATTCAAAGTGTTGCCATTCGGGATAACAACTGCGCCAAGAGTTTTTACAAAATGCCTGGCAGTAGTGGCTGCTCATATCAGAAGACAGCAAATACATGTGTTCCCGTATCTAGACGATTGGTTAATAAAAACCAACACACAGGAACGGTGCTCACAACCCACAAAGTATGTCATAGAAACCCTTCACAAACTAGGTTTCTCACTCAACTACAAGTCACACCTCCAAACGTGTCAAGTACAACAATACTTAGGAGCAACGATCAACACAACAAAAGGGATTGCCACTCCAAGTCCACAAAAGGTACAAGCATTTCACAATGTAATACAGGCCATGCACCCAAAACAAAAGGTACAGGTCAAAATAGTGATGAAACTACTAGGCATGATGTCCTCATGCATAGCCATTGTCCCAAACGCAAGATTGCACATGCTGCCCTTACAACAATGCCTAGCATCACAGTGGTCACAGGCACAGGGTCAACTTCAAGATCTAGTGTTGATAGACCGCCAAACATACACCTCGCTTCAATGGTGAAACACTATAAATTTAAGCAAAGGGCGGCCTTTCCAAGACCTAGTGCCTCAACACGTAATAACAACGGATGCCTCATGATAGGACACCTCAACCAACACAGCATACAAGGACAATGGGACCCTCAACAGAAACAGTTTCTCATAAATCACTTAGAATTACTGGCAGTATTTCTCGTGTTGAAAGCTTTTCAACCGATAATAACACACAAACACATTCTTGTCAAAACAGACAACATGACAACGATGTATTATCTGAACAAACAGGGAGGAACACACTCAACACATTTGTCTTCTGGCACAGAAAATTTGGCATTGGGCGATTCACAACCACGTTCGCCTAATAGCGCAGTTCATTCCAGGAATTCAGAACCAGTTAGCAGACAATCTCTCTCGGGATCACCAACAGATCCACGAATGGGAGATTCAACCCCAATTTCTAAACACTTACTTCCAAAGATGGGGAACACCACAGATCTATTTGCAACAAAAGAAAATGCAAAATGCCAAAACTTCGCATCCAGGTACCCACAGGATCAGTCTCAGGGCAATGAGTTATGGATGAGTTGGTCAGGGATATTTGCATACGATTTTCCCCCTCTCCCACTCCTTCCATAACTAGTAAACAAATTGAGTCAAAACAAACTCAAACTCATAAGAATAGCACCAACTTGGGCAAGGCAACCATGGTACACAACACTACGAGACCTTTCAGTAGTGCCTCATGTCAAACTGCCAAACAGACCAGATCTGTTAACTCAACACAAACAACAGATCAGACACCCAAATCCTGCATCACTGAATCTAGCAATTTGGCTCCTGAAATCTTAGAATTCGGACATCTAGACCTTTCACATGAATGTATGGAGGTCATAAAACAAACCTACAACAAGACATTGCTATGCAAATAAATGGAAACAATTTGTTTATTACTGCCATAATAATCCAATTCAACCCTTACACGCATCTGCAAAAGACATCGTAAGCTACTTACTGCACTTACAAAAATCAAAGCTAGCTTTTGCATCCATTAAAATACATCTCACCGCAATTTCAGCTTATCTGCAAATTACGCATTCGACTTCACTCTTTAGGATCCCAGTCATAAAGGCTTTTATGGAGGGCCTAAAAAGAATTATACCACCAAGAACACCACCAGTTCCTTCATGGAACCTCAACATTGTCTTAACACGACTCATGGGTCCACCGTTTGAACCCATGCACTCATGTGAGATACAATACTTAACGTGGAAAGTTGCGTTTCTCATTGCCATCACGTCTCTAAGAAGAGTAAGTGAAATACAGGCATTTACCATACAAGAACCCTTTATTCAAATACACAAGCATAAAGTAGTTTTACAAACTAATCCAAAGTTCTTACCAAAAGTCATATCACCGTTTCACTTAAATCAAACTGTAGAACTACCAGTGTTCTTTCCAGAACCAGATTCTGTAGCTGAGAGCACTACATACATTAGACATCAAAAGAGCTTTAATGTACTACATTGATAGAACAAAACAAATACGGAAAACAAAACAACTGTTCGTTGCTTTTCAAAAACCTCATACAGGGAATCCAATATCCAAACAAGGCATTGCCAGATGGATTGTTAAATGTATTCAAACCTGTTATCTCAAAGCAAAAAGAGAACTGCCTATAACACCAAAGGCACATTCAACTAGGAAGAAAGGTGCTACTATGGCCTTTCTAGGAAACATTCCAATGACTGAAATATGTAAGGCAGCCACATGGTCTACGCCTCATACGTTTACCAAACATTACTGCGTAGATGTGTTAACAACACAACAAGCCACAGTAGGACAAGCAGTACTACGAACTTTAATTCAAACAACTTCAACTCCTACAGGCTGAACCACCGCTTTTGGGGAGATAACTGCTTACTAGTCTATGCACAGCATGTGTATCTGCAGCTACACATGCCATCGAACGGAAAATGTCACTTACCCAGTGTACATCTGTTCGTGGCATGAGACGCTGCAGATTCACATGCGCCCACCCGCCTCCCCGGGAGCCTGTAGCCGTTTAGAATTTGTAAATATATCACTTTAAACCACATTATGTACATACAGTTTTACTCCATTGCATGGGCACTATTACTATAATACACAACTCCTACCTCGCCCTCTGCGGGGAAAACAATTTAAGATGGAGTCGACGCCCATGCTCAATGGAGCCGAAAGGGGAGGAGTCCCTCGATCTTGTGACTCAAAGACTTCTTCGAAGAAAAACAACTTGTAACACTCCGAACCCAACACTAGATGGCGGGATGTGCACAGCATGTGAATCTGCAGCGACTAATGCCACGAACAGATGTACACTGGGTAAGTGACATTTTCCATTTATACATGTATGTTCGATGGCATGTGTAGCTGCAGATACACATGCTTTGCACATCCCGCCATCTAGTGTTGGGGTTGGAGTGTTACAAGTTGTTTTTCTTCGAAGAAGTCTTTGCGAGTCACGAGATCGAGGGACTCCTCCCCTTTCGGCTCCATTGTGCATGGGCGTCGACTCCATCTTAGATTGTTTTCTTTCCGCCTTCGGGTTTGGACGTGTTCCTTTTCGCTCCACGTTTCGGTTCGGAAAGTTAGTGAAAATCTCGGAAATTTAGACGGTATTGTTTACGTTCGGTATCGGGTTAGTTACAACAGATCGAGACCGAATTTTGAAGAGCTCCGGTGGCCCTTCGGTGTTTTCGATTCCCCGGCGGGGCCTGGTCGGCCCGACCACATGCGTCTTCAAGGCTAATGGAACGGACCCCATTCCGCTTCTGCCCCAAATGTCACAACAAGTATCCTTATACAGATCAGCATCTGGTCTGTAATTTGTGTTTGTCTCCAGAACACAAGGAGGGAGGATACCGGTGAGGCCTGTCGAGCGTTTCGGTCCAGAAAGACCTTAAGGGACCGAAGAGCAAGAAGACTACATATGGCGTCGGTGCTGACAGGACAAAAACACATGGAGGAAGAAGAGGAAGCCTTCTCCATTGAGGATTCGGACTCTGAAGAGGTCGATCCTGAACAGACGCTGAAAACTGTGAGTAAGACGTCGATACACAAAACTCACGCAAAGATCACAAAAGCCCAGGGGACGCCACCGCCAGCAGGCCATGGCTTAACCCGAAAAATAGGTGACCGAGCATCGGCACCGAAAAAGGGCATGCATGTGTCGAAGTCATCTGACTACGGTCGAGATACTGGCACAGAGCAGACGAGACACCAGGACAGAGCAATCTCGGCACCGAGAGAGCGGCACCGAAGCAAGTCGGCACCGAGAGATCACTACGCCGAAGAGAAAAAAAGTGTTGTCGGAACTGAAAAAAGCAGCCGAAAAGTTTTCGGTACCTAAACATGTGGCCTCTGAACCGAAAACAAGTTCCTACACAGAGGAACAAGGCCTGTCCTCACAAATGCAAACACATAGATTTGGACAGGAGCTAGAGACCATGGAGCCAGATTACACACAAAGAAGGCTCCACATTCAAAAGGAGACAGGGAAGATCAGTACTCTCCCTCCAATACGAATGAAACAGAAACTTGCCTTCCAAGAGAAAGACAAGCAGCCACAGGCAAAGGTGGCAAGACAAGTTACCCCACCACCATCTCCACAACGCTCACCACAACCATCACCGGTAGCCACTCCACCAATGATGCAGTCCCCAACTCATACAGTGATGAGTCGGGATGATCCAGACGCGTGGGATCTTTATGATGCACCAGTGTCAGATAACAGTCCCGAGTGTTATCCAGCTAGACCGCCACCACCCGAGGACTCTACTGCCTAGACACAGGTGGTGTCGAGCAGCGGTGTTTATTAATGTCGGCCTGCATGCAGAGCCAATTGAAGACGACTTTCTATTTAACACACTGTCGTCCACACATAGCCAGTACCAGAGCCTCCCCATGCTACTTGGAATGCTAAAACACTCCAAACAAGTGTTTGAGGAGCCTGTCAAAGGAAGGGCCATAACTCCAAGGGTGGAGAAAAAATATAAACCGCCACCAAAGACCCTGTGTACATCACACAACAGTTAACACCAGACTCAGTGGTAGTAGGTGCAGCACGCAAGAGGGCGAACTCACACACCTCAGGAGATGCACCACTTCCAGACAAAGAGTCGTAAGTTCGCGGCTGGGAAAAGAGTGGCGGCACAAGCAGCCAACCAGTGGCGCATTGCCAACTCGCAGGCCTTGTTGGCGAGATATGACAGGGCTCATTGGGACGAAATGTAACATTTTATAGAACATTTGCCCAAGGAGTTCCAAAAAAAGAGCACAACAAGTGGTGGAGGAAGGACAGAGTATCTCGAACAATCAGATACGGTCCGCAATGGATGCAGCAGACACAGCTGCTAGGACTGTAAATACAGCAGTGACAATACAGAGACCTGCATGGGGCTGCGTACATCTGGATTCAAGCCGGAAATAAAACAAGCCGTGCTGAATATGCCATTTAATGTACAGTTGTTTGGGCCGGAGGTGGACAGTGCTATTGAGAAACTTAAAGAGCCTGATACGGCCAAAGCCATGGGCGCACTACTCCCCACAGAGCAGAGGCACGTTTAAAAAATCAGTTTCGAGGGGGGTTTCGAGGACAAAGCACTGAACCCACAACCTCACAAACAAGGCCCACAACCTCACAAACAAGGCCCACTTATCAGAGTCAATACCAGTGGGGAACTTTTCAGGGACAATATAGAGGGGGACGGTTCCCAAAGAGTAGAGGGAAGTTCCAAAGTCCCAAAACTCCTCAAAATAAACAGTGACTTCGATGTCGCAAATCCCCAACACATAACACCAGTGGGGGGGAGACTAACCAAGTTCTACAAAAAAACTGGGAGGAAATAACAGACATGTGGGTCCTAGCCATTATCCAGCATGGTTATTGCATAGAATTTCTAGAATTCCCTACAAATGTCCCACCGAAAACACACACCATGTCAAAAGAACACATAGATCTTCTACAACTAGAAGTCCAAGCGTTGTTGCAAAAAGATGCAATAGAGTTGGTACCAATTCATCAGAGAGGAAGAGGAGTTTACACACTGTACTTTCTCATACCCAAAAAAGACAAAACTCTAAGACCTATATTAGATCTCAGAACATTAAATATCTACATCAAATCAGATCACTTTCACATGGTGACACTGCAGGACGTAATCCCATTACTCAAACAACAAGACTACATGACCACACTAGACCTAAAGGATGCATACTTCCATATACCGATACATCCGTCACACAGAAAGTACTTAAGGTTTGTATTCCAAGGGGTACAGTACCAATTCAAAGTGTTGCCATTTGGGATAACAACTGCGCCAAGAGTTTTTACAAAATGCCTAGCAGTAGTGGCTGCTCATATCAGAAGACAGCAAATACATGTGTTCCCCTACCTAGGTGATTGGTTAATAAAAACCAACACGCAGGAATGGTGCTCACATCACACAAAGTATGTCATAGAAACCCTTCACAAATTAGGTTTCTCACTCAACTACAAAAAGTCACACCTTCAGCCGTGTCAAATACAACAATACTTAAGAGCGACAATCAACACAAAAGAAGGGATTGCCACTCCAAGTCCACAAAGGGTACAGGCATTTCACAATGTAATACAGGCCATGCACCCAAACCAAAAGATACAAGTCAAGACAGTGAGGAAACTACTAGGCATGATGTCCTCATGCATAGCCATTGTCCCAAACACAAGATTGCACATGCGGCCCTTACAACAGTGCCTAGCATCACAATGGTCACAGGCACAGGGTCAACTTCAAGATCTAGTGTTGATAGACCGCCAAACACTTCTCGCTTCAATGGTGGAACACTATAAATTTAAACAAAGGGTGGCCTTTTCAAGACCCAGTGCCTCAATACGTAATAACAACGGATGCCTCCATGATAGGGTGGGGAGCACACCGCAACCAACACAGCATCCAGGGACAATGGGACACTCAACAGAGACAGTTTCACATAAATCACTTAGACTTACTGGCAGTATTTCTAGCGCTAAAAGCATTTCAACCTATAATAATCCACAAACACATTCTTGTCAAAACGGACAAAATGACAACGATGTATTATCTGAACAAACAGGGAGGAACACACTCAACACAGTTGTGTCTCCTGGCACAGAAAATATGGCATTGGGCGATTCACAACCACATTCGCCTAATAGCGCAATTCATTCCAGGAATTCAAAACCAGCTAGCAGACAATGTTTCTCGGGATCACCAACAGATCCACGAATGGGAGATTCAACCCCAAATACTAAACACTTCCAAAGATGGGGAACACCACAAATAGACCTATTTGCAACAAAAGAAAACGCAAAATGCCAAAACTTCGCATCCAGGTACCCACAAGATCAGTCTCAGGGCAATGCGTTATGGATGAGTTGGTCAGGGATATTTGCATACGCTTTTCCCCCTCTCCCACTCCTTCCATATCTAGTAAACAAATTGAGTCCAAACAAACTCAAACTCATAGCACCAACTTGGGCAAGACAACCTTGGTACACAACACTACTAGACCTCTCAGTAGTGCCTCATGTCCAACTACCAAACAGACCAGATCTGTTAACTCAACACAAACAACAGATCAGACACCCAAATCCAGCATCGCTGAATCTAGCAATTTGGCTCCTGAAGTCTTAGAATTCGGACATCTAGACCTTACACAGGAATCTATGGAGGTCATAAAACAAGCCAGAAAACAAAACCACAAGACACTGCTATGCAAATAAGTGGAAACGATTTGTGTATTACTGCCATAATAAACAAATTCAACCCTTACATGCATCTGCTAAAGACATCGTCAGCTACCTACTGCACTTACAAAAGTCAAAGCTAGCTTTTTCATCCATTAAAATACATCTCACCGCAATTTCAGCTTATCTGCAAATAATGCACTCAACTTCACTATTTAGGATCCCAGTCATAAAGGCTTTTATGGAGGGCCTAAAAAGAATTATCCCACCAAGAACAACACCAGTTCCTTCGTGGAACCTCAACATTATCTTAACACGACTCATGGGTCCACCGTTTGAACCCATGCACTCATGTGAGATACAATATTTAACATGGAAAGTGGCATTTCTAATTGCCATCACATCTCTAAGAAGAGTAAGTGAAATACAGGCATTTACCATACAAGAACCCTTTATTCAGATACACAAGCATAAAATAGTCTTACGAACAAATCCTAAGTTCTTACCAGAAGTCCTATCACCGTTCCACTTAAATCAAACAGTAGAACTATCCGTGTTCTTTCCAGAACCAGATTCTGTAGCTGAAAGAGCACTAGATACATTAGACATCAAAAGAGCATTAATGTACTACATTGACAGAACAAAACATATTCGAAAAACAAAACAACTATTTGTTGCTTTCCAAAATCCTCATACAGGGAATATAATATCCAAACAAGGCATTGCCAGATGGGTAGTTAAATGTATTCAAACCTGTTATCTCAAAGCAAAAAGAGAACTGCCCATCACACCAAAGGCACACTCCACTAGAAAGAAAGGTGCTACCATGACCTTTCTAAGAAACATTCCAATGACTGAAATATGTAAGGCTGCCACATGGTCTACGCCTCATACGTTCACCAATCATTACTGTGTGGATGTGTTAACACAACAAGCCACAGTAGGACAAGCAGCACTACGTACTTTATTTCAAACAACTCCTACAGGCTGAGCCACCGCTTTTTGGGAGATAACTGTTTAATAGTCTATGCAAAGCATGTGTATCTGCAGCTACACATGCCATCGAACGGAAAATGTCACTTACCCAGTGTACATCTGTTCGTGGCATGATATGCTGCAGATTCACATGCGCCCACCCACCTCCCCGGTAGCCTGTAGCCGTTTGAAGTTGATCTTGAATATTTGTAAATAGATCTCCTTAAACCACATTATGTACATACATTTTTACTCCATTGCATTGGCACTATTACTATAATACACAACTCCTACCTCACCCTCTGCGGGGAAAACAATCTAAGATGGAGTCGACGCCCATGCGCAATGGAGCCGAAAGGGGAGGAGTCCCTCGATCTCGTGACTCAAAGACTTCTTCGAAGAAAAACAACTTGTAACACTCCGAGCCCAACACTAGATGGCGGGATGTGCACAGCATGTGAATCTGCAACGTATCATGCCACGAACAGACTTACACTGGGTAAGTGACATTTACCATCTATATGTATATACTGCACCAACATACTTAGCCAGGCAAAGAGTCCTGCTTACTTTAATCAATTAATGGTTTAGCGGAAAGCTTAAATACTAAAGGGGACCCTGTTGTGGTAGCCTTTTAAGCTGTACGATCCAGTGAGAAGAGGAATAGTCCACCTTATAATGTGCCGACCAGCACAGTGCGCAGCTCATTTTAGCCTGTGTTGAGACTTCCACAGTAGGTGCATGCCCAGGAGCCATGACTACCTTTTATATAGTATCTTTCCAGAAAAAGATTCAGAATGAATTTCTCTAACCTAGGCAGAATAGAGGTACTGCAAGGACATTTTTGGTGCATTTGCGTTAGCACTGTTCTTTTAGCCAGTCATCCCGATTCTGCCACTGTTGGAAATTGGCTCTAACCCTTGTGGTTAAAGTTATGGCTGGTACCTGGCTCTAAAATCACAGATGTAAATGAGATGTTCAGTAGAGAACCTTGACAACTGAAAATGACTTTGGGGATTTTTTTTTTTTTTTTTGTACAGCTTCAATTTATCCCACCCCCCCCCGGGAAAAAAAAAAAAACAGGAGAACAGAGGGGTGAGAACCTGGTTTCCTCAAGGACTAACAAGTGGATTTGAAAAAAAAAAAAAAAGATGGTGCAAGAACAGGACCAGACCAGCGGAATCCAAAGGTGGATTTAGGAAGAGGAGGAGCTGCAAAAGAAGGGGACAGAGTTGAGTCCACAATAGTGTCTGGTTGGGGCAGGAGCCGCTACCCACCCTTCTGTGGATGAAGATTTGGATTGACGAGGAGAGATGAACAGCTGTGGAGTCCAGGGGCTGCAGAAAAGTTCTTGGAGCCATGCAGATGTCCCACGTTGGTCTCAGGTTGGGTTGCAGTCATTTAGTGGTCGGGAGAACCACCAAAAAGCCTTGGCAAATGCAAAAAGAGGCAGAAGCTGAGTTACAAGGCCAAAGAGGACCAGGGGATTCAACGCTTGAAGGGGAGTCCAGGCTGACCGTCAGTAGTCTGGAGAGCCAGCAGAAGCAGTCTCAGCCCCCACAGGCAACCCACTGGCAGCAGGCAGAGAAAGTTGCAGTGAGGTATGTCAGCACACCTGGAAAAGAGTCCCATGTCGCCGGAGCAGTGGAGAGGAGACTGCCCTTGGAAGGGTGAGGTGCTGGAGGCCGGGGCTACTTGGAGCCTAAAGATTCCTTAGAGCAGGAACCAACAAGCCTTGGTTGCTTGAAGTATTGTGGTGTACAGGAGTACTGTCCCGCAAGGAGAGGCAAGGGCTCACCGTCTTCCAAGATGGACAGGTGGCAGAAAGAACCCAGGGGACCACTCCAGACCACCACCTATGATGAAGGATCCACGCAGTTCCAGATGAGAGCAGATCCATGCAGCTGGATGTTGCTGTAGTTGCCTGCAAATGCAGGGGAGTGACTTCTTCAGTCCAAGGGATCCCTTGTTGCTTCCTAGTGCAGCTGAAGTCTTGCTGACCCCAGTGGATGCACAGTCGGGGAAATGTTGCAGTTGCTGGAACAAGTTAGGAAACCATGTTGGAAGGCAAGGTTGTCTCAGGAGTTGGTCTTGTTGGCTCCTGAAGTGTCCAGTTGCGGTTTTTGGTGGCCAGTAGCAGAAGTAGATGATTAAGAGGTGTCCTAGTGGAGACTTGCCCTAGTGGAGACTTGCATGCCGAATCTGGGGACCCACCCGCAAGGGAGTCCCTAATTAGCCCTACAAGGGGATTTGATCACACTGCACGGTGACCACTATCGGAGGGGGTGACTGACGTGACCTGCCTGACCGGCCACTCGGATGCTCCCAGCAACCTCTGCACATCTTACTTTCAAAATGGCAGAATTGAGTGGCCACCTGGAAGAGCTCTGAGCACCACTCTTGGGTGGTGAGGGACAGGGGAGTGGTCACTCCCCTTTCTTTTTGTCCTGGTTCACTCCAGAGCAGGGACTGGGGGTCCCTGGGCTGATGTAAAGTGGTTTATGCAAGGAGGGCACCAAATGTGCCCTTAAAAGCAAACCAGTGGCTTCGGGGGGCTACCCCTCTCAAGCCTTGGAGCATCTTGTTTCTAAGGGGGAAGGTGTTTTCTCCCTCTCCCACAGGAAATCCTTTGCTCTGCCTTCCCCTGCTTGAGCTGGCCAAACAGCAGGAGGGCAGAAACCTGTCAGTTGGGCTACAGCAGCACGGGTTGCCTGCAAAACCCTAGAAGACTGATAGGAACCATATTGGGGAGGGGCTAGGGAGGTCCTCTAAGGAGCCCCCACAGTGCATGGAACCATACAACCAATCTGGCAACAGTATTGGGATATGATTCCGATATGTTTGATACCAAACATGCCCAGGTTCGGGATTACCATTATGTATTTAGACACCTGTGTCCAGTACATGGGTAAAATGGCTGCCTTGCACTTACAAAGTCCAGTACAATGGAACTTGAGTTTGTAGGGGCACCCCTGTTCCTACAGGGGCGCCCTCATACACAGGGACCTGCACCCTGCCATCTGGGCTTGAAGGGCCAACCATAAGGGTGACTTACGGTGACCTGTGGTGACAGGGTGCATACACCTTTTCACACAGGCTGCAATGGCCGGGCTGCAGACCTAATTTGCATGGGCTCCCATGGGTGGCATGACTTATGCTGCAGCCCTTGGGGGGGGGGTACCGCTGGTTTCCCAATACCCTGGGTACCATATACTAGGTGCTTATAAGGGGACACCAATTGTGGAGTGCACAAAATTCCAAGGTAAACTAATTTGGAAGTAGCAAGAGCACAATCACTGGGGTCCTGGTTAGCAGGATCCCAGCAAAAACAGTCTAAGCACACTGATGGCAGGCAAAAAGTGGGGGGGTAACCATGCCAAAAGGATACTTTCTTACACTATGCCCGATCTAACAAGGCAGAACAGTACTATCATGTGGCCGATATAGGGCCTTGTGCCACTAGATCATTGAATGAAGAATAAATAAAACTAAGTCATCCAGGGCACTGAATAATCCAAAGCTATGCATTTAAAATTCTCATTATTCCCAAGATCAGCTTTCGATCAGTCTCCCCACAGGTTATATCCCCAAATAACCCCCTTCCCTGAAAATGTGTTTAGGATGCTGCATTTGGTTGTGCCGGGACCGCTGCACCCAGGACCTCTCGAGTCCCTGTAGTGCCAACTAATAAGATCCTATTTTTGAACAGGACCACAATGTATGTAGGCATGTGCCCTGCTCCCCACATCCCTGGAGGCAGCTTTTAGTGGGGCTTCTACCCATGGCATGTATGGACGTGTGGGAATAGTTGGAATGTAGAATGCGTAGTTGGATTAGGAAAAATCCTGTTTTGATTGCAACCTCCCTTAAGGTACCAGTGGCTTCTTTCATTCACCCTCTGCAAATTCTCTCACCTCGGTTTCCCATTTGCCCTTCCTTATCCCCATGCGTGAGATAAATCTGTGGGACAATGTCCCATTCACCTAGATTTGAACCATAGGGTTGCTATACAGGAGGTGTATCCAGCCTAAGAGTTTGGTTCCAAATCCCAGCCTCTTCAACACACCAGACATGTAGTTCCACTCCAGGGTGTTGAAGGCCATTGAGACGTCCATGGACAACGCTATTGTGGACACTGTTGCGTCTTTCATTCCAGGTAATACCCAAAATTGACTATGGAGGTTGAGTCTGGCCTCCCTAGTTGGCATGAAACCGGATTGGTCCAGATTTACAAGGGAGACAATCACTTGAAGAATTGGGTTGGCTAGCAGTTTGGTTATGATTTTTATCTCCACGTTGAGGAGAGAGATGGGCTGGTAAGAGTTACACCTGTTCGGGGGTTTCCCTGCCTTGTGGATTCCAACAGACTTTAATTGTGGCACACACTATTAGCTTCCTTTGACAACACAGGAACTTTGCTTTCTGTTTAGCATCACAGGTAAACATTTTTAAAAGTGTTTACTTCATGAGAACTTGATTTTGCTCTGAAGTGCAAAATTTATATGCTGCTATAACCGCTTAATTGTATATTCTCTCCTTCTGTGTTTTTGCTTCCTATCAGATTGTTACACAGCACGGCCCTGAGGCAGACAGGCATTTACTACGCTGTCTATTCTCACATGTGGACTTCAGTGGCGATGGTAAAAGCAGCGGCAAAGATTTTCATCAGGTAACTTTGATTACATGTCACTAATCCTTTCTTTGAGTACGGATTACTTGATGCTGATGTGGTGCAGAAACTTGGTGAAGATGTAGCTCATCTGATGGATCCTTCTACCTGCGCATTCCTTACCTTTTGGCAATACTTCAGATGCCAGACTGGTATGGAAAATGCTTCTTCATACATCTACTGTGATGCTAGGGGGTGGTGGCTCAAAATATACTAAGTGATGCAGAGCAGAGTGCTGTGTTTTGAGGTATAGTGATGTAGCATAGGATATGCGGAGTGGCATGCAGTGTATTGGTGTAGAGTGGACCATTATCCAGTATTGGATCTTTCATAAATTCACATGCTTGAATCCTCACCGTCGTCGAAGTGGGAGTCCCACGGTACATAAAATAGCAATAAATAATAAATACATTTTTTTTTGCCATAGGTTATAATGGAGCCAGCACTTGCTCATATAGCCTATCCATGTCCTTTTGTGAAAAGACCCAAACCTGCCTGCTGTCCAATCAGGCACCAGCACCCTCTAGAACCTTCCCCAGAGAAGCTCCCTTCCTCCAGATTTTCTACCGCACGTCGTCTGAAGGGAGTCTCCCTGAGCTCTGCTCAGTCTTTTCTTCTACTTTAGAAATTTTCTCTCAAAAGAGTTGGAATTATGTCAGATTCTTCTAGAAAAGGCCTTTTCCGCCCTTGCAAGACCTGTCGGAAGAAAAGGCTCCATGTGACCCACATAAAGACTGTTTGTACTGTCTCTACCCACAACATGAGGTTAAGGACTGCAAAATATGTCGCACCTTCTCCACAAAGACCCTCAGAGACCGGGAGGGCAGGCTCCTGACATGGTTACAGGCCAAATCCTGTACTTCAGGTGAGGAGAGTGGGTCAGAGAGGCCACATAAAAGGTCCAGATCTGAGGACCTAGGCCACATAGAAAAATCCAGGAAGAGGCAGAAATCTCATCATGGGAAGGGCTTACAGACTTCAGTCTCCTCTGAGCCTTCCTCTCCTCTTCAAAGGAAGGAGTCCTACCATCTATCTCCTTCTTCAGAGCCTTCCACTTCTGGAAAAATGACTCTAAAAATTAAATCGACGACAACACCGTCAACCGTGACGACGGTATCTACCGTCTCCACTTCATCGTCGACGAGACCGTCGTCAGCGTCTACGACCTTAACATCGACGGTAAGGGATCCTATCCGCTCTCTCAAGACTCCATCGGCACCGTCGACGACTGCCCCGTCGACTATAACTTCAGCAACGCCTTTCTCATCGGCGCTTTCGCCATCGTCGGTGACACTACCATCGGCGACACTACTGTCGACGAGACAACCGTCGACTGAAAAATCTGTACCATCCACGGCTGCATCAACTTTCACGCCATCGACAGCAGTGGTGCCTAGTAGACAGGTTGAGGCCACTCCTACCTCTTCCAGGTCTCCAGATCTCCGAGCCATGGTCAGCATCAGAAATCTACCTGCACAGGACATTTATCCAACCGACACATCTCCAAACAAGGTGTCGGCTTTACTACCCAATCATCTTCTGGACTGTGAGGAATCGGACGAAGGTCCTTTTGGAGATACGCATAGCCCCTCGCAGCTCCATGTCAAATACCAAGATGATGAAGAGGATGAGTATGAACAGTATCAACCATACTACTCATCAGGAGCAATACTACCAAACACGAGAGCCTCAGCACAGAGATACCGTGCAAATGCCTTCCTCCTTAATCCAGGATTTGCAATCCATGCTTCAGGATTATAGGAGAAGGTTCCCAGCGGAAGATCAACCACCGGCGCCGGTCTCTACGGTGACGCTAGTTAATGCTCCTCCTCCTCCAGCTACCCCAAGATCAACATCACACTCTGTGTTAGCTGTACCCCCCAGAGATGAAGGTTCCACTTCAGGGGAAGAAGAACAAGAAGGAGAAATTTCCACTCCACAACATCCTACAGAGGAATGGGATGATTACTTGGCCCCCACTCCTTCTCCACCACCTCCTCGCCCCTATGATTCTCTGCCCGAAGACATAGGTGGTTTCCATAATCTTATGGACAGAGCCGCAGTACGTTTCCACCTCCCAACATCTGTCTCCCAATCGGAATGTTTCCTACATGATTTCAAGGAGCAATCACGGAAGTCGGTACGGTCCATTCCGATTATTGATTACATATGGAGTGAGGGCACAAAAATTATGCGGAATCTGGCTACGGTTCCTCCAGTTCCACAAAAACTGGATAAAAAAATACAAGGCAACCCAAGATTCTCCGGCATGCCTTACTGGCCATCCAAATCCTGACTCTGTCATCTCACAGGCTGCTCAAAGACGCTCCAAAAATCCATCAACGCCTATCTCCACTCCTCCAGACAAGGAAGGTCGCAGACTGGATAATATAGGCAAGAGATTCTCCTCCATGTCTGCAATCACTGTCAGGGCAGCAAATTCATTAGCAATTTTAGGCCGATATGACCGCCAAATGTGGTCTGACATGCAACCTTTCCTGGACCTCATCCCGGAAAACAAACAAGAGGCACGAAAGATCCTACAGGAAGGGGAGCATGCGTCGGAAGAGATTGACTGCGCTCTGGACGTAGCCTCGACTGGTTTCCGCCAACTAGCGGGTGCTGCTGTCTTACGACGACAAGGTTGGCTTAAGGCCACATCTTTTAGACCAGAAGTGCAGTCCCGAATTCTAGACATGACTTACGATGGTAAATATTTGTTTGGCAAACATTTGGATGACGCACTTCAAGCCATTAAGACGGACACAGACACTGCCAAGTCCCTGGGTACCCTGCAGTACCGGAAGCAGCCCTTTCGAGGGGCTAGAGGAAGAGGTTTCACATCATTTCGAGGTTCCTTCCATAGACAATACCATCAATCCCAGTACAGGCCTTCATACCACCAGCAGTACAGGCAATCATCGACTGCCTCCTATACCAGACAAGGAGGTAAACGAAGACAAGGTTCGCAATCCAGAGATCAACCCAGAAAACAATGATCTTCTACAGGCACCGGCTATGCTCCCCCAATGCCCGCAACATCAGCAAATAGGAGCAAACATTTCCAACTTCATCCAAGAGTGGAAGAATATAACATCAGACAAATGGGTGCTGGATATAGTGACAAGAGGTCATACCCTGGAATTCACACAAAAGCCACCGCCTCACCCACCAACATCGGGCAGCTCTCTCCACCTTCGTCTGCTTCAAGCGGAAGTCTTCAGCCTTCTGGCCAAAGGGGCTATAGAGACAGTTCCTCTGCAACAACGGGGTCTCGGATTCTACTCCCGGTTTTTCCTCATAAGGAAGAAGTCAGGAGAGTGGCGTCCTATACTAGACCTCAGGAAACTCAACAAGTTCCTTCGGAAACAATCCTTCAGGATGATCACACTGTCCGATATTTTGCACCTCTTGAATCCTGGAGATTTTATGACCACTTTAGATCTCCAGGACACCTACTTCCATGTTCCAATACACCAAAAACATCGCAAATATCTCCGTTTTATAGTAGCCGGTGCCCATTATCAATTCAGAGTCCTACCATTTGGCCTCAGATCAGCTCCGAGAATCTTCACGAAATGCCTTGCCCCAGTCGCAGCCTCCCTCAGAAGCAAGGGTTTCCAGGTGTTCCCTTACCTGGACGACTGGCTCATAAAAGCTCCGTCATCTCTACTAGCCTCAAAAGCCACAGACGCCTGCCTAAAACTATTCAACAGTTTGGGTCTAACAGTGAACCTACAGAAGTCAGTTGTGTTTCCCGCACGCAGGAGAGTTTTCTTGGGAGCAGAATTAGACACTATCCAAAACAAGGCATATCTTACCCTAGCAAGGCAGCAGAAGCTGAGCCAATTGGCTGTCACAATCTCCGCAAGAAAGTTAGTTTCAGTACGACTATTCAAATCACTTCTGGGCATGATTTCCTCAGCCATAGTCCTAGTACCGCTGGCAAGACTCAAAATGAGGCCGCTGCAAGAACTAGTACAACTTCAATGGACCCAGTCACAAGGATCCTTCGACGATTTAATAACTATCACACGAAAGATTCGGCAGGCGTTAGAATGGTGGTCTCACATCAACCACCTCTCCCACAGTCTAACTTTTCTGGCACCAATAGCAGATTTCGTTATCACCACGGACGCCTCCTTGGAAGGATGGGGAGGCCACTTACAGGACATGCACATTCAAGGCAGATGGTCCAAGCTCCAAAAAGAGATGCACATAAATCTGTTAGAGCTGAAAGCGATTCATCTTACGCTCAAAGCTTTTCTGCCGCGCATCGCAGGATCATCAGTGTTAGTCAGAACAGACAACACAACAAGCATGTTCTACATCAACAAGCAGGGAGGAACAAGATCCCTCTCAAGAGAAGCTCAGTCTCTCTGGAACTGGCTCACACTGAACAACGTCCGCCTCAGGGCAGAGCACCTGGCGGGGGTCAACAATACTCTAGCGGACTCTCTCAGCAGGACAGACGACCACTGTCATGAGTGGGAACTCAACCAGACCATACTCGAGGACATTTTCCAACGATGGGGTCGGCCGATCCTAGACTTGTTCGCCACCAATCTGAACGCCAAATGCCAGTTTTACGCCAGTCGATACCCACTCCCGGGGTCGTGGGGAAATGCTCTTTTGATCAGATGGTCCGGGATCTTTGCATACCCTTTTCCCCCCATTCCACTGATTCCCAGGCTCCTCAGGAAAATGAAGACCGAGTGCTGCAAGATCATTCTCATAGCCCCCAAGTGGCAGAGGCAGTACTGGTACACGGAGCTCCTCCTCCGGTCTGTAGCCAATCCAGTCAGTCTCCCTTGCAACCACAATCTTCTAACGAAGAATCAGGGTCTCATCTTACATCCCGACCCAACTTCACTGCACTTGCATGCTTGGCTCCTGAGTACAGAGAGTTCCAAGATATGAACATCGATCAAGAATGTAGGCTCATATTATCTAAAGCATGAGCAGAGAGCACGAACAAGACATACAAACTAAAATGGAAGAGATTCTGTGTTTGGTGCTCTCAGAACAATTTTCACCCATTTCAAATTAATCCTGAGCAAATTCTTCCTTACCTGCTCTCCCTTTCCAAAGCTGGTCTTTCCTATGCATCAGTCCAGATTCACCTAGCAGCTATAGCCTCTTACAGACGATCGGCTAACATGCCGTCTATTGGTTCAACCAGAGTCATCAAACAGTTTATGAAAGGGCTGTTCTGCTGTTCTGCACCTTTCCTCCGGTACGCTTACCTCCGCCAGAGTGGCATCTTAATATTGTTCTCTCCCAACTCATGAAAGCTCCTTTTGAACCCATCCATAGGGCTGAACTCCAGTACATCACCTGGAAAGTGTCAACCTTACTCGCTCTCACCTCTACCAGGAGAGTCAGTGATATACAGGCGTTCACTACTAAAGAACCCTTTTTAGTTTTCTCTGAGGATTTCGTTATGCTCCGAACCAATCTCAAATATATTCCCAAAGTTCCATCTTCGTTCCACCTCAATGAACCAGTTATTCTACAAACCTTTTTTCCAAACCCTACTACGATAGCAGAGAGAACTCTCCATTCTTTGGACATCAAACAATGCCTAAAATTTTACCTGCAAAGTACCAAGCACATCAGAAAATCAGACCAACTCCTAGTATCTTATTCTCTGGGACGTCGGGGAACAGGAGTAACCAAGGCCACTATAGCCCGATGGATTTCTTCAACAATACAATTTTGCCACACCAAGGCAGGAAAACCCTTGACTAGGCGTCCGAGAGCCCACTCCACAAGAGCAGTCTGCACATCGGCTGTTTTGTTTCAAGGTATTGCCCTTGAAAAAATTTGCCAGGCTGCGACATGGAAAACTACGCACTCTTTTACGCAGCACTATTGTCTGGAGTCATCACAAAGAACAGACTCTCTAGTAGGGCAAGCTGTGTTACGCCATCTCTTTCATTAAGGTGAGACTTTTTCCTTAGTTATAGTCATATGGATGGAGATGCAAATAACCAAGTTTCTATTATGTTTCCATGTGAATACGTAAGGTTTATGTAGTTATTTATGGATATGTATGAGTTTACTTTATTATTATTATTATTATTATTGCTATCTCAGACAGAGGGTCTTCATGCTCGCACCCTCCACCCACGCTGGATACAATGTTTATCAACCATACTGCTGTCTATTCAGATTCAAGCATGTGAATTTATGAAAGATCCAATACTGGATAAGAAAACAAGTTACTTACCTGTAACTACAGTTATCCAGTATTGGTACCTTTCATAAATTCACATGCGACCCACCCTCCTCCCCTTTGATGCTCGCATTTCCTCTCAGGTTTTAATCTTTCACTCTTGTGCTGGAAAATCTGAGGAAGGGAGCTTCTCTGGAGAAGGTTCTAGAGGGTGCTGGTGCCTGATTGGACAGCAGGCAGGTTTGGGTCTTTTCACAAAAGGACATGGATAGGCTATATGAGCAAGTGCTGGCTCCATTATAGCCTATGGCAAAAAAAAATGTATTTATTATTTATTGCTATTTTTTGTACCGTGGGACTCCCACTTCGACGACTGGGATGATTCAAGCATGTGAATTTATGAAAGATACCAATACTGGATACTGTAGTTACAGGTAAGTAACTTGTTTTCTTATGGCATAGTGTGGTAGTGCACTTCCCCTGCAGACTGCCCCACTGGCTTTTCTATGGATGTTCAACATTCACTAATGGACATTGCATTTGATGGATCTAAGTTATTTGATGAAAGCAGAAACAGCCCTCAAGATTTACGCAGAGCAAGGCTACTTGCAGCGCTTTAGGTTTAGCACATCCAGCTTGTCAGTTACTACAGCAATCCTTTCAAGGTTTAGTAAGAAGGTACCTTCAGAGACCGTGGCGGTACATGCTTCAATCACAGTGGACCACCCAGGCTTTAAGAGGAGTTAGTCGTGGGGCAGGTAAACTGTACACAGCACCTCAAGAAACATGATCATCCCACACTCCATCCCTCCAATGGTTGTGCAGCAAGTTCAAATCCTCCCAAAGTTAACATTGATGCTGCTCGATTGCCCAGTGGGTGGCTGAATCACCTATTACCTCGGTATGGAGGAGTATATCTACAGATCAGTGGGTGCTTTCGATTGTGGCACAAGGTTATTCCCTACCCTTTCGGACATTCCTGCCACCACTACAACCTCTACCAGAGGACCACTTGTCAATTCTTCAAGAGGTTCAGACTCTCTTAAAGGGACTGTTAGAGTTTCAGAAATTGGGACTGATTGTTACTCTGAGTATCTTCTAATTAAGAAAAAGGACTGGGGATTGCCACCCATATTTTTTTTTTTAATTTTTTTTTTGTCCCCTCACCTTTTTTCAGAAAGGGCAAGTTAAAAAAAATTTCACACTGGTCTAAGTTCTACCTGCCCTGGATCGAAGTGACTGGATCGTAGTGTAGCATCTGCGGCATACATATTTTCACATGCGTTTTCTGGAGGGTCAGCAACATTTTTGGTGCTTTGTCCTACCCCCTTGGGCTGACCAGTGCGCACCTGGTGTTGACAACTGTGATGGCTGTGGTTGCAGCCCATCTGCAGAAGTTGGAATACCAGTCTTCCCTTATTCCCCCAACGACTGGCTGTTGAAGGTAGTCTTACCTCAAACAGTTGTGAATTATCTTGAAACAGCTGACCTGTTAATATCGTTGGGTCTTACGATCAATGTGCCGAAGTCACACCTGACTCCTTAGCAGAGGCTCTGTTTCATTTGAGCTATACTAGTTATGGTGTTTGAGGCAGAGATGTAGGTCAATGAGTCCAGTAATTTCTGGCTATGATCCCAAAGTTTTGTAGCCTCTCAGTGAGAGCATCTTTGAGACTTCTAGTTCTTTGCTTCCTGCATCCGGCTTGTCGACTGTGCCAGGTGTAAACTCTGCAGTGGAATTTGAAGTCTCAGTGGGTTCAACACCAGTGAAGTCTGTCAGATTTCATTCAGGTGTTGGAGACTGCAAAAGACTTGTAATTATGACTGCTCCACTGCAATTGCAGCAGACCTCCTCTCCCTACCCCACCTGGAACGGACATCGTGATGGATGTGTGGTACTGGGTTTGCAAGGTCATCTGGGGGACATGGAGATCAGAAGACTCTGGTCTCCGGCATAAGCTCAGTTTCACATAAATCTTTTGGGGCTTAGAGTGATCCATTTAGCTTTAAAAGCTTTCTTTCCTCCCAAACATTAGGGGGAGTTTGTACAGGTACTTAGACAAGACGACCACCATGTTGTATTGTGCTTGAAAGCTGTACGTCTTTGGAAGTGCAGAGCGGTCAGTGCATATCTATGGTTGTTAAACCCTTGAGGCAGGATCTTCATGAACATCAGAGCAGACTAACTCTGCCGGTAATGCCTAGTGGATCATGAAAGACAGTTCCACTCTGAGGTGGCTCAGGACATCTTCCAGTAACGGTGCGAGCCCCTGCTTGATCTATGCACGACTTCAGAGAACGTACAGTGTCAAGAATTTTGCTAATTTGTATTCCCAAGTCAGTCCTCACTAGTAGATGCTGTTTGCCTACTTTGGGCTTTGGGACTCTACTATATGGATTTCCTCTCCTGCCTTTTGTGCCCTGAGTGATCAAGAGGGTCAGGGAGCTAGATACCTAGTGGCTCCAGTCTGGGTGAGGAGAGTGTAGTACCCAGAACCTCAATTTTGGTTTTCTCTTTGGTATGATCTTTTGTCACAACAACAGGATCATGTTTTGCATCCAAACATGAGCAATTTACACCACCTTGCATGGAGATTGAGCAGCGACCATTGATGACCTCCTCTCCCTCCTGATGTAGTTGTGATTCTGGCAGCCTAGCATGCATCTGTTTATGATGGATGCTGGAAGAAGTTTTGTGGTGTAGTGTTCCTGCAGTCATATCCAACCCTTACAAGCTGCTTTTTTGTGATTCATTTGTTCCGTTTGTCATTGGCACAGCAAGGTTTTACGATACCCATGGTCAAAGGTTACTTTGCGTCCCTTTGGGCCTTGTTACGTTTGTCAGATCGGTTGTCCCTTTTCAAATCACCTGTTCTGATAGGTTTTTTGGAAGAGCGGTTGATCCATACATGTCCTCCTGTTCCTTTTAAAATGCCACAATGGGAATTTGGGTATTTAAATGTAGTTTTAACTAACTTAATATATTCACCTTTTGAGCCTGTGCATAGTTATTTATGTTTTTTGACTCTGAAAATGGTGTTCCTTATAGCCATTATGTCTGCTAGTGAGCAAGTAAACTTCAGGCTTTGGTGCCTCCTTATGCTTCCTTCTTTCCTGATAATTTGGTCCTTGGAGTGAGAGCAGTTGCGCCCTTTCATATAAGACAATCCATTACTTTAGCATGGTTTTTTTATGAGCTTCCTCCTCCCTTGGAAGAGCAACTACATTGACTTGATCCAAAAAAAAAAAACGTATGGTTTTTATTTGGAGAAGACAAGCTTAATCAAGATGAACAGCTTTCTTTTTTATTTTCTGCAGTAAAAAAGGTGATTTGTTCTTATCAAGATCTGTTGGTAGTTAGCTGGAAGGAACTAACTAGAAGTATTACGTGCTCACTCTGCTGGAGAAAAGGCTGCTACTATGGCATTCGCTTCGGTTGTTCCTGTTTTGGATATTTTTCAGGCTGGAAAGTGGGCATCTTTACACCCATTTCCCACCCAAGCATTATTGCTTATCAGGAGGGAACGGCATTTCACCTCATCGGTCCTGTAAGAACTTTCTAGTTTGAGCCGTTCTGCATACCCACCTCTTGGGATGTACTGCTTTGGTATCTATTCAAAAGGTGAGAAATCTGTAGTTAAAACGGTCTACCAGAACAAATTACTTACCTTCTTTAACGCCTTTTCTGGTAGAGAATCGAACGGTTGATTTCCCACCACCATCTGTAGGTGTTAATTACATTGCTTAAAATTTAAACACCATTGTTTATAGTTTTTTAAAGCTCCATGCCTGTTTGCCCTGAAGGAAAGAAATGAGTGGGAGCAGGCGCTGTGTATACATATGGAGGTGTGTGTTGGTGTTCTGTTTGCTACTGCCAAGAATCTTGTTGCACCTTCTTTGACGGAGAATGTTTTTCACTGGGTTCCTTGGGAGACTCGTTCCGCCCTGATATCTGTTATCACTTAGTCTTTTGACATATCAGATGAGGATCATTTTAGAAGATGTGACTTTTCAATGAGAACCAATTTCTCTTCTACCTTCTGCTGTGCTGCCTTGCCTAAGCGCTGGGATGCTGTTCATTTTGTAACTGTATTTGTCAGTTTCCACCAATCCTTTCCTAAGTTTTGAAGATGGTCAGGAAGGACTGTGCTCAGGTCATCCTGGTAGTCCTGGATTGAGCTTTGAGGATCTTGTTCTGTGAACTGTTGTCTAGATTTGCCCTCTCTTGACCCAAAATCCACAACCCAGCAGGGTTCTTTATCAGAACATCTAAAATCTCCACCTACTTGTGTGCAGTTTGAGTAGAACTATCTTACTGTTTTTGACCTTCCTGAGGCGGTGGTAGATTCCCACTTGACTGCTTTCTGTCTGTCCACAAAGTCTCTTCTGGGTGCTGGACAAAATTTGCAGCCTGGTGAGAGTACTGCCTGGTCTATCTGCTATAGTCTGGCTTCCTGATGCACCTCGGTTCTGTCTTTGGCCCTGCAAGGCATTGCTAGCGCACATTTGAGTGTTAATCGTCAACAGTCCCTTCTTTACTGCGTTTCATAATTATTTCTCTTGAAGTTATGATATTGGAAGGGATTACATATTTCCTGCTGCACCTCCTGTTATGCTCAAGTGTGGCCCTAATTAGTTTCTTCCCTTTTTGATGTGCACAACTTTTAATCTGTGATCAGTTCTTATCTATCAGATTTCCTGCTTAGTTCTCTCTGCCACACCCCTTTATATAAAAGAGGTTTCATTGATTGGACTCTGAGTCTGTAGCAGTTACATAGATACGTTGTGTGGGTGACCTATTTCAGTGGTTAGAATGGTAGCCTTGATGCCCATCCATACCATCACTTACCATTAGTGCCTTAATGCTTGAGCTTAGATCTGTGGGAATGGTCATTTTTCCCCTTCTAATGCAGGATTTCTGGTGTGAGACCCACCGCTCAGACCCTTCATGGTTTTGGTGGTGGTTTTCGTATCTTTTGGGAAGGTGAGGATTCCGTGGTTAGAAGTTTCAGTCAGAAAAGTAACTTATTAATCTTTGGTAGCTCTTTAACCATCAACCGGAGATTCTCACTACTCTTCTCTCTTTCCCCATCTGTGATGTGGACTTGGTGTTCAATAAGGTTCCATTTTTGGCTCTACACGCAAAAAAAAGAACCGTTTCTGGCTACTTTTATCCTTGTAGCCTGCAAATCGCCTTCCTGACCTCTTTGGCTGCGATTACATTTTTGCGCAACAGGAAGTCGTCTGGTCTCACTGGGCAAGTGTCTAGATATGCATCTTGCACATCAGATGTGAGATTGCCACTGTGAAGAGACATTGCCTAGTATGGCGAAGTTAGCTAGAATGTATGTTGCGGTTGTGTAGGTGGAATTGTTTTTGTCACTAATGCTGTGAATGTGGTTGCCGGTGCGCCCCTGATTAAGCTTTATTCCCTTTTTCATTGTAATTGCGGTTCAGGTACAATTAATTTTTTTATTTATTTTTAAATATTTATTTATATTTTTTGCTGCATCTCGCAAAAGTTCCAACCTATCCCGCACCTTGCAAAACTGCCTATAGGTCTCGAGGGCATTATTTGTGAAGAATTTCCAAATTCAGTCATGTCCACTCAGACGAGATGGAGGAACTCCTCCTGTATCTCCTGAAGGAGCTTAAAAAAAAAATTAAAAAAAGAGGGACCGGATGGAAAACTATTCCGTCAGGTGGCCCTTGATACAGCTGGCAGAGGCATTAATACTAGTGTATTGTTGCACTGGAGGATTTGTTTTTTACAATATTGTATTGTTGCAAAGACATGCTTGGCTATGGATCTCTGGCTTCAGGACAGAAGTTCAGAAAACACCTTTAAACGTCCTTTTTGACAAAGAGGACCTGTTTGGTCCACAAGTAAGAACTTCCACAGAATTTTTATTTTTTGTGAGAAAACCCCTCACCCATCAGGGTTACCCCTTGGTGGCATGCTTCATCATTGGATTTCTTCCCGTTCTGCTACAGAACGGGGCGTGCTGCGACAGACTGAATACGTGGAAGCCCTATTGGTATCAGTGATACGGATGCCAGAAAAGGATAGGAGTAGTGGGGGTCTTGGTAAATAAAAAAAAAAAAGGTATATAGCCTGTCCCTCTCGTCAATATCAAGTCAGGAGTGTATTACCTTTACTTTCTCATCCCAAAAAAGGACAGATTACTTTGGCCCATTTTAAATCTCAGGCCTGTAAATGTTTCATCCTGTCACTAGACTTTAAGGACTCCCTACTTTCACATCCCAATCCACCCAGCAAACAACCAAGCTTTGTCATAGCTGGCAAACGCTGTTGGTTCAAAGTACTCCCATGTGACATCACTACTGCACTCTGTGTGTTCAAGTGCTTAGCAGTGGTAGCACATCTGTGCAAACAACATTCATGTCTTTCGGTATCTGGACGACTGCCTTATCAAAGCCAGTACACTTCCTCTGTGTAACCAACACACTCGGGTCACCTTAAATCTGCTTCATCAACTAGAATTTCCCATCATTTCTTCAATATTGGAACTTTCGTAGATTCACATGCTTGAATCGTTCCTCGCTGTTGAGATCGTAGTGCCCCCAGTCCCATAGATTAGCAATGCAATGAAGTATGAGGGCCATAGCCCCTTCAATTTTGCAGTCTCTCAGTCTATTTAAAAATGAGAACAAACTTGGATTTCAGCCCATCAGACTGCTTTGTCCCCTAGAACACTCCTGAGAAGCTCCAGCCCATCAAATTTTCCTCCACACATTGTGCTAGTGAGTCACCACAGAGCTCTGCTCCGTTATTTACTTCTTGGATATTTTCAAGAAATATTTTCCCATCTCTGTGCTGTGGAAGTATTTACCTTTGTCCCACAGTGTTTTCCTCTAAAAAATCTGACTTTCTTCTATGTCATCTCTGACATGGAGAACAAAAATCTACTTGGATCCTGCGGTAAAAAAGACACTTCACACTGAAGACCATCACCAAGACTGCACCTATTGCCTCTACCAGGATCATTCTGCCTATGACTGCAAGTATGTCATACCTTTTCAACGGAAACATTGAAGGATGGAGAAGTGAGGCTGCTAATTTGGCTCCAAAAGCTCAAGCCCACAAAAGAGCCAATTTCTGACTCTGATAGCAAGGACTCCCCTTTTTCCTCTAGAAAATCCCATAAAACAGATACATCACCCCATTCTCGACCCTTTTCTGAGAAGCCTAGAAAAGCCTAGTAAAAGACTGCTTATGAGTCTTAACTGAACAGATACTTGAATTTCTAAGGAGATTTTGAAGGACTGCAGTCTTTTTAAGTCAGAGGTCATCCTCTGAGCCACCTACACCACCTCCTAAGGTCAGTCATTCTTTCAAGAAGCGTTTCTCAGCTCTGCCTGCCAACAGATAGACCAGTATCTCAACGTTGGCGAGGACATGGTCTCCACTGTCGATGACTAAAATGTATATGGCTGAATCTGCGATGACGACAGCTACATTGACAACGTTGTCCATTACTTCTTCCTTCTAGTTGACAACGTCTTCGTGTCTGAATAGACAGACACTGAAGGTTTGCCTGATTTCACAGTGGACAGCACTGGCTGCTCCACCGGCAATGTCTTTACCCTTGCAGACACCTACACTGCTGACGGCACACAATGTTATTAACAAATCCGTCAAAAAAATAAAATAAAAAAAAAAAAAGTTTTTGACCCCAGAACACACCTCTCCGAGTAAGGTGATGTATGTGACACAGCCCGCCACACCCCTTCCCCCCCCCCCCCCCCCACCCCCCCCAAAAAAAAAACAGGAGATTTTGGGCATTTACCTGGGGAAAAGGGCTTACAAGTAATGAAGAATCCGGCTACAGTAAAATTGGTTCTTCTGGTACTTGACAAAATATAGAGCCCTGGAGGACGCCCTGGCTTGTCTAATAGGCCATTTAAAACTGGATTCAGTAATTGCACAGGCAGCCAAACTACGATCTAAGAACCCCCTCCACTCCGATCACTGCGTCTCCGAACAAGGAGGGGGAAGACTCTTGGACAATATCAGCAAGTGGTTTTTAATGTCTGCACTAACAAGGCAGCAAATTCTCTGGCTGTTCTAAGAAGACGATTGGCAGTGTAGGAAAGTCACTATTTTTGTCATGGTGACCCCCACTTTTTGCATGTCAGTGTGCTTAGACTGTTTTCATTGAGATCCTGCTTACCAGGACCCCAGTGATTGCGCGCTCTCCTCTAAATTTGGTTGCCTTGGTGCCCTTTACACCCCACAATTGGCATACTGGTGTACACCTGTAAGTCCCTAGTTTATGGCACTTGGGTACCCAAGTCATTGGTACACCAGGGGTCCCCCCATGGGCTGCAGCATGTATTATGCCACCCATAGGAGCCAGTGCAAACTGTCTGCAGGCCTGCCATTTGCAGCCTGTGTGAAAAGGTGCATTCACCCTTTCTCTGCTGGTTACTACACCAGGTCACTAGAAGTCCACCCCTATGGTAGGCCCTTTCAGCCCTAAGGGCAGAGTGCAGGTCTGCGTGTGTGGGCACCCCTGCATGAGCAGAGGTGCCCCTACAAACTCCAGTTCCAATTCCCTGTACTTAGAGTGGGAAAGACATTTTAGCTATGTACTGGCAATACGTCACTACTTATAGTCCAGCTACATAATGGTGATGCCAGTATTGGTGGTATGATCCTATGCACTCTGAGGGCTCATTGGAGGACCCCTAGTATAAACCAGTCTTCCAGGGTCTGTGAGCAGCCCATGCTGCTGCAGCCCCTCAGACTGGATTCTGCCTTCCTGCTGCTTGACCAGATTAAGCAGGGGAAGGCAGAACAAAGGATTTTCTGTGGGAGAGGGGTGCAACCTCCTCTCTTGGAAATGGGTGTTACAAGGCTAGGGAGGGGTAGCCTCCCCATGCCACCGGCTTGCTTTGAAGGGCACTTTGGTGCCCGCCTTGCATAATCTGGTTTGCACCAGTCCAGGGACCTCCCAGTCCCTGCTCTGGCGCGAAGCTACACAAAGTAAAGAGGAGAGACCACTTCCCTGTCCATCACTACTCCAGGGGTGGTGCTCAGAGCTCCTCCACGTGGTCACTTGATTCTCCCATCTTGAAACTAAGATGGGCTGAGGCCTCTGGGAGCATCTGTGTAGTCTGGTCAGGAAGGTGATGTCAGTGACCCCCCCCCCCCCCCCCCCCCCCCCCTTCTCTCTGATATGTTCACTTTGCAAAGTGACCAACCCCCATTTGAGGCTATTTAGGGGCTCCTTTGCGGGTGGGTCCTCCAATTCGGCGTGCACGTTTCCACCAGTACTCATCTGCAATGACCTGCTCCTGACCACCCGAACTTCTGTTGGACTTCACAGGAACCAAACAAGACTAACACCGAATACCTCGCCCTTGCCATATTGTTTCCGTGGCTCCTACCAGCTCTTAGCAACTTTTCCAGGCTGTGCATCCTCTGGGGTTGGGAAGACTTAAGCTGCACCAAAGAACCAAGAAGGAATCACCCTTGTAATGGAGTCCCTCCCCTCCTGCTCGGAGTGATCTTCAGGCTCCGAGTAGCCCCGGCCTCCAGCACTCTACCTCTGCAAGGACAGTCTCCTCTGCTGCTTCAGTGAGGTGGGATTCCTCTTCAGGTGGGTTTGCTGCTTGCTTCTCACTGCTACTTACGGTGCCTGCTGCTATTGGGTCACTCATGGGGGTGGGGTCCGACTGCTGCTTCTGCTGGCTGTCTTGTCTTCTGCATTTGCTTGGGCCTGTTGGTGGTCCTTCTGACCACTGACCTGTCTGCAATCTGGCGACTGTAGAGGGACAGCTCCTAGATGACTTCAGGGACTCCTCTGCAGCTCCTGGACTCCGCAGCTGGCGAGCATTGCATCCTAAACCCAACCTAGACACTCGTGCATGGACTGGGCTCTGTTCCCCTTCTTCCAAGGACCTCTTCATCCGTAATCCACTGTTAGGTTCCACAGGCCTGGTCCTCTTTTTGCATTGTTGCAATTCCAAGTCCCCATGTTAGCCTATGGGACAACCAGGTAACTTACCTCTGCTCTCCTGGTCGCTGGTGGTCTTCTAGATACTCACCTCTTGGGGTTCCATACTCCCCCAGCCCTTGGCTAACTACTCCATATCCTCTGGTGGGGGGCCCATTCTCGCATTCCACTGTTAATATATGGTTTGGCCCCTCTATTGGACCCCTGGTATTTCTTGCTATTTTCTAATATTTTATGCTAATTCCTAGTACGTACTAGAGTATATTTTGTGTGTATTTGCCTCCAGAGAAGGGGTTGCCTACAGTATTCTAGTTCATTGTTACGATAATAAAGTTCCTTTATTTTTGCAACACTGGAGTTCCTTTCATGTGCGATACATTACTGTGTGACTGCTGTGGTATTGCAAGTTCTTTACATTCCTCCTAGATATGTCTTGGCTGCTCACTACAGCTACCGCTAGTGAGCCCTGTCTTCCTAGACACTAACAATATACCAGGTCCAGGCAACCCTTATTAGATAAGGTGCCCACACCACACACCATGCCAGCCTCCTACAGCAGCTATGGGCTGACATCGCCCCATATATGGATCAACCTCCAGAAGAGGTTAAGATGGTGGCAAAAAAAGATATTGCAGGGGGGTGCGTCCACATCAGCAGAGGTCATAGACTGCCACGGATATTGCCAGCATTGCACTTAGGCAACTTGCAGGTTCTGCTGTGCTCAGAATGCAAGGCTGGCACAAGGTTACATCTTTTAGGCCGGAAGTGCAGAATACAATTTTTGACTTTACCTTTGATGGAGAAGCCCTTTTCAACGAGTGTTGACTAAGCCCTAAGGGCAATTAAAACTGATACTGATATGGCTAGATTACTGGGGACTCTCCAGTTTAAAAAAAAACAAAAAAAAAAAAACGCCCTTTCGCAGGGCTGGAGGAAGAGAAATGCCATCACATAAGGGGAGTTTTGCAGCATGAATCTCTTCTGGATTCACATGCTGTGCATTATTCCGGCATCTAGTGGCTGAGTCTGGATTCTCTAGTAATCTCCTAAAAATGTTTTTGGCTGTTGTTTATCTCCACCTTTTGTTTTTGTTGTTGTGTGTCGACTGAAGTACAATCTGGTGTTCTATTGTGATGTCAATGCCCTTCCTCTGGAGATGTCTGCCCCAGTTTGCCCTCTTTAGATTTCCTTTTCTTTTTTCCCACCATTGGGTCAGGATGTTTTTGCATGGGGCCTTCTCCAGCTTAACAAGGAATTTCTGAGAATTACAAGCAAATCGGGAAGAAAGTCCAAAGATTAGGAGATATTTAAAAGAAAAAAAACACCACTACCGAACACATTAAGTGAGTACGAGGGTTTTTTTCTTTTCTTCCACAGACATATCGTCGCGAATGCTCGAACTGGGGACTCTCTGCACGAAATGATGGAAGACTTTCAGTTTTGTACAAATTGTCACCATAAGTTTGCCCAGTAAGACAAACATATGATGTGCAATCTTTGCCTGCCAGTCAATTACCTGAGTGAGAACTGTCTCTCCTGCGTTGAAAAGGCTGAGAGAAATAAAAACAAAGAATGGCACGCCAAACTCTGCAGGGGAAAAGAATCACCACCACCTTTTAGAGACCTGGGCGTTTCCAGTGACGATGATGGAAGACCTTGCCGAGGGCGCAGAAGGTGAGGCTTTGGAAGGCGATCGGGACACTGTCTAGGAGAGGCGGGCCATAGAAGAGCCACAAGGAGGTAAGAACCTCTGGCCTCTCCTAAATCTCTTGAGTTGAAATAAAATCACTCACAAAATCAAAAGGGGGGCCTCCGTCGATACACTAGACATCCACTGGCAAAACAGACGAAAGAGTCCCACGGAGCCCTCGAAGATTTGTCCAGTGGAGTAAAGGCTCAAGTAATGAGTCCTCGAAAGAAAGGAAGGTGTAAGATGTTATATCCCCACGGTTTTGTCCACAATATTTCTAGAGACCATCTCTAGCAGCCTACAACAGACCTACATCTAGAGGAAGAGTAACACCTCAGGACAAGGATCTTGTTTGTCACCGATGACCTGTTAAAGGCTGTGGCTACTTGTCTCCTCACCATTCAGACTAGGTGGAAGAAATTCCCACTTCATCTAATGTTGGCAAGAAAGAACATTGGACCAATGGGGTCCTACACCTGGTTCAATTCAGCCACACCCTAGAATTTATTCAGATCCCACATCAAGCCCACTGCACACCTCCATTTCCAAACATATACAGCTACTCAAGTTGGAGGTCAAGACCATGCTCCAAAAAGGAGCGATAGCCCTTCTTTCAGAACAAGGAAAGGGTTTCTATTCCCGTTTCTTCCTGATTCTCAAAAAGTTGAAGAAATGGCAGCCTATTCTTGACCTCTGAACACATATATCTCTAAAAGCAATCATTCCACTAGGTAATATTACAAGATATTCTCCTGCGATGAAACAATGAAAATTATATGCCAACTCTTGACCTGTGGGATGCATATTTTGACATCCCCATACATTCATCCTTCCCACAGGAGATTCTAAGGTTCACAGTTGCTGGCAGTCACTACCAGTTCAGAGTTCTTCCTTTTTAGTCTGAAGTCAAGGCCCCTCCCTCCCTCCCTAGGGTATTTACACAGTGTCTGGCTCCTGTAGCAGCCTTCTATAGGAAACAATCACCAAATGTAACCATACTTAAGCAACTGGCTCGTCAAGGTGCATTCTAAACAAGCAGCACAGAAATAGGCATATGCATGCATAGCCTGTTGAATGAGCTAGGTCTCACTCTGAACTGGAAAAAGTCAAATCCACAACTGTCAAGAACTATAACCTTTTTGGGTGCAATGCTAGATACTATAAACAACAAGGCTTGCCCCACATCAGAAAAACCAAGCTAATATCATTGGCAAGGTCTGTTCAGAGCAAAGTATTTTAGTATGTCTCTACAAGTCACTTTTGGGGATGATATCATGCACTCTTTTAGTTCTGTTCTGCTGGCTAAGGATGCAATCCCTCCAAGAAGAACTAGACCTTCAATGGGTACAAGAAAGTTTGTTTGAGATAGTCATTCCAGCCATGATCGCAGCCCTATCTTTGTGGATGTTGCAGACACTTCAGTCTGCCTTTCATTCCTTGCCCAGAACTCTCCGTTGGTCATTACCACTGATGCTTCCCTGGATGGATGGGGAGCATGCCCTTAACACCTACAGGTCAGCGGCAAGTGGCAGAAGCCTCATCAGCACTTTCACATCAGTTGGCTTGTGCTCAAGGCAGTACATCTGGCTTAGCAGGCTTTTCTTCCCAAGATAAAGAACTCCGAAGTTCTCATACAAACGGGCAATACAACAGTGATGCACTACATAAACGGGGGGGTACAAGATCACTTATTTCTCGAATCGCAAGACATCTGGAATTGGACCATCTGAAAAGGAGTACATCTGCAAGCAGAGAATGCCCCAGGAAAGCAAAACGAGATAGCGGACACTCGGTCATCTTGCCACGAGTGGGAAATGTTTCAGACAATCAGCCAAATATTCTCACTGTGGGGTAAACCCCATCTTTCTCTCTTTGCATATCCCCAGAACACCAAATGCTGATTCTTTGTAAGCTGGCATCACAATTCGGGATCATTGGGGAATGTATTTTTTATGGCATGGTCCGGAATCTTTGCTTACGTTTTTCTGTCCATTTCCTTGATTCCAAAGGCTCTCACGGAGATGATTGAACCTTGCAGAATAATTCAAATAGCCCCAATGTGGGCTTGACAACACTTGTTTGCAGAGCTTCTATTGTCTGAGAAACCTCACATCTGATTGAAAGCCTCACTTTCTTTCCGGACAATGAGCAAGGGCCAAGTCCTGCACCTGAATCTTGAGTCTCTTCACTTAAAGACCTTGTAGGAAGCTAGCCTAGTGTGTAGTGGGCACCTTATACCAGGGCCAGGCAACCCCTATTAGTCAAGTGTAGGTAGTGTCTAGGAGGCCAGGGCTCTCTAGAGGTGTAGTAAGCTGGCCTGGTGTGTGGTGAGCACCTGTGGTGTTGGCACCTTATCAGAGTATTACCTGTTAGTGAAGTGTAGGTAGTGTCTAGGAAGCCAGGGCTCTCAAGAGGTAGCTGTGGATGAGCAGCCAAAACATACCTAGGAGACATGCAAAGCTTAAGCAATACCACTGTTGTCCCACAGCACTATCACAAGAAAGGACCACACTGTTTTACAAAAATAAATGTACTTTATCATGGTAGCACAAATACTAGAATACTGAATAGGCAATCACCGAACTGGAGGTAAGTAAAGACTCTATTATGTACACATTAGTAATTAGTATAGAAAGCAATAGCAAACAGTGAGGGTCCTAGGGTGGGCCAAACCATATACTAAAAAGTGGAATGTGAAAGGCAGCCCCCCACCCAAGAAAGTGGAAGCAGTAGAAGGGAGCTGGAGGAACTAGGGACCCCAACAGGTGAAAACCAGAGTGACCATCCAGTGACCAGAAGAGCATAGGTAAGTGCCTGGTTTTCCCCCAAACCCAACAGGAGGACTTTGGAAAAGGATTATGCAAGACCTAAACAGGCCTGGAAGAACCCAAAGATGGATCCTGACAGAAGGGGATCTGCAAAGGACAGCGGACAATGTCCAGTTTGTGATGGAGTGTCCGGTTGTGGCAGGTGCCACTACCCACCCTTCTGTGGATGCAGGACCAGGTCGACAGTGGGCAAAGAAGGTTAGTAGTGCAGCACAGGAGATAAGAAGTACCAGAAGGGATGCAAGTGTTGTCCCACCTCTGTGGTCGAGATGCAGTTGGTTAGTGGAGCTGGAAAACCACCAACACACCTTGGCACTTGACTGAAAAGGTTTGCAAGGCTGAAGAGGGCCAGCAAGGGCCAGGGGACTCGACCCAAGGAGGGTAATCTGGGGTGACCCTCAGCAGCAGTGCGAGTTGCCAAAAGAGGAGGCAGCCCCCACTGGCAACAGGCACGGGATTTGCAGTGAGACCAACTCAGTACACCTGAAGAGGAGTCAAACATCACTGGAGCAGCCGGCAAGAGACTGTATGTTGTTGAAGGCCGGCCTCCACAGAGCGTGAAGATCCCTTGGAGGAGGAGCAACCAAGCCTTGGTTGCTGCAAGAGTCGCAGTGCACAAGGGTACTCTCCTGCTAGATTCACGCAGCCGGTTGTTGTTGCAGTTGGTGCCTGCAGATGCAGGGGAGTGACTACTTCATTCCAAGGGAGATTCCTTCTTACTTCTTGTGCAGACTGAAGACTCAACCCTCCCACAGAGGATGCACATCTGGGAAAATGTTGCAGTTGTTGGAAGGAGCTGGAGAAACCATGTTGCTGAGTAGAGTCGCTGAGATTTCAGATTGTCGGTTCCTGGAGGGTCCAATTGCAGTCCCAGTGGCCAGAAGATTAAGTAAATGGTGCAGAGGAGTCCTGCTGGAATGTTGCACGTCAAATCGAAGGACCCACCCAAGAGAGACCGTAGATAACAAAGGAAGAAGGATTGGCCACCTAGCAGGGTGACCACCTATCAGGAGAGGGCTTTGACATCACCCATCTGACTTGGCCATTCAGATACTCCCAGGAGCCTCTGCACATTTTGTATTCAAGATGGCAGAACCAAGTGGCCACCTGGAGGAACTCAGGGCACCACCCCAGGGGTGGTCATGGGAGTTGTCACTCCCCTTTCCTTTGTTCAGTTTGCTTCCAGAGAAGGAACCAGCAGTCCCTGTATTGGTGCAAACCGGTTTATGCAGTTAGGGCACCAAATGTGCCCTTCAGAGCACACTGGTGGCTCGGGGAGACTACCCCTCCCAAGCCTTGTAACAACCATTTCCAAAGAGAGAGGGTGTTGCCTCCCTTTTCCATAGGAAATCCTTTGTTCTGCCTATCTAGGCTTGAGCTGATCAAGCAACAGGAGGGCAGGAACCTCTGTAGGATGGCAGCAGCATGGGCTGCCCAGGAACACCCTACCAACTTGTAGGAGCAAAGCTGGGGGTCCTCTAAGGAGCACCCTGGTGCATGGAACCCCACAACCACTACTGGCAACATTATTTGGGTAGAATACCAAACATGCCCAGGTTCTAAGTTAACATTATGTAGCTGGACATACCCATGTCCAGTACATGGGTAAAATGGCTTCCCCACAGTTACGAAGTCCGGGAAAATGAAGCAGGAGTTCATGGGGGAACCTCTGCTCATGCAGGGGTTGCACTCACACACAGGTACTAACACCCTGCCCCCTGGGCTTGGAGGGACTGCCATAGGGGTGTCTTACAAGTGACCTGGTGCAGTGACCTGTAGTGAAAGGGTGCATGCACCTTTTCACGCAGACTGCAATGGCAGGCCTGCAGACATGTTTTGCATGGGCTCCAATGGGTTGCATGATGCATGCTGCAGCCCATGGGGAACCCCTGGTGCCCCAATGCACTGCGTACCTAAGTACCATATACAAGGGACTTATAAAGGACCCTCAGTATGCCAATTGTGGAGTGCACAAAGGTCCAAGGTAACCAAATTTAGAGGGAGAGCGCACACTCTCTGGGGTCCTAGTTAGCAGGATCCTAGGGAAAACATTGAAAGCACACTGATAGCAGGCAAAAAGTTGGTGTAACCATGCCCAAAAAAGGGTACTTTTCTATGTGCTTGGCTCAACACAATGAATTTGCCTGTCTAAACACTTATCCTGAATGTAGAGAGATACTGTCCAGGATGAAAGACCGTATGAATAAGACTTATACTCACAAGTGGAAGAGATTTTTAATGGTGTCAACAGGAGCGGATCGATCACGTTTTCATCACTGGAACAGATATTACCATACGTATTACAATTGGCACACTCCAGTTTAGCTCATACGTCCATCAGAGTTCTTCTGGTGGCCATGTGTCACTTCAGATGATCACCCAGGTCACTCTCATTATAGCCCTTCATAATAATTCAAACTGTACCTGAAAAGGCTTATTTAGTGTTTTCCCTCCAGTCACATCTCCATCTTGGCATCTTAACACAGTTCTATTACAGCTCATGTAATGCCCATTCACAGAGCAAATTTAGAATACCTCTCCTGGAAAGTTGCTCTCCTTGTGCCCCTTTACGTCTGCCAGATGGGTCAGTGAGATCCAAGTCCTCACTATTCAAGAAAGCTTCCTACAATTTAGAGAGTGCAGAGTAATCCCTTTGGACTTTCTTTCCAAACCCTTCAAAATTGGCCAAAAGGGCTCTTCAATCTTTGGGCAATAGGCCAAGTGGTTCCAAGACTTTTTCCAGTAAAGGTGAGCTACATCTTTCTTCACACCATCTCCTTAGTACTTCCGCACATTCTTCAATATGTTTATTTTTTTTAATTTTTTTTAACCGCATACAGAAATATTTTCATATGTTTAACTATATCTTCTGAGATATGTACGTAGTTATGTCTTCATTTATACTATATCTGGGTATAATATTGAAAATGTGAGATCTCAATAGAAATGTAGTCTGCACTTAGAGTACAGTGTGCCTCACTACTGCTTTATACTCTGATTTAAGCATGTTAATCTAAGAAATTTCAAATACTGGAATAAGAAAAAAGGTTACGTGTGATTAGTTCTCCAGTACTGGAATCTTTCATAGACTCACATGTGACGCACCCTCCTCTTTCGCGAAGTTCACCTTCCTGATGGCTAAAACTACCTTATGAATCCTCCCAATGCGCCAGCATTCGACAAACTTTCTTCCCAGCAGAGAAAGAGAGGCTAATCTCTTTTTAGCAAAAGCTAAGAGGACACACTGGTCATCAGAGATCTAAGGCAAGGGACTCTTCTCATAAGTCATCGAGATCTCATAAGCGGCACCGACACGATTCTTGAGGCCACTGTTGCAGAGATTGGTCTCTGTCCCCTTCGAGACGACGTTGTACGGCGTCTGAGGTCAGTCCTACTATTACTCCCTAGTCTGAGTCCTCAGGCTTCTCCGGTGCTATCACTGATTGAGGTCGTCGAGTCCCTGGCTAACCCTCTAACTCACTTTTCACCTGTGTTGGTTTGGGAGCCGGTGGCATAAGTTTAGGATCCGACCCAAGCACCTCAAGATGACCAGAGGTTCCTGCCTTCCCGACTCTGGGAGCGGGACCGGTGGCTTTCCTAAATGCTATGTTTAGCTTTTTTAACAAAGCTATGCTCCCTGCTGGTGCACCGGCTGGTCCCACGAGTCCACTAGCGTTCTCCTTGGGTTCACCGGCGCCTTACAAGTCTGCTCCATATGTACCCTTATATCCTGCTGGGAGTGCTGGTTCGGCGCCAATGACTTCGTCACCTCCGATGACACCAACGGCTCTGATGGAGTCGGTGCTGGATACGTCCCGGTCGGGTCGTAGTGTAGCTCCATCATCTCCTCCCCCACGTCCCTCTGCTTTGAAACCGGTGTCGGCAAACTGTCAACGCCGAAATTGGAGGCCAGAGTGAGATCGAGGAGGAGAGCATTGGGGCTCTTGGAGGAGCAGTAATACCAGCAACAGTTGTTAGAGGAAGGAGAGATTTCTGAGCCTATGGGGGAGTTTCAGGGTCTGGATTCTGCAAGTAGACTGGATATCTCCCCTGAGTGGGATCTTTCATCCACGGGTGAGGCAGCATCCTATCATAAGGAAGGATGCTGAATTTTTGGAACTTCAGTTAACCGCTTCAGCAGTAAAGACAAACCTATTGATGGAGATGTTGCATCCTTCCTCTACTTCTTGGAGCCCCTACTCCCTTTCAGTGATGCTCTTACTGAGCCTATTTTAGACATTTGGGGAAAGCCTGTCACGTCTCCAGCGGTTTCCAGGATATGCAGGGGCAGTTTGAGCTCCTTTTGGACACTCAAGCGATGGCCAAACAGATTATCCAGTCTGGTCTGGATACAGCGGACTCAGTAGCCAGGGCAATGGGCACTTCTATGGCGACCAGGGGGCATGTGTGGGTTAGGTCGTCTGGATTTTCAATGGACGTTCAAACATCTTTGTTGGACCTTCCATTTGACCGTGAAAAGGTTTTTTTGGGTCCAAGGCGGACTCGGCTTTAGAATGTTTCAAAGACAGCAGGGGTACTGCAAGATCCTTGGGGCTACAGGAGTCTGCATCTGCACCCTTTAGGTCCTTTTGTAACTTTTGGGGGATTGTCTGTGGATCCTCTTACCATGGAAGGCCACAGTTCAGCACTCAACAGCCTTCCAACCCTCTCTATAGATCTTTTAGAGGGCAGGGGAGGGTTAGGACACGAGCCACCCAGCAGCACCCTGCCTCATCCTCTTCCTCTGGGGGAACCCAACAAGGAAAGCCGCCCTAGTTTTCTATCCATCTTAGGTCATGCTTCTCCTGCAGGGGGCAGGATATTTCATTTTCTCCACTAGTGGGAATTAGTGACATCAGACTCTTGGGTACTAGATATTGTGGGGAAAGGTTATGCCCTTCTTTTTTGGGAGTTCCCCCTACCCATCCCTCTCTGCCATTTGTTTTGTTCAGAAGATCATCTCCTGTTGCTTCAGCAGGAGGTGCAGGTCCTTTTGTCAAAAGATGCAGTGGAGTTGGTTCCAGAGCAGGAAAGGGGTCATGGATGCTATTCTAGATATTTTCTGATTCCCAAGAAGGTTGGTCGATTGAAGCCTATCCTGGACCTGAGGATTTTGAATTGGTTCCTCAAACAGGAGAAGTGTTAAAAATAAAAATAAAAAATGCTGACCATAGCACAGGTGTGTCTGGCGTTGAACAAGGAAGATTGGATGGTGTCTGTCGACTTGCAAAATGCTTATTTTCATATGCCCATTCTGAAGTCTCACAGTAAGTATCTCCGGTTCGTGGTAGGGTCCCAGCACTACCAGTTTGCGTTCCTTTCTTTTGATCTTACTTCCGCACCTTGGGTCTTCACAAAGGTGATGGCGGTGGTTACAGCGGACCTCCGAAGGAAGGGAATATCTGTACTCCTTTACATGGACGATTGGCTGATAAAAGCCAAGTCCTTAGAGCTTGTGCTGCATCACTTGTAAGTGACAACAAGGTGGTTGTTCAACCTGGGCTTTTCGGTGAACGTACCCAAGTCTCACTTGGAGCCCTCTCTGTGCCTCTTGTTGACGGGCAGTACTGGATACCACATTGAATCGGCCCTATCCTCCTCCTCAGCAGATTCATGATATTCAGGTGTTGATTCCAATGTTTCAAAATGGAGCGGTTGTTCCAGTCCTCAAGGTCTACATCTGCTTGGTCTGTTCGCTTCTTGCATTCTGTTGGTCACTCATGCACGTTGGCACATGAGGGCTCTGTGCCTCCGCAAGCGGTGATTTCAACACAAAGGGGATCTCGAAGAATCGATAATTATCTCCAAAGACGCGGCAACGGATCTATGATGGTGGGCTGTCGGTGGCAACCTTTCCTAAGGAAGGCCGTTTTGCCTCCCACCTCCAGTGGCCATGGTCATAACAGATGCTCCCACTCTAGGGAGCTCATCTGGGAGACTTGGAGGTGAAAGGTCATTGGTCTCTAGTGGAACAGATGTTTCACATCAATCTGTTAGGAATGCGGGCAATACATCTGGCTCGAGGCCTTCCTCCCATCCCTTCGCGGTCAGTCAGGTCTTGAAGGACAACACTACTGCGATGTGGTACATTTAACAAGCAGGGAGGAGTAGGGTCGTACCTTCTCTGCGGCTCTGGTCATGGGCTCAGGACCATCAGATTTGCATAGTAGCAAACCATCTGGCCGGGGTTCTTAACGTACGTGCGGACAGTCTCGGCATTTCTTTCCCGATCACGAGTGGTGTCTCTATGCAGACCTGGTTCTTCACATTTTCCAGATGTGGGGTGTTCCACAGATAGACCTGTTTGCCACTCGGGAGAATGCACACTGCCTGTTGTTCTGCAGCCTCCAGTATCCGGTGCAAGGAGCACTGGAGGACGCGTTTCAGATGTCCTGGTGCGACCAGTTACTTTATGCATTTTTCCCCATACCCTTGATTCATCTGGTTCTGAGGAAGATTCGCCAAGATCGGGCTCAAGTCATTTTAATAGCTCCAGATTGGCAAATCCCCTCAGTCTCCCTTTCAGGGCAGACCTCCTCTTGCAGTCACAGGGGCAGGTTTTACACCCCCACCTCTAGAGCCTGCACCTACATGCCTGGAGATTGAATGGGGCAGTCTGAATTCCTTTTCTCTCTCTCCAGAAGTGGTGGATGTTATCTTATCGGCTAGGCGACACTCCACCAAGACTGTCTATTCTAACAGATGGGCAAAATTTGTTGCTTGGTGTGGAGAGCAGCAAATTGATCCTTTAAAGGCCAATTTGTCTGATGTGTTGCTTTTTGCCCTTTCCTTGGCACAGAGGGGATGTACAGTAGCGACTGTGAAGGGTTTTTTATCAGCACTGTTGGCCTTACTGTCCCTTCCTGATCAGCCTTCCTTATTTAAGCCTCCTATAGTTATTAGGTTTTTGAGAGGCCTGACTAATAGGTTTCCTCCCACTCCTTTTCTCATGCGTCAGTGGGATTTGAATTTGGTTCTAACTTTGTTAATGGGTTCACCGTTTGAGCTTATGCATTCTTGTCCGTTGAGACTTTTAGTTTTCGAAAACAGTTTTCCTCACAGCTATCACATCTACTAGGTGTGTGAGCGAGCTCAAGGCTCTTAGTGTAAACCTCCCTTTACATCCTTTTATGCTGACAAGGTGGTGCTGAGAACCAGTGCGGCTTTCCTTCCTAGGGTTGTTACTCCCTTCCATATGGGGCAATCTATAACACTCATCCTTTTACCCTCCTCCCCATCCTTCAAAGGAGGAGGAAAGACTTAATTGCCTACATCCGAGAAGGGCTCTGAGTTTTTACATTGAAAGGACAAAAGACTTTCGTATTGATGATCAACTCTTCATTGGATATGTGGGCAAGATGAAGGACCAAGCCGTCCACAAGAGAACCCTAGCCAGGTGGGTTCTTTGCATAAAGATTTGTTATTCACTGACAAAGAAGCTTCCTCCTGAGGGTATTAGGGCACATTCCACCAGGGCTAAGTCTGCCACTTCGACCTTGGCTAGAGGTGTACCAGTTGTGGATATTTGTAAGGCCGCAACTTGAGCTTCCCTCCACATTTTCGCAAAGCAATATTGCTTGGATTCGGAAGTTAGGAGAGATGGACATTTTGTGCGTTCTGTGTTGCAGGATTTCTTGGTTTGACCGGTCAGGCACCTACCTCTGAGTGGGGGACTGCTTAGGGATTCTATTCATAAGGTGAAGAATCCACAGGTAGTTGTATCCATCAGAAAAACAAGTACTTACCTTTGGTAACGCTTTTCTGGTGGATACAGTAGCTACCTGTGGGTTCCTCACAGTATCACCCACCTCCACGTTGCCTGTCTGGTCATACCAAGACTTCTTTTGCTATAACTGTTTTTTTTTTTAATTGTTTTTTTTATATAAACAAATATTGTGATTTATGTTTGTATTTGGATTGGTGTGTGTACGTATATAATGTGTGTGTGTATGTATGTGTGTGTATATATATATATATATATATATATATATATATATATATATTTTTATGTGTATAATATATATGTATATGTGTGTGTGTGTGTGTATGTGTATATATATATATATATATATATATATATATATATGTTCTTGTGATGTCGGTATTCACCTATTCGCCTCAAAGGTATGTAAAAAATGGTGAAACTGACGTCAGCGAGGACTTCTTATTGCCACAATGACGTCAGTTGTATGCGGAGCCAGGCAATTGTGACGTCCTCGTTGACGTGAAGAGCTGGGAAGAAAGTTTGTCGAATGCTGGCGCATTCTGAGAAATCATAAGGTGAGGAATCCACAGGTAGCTGCTGTATCCACCAGAAAAAGCGTTACTGAAGGTAAGTAAATTGTTCTTGTGCCCTCGAAATGGCTCTCCTGCACTTCTGCGGTGGAAAATCTGAGGGACTGGAGATTCTTTCTGGAGTGTTCTAGAGGGGAAAAGCAGCCCTGGTTAGCTGAAATCTGTTTGGTCTCATTTTTAAAAAGACTGAGGTTGCAAAATTGAAAGGCCTGGGGCCTTCATGCTCACTAACTTTGCATTGCTTTTGTATGGTACCAGGGACACCCATCTCGATGCTTGGGAATGATTCAAGCTTGTAAATCTATGAAAGATTCCAATACTAGAGAGCTTCAGTTACAGGTATGTAACTTATTGTCCTATTCAGAAATCACATCTTCAACCTTTACAGATTCAGCTGTATCTGGGTGCTATTCTCAACACGAGTTGGATTAGCCTATCCCGATGCAGCTTGTATTCTAAACTTCAAGACACATTTACCACAATTTCAACACCTCAGTCAGAACAGTCATGCGTCTAAGTTATGGCATCAACCATCGCCATAGTGCCACATTCTGAAATAAGTCTGCTGCTGGAATGTCTAGCACGCCAGGGGTCTCATTCATTGGGTGAATTACAGGTTCTTGTGTTGGTAGACAGCTGCACTCCTCACACTCTGCAGTGGTGAAACACACAATCTGCTAAAGGGTTGACTGTTTTGCGAACTTGTTCCACAAATCGTTTTCACAGCAGACTCCTCTCTCGCAGGATTGGGTGCTCGTCTGCAGGATCTCAGCTCAGGGTCTCCGGACACAAAACACCATGGTCTCCACATCAGCTAAAGCTGTTCACCAAGTTTCTATTGCTTTCCTTGGGAATATCCCAATAGCTGACATATGTAAAGCAGCTACAATTGTCTACACCACCCATTTTTACCAAATATTGTTGTGTGGATGTTTCAGCACACCATCAAGCTATTGTAGGACGTGCAGTGCTATATACCCTTTTTCAAACCACTGCAATACCCATAAGCTAGTCGGCGCTTTTGGAGGGCAGATGCTGTATAGTATATGTAAAGCATATGTATCTACAGCCACACATGCATCCCAGTGAGCATCTGTTTGTAGCATGTAGTGCCGTAGATTCTGCCTCCCCCTGAAACCTTCAGATATTTGGCAATGTTGAGCCACAGCACTAGTTTGGTACTGTATGGTCAAAAAAATAGCTTCCAGGCAAAAACCTCCCAGACTAACCTTAAAGAGAATTACTTAAATGAAATCGGGATTTTAGGGAAAAGCTGTTGCCAAAAGGTTTGGGTAAGGTTGTAGAACCAAGTGCAGAAGGCATCTAGTAATGACAAGTTCCGAATAAATCATGTAAATCTTTACATGGAAAATATATAATCTCATACCATATAAAATAAACACAAGGCGATAGTGTCACAAATGCAGGAAAAGGAGACTTCAATTCTTGGCATCAGGATTTGTGCAGTGACAGAATATTGGAAAGCTGTGTGAAACCTACAAGTCACAAAAAAGTCAATACAAATTAGCCTAAATGTATGCTTCCTGGTAGAAACACTAATTAAAATAAAGCTATAAACTAGCAAAAAATTGAGTTGGTATTCTTGTTGGCAAGAAGGCAAACTAATCTGTTGAATGAGGGCAATGGCACATAAACAGAGTAGGTAGATCAGACAAGATTCTGGACAGGTGGCTGTACAGACGTGCCTATGAATGATATGCATAGGTCTACGAAATCTTCTACCAGTTTAACAAGCAGAAATTTATACAAAATACATTTTCTCATCTGGAAGACTATTTCCACATTCCACAACGAACACTTCTCATGTAAGAACTCTGGTTCATATTGGGTAATATTCAATGCTTTTTTTTCGCCATGGGGTCTTGAAGCAAAAGGAGTAGCTCCGAAGGTTTTTTGGAAAAAAAAAAAAAAAAAAAAAAAAAAAAAAACTAGGAAAAACCAAAGTACTTTTAATGAAAAAAATATATTGCCGAACGAGGGAAGAGAAAACCGACAGAAGGAGAACCGCCAGACATATCCCCTGTTGGGCGGTGCCCATGTAACGTGCACATGGCAGTAGAATGAAGCAAGGTTGGTGTCCTGGAAAACACCCCCTTTAAATATTGCCTAACTGCCACCCCAAATTTGACAAGTGCGACCCGCACAAAGTCTGCAATCTCTGCCTGCTGAGAGATCACAGGGATGAGGGGTGCGAGGCCTGTGTCGTTTTTGTACCCAGGATGCTCTGAGCACGTCGAAAGCAGAGGAACACCACGCAGCTATGCAGAGCCAAAAATCATAGCTGTCCCTGAGAAAAAACACGCGCCCAAAACAAATAACACCGAAGGACGTTGAAAGGAGGCCCAAAGGTAGAGACTGGCAAAAGTCTCCTTCCACAAGCATGGGAGGTCGATGGATTCCAGATCAGGGATACTGTAGAATACCAAAACAGGCAAGAACCTCCATGGTGAAAGACACCCCAAAATAGTCCGAGACCGTCAAGGACACAGTACGTCAAAGGCCCTAGAGGTGGAAAAGAGGCATTGACTAGAAATGGCAGCACTCCTACCATGCAAAGAAGAGTTCGAAGTGCTAAACAATTCAAGATCCAACCAAAATCTTCGAGCACAGACATCTAGGAGGATGAGATCCCCCCGCCCCCTTTGAAGTGCCAGCAACACCATGCCCCATGAAGAAGAGGGGGAGTTCTATCCCCCTGAGAGGGGAGAAAGCAACAGGGAGCTTTTAGAAGTGGAATGACCTTGACTTGGTTATCCCAGAAGGTCAACAGCTACCACTTGAGGCCTTATCCCCTGACATGAAGTCTACAACAGCCTAATTAAGAAGGCAGCAGACTCATGGCGTACCCATAGGGGAAGAGAAGGGAGACTTATGCTTTCTATTGGAAACCCACATGCCTTCAAGCAAGTGGTATCTATAATTCACAATACTACCCAGCATACTGGACCAAGGCAAGGAGCCCTTCAAATAACCTGCTGTAACAAAAGGGATGACGCCAAGAGTGGAGAAAATATAAACCTTCCCCAAAGGACCCCAAATACATCCAGGGGAACGCGATGGTGGAATTAGTAATCATCATTACAGCGAGAAAGAGGAGCAGTGCACAAACCTCCACAGGGCCCCCTCCTGACAGGGAAAGTAAGTGGCTGGACATGGTAGGGAGAAAGATGGAGACTGAGACAGCAACACAGTGGTGTATAGGGAACTCTAACGCCCTCTTCAAAAGTTTTATGGCCATCGCCAGTGGGATGAGATCGAGGAGCTAATGAAAAGGCTCCCGGGAGGATAGGAAAAGGGTAAAAACGATCATCCAAGAGGGGAAAACAGTTGTCAACACCTGCCTGAAATCCTTGCTGGATGCCACCAACACAGCCAGTAGAGATTTGTATGGGGGACAACCCTTAGGAGAGATCTATGGCTCAGAATCTCTAGGTTCAAGCCCGAAGTACAGGATTCCATCATAAACAAGCCGTTCAATGGAGATGCTTTGTTTGGCCCAGAGGTAGAGGAGTTCTTGCAACAAATTAAGAACGACAATGAAACAGCAAAGGCAATGGGGGGGGGGCGGCCTCCAGCACAGAGGCAGCTTCAGAAGGGGAGTAAACTCCCTCACTCACAGAAAGGTGATTATTTATATCGGGCCAACAGCAGCAACAGCCCCAAGGGAGTACACAACAAGCTGGCCACCACACCGGATGCTAGCAGTAGCAACACCCCTCAAGACATGAGAGCAATGGGCCAACACCCCAGAGGGGGAGGAACATCCAAGTGACTGTTACCCCCAAACCCGCAAACACAGGTGGGTGGCAGAATAGCACAGTACCCACAAGAATGGTAAACGAATACCCCAGACAATTTGGTTTTAAACATGGTATGGTACGGCTACTGCATAGAACTCACAAACCTACCAAACCCACCAAGGAAGAAAAGCTACCATAGATTAGAACTGGTGCAACTAAGGAAAGAAGTAAAAACTCCTGCAAGAGAAAGAGTACCAAAAGAGGAGTCAAAACAAGGGAAACTACTCACCCTACCTCCTGGTACAAAAACCAGACCTTTCAGTAAAGCGTATCTTGGACCTCAGGTTAATAAACAAATTAATCCGCACACATTTCAAGATGGCACTCTACAAGATGTAATTCCTCTCCTAGAAAAGGGAGACTACATGGCAACCATAGACCTACTGGACGCCTGTTTGCACATACCGATGATTCAAGCACACAGAAAATACCTTGTTTTTGTACTTTTAACATCAACTATCAATTCAAGGTCTTACCATTCGGAATAAAGTCCACACCAAGGGATTTTACAAAATGCTTGGAAACAGTTGCAGCATTCCTAAGGAGGAAGTGGATTCACGTGTATCCCTACCTGGACGACTGACATTTTTCTTTTGGATGTGCTTTTATTAGCCAAAGGGATACTCCGTGATAGCAACCCTACAAAAGCTCGGTTTGAGCATCAACCACAAAAACAATCATCCCCAAAGCCGCAACTGGAGATTATTTTCCTAGGAGCCAGACTGGATGCAATGAAAGCACATGCCTACCCTACCCAGAAGAGACAGTGAGGACAGTCTTGAAACAATTGGGCATGATGGCATCATGCAGATTCTACCCCCCCCCCCCCCCCCCAAAAAATGCAGTAACTCATGCAAGACTCCCACATTCCAAGAATGGCTGGGTGAGCAGCAACTAGTCAAATTACTGGGAGTTGGAAGGATCTAGTGGTTGCAACTAAGAATACAGAAGGAGATGCATTGATGGGCATCCATAGACCTAACCAAGGGGAGATCTTTCAAGACGACAACACCATCGGTGTCCATCGCAACAGACTTGTCTCTCAAGGGATGGGGTGCACACACACAACCTGAGAATTTGAGGCCAGTGTAGCAAGGTAGATGCTATACAACATTCTTTTTCTAGAGCTAAAGACAGTGTTACTAGCTCTGAAAGCCTTTCAAACAAGTATCAGGGAAAACCGTACTAATCCAGTCAGTGCAACAACAATGTTCTACCTGAACAAACAAGGGGGCACAAAGTATTTTACCCTCCGTAAACTAGCCCAATAAATATGGAAATGGGCGTTAGTTTAAAAGTATCCTTTTTTTGGCATGCTTACCCCCACCTTTTGCCTGCTGTCAGATTGTTTTTGACTGTGTTCACTGGGCTCCTGCTCACTAGGACCCCAGTGACTGTGCTCTCCCTCTAAATTTGGTTGCTCAAGACTGAGCACACCCCACAATTAGCATACTGGTGCCTTATTCTCTAGCATATGGTACTTGGGTACTCGGGGCATTGGGGCACCAGGGGTTCCCCATGGGCTGCAGCATGTATTGTGCCACCCATGAGAGCCCATGCAAAATGTGTCTGCAGGCCTGCCATTGCAGCCTGGGTGACAGTTCATCACTGTAAGTTACCCCTATGGCAGTCCCTCCAAGCCCAGAGGGCAGGGTGAAGGTACCTATGAGAGAGGGCACCCCTGAATAAGCAGAGGTGCCCCCATGAGCTCCTGCTGTTCCATTTCCCTGGACTTGGTAGGGGTGGGAAAGCCATTTTACCCATGTACTGGACCCAGGTCCCTCACTGCCTGTTTCCAGCTACTTAATGGTAACTCTGAACCTGGGTATGTTTGGTATCAAACATGTCCATATCATACCCAGTACTGTTGCCAGTATTGGCTGTATGATTCCATGCACTCTGGGAGCTCCTTAGAAGACCCCCCAGCATTGCTCCTATCAGTCTTCTGGGGTTTTCCAGGCAACCCGTGCTGCTGCCACTCCTCACAGGTTTCTGCCCCCTGCTTCTTGACCGACTCAAGCAGCGGTAGGCAGAACAAATGATTTCCTTTTTGAAGAGAGAGGAAACACCCCTCTCCCTTTGGAAGTGGGTGTTGCATGGCTTTGGAGGGTTAGCCTCCCCAAGCCATCGGTATGTTTTGAAGGGCACATTTGGTCCCCTCCTTGCATAAACCAGTTTGCGCCCGTCCAGGGACCGCCAGTCCCTGCTCTGACACGAAACTGAGCAATGAAAAGTGGAGTGACCACTCCACTGTACATCACAACCCCAGGGATGGTGCCCAGAGCGCCTTCAGGTGGCCACTTGATTCTGCCTTCTTGAATCCAAGGTGGGTAGAGGACCCTGGGAGCATCTGAATGGCCAGGTCACGCAGGTGATGTCTCAGCCCCCTCTTGATAGGTGGTTAGTTTGCTAGGTGACTGTAGGAAGCTGGCTCTGTATATACTATATCAAAGTGATAGTGTGCAGAGAGCCAAGGGGTTCTGTAAGAGGCTTGACAGAGGCAATAATAGATAATACTAATGCTCTGTTTGTGGTAGTGTGGTTGAGCAGTTAGGCTTATCAGAGGATAGTGTTAAGCATTTGTTGTACACACACACAACCAGTAGAAGAAACAAAAGCTCAATGACTTGACCCAATACAATAGGATTTTATATAGAAAAGTATATTTTTGTTACTTTACTACAACCACAAGATTCCGTTCAGAAATAATTACTGTTGTAGGTAAGTACTCAACACCGATATCAATGTAACTTTGTATTTCTTTAGCAAAGAAAAAAGTTTTTAAGTAAACTGAGAATATCTTTCAAAAGTGGACACTGCATTTTCAGTACAGTTTCTGGGGGAAGAAAATAAAGTACAGTTTTAGAGGTAAGTACACAACTTACAGTTCCAGTCTCCGGGTTATAGGTAGTCCACTGTTGAGGGTTCAAGTCAACCCCAGGCACCCACCACCAGCAACACTAGGCCGGCCAGGTACAGAGGTCAAAGTTGATCAATTTTAACGTGGGCGCCTATGGAGACAGGAGGTACTTGGAATTCGGTCTGCCAGCAGGTAACAACCCGCGGCTCTGTGGGCAGACCAGGGTGGGATTAGAGGAGCTCTGGAGGGGCCCCAAGTAGGCACCAATCCCACACCCTCGGTGGCACTGGGTAGTCGCAGTCAGGGGGGGGGGGGTCCTCGGAATTCCCTCTGCAGGCATTGTGGTGGAGGGGTGAAGAGCCCAACCTAGGGTGGGCACCTGGTCACCTGGGGTTCCCCTCTGGTCTGTTGGGCCACCTTGACTCTGGTCATGGGCGTCTGGTGCAGTGTGTTAGGACTAGCGCTTCTGTAGTGAGGTGGGAGTCCTTTAGAAGAGATTTCTTCTCTTCTTTGGACAAGGCCTCTGTCCACGGGAGTTCTTGATCTTCTGATGCAGGCAGCCCTCTGCAGCTTTTTCAGAGGTCCCTGGATGTACAGGGCATGTTGCCTTTCTTCTGCAGGTTCTTTGAAGCAGGAGACAGGCCAGTAGGACTGGGGCTGCCAAGTCAGTTTTTCTCCTTTCCTTCTCTGCTGGGATTTCTGCTAAGCAGTCTTTCTTGTGAGATCGTCAGGGATCTGACTAGCTTGGTTCAGGGAGCCTTAAATAAAAGATTTAGGGGCGTTTTTAGGGGTTAGAGGGCAGTAGCCAATGGCTGCTGTCCCTGAGGGTGGGTACACCCTCCTTGTGCTCACCCCCTTTGGCGAAGGGAGCACATTCCTGTCCCTATTGATCCCTCTCCTCCAAACCACTAGCTGGATGCCTTGGAGCATTGTAACACGAAGCTTGAGCCTTTGAGGCTCACCACTAGGTGTTACAGTTCCTGCAGGGGGGAAGGTGTGAAGAACCTCCACCCGGTGCAGGCTTTGTTTCTGGCCTTAGAGTGCACATAGGGGGTCAGAAACTCGTCTCTCAGTGGCAGGCTGGCACAGACCAGTCAGTGCTGTACTGAAGGATTGGGTAAAATACAGGGGGCATCTCTAAGATGCCCACTGTGTGCATTTTTTAATAGAGCCAACACTGGCATCAGTGAGGATTTATTATTCTGAGAAGTCTGATACCAAACTTCCCAGTATTCAGTCTAGCCATTATGGAGCTGTGGAGTTCGTTTTGACAAACTCCCAGACCATAGACATTGTGAGTGCAATGTGGCCATATTAAGTATAAGTATAGACTTAGACAATGTAGGGGCATATTGCGCCTGCAGCTATGCCCTCACCTGTGGTATAGTGCACCCTGCCTTAGGGCTTTAAGGCCTGCTAGAGGGGCGTGACTCAACTATGCCACGGGCAGTGTCTTGTGTGCATGACAACCTGAGGGGGATGCCATGTCGACTTTGTGTGTGTTGGTGGGGAGAAAAAGGCAATCTGCAATGGCAGTGTGCATGTGTTAGGTGAGGGGTCCCTTAGGATTTGCACAATACATTATACAGCCCTTAGGGGACCTTCCCTGGTCATAAGGCCCTTTGTACCACTGGTACATTTTACAAGGGACTTGTGTGTGCTAGGGGTGTGCCAGTTGTGGAAACAATGGTACATGTTTAGTGAAAAACACTGGTGCTGGGGCCTGGTTAGCAGGGTCCAACACACACTGTCAAGTCAGCATCAATATTAGACAAAAAGTGGGGAGGTGGGCGGGGAAGGGGTAGGGGAGGAGGGGGGAGTGTAACCGCAGCAGGGGACAGTTTCCTACAGTGATCAATCCCTATTCCTGGGCTAGTTTGGTCTCCCTCCCGGGTGGGTCTTCAGATTCGATGCACAGGATTCCAGCACAACGACTCTGCATCGTTTACTTCATCTTCTGGCCACTGGGACTACAACTGGAACCTCCAGGAAGATCTGCAATTACAACGATGACTCCGCTCTGCAAAATTGTTTCTCCCGCTCTTTCCAGCAACTGCAACTCTGTGCAACCTCTGAGGGCAACGAGTATTCAGTCTGCACAAGAAGGGATCTCCCTTGGAGTGAATGAGTTGGTCCCCTGCATCTGCAGGGGCCAACTGCAGTGACAACCAGCTGTGTGGATTCTCTCTCCTCTGGAGCTTTGTGGATTCTGCATCACAAGTGGTGGTCTGTAGTGGTCCCTTTAGTCCTCTCTTTCAGCTATCCAACTTGAGTGATGGTAAGCCCTTGCCTGCCCCCGCAGGATAGTACCCCTATGCACTATGACTCCTGAAGCTACCAAGGCTTGTTCGTTCCTCTTCACTCTTCCCAGCAAAGCAGAGTCTCCTGCCTGCTGCTCCAGCAACATGGGGCACCTCCAGGCGTGGTGAGTGGGCCTCATTGCAACTCCTGTGCCTGCTGCCTGTGAGGGCTGCCTCTTGTGACTCTCCCAGCTGCTGAGGGTCACCTCTGACTCCCCTCCTTGGGTCTAGTCCCCTAGACCTTGCTGGTCCTCTTCAGCCTTGCAAATCTTTCTTCTTGCATTTGCCAAGACTTGTTGGTGGCTTTCCAGCACCACTGACTGACTGAAACATGACCGCCGACGTGGGACCTCACGTTCATCACTTCTGAAACTTATCTTCTGCTCCTGTGCTGCACTGCTGACTTTTCATACACCGTCAATCTGGTCCTATATCCACAGAAGGGTGGGTAGTGGCTCCTGCCACAACTGGACACTCAACTCGAACTGGACTTGGTCCCCTTCTTTTGCAGGTCCTCTACTGTCAAGATCCACCTTTTAGTTTCTTCCAGTCTTGTCTGGGTCTTGCACTGTCCTTTTCCAAAGTTCTCCTGTGGGTTTGGGGGAATAAAGTTACTTACATCTTCTCTCCTGGTTGCAGGGGGGGCACCCTGGTACTTATCTTTTTGGGTTCCTAGTTCCTCCAGCTCCCCTCTACTTATTCCACTTACTTGGGTGGGGAACTGCCTTTCACATTCCACTTGCTTAGTATTTGGTTTGGTTTCTCCCTTGAGGTCACTATTTTCTATTGTTTTACTATTTGTTTTCGACTTCTGTGCTAATCAGTGCCTTCTGATGTGTACATAAGCGTGTTTACTTACCTCCTACTGGAGTATTGCCCATACAGTATTTTAGTAATTGTTATTTTATTAAAGTACCTTTATGTTCGATGGCATCTTTTGCTGCAGATACATATGTTGTGCACAGTCCGCCATCTGGTGTTGGGTCGGAGTGTTACAAGTTGTTTTTCTTCGAAGAAGTCTTTCGAGTCACAAGACCGAGGGACTCCTCCTCTTTGCTTCCATTGCGCATGGGCGTCTGCTCCATCTTAGATTGTTTTTTTTCCGCCCTCGGGTTCGGACGTGTTCCTTTTCGCTCCGGGTTTCGGGACAGAAAGATAGTCAAAACTTCGAAAAATTACGTCGGTATTGTTTCGCTCGGGATAGTTAGAATCGACACCGAATCGTGAAGAGCTCCGGTAGCCCTTCGGGGTAATTTCGATTCCCCCGTCGGGGCCTGGTCGGCCCGACCGCGTGTAACATCGACACCGATGGAACGGACCCCGTTCCGATTCTGTCCTAAATGTCACAATAAATATCCATATACGGACCAACATTTGGTCTGTAACTTGTGCCTGTCACCCGAGCACAAAGAAGAAACTTGTGAGGCCTGTCGTGCGTTCCGGTCCCGAAAAACGCTCCGTGACAGTCGAGCCAGAAGACTACAGATGGCGTCCACGCCGACAGAACACCGAGAGTTCGAGGAACAAGGAGAAGAGGAGGAAGCCTTCTCCATCCATGAAACGGACTCGGATGAATTCGACGTCGACGAAACTGTGAGTAAGACGTCGAAAAGCACACAGCACAAGAAAATAGACAAGGCCCAGGGGACGCCACTGCCAACCGGCAATGGCTCAACCCATAAAGGTGACCGTCCATCGGCACCGAAAAAGGCCGAACTGGTGCCCAGATCGTCCGACTCGGGTCGAGACACAGGCACGCAACATTCCCGGGACCGAGAAAGTGTTGCCGAAAAAGATCGACGCTGAGAAGGCGGAGCCGACGCTGAGACAGCGGCACCGAGGATGATCGACGCCAGAAGGCTCGACTCCGAAAAAGAAGAGATTCGCCTCGGAGCCGAAAACGAAAAAGGACACAGTTTCGGTGCCAAAACAACCAGCAACCGAAACCACTACCGGCTCATATTCAGAGGAACATTCATTGTCCTCTCAAATGCGTAAACACAGGTTTGAAGAGGAGCTACAGACTACTGATGTAGACCATACACAAAAGAGGATCTTCATCCAGAGTGGAACGGGGAAGATTAGCACTCTTCCACCAATCAAGAGAAAAAGGAGACTAGAGTTCCAAACTGAACAACTAACACCACAAGCAAAGGTGGCAAAGAAAGCAACTCCGCCACCCTCTCCTCCACCTGTAACTCAAATATCACCGGCACAAACTCAGTCACATTCACCGGCTCACACCACCATGAGCCAAGATGACCAAGATGCTTGGGACCTATACGACGCACCAGTGTCAGACAATAGCCCAGAGTCATACCTTACCAAGCCATCACCACCCGAGGACAGCACAGCGTATGCGCAGGTGGTAGCTAGGGCAGCAGAATTCCACAACGTGTCGTTACACACAGAACCTGTCGAGGATGACTTCCTTTTTAACACCCTCTCCTCCACCCATAGCAACTACCAAAGCCTGCCTATGCTTCCGGGAATGCTAAGGCACGCAAAGCAAATCTTCAAAGGAGCAGCTCGCAAAAGAGCCAATTCACACACATCGGGCGATGCACCACCCCCGGATAAGGAAAGCCGAAAATTCGACGCAGCTGGGAAAAGAGTCGCTGTACAAGCTGCCAGCCAGTGGCGCATCGCCAACTCAGGCGCTCCTAGCGCGCTATGACAGAGCCCATTGGGATGAGATGCAGCATCTCATCGAGCATCTACCCAAGGAATTTCAGAAGCGGGCAAAACAAGTGGTTGAGGAGGGACAAAACATCTCCAATAACCAAATACGCTCCTCTATGGATGCAGCGGACACCGCTGCAAGAACAATAAACACTGCAGTAACCATCAGAAGGCACGCATGGTTGCGCACATCTGGCTTTAAGCCAGAAATACAGCAAGCAGTACTCAATATGCCGTTCAACGAACAACAATTGTTCGGACCAGAGGTTGACACGGCGATTGAGAAGCTGAAAAAGGACACTGACACAGCCAAGGCCATGGGCGCGCTCTACTCCCCGCAGAGCAGAGGGACTTTCGGCACCTTCCGTAAAACAACATTCAGAGGAGGGTTTCGGGGTCAGGCCACACAAGCCAGCACCGCACAATCGACACCGTCTACCTACCAGGGACAGTACCAAAGGGGAGGTTTTCGGGGCCAGTACAGAGGAGGACAATTCCCGAGAAACCGGGGGAAATTTCAAAGCCCCAAAACCCCTACAACCAAACAGTGACTTACAGGTCACTCAACCCCTCCACATAACACCAGTGGGGGGAAGACTAAGTCAGTTTTATCAATCATGGGTGGATATAACAACAGACACTTGGGTCTTAGCAATTATCCAACATGGTTATTGCATAGAATTTCTACAGATCCCTCCAAATATCCCACCCAAAACACACAAAATGTCAAAACAGCATTTAGACCTCCTAGAAATAGAAGTTCAAGCACTACTGCAAAAAGAAGCAATAGGACTGGTACCATGTACAGAAATGAACACAGGAGTCTATTCACTGTACTTTCTAATACCCAAAAAGGACAAAACACTGAGGCCAATCTTAGATCTCAGAATACTAAACACCTACATCAAATCAGACCACTTTCACATGGTCACGCTACAGGAAGTGTTACCACTGCTAAAGCAACAAGATTACATGACAACCTTATATCTCAAAGACGCGTATTTCCACATACTGATACATCCTTCGCACAGGAAATACCTAAGGTTTGTATTCAAGGGAATACACTATCAATTCAAAGTCTTACCGTTCGGTATAACAACCGCACCAAGGGTGTTTACCAAATGCCTAGCAGTAGTAGCCGCACACATCAGAAGGCAGCAAATACACGTATTCCCGTATCTAGACGATTGGCTAATCAAGACCAACTCGCTAACAAAGTGTTCACAACACACAGAGTATGTCGTACAAACCCTCTACAAACTCGGGTTCTCCCTCAACTACACAAAATCAAACATTGTGCCGTGCAAAATACAGCACTACTTAGGAGCGGTAATCAACACAACAAAAGGATTAGCCACTCCGAGTCCACAAAGGGTTCAAAATTTTCACAAGGTCATACAGGCCATGTATCCAACACTAAAAATACAGGCAAAAGTGGTTTTAAAACTCCTAGGCATGATGTCCTCATGCATAGCCATTGTCCCAAACGCAAGACTGCACATGAGGCCCTTACAACAGTGCCTAGCATCACAATGGTCACAGGCACAGGGTAAACTTCTAGATCTAGTGTTGATAGACCGCCAAACATACATCTCGCTTCTATGGTGGAACAGTACAAATTTAAACAAAGGGCGGCCGTTCCAAGACCCAGTGCCACAATACGTAATAACAGATGCTTCCATGACAGGGTGGGGAGCACACCTCGATCACCACAGCATCCAAGGACAATGGGACTTACATCAAACAAAACTGCATATAAATCACCTCGAATTACTAGCAGTATTCCTGGCGCTAAAAGCATTTCAACCCATCATAACCCACAAATACGTTCTTGTCAAAGCCGACAACATGACAACAATGTATTACCTAAACAAGCAAAGGGGAACACACTCGACACAGCTATGTCTCCTAGCACAAAAGATATGGCAATGGGCAATTCACAACCACATTCGCCTAATAGCCCAGTTTATTCCAGGGATCCAAAATCAACTAGCAGACAATCTCTCTCGAGATCACCAACAGGTCCACGAATGGGAGATTCACCCCCAAATCCTAAACACTTACTTCAAAATTTGGGGTACACCGCAAATAGACCTATTTGCAACAAAGGAGAACGCAAAATGCCGAGACATCGCATCCAGGTACCCACACAAACAGTCTCAAGGCAATGCCCTATGGATGAACTGGTTAGGGAAATTTGCATACGCTTTTCCCCCCTCTCCTTCCATATCTAGTAAACAAATTGAGTCAAAACAAACTCAAACTCATATTAATAGCACCAACATGGGCAAGACAACCTTGGTACACAACACTACTAGACCTGTCAGTAGTACCACACGTCAAGTTACCCAACAGGCCAGATCTGTTAACCCAACACAAACAGCAGATCAGGCATCCAAACCCAGCATCGCTCAATCTAGCAATCTGGCTCCTGAAATCCTAGAATTCGGACATTTAAACCTCACTCAAGAATGTATGGAAGTCATAAAACAAGCTAGAAGGCCATCCACTAGACACTGCTATGCAAGCAAATGGAAAAGGTTTGTTTGCTACTGCCATAATAATCAAGTTCATCCATTACACGCATCCCCAAAAGATGTAGTGGGATACTTACTACACTTACAAAAGTCAAATCTAGCCTTCTCTTCCATAAAAATACACCTTGCAGCAATATCTGCATACCTGCAGATTACCCATTCAACTTCACTGTTTAGGATACCCGTCATTAAAGCATTTATGGAGGGCCTAAGAATAATAATACCACCAAGAACACAACCAGTTCCTTCATGGAACCTTAACATCGTCTTAACAAGACTCATGGGACCACGTTTTGAACCCATGCATTCTTGTGAAATACAATTCTTAACCTGGAAAGTTGCATTTCTCATTGCCATCACATCTCTAAGAAAAGTAAGTGAAATTCAGGCATTTACAATACAAGAACCTTTTATCCAAATACACAAAAATAAGGTTGTACTAAGAACCAATCCTAAATTCCTACCAAAGGTTATTTCATCGTTCCACTTAAATCAAACGGTAGAGTTACCAGTGTTCTTCCCACAGCCAGACTCAGTAGCTGAAAGGGCACTACATACATTAGATGTCAAAAGAGCACTAATGTACTACATCGACAGAACAAAGGAGGTTAGGAAAACAAAACAACTGTTTATTGCATTTCAAAAACCTCTTACAGGTATAGCCAGATGGATAGTTAAGTGCATCCAAACCTGCTATCTTAAAGCAAAGAGACAACTGCCCATTACACCAAGGGCACACTCAACCAGGAAAAAAGGCGCTACCATGGCATTCCTAGGAAATATTCCAATGCACGAAATATGAAAGGCAGCCACATGGTCCACGCCTCACACATTTACTAAACACTACTGTGTAGACGTGCTATCCGCACAACAGGCCACAGTAGGTCAAGCCGTACTGAGAACTTTGTTTCAGACTACTTCCACTCCTACAGGCTGAGCCACCGCTTTTGGGGAGATAACTGCTTACTAGTCTATGCACAACATGTGTATCTGCAGCAACAGATGCCATCGAACTGAAAATGTCACTTACCCAGTGTACATCTGTTCGTGGCATTGGTCGCTGCAGATTCACATGTGCCCACCCGCCTCCCCGGGAGCCTGTAGCCGTCGGAAGTTATCTTCAACATTTGTGTATATATATATATATTACTTAACCTTAATTTGTACATACTTATTCATTCCATTGCATGGGCACTATTACTAACACACACAACTCCTACCTCACCCTCTGCGGGGAAAACAATCTAAGATGGAGCCGACGCCCATGCGCAATGGAAGCAAAGAGGAGGAGTCCCTCGGTCTCGTGACTCGAAAGACTTCTTCGAAGAAAAACAACTTGTAACACTCTGACCCAACACCAGATGGCGGACTGTGCACAACATGTGAATCTGCAGCGACCAATGCCACGAACAGATGTACACTGGGTAAGTGACATTTTCATTCTGTAACAATGTGTGCGTCTTTAATGTGTGAGCGCTGTATGGCTATAGTGGTATTGCATAAGCTTTGCATGTCTCCTGGATAAGTCTTGGCTGCTCATCCACAGCTACCTATAGAGAGCCCTGGCTGCCTAGACACTGTATACACTTTGTTTATGGGGGAGGATACCTCGACCGGGTATAAGGTGATAACACCATAGATGCTCACCACAAACAAGGCCAACTTCCTACAAATACCACAAGGGATCGACTTACAAACGGTCCACCTACCGGGGAAGAATAACATAGAGGCAGACAGACTAAGCAGATACGAAAACAGTATGCACCAAAGGGAGGTAAAACAAGAGCCTAGAAAAAAAAATCTTGAATACTTGGACACCAACAATCAATTTTGTTTGTGTCAGCAGAGAACAAAAAATGCCAACTCTTTGCCTCCGGGTTTCCACATGAGCATTCAGAGTGGGGATGCCCTGTTGCTAAACTGGTCCGAGAAATTTGCCTACACCATTCCTTCAATTCCCCTAATACCAAAAGTACTGGAGAAGGCCAGGCAACCAGGGATAAATCACATTCTAGTAGCCCCACAATGGGCCAGACTAGCATGGTATTCAAATCTTCTCGAGCTGTGTTAAGGGAGCAAAAGATCAAGAGCAAAGTGGAACAGGACCTGCTCAGAATGCAAAGGGGTTGAGTGTTCTACCTGGAACCAGCAACACTCAGTCTAACAGCATGGCGCCTGAACACATAGAACCTAAACCTTCCACCTCGGACCATGAAAATAGAAAAAGGAGGCTAGAAAGCCAACAACAAGACAATGCTACACATCAAAATGGAATAGATTTCTCCTATGGTTTACTGTGAACACCTCGGAGACCATATCTAGACAGGAAACAGTAATAACCTATGTCACACACTTGTTACACAGCGGAATCAACTACTGTTCTCTCAAGGTACACTTGGCAACAATTGCGGCCTACACCAGGGGATCTGTAAGTAAGTTTCTTCACGCACCTGTTATAAGGAGATATTTGGGATCCAAAAGAATCCCCCTACCCCTACTGGCAGCACCAGATCCAATGTGGATCTTGAACACAGTATTGACGCAGTTGATGGCAAAACCATTTGAATTTATGCACAAAGCAGAACTCTGGTTCACCACCTTAAAAACTGTCTTTCTGGTAGCAGTCACAGCGCTACGAAGAGTGAATGAGATTCAAGTGCTAGGAACTACACATGCAGATTCACAAGGACAAGGTAGTCCTCAGAACGAACCCTCGATTCATACCTAAGGTGGTGAGCAAATTCCATGTTGGCGAAACCATCCAGTTACCGGTATTCTTGAAGAATCAACAGACACAATTGGAAAGGACATTACATACCCTTGATGTGAGAACAAAACTGATACATTACCTAGAGGAGACCTAACTGTTCTGTAAGGGAAACCAATTGTTTGTTTGAGATGCCAAATCCAATAAGGGGTCACCCGTCACACAGGAAACTATTGCACAATGGATTGTGGAGACAATCCAAACATGCTACACGTCGGCTGGCAAACGCCTACCTCACCGCCCTAAAGCACAGTCAACAAATAGAAAGGGCACAAGACTGGCATTCATGGCAAATGTGCCCATAGACTCTATCTGCGTGGCAGCAACATGGGCACCCCCCACACACATTTACAAAGCATTTGTGTGGACATCCAAATCCATAAAGAAGCCCAAGTGGGACAAAGTACATCAGCACCTTTTTGCAAATTCATCATTTCTCCCCAACCAACCCAAGGAAGGGGGAACTGCTACATAATGTAATGCACAACATGTTAATCCAGAAAAGGATTTATGCTGCAAAACAAAATGGTTACTTACCAGTAGGAGTAGTTTTTCAGCCTGAAGAGTTTTGTGGATTCACATGTGACACAACCACCTCCCCGGAAAGGAATACAGGACAGACAGGTGGAGGGTCCTATGTACATGAAGCAAGGAGGAAAAACAAAATTGAAAAAATCTGAGGATGGCTACCATGTGCAGGAACTTCTGTGGTGCCGTCTGACATCGCACAGGGGGCGGGCGAAGCACCAAATGGTGGTCGACGATGCCCAAAAGGAGGGTGGAAGAAAGACCATTCCGGACCCAACCACTAGATGGCGGGATAATGCACAGCATGTGAATCCAGAAAACTCTGGCTGCAAAACTACTACTAGTGGTAAGTAACCATTTCGTTAATGTGTAACCATGTATAAATTACTCAGTCAAACCATGTGGATAACTACACTCTTGCATATCGGACTGTTGCTTTCAAAAGAATGTTAGCATATGTCTTGCACAATGCAAAACCAACTGTAATTTTTAACCATGCTACTTCATATCACTGCAGAAACTCAAAATACAAAAAAATACCTGAAACCAAAAAATTAGTCTGACCAAATGCAAAGAAATTATAAGTTGGACCTATTATACTATAGGGAGCAATGTAAAGGTTCATCTGCTTTTTACTACTACTTGGACCAAATAACATGCTTTTTTTGTTCAATTTCCCAGTGGCATGGTAGAAGTGTGGCTATCCCTCACTCACACTTGTAGTAATGTGCGAACCATCTGAGTTTATTAGTACTCTTACTGCAAAGAACATGTTACAGGACCACATCAATTTTTACTGGCCTTCTGCGGGCACACACCTATGTGTTGGTGGGAAGTTAAAGATTAGTTTATTGCAGAATCCTATTTTGTCACACCTTTGAGATGGTAATGGAATGGAGCCTTTCGTACTTCTCTAGCTACTGTATTTGTCTTTGAATAGAAATTGGTGTTTTTATGTTTACTTGGGAAGCACTTGTGGGAAACCTTCAAACCTACGAGAACATGTTTAAGACTTCATTCTGTGACTTTATCAGCATTTGTCAATAATGCAGTAAATTTAATGGGGTTAAAATTTGAATTATGTCCGTGCTTATTCAAGTGAGGAAGGCTATGGCTGTGTGGTCAAAGCAGGCTTTAGCTTCGACTTGACTGAAGATTGGCGTGGCCTTCCTCCTTCTAGGAAAAGGTAATAAAGATAATATCCATGGCTAGGATTGCTGGCTTTGAATGGGGATTACGAGAAGACACTGCAATAAGGGCCCAGAGCAGTAGCACTCACGTGTGGCCCTCCTTGCCCTTTAAGTGTGGCCCCCTGATCAACAGCAGCAGTGGGCTGCCTTTTACTCCACTCAGCGCACTCCGTAAAAAATAAAAATGTTAACTAAACAGGTTAGCCTTTCTTTACAAGTTCATCGAAGATAAACAAGGATATAACTAGATTCTCCTGCATCACTTAACTTTAGGAACACCTTCATTTTTAAAGAGATCGTGCATCAAAAGTTTAGAAAATATGGTAAGTCTCTTCAGAATTCAAAAACTGTATTTTATTAACATGCAGAACCATTTCACCTTAGTAAATCAGATTGTTGCTGCATCGAGGTTTTTTTTTTTTTTTAAAGTGATATTTTTAAACATGAATTTAGAAACATTCATTCCCCCCCCGGCAGCTACGCAAATAGTGATCCTAAGAACCAAGTTACTTGTTAGGGGACCCTTTGGGTGGCCTGAGATTGTATTATACTAGAACAACAATATAGTTTATTAAAGCCAATACAGGCGAGAGTTTCTTACAGTGCGCATTCCAAAGCCCTGAATTTCGAGTCAACTTGTATGTGATAATGGAGGAAAAGTGGAATAAAGCAATTGCATAGGATCACACAATTTGGTAAACTGGGGACATCTTACCTACAACACACCACCAAACAATCCCTCCAACCACATCCGCCACGCTGTTGGCATCAGTGCAGCCCTCCGTCACATGGAACCAAAATTTTGGCCCCCTAGGAAAATGTTTACGAGTACCCATGGCACAGAGGCTACACACAGATTTCTCAAAGTGAGGCGGTTGTAATTGCAGCCATACGTGAGACTTTGAGTCTTCTTAAAGTGACTGCAGCACTAACCCACGTTCCCACTGTATTCCAAGCAGAAATAAGCAGCACATTGCACCTATGGTAGTCTAACACAGGCAAGTGAGACTGTAGCAATCTGCTCTATTTGAAATGCAATACAGAGCCTATGAAGGCCTGCTGTTATTTTTCACTTACCACAGCTAGTACAGGCACGGTCTATTGGTAAATTTGATTGCTTCTGGTACACTATTCAAATTGAGTACTGTTTCACCAGTCTACTCGTTTCGGAGTAAAGTAATTCCCCCCCCCCTTCACCTGCCACATTTTTCATTGTACTTCTGCCATGTGCTGTATGTTGAGATTCTAGTGTTGTACTTAACTTATGTATGGAATATAGGTGTTTTGATGCCATTAACACTTAACTTTTTCTTCTTTACTTTAGACACAATTTCTAATTCAGGAGTGTACATCATTAATTACAAAGCCAAACTTTATTTCAACATTGTCTTACGCCATTGACAATCCATTGCACTATCAAAAGGTAATTCTTCATTTCGATTTACTCAGTAGTAACTGGTTACTGTATCACTTAAGTAGCTTTGCTATTTCGGAGCACCACAGATTAAGTATTCATAATACTAATTTTAAGACTAATCAATTTGCTGACCTCTGGAGAAGGATTTGCCGTTTTCCTGTTGAGATGCAAATTAATTTGCTTGTCACTGTGCAAGTATGTACTCAGTGAGCCATCTTTATTCTGCCTAGGCCCTGAGTGTGCTTGGTGCACAAAACAGCGACGCTTGTCATAGTGTCAATTTTGCTGTGAATATGGCTGCTGCTTCTTAGAATTTTCCTGCATCTACACCAGGAACATCGGACATGCTTGAATATGCCGGTCACATATTGACATTTGTATACAAGGAACAGATTTTGGGGTGAAAAGATTATACTAGCAGTTTGTTATCGAACAACGGATCCTCATCAATAGTCATAAGCACTGAATATTCCTGCCCATCTGTGGGGACCCCAAAGCATATAAAAATATATAATATATATGAATAGTAGACAAAATGTATATAATATTTTATATACATCTGCAGTTACCTAGATATATGCAGCCTATATTAAAGGCTAAAATGTCTACCTTAGATTAAGTTTTCCTTAAACCTCATCATACTCAAGCATTTCTGTAGATCAGAAAGGAGAGCATAAAGTGCAAACAGCCTTTATTGAAAAGATAACTGCAAGGGAATACAAAGAAATTGTTAGCCAAAAGGCTGCATTAAAAACATAACGAGAATACTGGCACCATGCCTTTGAGACCTTCAGGACCTCCTGTATCCCATCATACCCCAAAGGTGACAATTCAATTTGACTTTTTGTCAAATTGCTATATACAAATCATTGTCTCTACTTCACTTGAAGTCTTTTGACATCTCGAGTAAAAAGAAATAATTTTCTGACAGAAGACTAACTTCTTTTTTTTTTCTCTCTAAAATGCAGACTTTTTGTCAAGTGCTCTGCCTGTTGCAAAAAAGCACAAACTGACCTCCATTTAGTCTGCATCGTGTGTCTTCCTGAAACCCATCTGCCGGAGACTTGTCATCATTGTCAAACTCCCTAAAAGAACTTTGAAAGATAGAGAAGATATGACTCTATGGCCTTCAAAAGGAAAAGCTACACCATGCATCTTCCGCAAGACCATTGCTTCCTTTAGTTCTAGGCCCTCTCCAACCAGTAATGTACAATATTCTTACCCCAGTCTCACTGCAAGCGGCTCCTGCGAGAACCTTTAAAGAAATACGAGGCCCCAGATCAAGTTCCTTTATTTCGGAGAACTGACCCTCCACAGGACTGTCATAGCCGGTGCCAAAAGACGCCCTCCATTGCAGCAGTATCCTCCGTACATCAGGCTAAGGAAAGTAAGCAAATGGATTCCTTAGTGAGAAAAATGTGCGGCACATCAGCGTCATTTTTGACAGATCTCCAGCGCATCTGCATTACTTGGGAGATATGACTGGTCTCTCTGGGGACTCTCTCCAGATTTACATCAAGCTATTTGGAGAAGGCAGTTGCTGTATGAAGCTGGACCAGTGTGTGGTGGACACCTATGGTGTTAAACCTTTCCCTAGGTCCAGGGAACCCTTATTATATAGTGTTGGTGTGTAGCCAGGGCTCTCTAGTGGTAGCTGTAGTGAGCAGCCAAGACTTATCCAGGAGGAGTGGGAAGCACTTGCAATACCAGAGTAGTGACACAGTTCCTTATCACACACGAAAACTACCAAAGTGTTGCAAAAATAAAGGTAGTTTAATACAGGAACACCAAACTAGATTACTATAGGCAAACTCCATTCTGGAGATAAGTTCACTCAAAATATACACAGGTAAGTATTGGGAAATAGCACGGGCCCTATTTTTTGGGGGGTGGGGGGGCAAACCATATTCTAAAAAAATGGAATGAGAGGATGGGTCCCCCACCAGAGGATACGGAGCAATTAGCCAAGGGCTGGGAGGAAGTGGAACCCCAAGAGTTACGTATCTAGAAGTCCCCCAGCGACCAGGAGAGCAGAGGTAAGTTACCTGGTTGTCCCATAGGCTAACAAGGGGACCTATAAATGGAATATTGCGAAAGGAAGGACGAGGCTGGTGGAGCTCAACGGTGGATTCCCGGCGTAGATCTGCAAAAGAAGGGGAGAGAGTTGAGTCGACACGGGAGTGTCCAGATGGGTCAGGAGGCAATGAGCACTCTTCTGTGGGTGAAGATCTGGGTTGATGGTGACAGATGAAGTTCAGCTGTAGGGCCCAGGAGCTGCAGAGTCTTCCCTGAAGTCACCTAGGAGCGCTCTCTCATCGGTTGCCGGATTGCAGACTGGTGAGTGGTCAGGAGGACCATCAGCAAGCGCAAGCAAATGCAGCTGGAGCTGTTGGAGATTTGCAGAGCTAAAGAGGACCATCAAGGTCTTGGGGAGTCGAGGCTGACCTAGAGGTTGCAGGAAAGCCAGCAGAAGCTATTGGAGCCCCCACAAGCAACCCGCTGGCACAGTAAGTCACAGTGATGCCCACTCGGCACCACTGAAAAGGAGTCCCATGTCGCTGGAGCAGCAAAGAGGAAACTGTCCTTGTGGAGATAGTGTCGGGGGCTACTTGGAGCCTGAAGATCCCTTGGAGCAGGAGTCAACAAGCCTTGGTTGCTGCAACAGTTGCGTTGCTCAGGGGTTCTCTCTTGGAGGAAGAGGCAAGGACTTGCCATCTCCCAAGTTGGTCAGAAGGCAGATGGGACCCAGAGGACACCTCCGAACCACCGCCTTTGTTGGAGAATCTTCGCAGGTCCAGAGGACAGCAGATCCCTGCAGCCAGACATTATTGCCTTAGGTGTCTGCGGATGCAGGGGAGTGACTCCTCCACTCCCAGGGAGATTCCTTCTTGCTTCTTTGGTCCAGCTGAAGTCTTGCTGACCCCAGAGGATTCATAGCTGTGGAGATGTTGCAGTTTGCTGACTGGTGCCGGTAAAACAATGTTGTAAGGAGAGATTGTCTCCGGCGTACAGTCTTGTTCGGTTCCTGTGAAGTCCAGCAATGGTTCAGGTGGCCAGGAACAGAAGATGTCTTTGCAAAGTGGTCCTGGTGGAGTCTTGCACGACAAATCTGGGGACCCACCCTCAAGATAGTCCCTAAATAGCAGAAAAAGTGGCTTAGTCAATCTAAGGTGACCACCTATCAGAGGACGTCACTGTCAGCTGCCTAACCTGACCATTCAGATGCTCAGATTTTAAAGATGGCAGAATCAAGTGAGATGGACAGGCGAGTGGTCACTCCCTTTTCCTTTGTGCAGTTTCGTACCAGGGCAGGCACAGGGGGGGGGGGGGTCCCTGGACTGGTGTTAACCGGATTATGCAAGGAGGGCACCAAATGTGCCCTTCAAAGCAGTCTGGCGATGTTGGGAAGCTGACCATCCCCAGCCCGGTAACACTTATTTCCAAGGGAGAGGAGGTTGTATCCGTGCTCCCATGGGAAATCCTTTTCTGCCTTCTCCTGCTTGGGCTGGTCAAGCAGCAGGAGGGCAGAATCCTGTCTGAGGGGCTGCAGCAGCGTGGGCTGCCATAGACCCTGGAAACAAATGCCCAGAGTGAATGGAATCATGCCACCAAAACTGGCATCAGAATTGGGGTATGATTCAGACATGTTTGATATTAAACCTGCCCAGGCTCGGAGTCTCCATTATGTAGCTAGACCATAGGTAGGGACCTATGGTCAGTACATAGCTAAAATGGTTTCCCTGCACTTGTGGAGTCCAGGGAGTTGGAACTGAAGTTCGTAGGGGCACCTCTGCTCATGCAGGGGCGCCCCCACACACAGGGACCTGCAACCTACCACTTGGGCTGAAAGGGCCTACCATGGGGGTGACTTAGAGTGACCTGTAGTGACATGTAGTAAGAGGGTGCATGCACCTTTTCACGCAGGCTGCAAATGGCAAGCCTGCAGACAGTTTGCATGGGTACCCATGGGTGGCATAATGCATACTACAGCCCATGGGAGGGGACCCCTGGTGTACCAATGCCCTAAAGTACCTAGTAACCAAATACTAGTGACTTACAGGGGTACACCAGTATGCCAATTGTGGGTTGTAAGAAGTACCAAAACACCTAAATGTGGAGGAGGGCACAATTACTGGGGTCCTGCTTAGCAGGATCCCAGTGAAAACCATCTAAGCACACTGACATCAGGCAAAAAGTGTGGGCAACCATGCCAGAAAGAGGGGACTTTCCTATAGGTGGGACTTCAAGGACATCTTGGAAGAAGGAAGCCTGGTTGCCAACCAGGCAATGTGCGCGGTGGTGGATATGACTGACCTGGCTGTGCACGGATACTCACATGAGATGTGCCAGGTGCTCATGTCTTCATCTCGCAGGCCTTGAGCCAGAGGCACAACAATGTATCCTGAACCTCCTGTTTACTGGCAACTCCTTATTTGGGTCCCACACAGATGGCCAAAATGAAAAAAGTTAGACACTCTTAAGGCACTGGGTCTCGAAACGAAGACTTGCGCCACAGGTATAGACCGTATGACTGATGCCTCTACCATCAAAGGGTTCAAACCCCTCACTGGGTCCCACAACACTGACAAACCAGGCCCCAATACTAGTCCTGCATGTCAGTGCATGAACGAGGTGCTAATCTGCAACCTCCAGCTTCCTCCAAAGTACCAGGCAAGTAATGAGATGTTGCTGCCCTGTCTCTTTTATCCACTAACAGGCAGCAGTATCACCAGGCATCTGAACGAGTGGCGTTCATTTGGCAGAAACAACTGGGTCTTGAATGTTTTGGAGAATGGGTATTCACTGTGCTTCAAGTCCCTTCCGCACTCTGCACTGATGGGAAGCAGATTTTGACAGTGGAACATTCCCCTGCAGAACGAAGTTTCCACACTAATTCGAAAAAGAACCATCAAGAAGGTCCTATCCTTTCAAAAGGGGCATATGAGTGTGTACTGGTTGTTTCCTTGTAAGGAAAAAAAGGTCCAAGCAGAGATGAAGTCCATTCTGCTCTCCACCAGATCTTCTCCAGCTTAATCAGGGTTACATCGATCTACAGGATGCCTACTTTGACATCTCAATATCTAAGAAACATTAGACGCTCCTGCGTTTCAGAGTGGCATCCAAACATTACCAGTACAAGGTGCTGCTTTTGGGCCTGAAGTCAGCTCCTTGCACATTCTTCAAGTGCATGGCAGTAGTGGCTGCAGCCTTGCAAAGTAAAAAGATTTTCGTCTACCTGTAGACTAGCTGGTGAAAAGCTTATTTCCAGCTCAAAAAGACAATAGTACTGCATCTGTCTCCAGACCCTCCAGTATCTAAGTATCCAAATCAATGTGGACAAATTCACCCAGACTCCAACCCAGAGGATATACTATTTAGGTGGGACACTGGACACAAACCTTGCAAAATTGTATCCTTCGGAGGAGCAACTGTCCTCAACAGCTTTGCATTTTTTCATCCTCCTCCACATCAATCTGCCAGACAGGTGGCGTCCCTTCTGGGGTCGATGGCCTTGTGTATTTTTTTTTGTATTGTCCCCAATGCCAGGTTGAACTTGAGACCACTGCAAGAGAATCTGGAGGATCAGTGGAATCAATTCAACAAACCATTGGGGCTACAAGCTGACCCTGTAAACAACTGCAAAACATTCTGTGTAATGGTGGTCTCACTGCCAGAATCTCCTAGTAGATGTCCCTTTCGACCAGGATATTCCTACACAAGCACAAACGGATACTTCCCTGCAGAGGGAGGGAGGGGGAGTGCATGGGCACAGAGGCCTGGGGGGGTGTGGTTGTGCACATTGGTCCCCTCCAGAAATGGGGCCTGTGGTTGGAGAAGGAGCATCTATACCACATTGATATGTTAAAACTGCAGGCAGTCCATCTAGCCCTCCAATCCTTTTATCCAGCCACTCAAACCAACTCTCTCCGGGTCCAATCGACAACACAGCCACACTGCATCTAAACATGCAGGAGGGGCACTTGATCTTGCCCTCTCTCGGGAAGCGCAGACTATCTGAAACTAGCTCTTAGCCAGGAAGTTGATGTTCACAGTGATTCACCTCCCAGGAGTGGACTCTCCCAGCTGAAACTATGCCGAATCGCACGTCTGGATTCTTCACAATTACATCATTTCAGATACCTTTCAAGAACGTGGCCATCCGCAAACAGACCTGTTTGCAGACGTACACAACAAAAAAATGCCCTGACTTTGCACCCAGGTCCTACTGACCAGGAACCAGGGCCAATGCCCTTTTGATAGGCTTGTCCAGGTCATTTCCATTTACTTTTCCTCCCATTCCGTTGATCCCAACAGAGCCAGGACCCGAATGATGACGGCTGCAGAATGGCCCCAGCAGTGCTGGTACACTCCTCCATCTATCTGAAAGACCACAGAGTAGACTGCCATGCAGGCCAGGTCTCTTCTACGAGTTTGGAGGGAAGATTCTCCACCCCAGCATTCCCTCCCTGAGCTTGACAGCATAGCTCCTGAATTCCTGCAATATGGCACTCAGTAATGTATACACATTCTTAGGAAGTCTAAAAGACCATCAACACGACGTTCTTACAGATTTAAGTGGAAAAGGTTTTACATTTGGTGTGTTGAGAATCAATTCCATCTAATTCTGGGGCAGGAGGAAGTAATATTACCCTATCTCTCCCATTTAGCTAAATCTGGTATACAATTTTCTCCTGTTAGGGTGCATCTGGCAGCAATTACTGCTTACGCGAAATCACCCACTCAAATATCATTCTTCCAGATGCCTGTAGCTAAAGCTTTGTTAGAGGGAGTGAAAAAGGTGTTTCCACTTGTGCATGCCCCCTCATCTCCTTGGAAGTTGAATGTGTTACTTTGAAAACTCATCAGTCCACCATACAAACCTATATGTAAGGCATGCCTATATCACCTTACAAGAAAAACAGCTTTTCTTGTTTGCATTACTTCGGCATGCAGGGTCAGCAAAATTCTGTCTTTGTGGCAAAGAAAATTACATAGTGTTCCATGCTAGCAGGGTAGAGAAGAGAACTCACCTGAGTTTTCTTCGCAAGGTGGTGTTGATTCTCACATTAATCAGACTATTTCACTCCCTATGTTCTTTTCTAATCCATCCACACCAATGGAAAGAGCGTTACATTCTTGATCATAAGAGTACTAAAATTTCATTTGTACAAGACAAAAACAATCTGACGGTTTGTCAATTATGGCTCGGAGGACAGGCATTTCCTCCTCCTAAACAAACCATTTCAAGATGGATAGTTTCTTGTATTCTGTTCACCTATCTTTTAGCCAACAAATAGTTACCTGCCAGTCCCAAAGCCCATTCTACAGGGGCAAGGCGGCAACAGCAACCCTTCTAAAGAATGTTCCTATCTCTGAAATCTGCAAAGCTGCTACTTGTAGCTCGGTGCATACTTTCACAAGACATTACTATCTAGATTCAGACACCCAAGCCTATTTAGGTGATGCCAGCTGCTACCCGCTTGCTCTTGCTTTTTCCTCAGGCGTGTGAGATGAGCTTGCTACTCCAGTCAGTGCTTATGACTATTGATGAGTATTCCCTGGAAAAGGATTAGTTACTTACCTGTTATCCTAGTTCTCTTCCAGGGTAATCCTCAATAAAGTGATAAGCAACCATCTCGCCTCCCCGGATGAATCGTGCATGTAGCAGTATATACTTGGTTCTGTTCCACCTAACACCGGGGGGGGGGGGGAAATATATATATATATATATATATATATATATATATATATATGTTCGATGGCATGTGTAGCTGCAGATACACATGCTGTGCACATCCCGCCATCTGGTGTTGGGCTCGGAGTGTTACAAGTTGTTTTTCTTCGAAGAAGTCTTTTTTTCGAGTCACGAGACCGAGGGACTCCTCCCATTTCGACTCCATTGCGCATGGGCGTCGACTCCATCTTAGATTGTTTTTTTTCCGCCATCAGGTTCGGACGTGTTCCTTTTCGCTCCGTGTTTCGGGTCGGAAAGTTAGTTAGAATCTCGGAAAAATCGTCTGTATTGTTTGCGTTCGGTATCGGGTTAGTTACAACAGATCGACACCGAATTAAGAAGAGCTCCGGTGGCCCTTCGGGTTTTTTTTTCCCATCCCCGTCGGGGCCTGGTCGGCCCGGCCACGTGTCTCTTCAAGGCTGATGGAACGGACCCCATTCCGCTTCTGTCCAAAATGCCATAACAAGTATCCATATACAGATCAACATCTGGTCTGTAACTTGTGTTTGTCACCAGAACACAAGGAGGATACTTGTGAGGCCTGTCTAGCGTTTCGGTCCAGGAAGACACTCAGGGACCGAAGAGCAAGAAGACTGCAAATGGCGTCTGCGCCGACAGGACAAGAGCGTTTCGAGGAGGAGGAAGAAACATTCTCCACCCAGGAGTCTGACTCCGAGGAGATCGATCCCGAGGAAACGCCTAAAACGGTGAGTAAGACGTCGAAACCAAGAACTCACGAGAAAAGCGCTAAAGCCCAGGGGACGCAACCGCCAACAGGCCAGGGCTTAACCCGAAAAGTAGGTGACAGTTCATCGGCACCGAAAAAGGGCGAGCTGGTGTCGAAGTCATCCGACTCCGGTCGAGATACCGGCACACAGCAATCTCGGGCCCGAGATAGTGGCTCAGAAGATTCGGCACCAAGACAGCGGCACCGAAACGGGTCGGCACAAGAGAGCACGATGCCGAAAGTAAAAAAGGTTTCGTCGGAGCCGAAAAAAGCAGCTGAAAAGGTTTCGGTACCGAAATATCCGGCATCGGAACCGAAAACAAGCTCCTACACTGAGGAGCAAGGACTGTCCACACAAATGAAGACACATAGATTTGGACAGAAATTACAGGCAATAGAGCCAGATCACACACAAAGACGGCTCTTTATTCAAAAAGATACAGGGAAGATCAGCACTCTTCCTCCAGTCAAAATAAAACACAAGGTTGCCTTCCAAGACAAGGACAAACAGCAACACGCAAAGGTGGCTAAACAAGTAACACCGCCACCATCCCCACATCACTCTCCGCAACCATCACCGGTAGCCACTCCACCAATGATGCAATCCCCAACTCATACAGGAATGAGTCAAGATGACCCTGACGCATGGGACCTTTATGACGCACCAGTGTCAGATAATAGTCCAGAATGCTATCCAGCTAAACCATCGCCAACAGAGGATAGTACAGGCTACGCACAGGTGGTGTCAAGAGCAGTGGCATTTCATAATGTCAGCCTTCATTCAGAGCCCATTGAAGACGACTTTCTTTTCAATACACTGTCGTCCACACACAGCCAATATCAGAGTCTTCCTATGCTACCCGGAATGCTAAAACACTCCAAACAAGTGTTTGAGGAGCCTGTTAAAGGGAGAGCCATTACTCAAAGAGTAGATAAAAAAATATAAACCGCCACCAACAGACCCAGTGTACATTACACAACAGCGAACACCAGACTCTTTTGTAGTGGGAGCAGCGCGCAAAAGAGCCAACTCTCATACTTCAGGAGATGCACCACCTCCAGATAAAGAAAGTCGAAAATTCGATGCTGCAGGCAAAAGGGTGGTGGCACAGGCAGCAAACCAGTGGCGTATTGCAAATTCGCAAGCTTTGCTAGCCAGATATGATAGGGCCCATTGGGATGAGATGCAACACCTTATTGAACATTTACCCAAGGAGTTCCAAAAAAGAGCGCAGCAAGTAGTAGGACAGGGTATCTCCAATAATCCGATACGGTCAGCAATGGATGCTGCAGACACAGCTGCTAGAACTGTCAACACAGCAGTAACAATAAGGAGACATGCATGGCTGTGTACATCAGGATTTAAACCAGAGATACAGCAAGCTGTGCTGAATATGCCATTCAACGGACAGCAGTTGTTTGGGCCGGAGGTGGACACTGCGATCGAAAAACTTAAAAAAGACACTGACACGGCCAAAGCCATGGGCGCACTCTACTCCCCACAGAGCAGAGGCACATTTCGAAAGACACAATTTCGAGGGGGGTTCGAGGGCAAACCACAGAAGCCACAACCTCACAAACAAAGCCCACTTACCAGAGCCAGTATCAGCGGGGAGGTTTTCGAGGACCATTTCAAAGGAATAGAGGAAAGTTCCAAAGTCCCAAAACTCCTCCAAACAAGCAGTGACTTCAAGGTCACAAATCCCCAACACAACACCCGTGGGGGGGGAGACTAACCAAGTTTTACACACATTGGGAGGAAATAACAGACACTTGGGTCTTAGCAATTATCCAGCATGGTTATTGCATAGAATTTCTCAAATTCCCTCCAAACATCCCACTGAAAACACACAATGTCAAAACAACATATAGATCTTCTAGGACTAGAAGTTCAGGCATTGCTACAAAAAGAAGCAATAGAGTTAGTACCAAAACAACAAATAAACACAAGAGTTTACTCCCTGTACTTTCTGATACCCAAAAAAGACAAGAGTCTGAGACCTATACTAGATCTCGGAACATTAAATACCTACATCAAATCAGATCATTTTCACATGGTTACATTACAAGACGTAATCCCACTGCTCAAACAACAAGACTACATGACAACACTAGACCTAAAGGATGCATATTTCCATATACCAATACATCCTTCACACAGAAAGTACCTAAGGTTTGTATTCCAAGGGATACATTACCACTTCAAAGTGTTGCCATTCGGAATAACAACTGCACCAAGAGTTTTTACAAAATGCTTAGCAGTAGTAGCTGCACATATCAGAAGGCAGCAAATACATGTGTTCCCGTACCTAGACGATTGGTTAATCAAAACCAACACACTAAGACGGTGTTCAAAACACACAAAATATGTCATAGAAATCCTCCACGAACAAGGTTTCTCAATCAACTACACAAAGTCACACCTTCTGCCGTGTCAAACACAGCAATACTTAGGAGCAACAATCAACACAGCAAAAGGGATTGCCACTCCAAGTACACAAAGAGTTCACACATTTCACAATGTGATACAGACCATGTATCCAAATCAAAAGATACAAGTCAAACTAGTGATGAAACTACTAGGCATGATGTCTTCATGCATAGCCATTGTCCCAAACGCAAGGTTGCACATGCGGCCCTTACAACAGTGCCTAGCATTACAATGGTCACAAGCACAGGGTCAGCTTCTAGATCTGGTGTTGATAGACCGCCAAACATACATCTCGCTTCAATGGTGGAACAGTATACAGGGAGTGCAGAATTATTAGGCAAATGAGTATTTTGACCATATCATCCTCTTTATGCATGTTGTCTTACTCCAAGCTGTATAGGCTTGAAAGCCTACTACCAATTAAGCATATTAGGTGATGTGCATCTCTGTAATGAGAAGGGGTGTGGTCTAATGACATCAACACCCTATATCAGGTGTGCATAATTATTAGGCAACTTCCTTTCCTTTGGCAAAATGGGTCAAAAGAAGGACTTGACAGGCTCAGAAAAGTCAAAAATAGTGAGATATCTTGCAGAGGGATGCAGCACTCTTAAAATTGCAAAGCTTCTGAAGCGTGATCATCGAACAATCAAGCGTTTCATTCAAAATAGTCAACAGGGTTGCAAGAAGCGTGTGGAAAAACCAAGGCGCAAAATAACTGCCCATGAACTGAGAAAAGTCAAGCGTGCAGCTGCCACGATGCCACTTGCCACCAGTTTGGCCATATTTCAGAGCTGCAACATCACTGGAGTGCCCAAAAGCACAAGGTGTGCAATACTCCGAGACATGGCCAAGGTAAGAATGGCTGAAAGACGACCACCACTGAACAAGACACACAAGCTGAAACGTCAAGACTGGGCCAAGAAATATCTCAAGACTGATTTTTCTAAGGTTTTATGGACTGATGAAATGAGAGTGAGTCTTGATGGACCAGATGGATGGGCCCGTGGCTGGATTGGTAAAGGGCAGAGAGCTCCAGTCCGACTCAGACGCCAGCAAGGTGGAGGTGGAGTACTGGTTTGGGCTGGTATCATCAAAGATGAGCTTGTGGGGCCTTTTCGGGTTGAGGATGGGGTCAAGCTCAACTCCCAGTCCTACTGCCAGTTCCTGGAAGACACCTTCTTCAAGCAGTGGTACAGGAAGAAGTCTGCATCCTTCAAGAAAAACATGATTTTCATGCAGGTCAATGCTCCATCACACGCGTCCAAGTACTCCACAGCGTGGCTGGCAAGAAAGGGTATAAAAGAAGGAGATCTAATGACATGGCCTCCTTGTTCACCTGATCTGAACCCCATTGAGAACCTGTGGTCCATCATCAAATGTGAGATTTACAAGAAGGGAAAACAGTACACCTCTCTGAACAGTGTCTGGGAGGCTGTGGTTGCTGCTGCACGCAATGTTGATGGTGAACAGATCAAAACACTGACCGAATCCATGGATGGCAGGCTTTTGAGTGTCCTTGCAAAGAAAGGTGGCTATATTGGTCACTGATTTGTTTTTCTTTTGTTTTTGAATGTCAGAAATGTATATGTTCGATGGCATATGTTGCTGCAGGTACACATGTTTGGCACAGTCCGCTGCCTGGTGTTGGGCTCGGAGTATTACAAGTTGTTTTTCTTCGAAGAAGTCTTTTTTGGTCACGGGACCGAAGGACTCCTCCCTCTTCGGCTCCATTGCGCATGGGCGTCGACTCCATCTTAGATTGTTTTTTTCCGCTGTCTGGTTCGGACGTATTCCTTTTCGCTCCGTGTTTCGGTTCGGAAAGTTAGTCAGAATCTCGGAAGAAAGCGTCGGTATTGTTCCGTTCGGTATCGGGATAGTTAGGTACATCGACACCGATCATCGGAAGACTTTGGGGTAGCTTCGATTCCCCCATCGGGGCCTGGTCGGCCCGACCGCGTGCGACATCGAAGCCGATGGAACGGACCCCGTTCCGTTTCTGCCCAAAATGTCACAGTAAGTATCTTTATACAGATCAGCACTTGGTCTGTAACTTGTGCTTGTCCCCCGAGCACAAGGAGGATACCTGTGAGGCCTGTCGAGCCTTCCGGTCCAGAAAAACACTCCGGGACCGAAGAGCCAGGCGTCTACAAATGGCATCCACGCCGACAAAACGTTTCGACGACGAAGAGGAAACATTCTCGGTTCCGGACTCAGAATCCGGAGACTCCGACGTCGAACAACAGCAACAAACTGTGAGTAAGACGTCAAAGTAAAACCATCGAGAAAACGAAAGCCCAGGGGACGCCACTGCCAACAGGCCATGGCTCGACCCATAAAACAGGTGACCCGTCGAAGGCGCCGAAAAAGGGCACGCCCATAGCGAAGACACCCGACTCCGGTCGAGGGACCGCCATGGAGCAACCTCGGAGCCGAGATAGCGGCTCCGAGACAAAAACAAGATACCGGCACCGAAAAACATCGGCACCGAGAATCCATGCCGAAAGGAACAAAAATTCAGTCGGTGCCGAAACCGAAAAAAAGATTCTCGGCGCCGAAAAAGACCACACCTTCATCCTACACAGAGGAACAAGGAATAAGTGGCCAGATGCACAGATTTGGACAAGAGCTCCAAAGTGTAGAATCCGACTACACACAAAAGAGACTGTACATCCAGCAAGACACAGGGAAGATATCAACCCTTCCCCCAATAATGAGGAAAAGAAGGATCGGTCTCCTCAAGGATGACGCACAACCACAAGCCAAAGTGGTTAAAAAAAGTCACGCCTCCGCCCTCTCCACCACAACAGGCATCGCCGGCACAAACACCGCCACAAATGCACTCACCAGCGCAAACTACCATAAGTCAAGATAATCAGGATCAAGACGCTTGGGACCTATACGACACCCCAGTGCCGGACAATGATCCAGATTCATACCCCACAAAGCCGTCACCGCCAGAGGACAGTACCTCATACTCACAACTGGTGGCTAGGGCTGCAGAATTCCACAATGTCCAACAACATTCCGATCCTATAGAGGATGATTTTTTATTTAACACCCTCTCGGCTACACATAGCCAATATCAATGTCTCCCAATGCTACCGGGGATGTTACGGCACGCAAAACAAATTTTTGAAGAGCCAGTAAAATCAAGAGCCATCACCCCAAGGGTGGATAAAAAATACAAACCACCACCCACAGATCCAGTGTTTATTACTTCGCAGTTACCACCTGACTCCGTAGTAGTAGGGGCAGCTCGCAAAAGAGCAAATTCCCATACATCTGGCGACGCCCCACCTCCGGACAAAGAAAGCAGAAAATTTGATGCGGCAGGAAAAAGAGTAGCATCACAGGCAGCCAACCAGTGGCGCATCGCAAATTCTCAAGCGCTGCTGGCCAGATATGACCGCGCTCACTGGGATGAGATGCAACTTCTCGTAGACCATCTTCCCCAAGAATACCAAAAAAGGGCGCAGCAAATAGTTTGAAGAGGGACAAACGATCTCAAACAATCAAATCCACTCTTCACTGGACGCAGCCGATACTGCAGCGAGAACAGTCAACACTGCTGTCACCATAAGGAGACACGCTTGGCTCCGCACTTCAGGCTTCAAACCTGAAATCCAGCAGGCTGTCCTTAATATGCCCTTCAACGAAAAACAACTTTTTGGCCCTGAAGTGGACACAGCCATTGAAAAACTTAAAAAGGACACAGACACGGCCAAGGCCATGGGCGCACTCTACTCCCCGCAGAGCAGAGGCTCTTTTAGAAAAACTCCATTTAGAGGGGGGTTTCGTGGCCAACCCACAGACACCACCAGCCAACAAACAAGAACCACACCATATCAGGGTTCCTTCCAAAGGGGAGGTTTCAGGGGATATAGAGGGGGTCAATTCCCAAGGAGTAGGGGAAGATTCCAGACTCCAAAAACACCTCCACCTAAACAGTGACTTTCAAGTCACGCAACCCCTTCACTCAACACCAGTGGGGGGAAGACTAAGCCAATTCTACCAATCTTGGCAACAGATTACAACAGACAATTGGGTATTGGCAATAATCCAACATGGCTATTGCATAGAATTCCACAAATTCCCACCAAACATCCCTCCCAAAACACGCAAAATGTCACCACAACATTTAGAACTTTTAGGACTAGAAGTTCAAGCACTACTGCAAAAGGATGCAATAGAGTTAGTACCAGTACAACAAAAAAACACAGGAGTTTACTCCCTGTACTTTCTAATTCCAAAAAAAGACAAAACATTAAGACCAATATTAGATCTCAGGACACTAAATACCTACATCATATCGGACCATTTTCACATGGTCACACTACAAGACATCATTCCACTGCTCAAACAGCAAGATTACATGACCACATTAGACCTAAAGGATGCGTACTTTCATATACCAATACACCCTTCTCACAGAAAGTACCTAAGGTTCGTATTCAAAGGAATACATTACCAATTCAAAGTGTTGCCATTCGGAATAACAACTGCACCAAGAGTGTTCACAAAATGTCTAGCAGTAGTAGCAGCACACATCAGGAGACAACAGATACATGTGTTCCCTTACCTAGACGATTGGCTAATCCAGACCAACACAGTAAAAAAATGCGCAAACGACACCACATGTGTCATACAAACCCTTCACAAACTGGGGTTTTCCATCAACTATACAAAATCACACCTAGAACCGTGTCAAACACAACAATATCTAGGAGCAACCATCAACACATCAAAGGGAATTGCCACTCCAAGTCCACAAACAGTGCAGGCATTCCACAAGGTAATAAGTGCTATGTTTCCAAACCAAAAGATACAAGCAAAATTTGTGCTAAAACTTCTAGGCATGATGTCATCATGCATAGCCATTGTCCCAAACGCAAGACTACACATGCGACCCTTACAACAGTGCCTAGCATCACAATGGTCACAGGCACAGGGTCAACTTCAAGATCTGGTGTTGGTAGACCGCCAAACATACCTCTCGCTTCTATGGTGGAACAGCAAAAATTTAAACAAAGGGCGGACATTTCAGGACCCAGTGCCTCAATACGTTATAACAACAGATGCTTCCATGACAGGGTGGGGAGCACACCTCAATCACCACAGCATTCAAGGACAATGGGATATACACCAAACAAAATTTCATATCAATTACCTAGAACTGTTAGCAGTATTTCTAGCGTTAAAAGCCTTTCAACCCATAATAACACACAAATACATTCTTGTCAAAACAGACAACATGACAACAATGTATTATTTAAACAAACAAGGAGGAACACACTCAACACAATTGTGCCTCCTAACACAAAAAATATGGCAGTGGGCGATTCACAACAACATTCGCCTAATAGCACAATTTATTCCAGGAATACAAAACCAACTAGCAGACAACCTTTCGCGAGACCACCAACAAGTCCACGAATGGGAAATTCACCCCCAAGTTCTGAACAAGTACTTTCAAATTTGGGGAACACCCCAGATAGATTTGTTCGCAACAAAAGAAAACTCAAAATGCCAAAACTTCGCATCCAGGTACCCACACCGCGAATCACAAGGCAATGCTCTTTGGATGAGTTGGTCAGGGATATTTGCATACGCTTTTCCCCCCTCTCCCTCTCCTTCCATATCTAGTAAACAAGTTGAGTCAAAACCAACTCAAACTCATACTGATAGCACCCACATGGGCAAGACAACCTTGGTATACAACTCTACTAGACCTTTCACTAGTACCGCATGTCAAACTACCCAACAGACCAGATCTGTTAACACAACACAAACAACAGATCAGGCATCCAAACCCAGCATCATTGAATCTGGCAATTTGGCTCCTGAAATCCTAGAATTCGGACACTTAGACCTCACACAAGAATGCATGGAGGTCATAAAACAAGCTAGAAAATCTTCCACTAGACACTGCTATGCATCTAAGTGGAAAAGATTTGTTTACTACTGCCATACCAATCAAATACAACCATTACATGCCTCTACGAAAGACATAGTAGGATACTTACTACATTTGCAAAAAGCAAATCTCGCTTTTTCATCTATAAAAATACACCTCGCAGCAATATCTGCTTACCTACAAACTACTCATTCATCGTCTCTATTTAGAATACCAGTTATTAAAGCATTCATGGAAGGGCTAAAAAGAATTATACCACCAAGAACACCACCAGTTCCTTCATGGAATCTTAACATCGTCTTAACAAGACTCATGGGTCCAACTTTCGAACCCATGCATTCCTGTGAAATGCAATATCTAACCTGGAAAGTCGCATTTCTCATTGCAATCACATCCCTCAGAAGAGTAAGTGAAATACAGGCATTTACCATACAAGAACCATTTATTCAAATACACAACAATAAAATAGTTCTAAGAACAAATCCAAAACTTCTGCCAAAAGTAATCTCACCATTCCATTTAAATCAAACAGTAGAATTGCCAGTGTTCTTCCCACAACCAAATTCCGTGGCTGAAAGGGCACTACATACATTAGACATCAAAAGAGCACTAATGTACTACATTGACAGAACAAAGCTAATCAGGAAAACAAAACAACTGTTCATAGCTTTTCAAAAACCACACATAGGAAATCCAATCTCTAAACAAGGCATTGCTAGATGGATAGTCAGATGTATTCAAACATGCTATCTTAAAGCCAAAACAGAATTGCCTATTACACCAAAGGCACACTCAACCAGAAAGAAAGGTGCTACAATGGCCTTTCTAGGAAACATTCCTATGAGCGAAATATGTAAGGCTGCAACCTGGTCTATGCCTCATACGTTTACTAAACACTACTGTGTAGACGTACTAAATGCACAACAAGCTACAGTGGGCCAAGCTGTACTAAGAACATTATTCCAAACTACTTCAACTCCTACAGGCTAAACCACCGCTTTTAGGGGAGGTAACTGCTTTATAGTCTATGCCAAACATGTGTATCTGCAGCAACATATGCCATCGAACTGAAAATGTCACTTACCCAGTGTACATCTGTTCGTGGCATGAGACGCTGCAGATTCACATGCGCCCACCCGCCTCCCCGGGAGCCTGTAGCCATTTCGAAGTTGATCTTGAACATTTGTAAATTTTTAAATATAGCACTTTAAACTACATCATGTACATACATGTTTACTCCATTGCATGGGCACTATTACTATAATACACAACTCCTACCTCACCCTCTGCGGGGAAAACAATCTAAGATGGAGTCGACGCCCATGCGCAACGGAGCCAAAAGGGGAGGAGTCCCTCGATCTCGTGACTCAAAAGACTTCTTCGAAGAAAAACAACTTGTAACACTCCGAGCCCAACACCAGATGGCGGGATGTGCAAAGCATGTGAATCTGCAGCGTCTCATGCCACGAACAGATGTACACTGGGTAAGTGACATTTTCCATATATATATGTGTTCAATGGCATGTGTAGCTGCAGATACACATGCTGTGCATATCCCGCCATCTAATGTTGGGGCATGATGGGATACAAGAGGTCCTGAAGGTCTTAAAGGCACGGTGCCAGTATTCTCTCTATTGGCTAACAATGCCTTTATATTCCCATGCAGTTTTCTCTTCAATACAGACTGCACTTAATGCTCTTTTGTGATCTACAGAAATGTGATTCAGTGGTTTATTTAAGGAAAACCCAGTGTAAATTATGCATTTTTAGCCTTTAATATAGGCTGCATAGAAATGGAAATACATGTATATTTGTATATAAAATACTGTGTAGATTTTTTTCCTCTATAAATTTACTTTATATATTTGATTTGTGCTCGTGGGTCCCCTAACATGGGCAGGAATATTGAGTGCTTATGACTTCGATGATTCCCCTGTAAGAAAACTAGGATCACAGGTAAGTAACTAATCCTCCTCCCTTTTGAATCTGAATTCTATACCTCATTTTTTTCAGATTGTGTAGTGGAAATGACAACTGCTTATTAGCAGAACAGCATCCTCATCTACCATACATTGCTAGTTGGTTACTCAGACTGTGGACAAAATGTTTGCTAATTTTAACTTTTTTTTTTTTAAAGCATGTGAAGTCTGGTGAAATAGCATGAAAAGTTGCTTTTAAATAAACTCTAGACGCAAATGTTATTTAATGGTGTCCTTTTGTAAATGGCAAATGTATAATCAAAATCTCCCCCCGTAACTGCTACAGATTTGAGTAGTTTCATGAATGGAACCCCATCCTATCGTTTTTAGTATTCCCCTGTGGAGGAGCTGTTTGGGGAGGTGGTGTAACAGTAGGCCACTTAATATTTGAAGTTCTGTTCTGCTCCCACACTGGGTGTCACTCGCCCAATAATAATTGCTGCCCTTCTCCTCTGTTCCTCCGGTGTGAACTCTCCCTCCACCACTTTCCTCATCTTTTTGTTTTTCATGCTAATCCAGGTTAGTCTTTGTGACTGCCTTCCTACTCCTGTGTGCCTCATTTAGACCACATACTTTCTTTCAGTGTTTGTGTATTTTTTGAATTTATTTTTTTAACCTATAGTATCTTGCTTTAAATGTCCTGACTGATACCAGTAAGCTAGAATGTATTATACATTATAGGACTGTCTCTGCCACAATTGCTTTCAAGCCAAAAGGCAGATCCCTCAGTTGATGTTTGTAGTGTATCTCTAGAGTATATTAGTTAGTGTTAATACTTTCTTTTTCAGTGCTCTGCTTATGCGTACGTTTCCCTACATATGTTTCCTGAACTCAAGCATTGTATCTTACACTGCCTGTCCTTTCCTTAATTTGCAGCAGTGAGTGGCTCATCTCCCCCATACAAGTTTAGTAGTATGCTATAAATTAAATCCATTCTATAAATTTAATTTAGTGTGTTTTTTTTTTATTTATTTTATTTTTTTAAATCCACCACAATCGCTCTACCTGTAAGATGTACTTTACTAATCTTGAGTGTTCTGGTTGGTAGTGTGTTATATCCCAAAAATTAATTATGTTAATCTTTGTTTCAGAGTATTAAGCCTTCTCCCCATCTATTTACCCAGCTCAGTAAAGTTCTTAAGTTGAGCAAAGTGCAAGAGGTGAGTGTTCAAGGTAGTAGGAAGAAAAATTGCAATTTTTTTTTTTTTTGGTATGAAAATGTCAGTAAGGTACTATCTTAACCTAAATTATCAATTAGTTGAAGTAGTTTTTGGTGGAATGTTGATCTCTTATGCCTTCCTGATTCGGTTTAGAATCTAGAGGAGCAGCGCTTTTTTGATTTTCAAATTGTTTTGTTATGTTGGTATATGCAGTGTACACAACGTCACCTTTGCAAATGCACTGTGAACTTTCTGTATTACAAGGGAACAGTGTTCCTATTGCTTTCTCATGGTGGAAAAGAACTGCTGCAGATAACTTACTCACAGCCTTGCGACTATCCAAGTTACAATATGAGAGATTGATATTGATCCTTTAGCCCTTGGTGAGGTTTCAGGACAGTTGTATGCCGCCTGCAACCAGTAAACGATATGGGCGGCAGCAACAGATCTTATGGAAACTGTAAAGCGCCTTTATTCTGGTTGCCTGTAACTAGTGTATGCAATGTGCTGCTACTCTTTCACTTTTCCACTGCTAATTCTTAATGACTAAGTGGTTTTAATTTACAAGTTTGGCATTAGGCAATGTCCTCACCTTAAAGCTACCCACATTTTCTTGTTTTGTTTTATCGTGTTTGTTGGATGGCTCCTTGGCTGGTTGTAACCAATAAGTTCCAACACATTACTCTACCTCCTAAGTATCCTGTAAAGAGGATTTGCTTTGGCTTTTATGTCTGCAGGTTACGCTTAGTCACTCAGGCCTCCTGTAATCCCTCCTGATAATTATTGTGCCAGTTGTATTGCGCACTCCTACAGTTTAGTGGTTACAGCTTTGATACAGGATTATTTGTAATACTAGCTACCAGTGACCAACTTGGATATTCATTTTCAAGGATATGGTTTATTTAAAGTATTGTACCTGGACATTAGTCATCCTGATTATTTGGACTGGTCCTGCTTTCAAAACGTGCAAGGATTCATCCAAACGTGCATTGGTTTTTGTACAGATTAATTGGAAAACTAGGAAACCTGTAGAATCCGATGTCTTCATCGCTCATCAGTAAATGAATTCTTCATTTGCTGTCTACATATTGCCCTTAACAGCCCGTTGTTGACCTGCTCTATATTTGTGGGAAGTTTGTTAAAGTGAGTGAATGTTTTGGAGACTTGTTACCCAAGCATTTAGTTGTGTTTGTACTGCTGTGTAATAACTGCACCTACTGTCACTGAGAAGCACCTGATATTAACTGATCTCTCCTTCAGGTTATTTTTGGTCTTGCTTTGTTGAGTTCATCCAGCTCAGAACTTCGAGCCTTCGGTAAGTAATAATTCCTGACTGAACTAGACTGAGTTTTAGAAATGTTCTTGTTCCCTGATAAATGAACACTTAAACTGTCAAGGTTTACGTTTTCTGGTCCCACAGGTTCTCATCAGTGAAGTATAAATGTTTAGAATTGCTACTATTAACCTTTTTAAAAAAAAAAAAAAAAAAATGCTGGTTGTTTGCTGATTAATGTATTAGTTGCAATAATTTGCCCGTATGCAGTCTTTGACTGCTTTGTTCGCCTAACCATTGCCTTCTGTTGTCCAGCTTCTAGGAATAGAGTTAAACCAGAGCAAACGTCCTGGACTACTAAGAATGTAACTAGCAAACTATTAAATGTAAAACAGTTGGGAGTGACGCTGCGACAAACTGGCGCAATAGGCCATTGCTCGGTTTCTGTGATTTAAGGCTGACAGATGCGAAACTGTAACAATTTAAGTAGCTGTTCACCATAAAGGGACTATATAGTCTGCTGTCAGACTTTGACACAGAATGACTTAAAGTCCCAGTTTGACCTTTGCACTGGACTTTAAGTTACATATTTTTTTTAAACAAGGGAAATTATTACTAATATACTTAGACTGTAGAATAAGCTTCCAATTCCCTTTGCACATCCACTAACCACTTATTTTCTGCAATGCTATCGTGTGCATTGATGTGTTCTAAGTCCTGAAAAAGTACTCCTGGTTTCTTACATCATTGAACACTACGCCATTCTTTTGTTGAGAAATGCTATCTTGACTTTTTTTTGTTTGAGGTAGTCACACTGGAATGTCGATCAAATCTCACTTCCTAGTTTCAAAAATGCTTATACTGGTATACTGGACAATTCACTTAATTTTAGCTGTGAATGGGACCCCATTTTGTTTTCTCTTCCTTAGTTTAAAAAAAAAAAAATTTGATGACTTGTTATCACTTTATCTTAAAGTCCTTATGTGGATTTTAATAATAGAAAATAAATTAACGGTTCAAATTGCCTTTGGAAATTAGTTTTTCATTATTTTAACGCATGTGCTGTTTCAGGTGAGACTTATCTCTTGTGTATCCCAGTTTTTTCCCCCTTCTTTATCAGGAAAAGAAACATCTAGTAGCCCACCTGTTCCTTATCATTGGTTGGCTTTAACATCTCTCATCTCCTTGCTTCTGATTGGTTAACATGTTTGGCTTTGTGTGCTTGCACTTTGTCTTTGTGTTTGTCTGTACTGTGGAGCGTGGAGCATGGACCAGTTACACCTCCTGTCAGAGGCTACAAACCCTCCCCCAACTCCCTTGCTTGAACCGGCCCCTCACTGTTCCCTGCGTCGTGGCTGCTTCTACCCATCCCGTACCCTTATCATTGCTGATTACATTCTTTTCAAATCCAACTATTTCTTCAGAAACCGTTATTGTTTGTCTATTTGTCAAGAACTAAAGGCATTGTTTGGAAAAAAAATAAAGCTTGGGATTGTTCCCAATAGACCCAGCCCAGTCAAACAACACCTAAAGACTGGAAAACGAAAATAACTGGAGAGAGCAAGCAGAAGCCTGTGCTGAACAGGGACTAAAGATGCAAAAGTTGGATTAAAAACTATGCAGCCTGAGTACTCGGTGCACCAGCGCTTATCTGCACCTGCAGCGGGTGTCAAAGCAGCGTTTTGGCCACCAACACTCATTCTATTATAAATTAATCACTGGCCAGACCTTCTGGGATGCAAATGTGAGAGGGGGAAAAAATGCAAAATGTATGCTACTGCATTCCAAAATTTGTGGAATCTTAGCAGCAGGCATAATATGTGCTTTTTGTAAAAATATTGCTCAAAATTACCCAGCAGTAAACAGTAATGTAAGATCTTTCATGCAGAAAATCTGAAGCACTTTTGGTTAACACTAAGTGTCTTGCATTCTGTGCCTCTGTTAGATTGTATTTTTTTGCTTCGTTATTGTAATATTCGCCGATCACATACTCATGCTATGTGTGGATGCATTTTGGACAATGACCATTTTAAACCGCATACACATCAGCAAAGCACGGGCTAACTGGATGATACCACTGAAAAGTTGCTGCTGTGCTTGCCTGTGTCTGTCGTTAAGTGGCTTTTGACCGCAAATATTTTGGGAAAGGTTTCTGCTGTATGAGAAAACTAATGCATTCATGTGCCGTATAGGAAACTGTTCAACAAAATAGTTGTTAGATTACTGAAATCCTAAAAAAGGCTTTCTGCACATTGGTTACAGGAGACCTGTCCGCCAGTTCTTCACCATCCTTTATTTGGCTCAGCGACAGTGCAGAGCCATTAAAAGGTAGATCAGCCTAATTTGTCATTTGTACGGGTACTTTAGTTAAAAAAAAAAAAAAGACATTTTCGAAAGGTGCAGATCGTCGGGTTTATTTTTGGTCAGATTGTAATATCATGAGGTTTGACTGACGTGGAGCCGCCTCGTTACCCTACTTGCAGGACTAAGCAAAACTCATTTTTATCTGACTGATTAATTCCCCGGCATGCATATTAATACAGCTTTAGGCTTAGATTTCCTGAGTCTGTGCATACATTCTGGGTCCCACCTTACTTTGCTTACTGATGTCTGTAGTGCTGAAATGTACTGATATGAGGACTATGAGTAACAGAATGAAAAGACCATGACTAAAGAAAATGTGAAACCTTAACACTTTGTCACCAAACACCTTTGCCAAGCCGACCCTCACATGGGTACTTTTTTTCAGTATTCTACCGTACAAGACAATTCTTCCATGAAATGTTTTCTTTAATTGCAAGGACTGTTTTTGGTTGGCAGTAAGTCACTAATTATTTTCACATTTTGAACTATTTAATGATCAAGGTCGAATGATTATCTTCTTGCATACTTTGTTTCATACTTTTATGAACTGTCAGGGTTGCAGTTAACTAGTAATTTTGTTTCCCTCAAAATATAGGTGTTTTTGGTATAACATACCGAAACACTATAGAGAATACTCTTGACATGGCAAGTTGTACAAACTTTGTCAAAGTTAGCACACAATATAATCAATGAACAAATGACAAAGTTGGAGCATTGTTACTTTAATTTCATATCCAGGTATGTGTAATTCCATTGTTCAGCTTGCAGGTTAAGCACAGCCTTTATCTGCAAATTTGCTTTGCATTTGTGGTATGGCAGGTACGGTTTGTGTTCTGGATCTTGCACTGGTGGCTTCATTACTATCTGACAGACTTTGAGCTGTGGATTCCTTAGTTTAGGATTAACCCCAGGTGTCAGACTGGATCTGGAAATTGTTTTTGTGAGCAGTACCTATGCATACCAGTTAGTGTTGCTGTTGGGCTCTACGTGACATCTGTGCCAGAAGTGTGCTTTAATAGGCTCCCCCCCCCCCCCCCCCCCCCCCCCAAAAAAAAACCACACCTGTTGGAGGTTCAATAAAAGGGTTCTTTTCCACCTAGCGGAACATCACCTCTGACAAGTGGGGAGTTGGATATTATCCTACATGATTGTCTGTAATTCTCTTCCACACTTTCAAATATTCCACCTCACCAACTTTCACCAGAACATCAGCAGTTGCCCAGGGAAGAAGTTCTGGCACTCCTTGTAGAAAGCTGGCTCTTTATATAGTATTCCAAAAAAGAGGAATGCTGTGTAGAGTCCAGATGTCCCCTTAGAAGTGGACAGGGATTTCTTTAAAAATCCCAAGTGCTCTATTTCTATATGGTGGTCAAGCAGCTTAGGCTAATCAAAGGTGAGAGTTAGACATTTGCTGACACACACACACACACACACAACTTGGCAACGACTTGCAGGATTGTTCTACTGGAGTTAAGGTAAGTATGGGGCAGCGTCCAAGGCAGCAAGCACCAACAGCTCACTTCGTGAGGCACTGGGGTGTCTGTGTGTAAAGGTGCTTTACAGCGTTGCATGTCCCTTACACTTTAGTGGGAGACTGTCTTGGGGAAAAGAGGCTGTAGTGGGGACTTGGGTGGCCATTCCAGCTGAACCCTAGAGGGGCCCTCAGGTCTCAAGGGTCTTGGGTACACAGGGCCACCATTGGTCCACAGCAACTCAGACTGGGTAGGTTTGTGTGTGCAGTGGTGTTTTGTCTGGCAGGGCTGCGTTGTGAACACTCCTCATGCTTCGGGGTTTCTGCATAAGAGGCTGCAGGCGGTGACTGGGGGACCAATCTGACCACTCACAAGATGAAGCTCAGCTCTGGAGGGTCTTGGGACCTCGTTGGCCCACTTCGACGCTGAGGGGCTGACTGCAGTGGGGCTTTTGGTGTCTGGTTTTCCACAGTCCGGGCTCTCACGGTTTTTCTTGGATGCCTACAGAGTGCAGGGGAGTAGTTCCTCTGCTCCAAGTGGAGATGCTGGTGGTTCTTTGAAGTGCTGGCAGTCCTGCCAGGCTTTTGGAGACAGAAGCTGCAGGATGAGTTTACTTTGCCACAGTTGTCAAGAACAGCAGACCGGGCTTGGGACCAAGTCAGTTGCTGCTGTTCAGTACTTACTTTTTGTGGCTCTTTGGTGTACTTCTTAGGTTGGTACAATCTGACTTCCTTGTTAGGGGCCACCTAAATATGGATTTGTAGAGGCGTTAAGGGGAGTGAAGTGTAGTAGCCAATGAGATACTTATACTTGGGGTCACTAAACCTCCTATATGACCACTTTCTTTGGAAAGTGGGCATAACCTGTCCCAGAGTGCCTAATTCCAGACACAAAAGATGGTGGAATTCCTATTTTCGTATACACTTCAGGCAGCTCACCCTAGGGGTGTGACTAGCCTTGGAATGTAACATGCCTCCTATCTAATTTCCCACCTGTCTTGGTGCCAAATGGCCTCAGGGCAGAGGGTGGGATCTCCCAGGACTGGGGAGACCAGAGTCGCAAATCAAAGGTGGCAGGGACTTTAGAGTCCTTGACATTGGCATGCTAAATCATTAGCCATTCTGCTGGAGAAAGATCACTCACTGAGGTCTGATTAGCAGGCCTCAGTGCACTGTCAGTTCAAAACCAGCATCTAGTAGTTCTCAAGGGGGCAAACATTTAGGGGTCATCTGCAAAGAAGTCCAGTTTTTTACACTCCGCAAAAAAAAGGGGCCATAGAACCAGTGCCACTGCACCAGCAGGGCGCAGGAGTTTATTCCCAAAAACAATAGGTCTCTAATACCAGTCTTAGATCTCAGACCCCTAATTGAGCACATTCAATCACAGCACATTCATATGACCGCTCTTCCAAGATTACAACAAAACGACTTCATGGCTGCATTTGACCTCGGGGACGCTTATTTCCACAGTCCTATCATCCGGCGTATCGCCAATATGTATGGTGTCTAATGAATGGGCTGCATTTCCAATTCAGTGTGATTCCCTTCGGGGTCGCAACCACCCCCAGAGTCTTCACCAAATGTCTTGCAGTAGCAGAGCCTCAACTCGGCACAGTCTTTCTATATCTAGATGACTGGCTCATCAAAAGTACAACTCCTCAAGTGCTTCCAGCTCGCTCAGGCCATCATAAAGCTACTTCATCAACTAGGCTTTACCATCCATGCAGTCAAATCCCACCTCCAACCCCTTCAAATGCAACCCTAGTTGGGAACCATCCTTGACTCACAGGTGGCGATAACTTACCCCAATGCTGCCAGGATTCAGTTCTTCCAGGCCCTCATTCCCCACTTCCAGCATCATTAGCAGATAAGTTGGGACAGCTGTGCGTCTCTTCGGTATGATTGCTTATTGCATAGCCATAGTACCTCATGCCAGACTGAATATGTATCCGTTGCAAGAATGCTTAGAACACTAATGGACTCAAGTGGAGGGTCAACTGGAAGATCTAGTGTCAGTCTGCCATCAAGCATATCATTCTGCAGTGGTGGAACACCAATAATGTTTTAAAAAGATGGCCTTTCTTAGTCCCTGTTCTGCAGCAAGCCATAATAAAGGACACCAGCTGAAAACATCTCTATCAATTACCTAGTGTTGCTAGCTGTTCACTTTGCTCTCAAAGCCTTTGTTCCTCAACTGATTGGCAAGGTAGTCCTGCTCAGAACAGACAAAATTACTACCATATATTAACTCAAAAGCAGATGGGCCCAAGGACCCCTCAGCTTTCTCATCTAGCCCAAACTATTTGAAAGTGGGCTCTCGGGTACAACATTCACTTGTTAGCGGAATACCTTCTGGGAGTGGACAGTTTTGTGGATCTCCTCAGCATGACTTGCCAATAAGGTCCATGAGTGGCAACCTCACCTACAAGTCCTCCATACTTTTGATGTTGGCATCAAACACAAATAGACCTTTACGTCCAAGTTCCCATTGTCCAGGTGCTGTGCAGTATGTATGAGCTGGTGCAGGATATTTGCTTGTGCTTTTCCACCTCTCCCACTGCTTACGTCTGTGGTTCGCAAGCTTCAGCAGACATCTCTCACCCTCATCCTAGTGAGTGCAGCAACCATAGTTCACCATGCTCCTAGAACTTAGTAGGTCCCCCAGAAGGGACTGCTGAGCAGGCAGGACCTTCTCACGCAAAGCCATTGTAGGAAGCTGGCCCTTTATGTGTTGTCAGTGCTGTGTGAAGAGTCCAGGGGTTCTCCAGTGAGTGGACAGGACTTGCTATGCAATCCCAAAGTGCTCTATTTGGAGGTAGTGTGGTCGAGCAGCATTAGACTTAACACAGAAGAGTGCAAAACATCCACAAATACACTAGTCAATAAATGAGACCCACAACTCAATTAGGATATACAGGAAAGTACCCTCTTTTTGGCATGGTTACCCCCATTTGTTTTGCTTATCAGTATGCTTTGACTGTTTTCACTGGGATCCTGCTAACCAGGAACGCAGTGATTGTGCTTTCTCCCTCTAAATGTGGTTGTTTAGGACATTGCGCACCCCACAATTGGCATACTGGTGCCCCCATACAAGTTCCTAGTATATGGTACTTGGGTACCCGGGGCATTGGGGCACCAGGGATTCTCCATGGGCTTCGGCATGTATTGTGCCACCCTTGTGAGCCCATGCAAAATGTCTGCAGGCGTGCCATTGCAGTCTGCACGAAAAGTTGCATACACCCTTTTACTACAGGTCACTGCACCAGGTAAGTCACCCCTATGGTAGGCCCTCCTAGGCCAGAGGAAATGGTGCAGGTACCTGTGTGAGGGCACCCCTGTATGAGCAGAGGGCCCCTACAACATCCAGACTTCGTAAGGGCATTTTACCCATGTACTGGACACAGGTGTCCAGCTACATAATGTTAACTCCGAACCTGGGCATGTTTGGTATCAAACATGTCAGAATAATACCTCATTACTGTTGCCAGTATTGATTGTATGATTCCATGCACTCCGGGGGCTCCTTAGAGGACCCCCCAGTATTGTCCCTACCAGTCTGAGGTTTTCTGGGTAGCCTGTGTTGCTGCCACCCCACAGACAGGTTACTGCCCTTCTGTTACTTGATCTGCTCAGGCAGGGGAAGGCAGGGCAAAGGATTTCCTTTGAGATAGGGCGGCAACCCCCTTTCGCCTTAGAAATAGGTGACATAGCTTGGGAGAGGTAGCCTGCCAAAGCCACCAGTATTCTTTGAAGGGCAAATTTGGTGCCCTCCTTGCATAATCTGGTTTGCAACAGTACAGGGACCCCCCCACGGTCCCTTCTCTGGCACGAAACTGTACAAAGGAAAGAGAGGGACCACTTCCCTGTCAATCACCATCCCAGGGGTGGTACCTAGAACTCCTCCAGGTGGCCACTTGATTCTGCCTTCTTGAATCCAAGATATGCAGAGGCACCGGGGAGCATCTGAGTTGCTAGGTTGATATCACAGGCGCCCCCCCCAAGAAGGTGGTCACCATGCTATGTGCCCAATTCCCCTCTTTGTGGTCTATTTAGGGTCTCTCTCTTGGGTGGGTCCCCTGATTTCGACATGCAAGATTCCAGCAGGATCCCTCTGCATAGTTTACTTCATCTTCTGGCCACTGGAACCGCAATCCAACAACCTGCAACTCCAGTGATGACTCTGCTTTGCAACATTGTTTCTCTGGCTGTTTTTGGCAACTGCAAGATTTCCCTGGCTTGCATCCTCAAAGGTCGAAGAGCCTACACCAAAAAGTAAGAAGGAATATGCCTTGGAGCCAAGGAGTCATTCCCCTGCATCTGCAGGCACCAACTGCAACGACAATTGGCTGTGTGGGTCTGCTTTCCTCCAGAACTGCGTGGAGGAGACTGTAAGCCCTTGACTCTCCTTGCAGGACAGTATCCCTGTGCACCACGACTCTTGCAGCTGCCAAGACGTGTTTGCTCCTGCTCCAAGGGATCTTCAGACTCAATGTAGCCCTGGCCCCCAGCACTTCTTCCTGCCAAGCACAGTCTCTTCTCTGCTTCTTCAGTGACTTGGGAAACCTCTCCAGGTGTGCTGAGTGGGCCTCACTGCAACTGCTGTACCTGCTGCCAGTCTGTTGCCTGTGGGAGTACCTCCTCTTTTGTGAACTCTTCTGACTGCTGAGTGTCCCCTCAGACTCCCTTCGGTCGAGTCCCTTGGGCCTAGCTGGTCCTCTTCAGCCTTGCAACTTTTTCTTCATTGGCATTAGCCAAGGCTTGTTGGTGGTTCTCTGTCCCCACTGAAATACTGCAACCAGACCGCGGACATCATCTGCATCGATTCATGGACTCTTCTGTGCTGCACAGCTGGTCTTCTTTGTCCCACGTTGACCTGGTCCTGCATCTGCAGGAGGATGGGTGGTGGCTCCTGCCACGACTGGACACTCTGTCACGAACTGGACTTGGTCCTCTTCTTTGCAGGTCCTTTTCTTCCAGAATCCACCTTTGGGTCCTTTCAGTCGTGTTTGGGTCTTGCATAAACCTTTTCCTAAGTCCTCCTGTTGGGTTTACGGAAAACTGGGTAATTACCTCTGCTCTCCTGGTCACTAGAGAATCCCTCTGGTACTCGCCTCTTGGGGTTCTTAGTTCCTCCATCTCCCCTCCAACGATTCCATATCCTTGGCTGTGTCTGTATCTTGCGTTCCACTTTCTTAGTATTTGGTTTGCCCTCCCCTAGGACCCTCGCTATTTTCTATCACTTTTGCCAATGCTTGTTGCTTTTTATGCTCCTTAGTGATTGGTATTGTTTATATAATAGTGTGTTTACGCACAACCACATCCTTCCCATGAGGAGGAGGGACTCCACCGTCTGGACCCAAAAAGGGCGTTGGCATTCTACCTCAATCGAACTAAAGATTTCCGGGTGGACGATCAACTCTTTGGGTATGTGGGTGTGAAAAAAAGGGAAGGCGGTGCAAAAACGTACCATCTCTCGATGGGTGATTCTTTGCATCAAAATGTCCTACGGTTTGGCCAAGAAGCAACCTCCTGAAGGCTTGCATTCTCTTTCCACCAGAGCAACTGCTGCTTCCACTGTTAGGACGTGGAGTTCCTGTCCTGGATATCTGCCAGACGGCTGCGTGGGTGTCCCTGCACACGTTTGCTAAGCACTGCTGTCTGGACAGTCGGGTCAGTCGAGACAGCTATTTTGGTCATTCGGTCCTACAGGACTTTCTAGTATGATCTTGGTTCGCAGCCCACCACCGAGTATGGCATTGCTTGGGTATCTATTCTAAGGTAAGAAATCTGCAACTAGCGGTCTCCATTTTTTAAATTTTTTTTTGCAACACTGTGTGGCTCTTTCATGTGTGAGTACTGTGACTGTAGTGGTATTGAATAAGCTTTGCATGTCTCCTAGATGAGTCTTGGCTGCTCATCCACAGCTACCTCTAGAGAGGCCAGGCTTCCTAGACACTGTCGACATTTCACTAATAGGGGATACTTGGACGTGTTATACGGTGATAACGCCAAAGGTGCTCACCATGCCAGCTTCGTACAGGGGATCAATGTACAAGAATCTTCATGTATGTCTAGGCATGTGTTTTTTCAGGTGCCTGATATAGATGTATACTGAAGTAAGGTAGGATATTTTTCTGGGTGTTTCCTTGCACATTATTTTGTAGGGTACACTATAGCTGTTTGACACAAATTCCTGTAATGAACAGGAATCTGATACCATGATGAATGTCCGAGACCCGTAAGGGCTCATAAGAATGGTCAGAAACATGTTGTCTTGAGTGAGCACCACAAACATTATCATGGTTTCACCTTATTTTTTTTTAACAATACGTGTGTTACCCATTTAATGAAGGAAGTAGTATCGGGGGTGAACACAAGGCATTATAAATTATTTTTTTTTTTTTTTTTTTTTTTTTTTACAAATCTGGATCCCCGTCTTTTTATCCAGTTATCATTTATCAGAAACTCCCCTCTGCTCAAAAGGAGCTAGATGGTTGAGTCCTCCCTGATGGCATTAATCCTACCTAAGAGGGGAGTAGAAGTCAAGGGTGAAGCATGACACTATGAAGTGTGTGAGACTTCTACTTCCATAACAGGAAATTACCCTTGTGTGGTCTAGTGAGCCCAAGCAGTTCAGTCGAGAGATGTCCTCTATGATAAAAAAAAATAGGAAGATGTCTTCTCTAGAGCAGTCATATTTTTGAGTTTGTTATGAATAGGGGTATTCTCTTCCAGGGGATCCTCATCAATAGTCATAAACATTGAATATTCCCGCCCTTGTGCGGGGACCCCGGAGCATATATATATAAAATACATACATATTATCATGTGTAAAACAGCAATGCAGGCTATAATCATAAATAGGCTAAAATGCTTTATTTCTATGCAAGTTTTTTTTTTTTTTTTTTTATATTATAAATTCACAATAGATCATAAATATCTACCTAAGCCTCAAAAACTGGACTTAGGGAAGTAAACAGCAGTAAATATCAGAGAAAAATAGAAAAAACCACATTGAAAAACAATGAAGCATTCTTAGCCAATAGGCTGCATGCAGGTTAGCACAGGAGAACCATAAAAACTTTGGCACCGTGCCTTTAAGACCCTGAGCACCTCCAGTATCCCACCATGCCTCAGGGGTGAAGGGAAGGTGACAGTTGGTTCACAGTTAGGTCAGTTCTTTTTTCCGGCTTCTTCTGAGAGGATCCTGGAGCATTGAGCTCTCAGTTTTTCTGAGTTTTCCTCAGAAAAATTCTTTACAAAAGCGTTTTTTCACTTTTCACTCGACAAGTAACATCTTTGTCTGAGCTAGGAAGGTTTTTTCTGACAGAAAAATGCCATCTCTTGTTGTAAAATGTCCCTCTTGTGGGAAGAAGAAAGCCCAGTCAGACCCACACTCTCTGTGTATTGTCTGCCTGCCACAGAGTCACTGTCCTGACACCTGCAAGTATTGTAAGAACATGTCAAGGAGGACTCTCAAAGACAGAGAGAAGATCAGGCTACATGGGCTTCAGGAGAGGAAAAAGTCAACATCCTCTTCACTTCCCAGACCTACAGCAGAAGGAATGGCCCGATCGACGTCGACAGGTAGGATTGTACCTGTTTGTTCTCCATCGACGTCATCGGCACCACCGTCTCACCGGCATAGATCACCGTCGACGGCGACCAGACCGACGTCGAGGGACAAAACGTCGAAACATGGACACAGGGGTACATCTCCGTCGACGGCAGGCCGCCGTTCGGCGTCGAGTCATCTCCGGCGCTCCCGTTCGCCGTTGAGAACGTCTCACCCCTTGGCGTCGAAGGACACGACACCAAAAACATCTCGACGGCATGAACATCCGCCGTCGACCACTCGCCGCTCAACGTCGAGACACACGACGGCGAGTAGGTCCAGGTCCCGCGATAGGCGATCGGCGTCAAGACACTCGACGGCAAGACCTCCGACGTCAAGACCTTCGACGTCGAGAGCAAACCAGCCATCGCAACCTTCGACGTCGAGGATGCAATCGACGTCGACACAACCTGCAGCTGTGTCACAGGCAGTAGAGCCAGCGGACAAAGCTCCCTCACCGGTGGTCTCTATAAGGAGTGCATCATCCCATTCCAGAGCATCGGGGCATGTTTCTCCCATCACAGCATCCCCGGATTCACAATACTCGAGGATGTATTCTCCTACTGCCTCATTACCGAGAACGCCATCGCCTACAGCTAGAGCAGGACGGGCTCGTTCTGCTTCTCGTCAGCCGACCACAAGACCTGCACACTCTGCTACAGCCTCTCGGAGCAGGTCCCGTTCCCGAAGGAGAACCAGGTCACGAACACCACGCAGAAGATCACCTTCTTGGTCTTCTTCAGGATCGTCTGTGGGGCGCTACTCCCCCACACTCACAGATTCTCCACCTGCTAGGATTTCCCCGGTGGATGATATCACCACTTTTAATGAGGTTCTTCTAAGGGGAGCGCAGAAGCTAAATATTGAGGTACCGGAACCGGCCACCTCATCCTCAGTTATCTTTGAGACCCTACAACACAGATCAGTCTCGAGAAAACTGCTGCCACTAGTACCGGGTTTGCTGCAACCGACTATGGACACTTTTCTGTCTCCAGCCACTCTCAAGTCTGCCCCGGCTAGGATTCAAAAGAAATACAAAGCTCCGGAACAAGATCCTTTATTCCTGCGGAAGGATCCGCCACCGGACTCTGTGATCTTAGCCGCAGCCAGAAAAACACACTCTGTGGCATCATCTTCCACAGTCCCCCCGGATAAGGAGAGCAGACACCTAGACTCTCTGGGGAGAAAGATGTGCGGTACGGCGGCATCTGCTATGAAGGTCTCCAGCGCCTCAGCACTTCTGGGCAGATATGACCGCTCTCTGTGGGACTCACTCCACAGATTTACAGAAAAGTTGACCAGGGAAGATAGACAGGACTTCCAGGAAATCTTGCAGGAAGGGGGCCTAGTATCTAACCAGGTCATCAGCGCGGCGGCGGACGGGGCGGATTTGGCTGCGCATGGGTATGCGCACGGAATCTGCGCTAGGAGGTCTTCCTGGCTACGGCTCACGGGTCTGAAACAGGAAGCACAGCAGCGCATTTTGAACCTCCCATTCAGCGGGAGTTCGTTGTTCGGTACCCACGCGGATGAAGAGATGGCCCGAATGAAAACGGAAGTCGACACGATGAGGGCAGTGGGCCTGGAACGTAAAAAAGACTTCAGGCGGAGGTACAGGCCGTATGACAGACGACCATTCCAGCAGAGGGTTCAAACCCCTCACTGGTCTCAAAGGCCACAACAACGACAGGGACGTCCCCTGTTTCAGGCACGTAGACCCACAAGAGACAGAGGGTCAAGTAGACCTCAACAGTCTACAGCAAAGACACCATCAAAGCAATGAGGCATTGCTTCCCTCAGCACTGTGCACCACTCCGGTGGGGGGAAGTGTTACGCATCATCTTCGCGAGTGGCACTCAATCACAAAAGACAAATGGGTGCTCAATATTGTCGAACATGGCTATTCTCTCCTTTTCAAAAAACCTCCTCCACACTTGCCGCCAGCAAGGTGTTTTCCTTCTCATCTCAGCCTGCTACGCAAGGAAGTTCTCGCACTCCTACAAAAGAAAGCTGTAGAAAAGGTTCCTCCGGCACAAAAAGGAAAAGGGGTGTACTCCCGTTACTTTCTGGTGGCGAAAAAAGGTCAACAGGGCCTCTTCAGACCAATTCTGGACTTACGGCTCCTGAACAAGTACATAAGAAAACAAAAGTTCAGGATGCTAGCCCTTCACCAGATTGTCCCGCAACTGCATCAGGGAGACTGGATGTGCTCCATCGACCTACAGGATGCATATTTTCACATCCCAATAGCAACCAAACATCGGAAATTTTTACGTTTCCAGATAGCGTCACAGCACTACCAATTCAGAGTCCTTCCATTCGGCCTGAAGTCTGCACCCCGAGTCTTTTCAAAATGTGTAGCAGTGGTAGCGGCACACCTTCGAAGACAAAAAATATTCGTCTACCCCTACCTGGACGACTGGCTAGTGAAGGCCTCATCTCCGGATCAGGCGAGAAAACATCGAGATATCGTTCTAAGAACTTTCGAGTCTCTAGGTCTTCAAATCAACCACGACAAGTCAACCTTGATTCCAACACAAAACCTCCACTACCTGGGAGCGATACTAAACACAGAGCTCCAAAGAGTGTATCCTTCGGAGGAACGACTTTTATCAATCCACAGGAAGTGTCAACATCTATTAACAGCCGATGCACCTACAGCTCGTCAGGTGACATCGCTTCTGGGCTCCATGGCTTCATGCATCTTCATTGTCCCGAATGCCAGGCTACGCATGAGGCCCCTTCAGGAGGCATTAGAGAACAATTGGAGCCAAAAGACTGGTCACTGGGAGGACAGAGTTCGACTACCAGCAGTGGCTTTTCAATCACTACAATGGTGGATGCACAGACCTCACCTGTCGATAGGTTCTCCGTTTCACCAGACAATTCCAGTCGACACTCTGGTAACGGATGCGTCTCTTCAGGGTTGGGGTGCTCATCTGGGTTCCTTCCAAGCTCAGGGTCTGTGGTCCGACAAGGAAAAGAACTATCACATAAATCTACTGGAACTCAGAGCAGTCCATCTGGCTCTCAAATCTTTCTCTCCATTGGTTCAGGGGAAATCTATCCTAATTCAGACAGACAATACAACCACAATGTATTACCTGAACAAACAGGGGGGAACAAGATCACTACCTCTGTCTCGAGAATCCCAAATGATATGGCATTGGCTCCTGGCCAGGGGAATGTCTATCACAGCGGTACACCTGCCAGGTCAGCAAAACGTAGAGGCAGATTTCCTGAGCAGACATCTGGAAGACGCGCACGACTGGGTGCTACACGACGAAGTCGTCGAGGACATCTTCGGTCAATGGGGTTGACCTCAGTTGGATCTCTTTGCAGACGAAACAAACAAGAAATGCCCAGACTTCGCGTCCAGGTTCTGCCGTCCGGGATCTCAAGGGAATGCCCTGTTGATCAACTGGTCAGGGACATTTCTCTACGCCTTTCCACCGATTCCCCTCATACCGGCAGTAATCAACAAATTTTACAACTCCAGAACCAGAATGATTCTGATAGCGCCACAATGGCCCCGCCAATTCTGGTACACGGACCTACTCAACTTATCGGAAAGACCTCACAGGAGGTTGCCGTGCAGACCGGATCTCCTGAGCAGAATGGAAGGCAGAATCCTACATCCCAACCTTCCCTCTCTGAGCTTGACAGCATGGCTCCTGAATTCCTACAGTATTTGCACCTAGGGCTCTCACAGGAGTGCATGAGCATCTTGAAAGGGTCAAAACGACCTTCCACGCGGCGTTCTTACGCTTTTAAGTGGAAGAGATTTTACATCTGGTGCTCTCAACAAGGTATAAATCCCATACGAGCTCAGGAGGACGTCATACTATCCTATTTACTTCATCTGGCGAAGTCTGGTCTGCAGGTATCTTCTATTAAGGTTCATTTATCTGCAATTACAGCGTATCGTAAGTCGCCTTCTCAGGAATCCTTCTTTACGATACCTGTAGTCAAGGATTTTTTAGAAGGCTTGAAAAAGGTTTTTCCTCCCATTCGGAGACCTTCTCCTCCATGGGAACTGAATGTAGTCCTGTCAAAACTTATGGGCCCTCCCTTTGAACCTATCCACAAGGCCTCTTTACAGCACCTTACGTGGAAGACGGCTTTTTTGGTGGCCATTACTTCAGCGAGGAGGGTCAGCGAAATTCAGGCTCTGTCTTGCAGAGAACCGTACACGGTTTTTTCACGATAATAGAGTGGTTCTGCGAACTCACCCATCTTTCCTTCCGAAGGTGGTGTCAGAATTCCATATCAATCAGACTATATCTTTACCGGCTTTCTTTCCCAATCCGGAGACTCCGGCTGAGAAAGCATTGCATTCTTTAGACTTAAAAAGAGTGCTGAAATTCTATTTGGACAAAACAAAACCGATTAGACATTCTAACCATTTGTTTCTGAATTATGGTCATTTAAGAACAGGAGAGGCAGCGTCTAAACGAACTATATCAAGATGGATTGTGTCTTGTATTGTTCACACTTACCAACTGGCTAATAAGCAATTACTGGCTAGGCCAAAAGCGCATTCCACAAGGGGAAAAGCGGCTACTGCTGCCCTCCTTAACAATGTACCAATTTCCGAGATTTGTAAGGCTGCTACATGGAAGTCTGTGCATACCTTTACTAAGCATTACTGTTTAGACTCGGATGCAAGAGCGGATGCCCAGGTGGGGCAGGCCTCTCTTAGAAATCTATTTGCATGAATATGTATTCTTTCCTGCACTTCTTTCGGACAGTCCGCAGAGTTTAGGGATGGGCTTGCTAATCTATTCAATGTTTATGACTATTGATGAGGATCCCCTGGAAGAGAAGGATTAGTTACTTACCTGTAAATCCTAGTTCTCTTCCAGGGGTATCCTCATCAAAGTCATAAACAACCCACCCTCCTCCCCGGACTTAAGTCTCCTAGAAGTGCAGGACAGATTATCTTTCTGATCAGTTACACAGATTGTCACCGTAAAAAAGTACTGACCTAACTGTGAACCAACTGTCACCTTCCCTTCACCCCTGAGGCATGGTGGGATACTGGAGGTGCTCAGGGTCTTAAAGGCACGGTGCCAAAGTTTTTATGGTTCTCCTGTGCTAACCTGCATGCAGCCTATTGGCTAAGAATGCTTCATTGTTTTTCAATGTGGTTTTTTCTATTTTTCTCTGATATTTACTGCTGTTTACTTCCCTAAGTCCAGTTTTTGAGGCTTAGGTAGATATTTATGATCTATTGTGAATTTATAATATAAAAAAAAAAAAAAAAAAAAACCTTGCATAGAAATAAAGCATTTTAGCCTATTTATGATTATAGCCTGCATTGCTGTTTTACACATGATAATATGTATGTATTTTATATATATATATGCTCCGGGGTCCCCGCACAAGGGCGGGAATATTCAATGTTTATGACTTTGATGAGGATACCCCTGGAAGAGAACTAGGATTTACAGGTAAGTAACTAATCCTTATGACACTTTGCTTATGTTCCCCTTCTCTCCAATTACTGTGTTCTGAGCAACAGCAGTATACAAGTAGCGCTGGGGCGGCAGAATAAAGGGTACCAAACCGCTGAGTGCCCAATGCGTTTCAACACAGATCAGTCTCTGCAAAAAGAGGCTGCCCGGCTCTGGCCAGGAGGCCATTCGGGCTGAACAAAGAGCGGGACTCGGGCCTTGCGATGCTTGGGCACTTTAGTACTCTTCTTCACAGCTCCGGGGCGACTGGGCCATAAGTTTGCTCAGGTGTTGGGTTTTCTTTACGAGCGCAATCGCCGTGGAGGGGGGCTGCGTGCAGAGGCTGCAGGTGTCGTGGAGTCCAGGAGGGGTGAAACCACGATAAACGTTGACTCTGGAGGGCTGGGGAACCTCGTTGCCACCGGTTGTTCACTTCAACTCCGGTCAGAGGCAGTGGGTGCAGAGGTTATTTCAGGTGTCTGGTTTCGGTGGTTCCAGAATGTTCAGAGTCCCTTCTATTGGAGTTTGCTCTAGAACAGGTATGCTGTTCACTGGGGGGCTTGTCTTTATTGAAGGCAGGCAGTCCTCCCTGGTTTTGGGGTCACACCTGCAGGGCGAGTTGACCTTGGTGAGGGATGCAGACTGGCCGGCGGGGTTTGTACAAGATGTGCTGCTCTTCTCTTCTGGCTTCACGGCTCTTCAGTGTTCTTCGTCCTAAATCCTCAGGATGTGCTTCTCTGGTGCTAAGGGCTCCCCTAAATACTGCATTTAGAGACTTTGGAGGTGTAGGGTAGTAGCCAGTGGGCTACCATCCTTTGGGGTCACTACACCCCCCTATATGACTACTTCGTGTGGGAAGTGGGCATAACCCTGTTGTAGGAAGTTGGCTCTGTATGCACTATTTCAAAGTAAGGAATAGTATGCACAGAGTCCAAGGGTTCCCCTTAGAGGTAAGATAGTGGCAAAAAGAGAATTCTAATGCTCTATTTTGTGGCAGTGTGGTCGAGCAGTAGGCTTATCAGAGGGTAGTGTTAAGCATTTGTTGTACACACACAGGCAATAAATGAGGAACACACACTGAAAGACTATTCCAGGCCAATAGGTTTTTGTATAGAAAAATATATTTTCTTAGTTTATTTTAAGAACCACAGGTTCAAGATTTACATGTAATACTTCAAATGTCCACCTTGCAGTAGCCCACTTTAGGGGGTGGTACTTTCCTGAGGTGAGACTCCTACCTGGGTAGCTAATTTTCCTGCCTGTCCAGGTGCCAAATGGACTCGGGAGGGGTGGCCTCCTCTCTTGCAAGGGAGATCCAGATTTGTACTTTAAAGTTTCTTGGGTGCAGGCCGGCAGAAAAGAGTCCGCAAGCACCAGAGGCTGGTAGAGTTTCAGGGTGCACCTCTTAGTTGCTCTCTAGGTGCATGTTTTGGTAAATTCAACCCTGGGATCGGTGTGGGTTCACGAATATGAGATGTTTGATACCAAACATTCCTATCTTCAGGGAAGCTATCATGTAGCTGGGGAACTGTCAAAGACCAAGCAGGGGCATATCTGCTCTTGCGGATATGCCCTCATGTAATATAGTGCACTCTGTCCTAGGGTTGGAAGGCATGTTGTAGGGTTGACTTGAATGTATTGCATGCAGTGTTAGGGCACATGGCAATCGGGCTATGTGCAATGTTGTGTTTTCCCTTTTGTCTGCACCAGGATACGCAGCCTGCAATGGCAGCCTGTCATGTGCTTGGTAAGGGGTCCCTTAGGGTGTGTCAATTTGTGCTGTAGCCCTTAGGGACCATCTTGAGCACCTCGGGCCCTAGGTACCAGGGTTACCATTTGCTAGGGACTTAGAGGGTGCTGAAAGATTTGCAGATTGGGAAAACAAATGTACAGTTTAGGGAAAGCTCTGGCACTGGGGACATGGTTAGCAGGAAACCAGTGTGCTTACAGTCAATCACGTCAGATACCAGCAAAAAAGTGTGCTAGGACAGTGCCAAAAAGTCACTTTCCTGGAGTCCTGGAGAAGTCGGACACCCATACCCCTGGTGTCTCCATTGCGATTTGTCTCTTGAAGTTCTGGAGTTTGGTTACTTGACTCTACCACAACCATGTATGGATGTTCTTAAGAAGCATGCAGGCCCAATACTTGTTCCTGTTATGCTGCTAAATGGAAAAGATCTGTTTATTATGATTGCAAAAACACTAATCCTTTAGCAGGCGTGGTTCAAGATATTGCCTGTTTATTTCACTTGCATGACTTCGGTTTTGCTTTTACATCAATACGGCTACACTTAGCGGCAGTAGCCACATATCTACAAAACACACTTCATTATTCAGGATTCCAGTCATCAGAGCCTTTAGGAGGAATGACTTTAGTCCTTCCAGAGAGTGCCTTTAGCTCCCCCTTGGAATCTCAGTATTGTATAAACAGGATTAATTTTGTCCTCCGTCTGAGCCCGTCGGCTCCTGGCCTCTCCAGTTTTTAATTATCCTTTCTATTTATCGCTTCACTGAAAAGTGTTAGTGCACTTCAGCTATTAACTTCAGAACCCTTCTTTCAACTACATCGAAAAGAGTGGTACTGTGCACCAATCATACATTTTTTTCTCAAAGGTGGAGTCTCAACTCCACTTTAATTTATTGCATTGGCAGTTTTTTTTTTTCCTAGTTCCCCCCCCCCCCTCAAACCTGATACTATTGCAGAAACTGCTGGACATACCTTAGACTTTAACCAAGCCCTCTTGTATTGTATTGACAGATTCAAAACATTTAGTAAAACTCCACGACTCTCTTGCCTTTTCAAGACCATGCGAAAAAGGGGCTGTTTTTTTAAGCCTGGTATTACATGTTGGATTGTTAAATGCGTACAAACTTAATGTGCTAGTTCGAAAAGAACTTTACCTATCCCTCCTAGAGCTCACTCCACTTGCTTAAAAAAAAAAAAAAAAAGCTTCAGTGACCTCTCTGGATAAAATACCTATCGCTGACATGTTTAAAAAGTTATATGTTCTACACCACATAGATTTACATATAGTTACTGTGTACATGTGCTGGCCCGTAAACAAGCGACCGTGGGCCAAGTAGCAGTTGTACATACACCATTTCAAACAACTAACACTCACAGGTTAGCCACTGCTTATGGAGGAGAAATGCTTTACAGTCTATGCTAAGCATGTCTGTCTACAGCCACAAATGCCTCTAACGGATAATGTTACTTACCCAGTAAGGATCTGTTCGTGACATACAGGGTTGTAGATTCACATGCGCCCCCCATCCTCCCTGGACCTCTGTTTTTACTTTTATGGATTATCATAAACTTTTTAACATGGACGCCTCACTATACGGTGCTCTGCTCCACATTCTACCCTCGACCTCGTTGTGTGATAGCAATCCAACAATGGACTCGTGATCATGTGCAATACCAACCAAAAGAGGGCTCACGTTACCTCTTGACTTGGAAGACTTTCTTCTAAGAAAAACAAGTTGCACACATCCGAGCCCAACACTAGATGGCAGGATTATGCTTAGCATGTGAGTCAGCAGCACTACATACCACAGATGCTTACTGGGTAAGTACCATTTTCCTTTTTCTTAATTGAACCAACAGATTGCTTTATAGTGTTGTTGTGAAAAAAGATGTTATTAGTCTTTAGTTTTATGCCCCAAAAAAAAATCAGTTCAAGTTTTGAATGTCTTTATTTTTTTGGGTATGTAGCTGGGCAGTTCATAAAGCAGAAGCTTCCAGACCTCTTGCGATCCTACATCGACGCAGACGTTGGTGGAAATCAAGAAGGTGGCTTTCAAGATATTGCAATAGAGGTCTTACACCTCCTGCTCTCCCATCTCCTTTACGGCCAGAAGGGAACCTTTGGCGTAGGACTGGAACAGATTGACGCTTTCCTTAAGACGTTGCGCCGTGGTAAGCAGTTGATTGCTTTTGGATATGGACAATAGCATGTTTATTTTATTTTTCATTTTTACGTAGTTTGTTGAATCTAATGTCCTACGAAGTAATTTTTAGTACCACCATCGTTTCCCAGTAACTACCCCTGAACTTCCCACCCAGACCAACAGTCAATAGTTTGGTGTAGTGATGTACTTTATGGGAGCGTATGTGTCAGACACGGACTTTTGGATTTTGGGAATCTGTGCGTAGTATTTCATGTTGTAATTGATAGTGCACTATAGTGACATCTGGTATTGGGGCTGATTTTTTTTATTTTAACTTCTATATCTAATTTAAAGAACTAAAAAAAAAAGACTACTGAATCACCCGAACTCACAATTTGTTCAGTTAAACACTTCAAATTTCATAGCCACTGAAAGTTAGCTCTGATCAGGTGTTAACTTTTAATTAAGTGCATCAACACCTCAAACATCCTAGACGTGTCCAGGTTTAGAATGGAGGATACTTCTGCTCTCAAAACTCTTCCATACGCTTGATAGTTCTGAAATGAATGCAAAAGTATGCACCTAATCACAGGTACAGTGAATAACTTGGAGGGGTGGACTCTTGATGAGTTGGAAGAGAAATTACATTTTAACATTCACTCTTACAGAAAGGAGTTTAACTAAGAACTGTGGTTAATCTGTTGGTATTATTTGCTTGTAGTAATCGGAGTTACTATGCAGAATTATCAATATAGTAGTGAGCTTTCTTTAGCGGTACAATGAAAACATATTAGGTAGTTAGTCTATAGAGCCAGTTCCATCATTGTTTATTAAAACGGAACACTTGCCATAGTAAATTTGGTATTGAGCAATCCAGAACAAGTTGCCAGGGGAAAAGCAGGTCATAGCAGAATAACCAGACCAGGGTAAAACGAATAAGAGTTGGATCAACCATTCATACACTTATTTCTCAAACGGTGAACATACTAATTCTACGGCATCCTCTTTTCCAACAATCACTATGCCACCAACACTGTGCTGATTTCAGAAGTGACTGACAAATGCAGGTCCAGCTTGACATTGACACCTGCCTGTGTCAAGAAGCATGTTATTTACCTTGTGCACGTTGGTCATACAACACCGGAAGTTTGCTCACATTAGTTGATCGAGGTGAAGCTGGCCCTTTATATAGAATGTGAGTACCGTGTAAAATGTCTAGGGATTCCCCAGAGAGTGGACAGGGCTTCCCATGCAATCCCAAAGTGCTCTATTTAGGGGTAGTGTGATCAAGCAGCCTTGGGCTTAACACGGGAGTGCAAGACCTCTACAAATACAATAGTTAATAAATGAGACACATGACTAGAGATCCACACCAATTTATAATAAATAACCAGCATATTTATACATATTTAGGCATCAGAGGAAAATTGTTCAGGTAAGTACATTTTTAAATATTTCTTTTCACTTTAAAAAGTGGACAGTTGAGGCAATTTGTGAGTTCTGCAAGATTATCTTGCGGAAGGAAAAACAAGCTCTGCAAATGGTAGAGTACAGCAACTTACAGGACCAATCTCCAGGAGTTAAAGTGAGTAGTGGGAAAGGTCTAAGGCAGCACCCACAGTACACCCTCAGTGGCATGGGTGCGGCTGGGTGCACAGTGCAGAACAGTGTTGGGTGCCCCAGGCATTCCTATGGGGATCGGTCACTGCATAAAGAGGCTGTAGGCTCTGGCCGGGAGGCCAGTCGGGGTGAATCAACAGTGGGGCTCAGGCCTCATAGTTTAGGCCACAGGTAGGCACCTTTGTTCCTCTTCTGTACTGCTCAGGGGTGACCGGTGCAGTGTTGGGTTTTTCTGACTGGAGCGGTGTAGGTTTGCTTTGTGCAGGGGCTGCAGGTGTCATTTGGGAGTGCAGGGGGTGGGGGGGTCAAACCACAATGGACTCAGACTCTGGAGGGCTGGGGAACCTAGTTGGCATCTGTGGTCCGCTTCAATTTGGGTAGGAGACGGTGGGTGCTGTAGTGGTGACTTCAGGTGTCAGGTTTTGGTGGTTCCGGAGCTTCAGAGTTCCTGGTTTTGGAGTTTGCTGGAGAACAGGTCCACGGGAGGTCTTGAATCGTTTTTTTTTTTTTTTTTTTTTTTTTTTTTTCCCCCGAAGGCAGTCAGTGCTCCAGGTTTCTGGAGTCACAGCTGCAGGATAAGTCACCATTGGTGCAGACTTTGTCGAGGGATGCAGACAGACTGGTGCAGTTGGTACCAGGTCAGCTACTTTTCTCTTCTGCTGTTGTGGCTTTTCGATGTCCTTGGTCTTCTTGGGTCGTCAGGATCTGCTCCTGGTGCCAGTGGCTCCTCTAAATACTGATTTTAGGAGTGTTGGGGATATGTAGAGTAGAAGCCAATGGTCTTCTGACCCTTGGGGTCACTAAGCCACCTATATGAACGCTTCTTGTGGGAAGTCGCCATAACCCTGACCCAGAATTCCTAAAAAGGCCATCTCAAAGATGGCTACCTCTGCAAAATGGTGTCCACCCCTCTGTAGCCTACCTTAGGGGCGGTACTAGCCTGGAGGCAGAAACTGGCAGGCGAGCACACCAGAAGCTGTTAGGGTTTCAGGGGGCACCTGAAGGTGCCCTCTGGGTGCATGTATTGGTAAATCCTACACTGGCATCACCGTTGTTTCTCAGTTTCGAGATGTTTGATACCAAACATCCCTATCTTCAGTGAAACCATCACAAATGTTTTGCCAGTTGGGGAAACTGTGCAGTTTTGGGAAAGATCTGGCACTGGTGACCTAAGTAGCAGGAACAGAGTGCACTTTCAATCAAGATTACGTCAGATTCCAGGCAAAAAGTGGAGGGTGATCAAGTCAAAAAGAGGTCCTTTCATTGAAGGGACAAAGCATTTTGAGTCACTGGACTAGGTGGTTTATCTTCTGAGGTCCTAGAATCTGGACAGAGAAGTGGCTGAAATGTACTTACTCAGAAGCACAAAGGGAAGGATTTGCCTGTTACTTGGCACCTACTCACTGTCATGATTCTCCTTAATGAGAGAGTTCAGTTACTAATTTGGGAATTGGAAGCTGCTGTATCTTTTTTTAACTGCTGGATTGTTTGGTAGTTACAACCCTTTTTCAGATCTTTTGCAGAGCATCTTTAAAATGTGTTTATAGATGGCTTTTGTATATGACCACCTTCCTTATGCAGGATCAGTAATATACAGGATCACAAAGTTAAGCAGCTTTTGTGTATAGGTGTACACCACAATAAGGTTGTATTTTCTTAGTCACCCAACATTTATTTACTAAATCACATGTATTAAACTAATTACCAGGTGTTTCCTAAGTACTACTGCTACGTACTGTCTATAATGGATTAAACTAATAAATCCTCAATTGACGAATGTGTCACACAATAGCAAAACCATAATCAATGGAAAAGGGGCGTCCTGGATAGTGCAGACAATCCAGTCAAGCTTTTGTTTGGTTTGAAAAACATTGAACTATCAGGGATACATACTACCAGGCAAAAAAGGCTTCTCTCTGGCTTTCACTGGAAAATATTCCCCTTTTACAGCCATTACACACATCTATCATCTATGCATACTTTGAAGCATTCACATTTCCTTTTTTTTTTTTTTTTTTTTTTTTTTTTTGCTGACTGTCACTGCAAAATAAATTTGTAGCAGATTTTAATTTTGTAGGAAGTTGGCTCTGTATGCACTATTTCAAAGTAAGGAATAGTATGCACCGAGTCCAAGGGTTCCCCTTAGAGGTAAGATAGTGGCAAAAAGAGATAAGCCTACTGCTCGACCACACTACCACAAAATAGAGCATTAGTATTATCAAAGGAGTAGTGTTAAGCATTTGTTGTACATACACACAGGCAATAAATGAGGAACACACACTCAGAAACAATTCCAGGCCAATAGGTTTTTGTTATAGAAAAATATATTTTCTTAGTTTAAGAACCATAGGTTCAAATTCTACATGTAATCTCATTTGAAAGGTATTGCAGGTAAGTACTCTAGGAACTTTGAATAATCACAATAGCATATATACTTTTTACATAAAACACATTTAGCTGTTTTAAAAGTGGACACTTGGTGCAATTTTCACAGTTCCTGGGGGAGGTAAAGTAATGTTAGTTCTTGCAGGTAAATAAACCACCTACGTGGTTCAAATTGGGGTCCAAGGTAGCCCACCGTTAGGGGTTCGGAGCAACCCCAAAGTCACCACACCAGCAGCTCAGGGCCGGTCAGGTGCAGAGTTCAAAGTGGTGCCCAAAACACTTAGGCTTAAACAGAGAAGGGGGTGCCCCGGTTTCGGTCTGCCAGCAGGTAAGTACCCGCGTCTTCGGAGGGCAGACCAGGGGGGTTTTGTAGGGCACCGGGGGGGACACAAGTCAGCACAAAAAGTACACCCTCAGCGGCACTGGGGCGGCCGGGTGCAGTGTGCCAACACGCGTCGGGTTTTCAATAGGTTTCAATGAGAGACCAAGGGGTCGCTTCAGCGGTGCTGGCAGGCAAGGGGGGGGGGGCGGTCTCCTCGGGGTAGCCACCACCTGGGCAAGGGAGAGGGCCTCTTGGGGGTCACTCCTGCACTGGAGTTCCGATCCTTCAGGTCCTGGGGGCTGCGGGTGCAGGGTCTTTTCCAGGTGTCGGGATTTCAGTCGGGCAGTCGCGGTCAGGGGGAGCCTCGGGATTCCCTCTGCAGGCATCGCTGTGGGGGCAACTTTGGTTACTCAGTCTCGGAGTCGCCGGAGGGTCCTCCCTGAGGTGGTGTTTCTCGACCAGTCTGGGTCGCCGGGTGCAGTGTTGCAAGTCTCACGCTTCTTACGGGGATTGCAGGGGTCTTTAAATCTGCCCCTCTGGAAACAAAGTTGCAGTCTTTGTTGAACAGGGCCGCTGTTCTCGGGAGTTTCTTGGTCTTTTGGAAGCAGGGCAGTCCTCTGAGGATTCAGAGGTCGCTGGTCCTGGGGAAAGCATCGCTGGAGCAGTTTTCTTCTGAAGGAGGGAGACGGGCCGGTAGGTGGGCTGGGGCTAAAGCAGTTTGTGTCTTCAGGGTTTTTCAGCTCAGCAGTCCTCTTCTTCTTTAAGTTGCAGGAATCTAAATTCTTAGGTTCAGGGGAGCCCTTAAATACTAAATTTAAGGGCGTGTTTAGGTCTGGGGGGGTTAGTAGCCAATGGCTACTAGCCCTGAGGGTGGGTACACCCTCTTTGTGCCTCCTCCCAAGGGGAGGGGGGTCACATTCCTATCCCTATTGGGGGAATCCTCCATCTGCAAGATGGAGGATTTCTAAAAGTTAGTTACTTCAGCTCAGGACACCTTAGGGGCTGTCCTGACTGGCCAGTGACTCCTCCTTGTTTTTCTCATTAATTCCTCCGGCCTTGCCGCCAAAAGTGGGGCCGTGGCCGGAGGGGGCTGGCAACTCCACTAGCTGGAGTGCCCTGTGGTGCTGGAACAAAGGGGGTGAGCCTTTGAGGCTCACCGCCAGGTGTTACAGCTCCTGCCTGGGGGAGGTGATAGCATCTCCACTCAGTGCAGGCTTTGTTACTGGCCACAGAGTGACAAAGGCACTCTCCCCATGTGGCCAGCAACATGTCTTGAGTGCGGCAGGCTGCTAAAACCAGTCAGCCTACACGGGTAGTTGGTTAAGGTTTCAGGGGGCACCTCTAAGGTGCCCTCTGGGATGTATTTCACAAAATGTACACTGGCATCAGAGTGTGTTTATTGTGCTGAGAAGTTTGATACCAAACTTCCCAGTTTTCAGTGTAGCCATTAGGGTGCTGTGGAGTCTGTGTTTGACAGACTCCCAGACGATATACTCTTATGGCTACCCTGCACTTACAATGTCTAAGGTTTTCTTTAGACACTGTAGGGGCACAGTGCTCATGCACTGGTGCCCTCACCTATGGTATAGTGCACCCTGCCTTAGGGCTGTAAGGCCTGCTAGAGGGGTGACTTATCTATACTGCATAGGCAGTGTGAGGTTGGCATGGCACCCTGAGGGGAGTGCCATGTCGACTTACTCATTTTGTCCTCACCAGCACACACAAGCTGGCAAGCAGTGTCTGTGCTGAGTGAGGGGTCCCCAGGGTGGCATAAGATATGCTGCAGCCCTTAGAGACCTTCCCTGGCATCAAGGCCCTTGGTACCAAGGGTACCAGTTACAAGGGACTTACCTGGATGCCAGGGTGTGCCAATTGTGAAAACAAAAGTACAGGTTAGGGAAAGAACACTGGTGCTGGGGCCTGTTTAGCAGGCCTCAGCACACTTTCAAATCAAAACATAGCATCAGCAAAGGCAAAAAGTCAGGGGGTAACCATGCCAAGGAGGCATTTCCTTACAAATTTAGTCTACATTCATGAGACTTTGCTGTCACACCAGATGAATATAGTCAAGATATTGTCATCCTGCATCTATCATTGGAAAATTAAATCTGAAATTGTTCACAAATAAGTAATTTTGTTCTTCTGGTTAATGTAGATATGAGTCCTATAGACTCTGCCGTGTTTGATGCAGAAAATTTTACTTAAAAGGTTGCTACTTTGCCAAGTCTAAACTATACTTGATATTAAAGCTTTTTGAGTCAGTAAGTCTGCGAGGTACCTTTTGTGTTGTTGTATTTTAAATAGTAAAAGTTTGATGGCAACATAAGTGATGGTCCCAACAGTAGCGAGTATCTGAAGTAGCTAATGAGGTTCTTTTCTGGCTAGAGGGTGATGAAGAGACAATGGTAATTTGAAGAGCAATTTAATGTATTGTAACATTAGAAAGAGCTGAAGACAACATCTTCAAACAAGTGCTGTCTAAGGCAATATGTCAGACTTTGGCAAGGTGGTCAATAGTGATAACTCTACTCAATTTGCTTTTTATTCACAGCATTTAGTATAAATAATAACCTGGTACGTGGTGTGCTTATTGTTGCTTTACAAAATGGACATTTACAAAATAACCATTGCATAGAATTTTATTAGAACAACAAAGGTCTTCTTTCCAGGCAGGTGTAGTTGTAGCAGGTATAGAAACACTTCTCAGTGAATATTGACACCACAGAACTTAGTTTTGAATTACTACAACCTTAACACTAAGTTGAAAAATGTACAAGTGACAAAAAAGGACAAATGGAAGGAAAAATGCATAGGCAAAATATTAATCCATCAGTCTTGTGTGTTTTTTTTTTTTTATTGATTTAATAATAAAAACAAGCTTTATTCGGTCATAAATAAACATCAAAGCAATAAAACCACAATACTCCATAGATTACAAATTAGATTAAAAAAAATAAAAAAACAATTGAAAGACGATTCAATTTTAGCAATAAAAATATAAATCTCATTTCTTGCCCTAAAACATGTATATTTACAAATGACTTTATTTTTTTTATTTTTAAAAGACTAGTATGTATATGCCATGCAGCCACAAGGAACTTGCTATCTGCATGAATCAAAGCAATCGAAGTGTTGCTCTTTAAGATACTTAGGGCGATAACAAATTGTCTTGTGCCCAAGTTCTGACAAACTGGATGGATCCACTTGTGTTGGGGTAAAGCATACACTGGGCAAAAGAACATAGTTTTCGACAGATTCAGGAGCAGCATTACAGCCAGGGCATAAGTTGGATACTAGCGGTGACCTCCAACTACCAGTAAAAGACAGTGGCGGTAAATACCTGAAACGAAAGCGGGCGTACAGGCCCTTTCCTAAGGAGTCATGAATAAGATCTAAATAAGATTCAAACAGGGGATACCACTTAAGATCGAGAAATTGGTTATTCAGTCGTCTATAAGATGTACAAAGAAGATAATTATTTCTAAAATAGGAACAGTAGACTGATTTCAAGGATAGTTTCTGGGCCTTCCCTAGTGTAGGAAGTTGGCTCTGTATGTGCTATTTCAAAGTAAGGAATAGCATGCACAGAGTCCAAGGTTCCCCTTAGAGGTAAAATAGTGGTAAAAAGAGATAATACTAATGCTCTATTTTGTGGTAGTGTGGTCGAGCAGTAGGCTTATCCAAGGAGTAGTGTTAAGCATTTGTTGTACATATACATAGACAATAAATGAGGTACACACACTCGGAGACAAATCCAGCCAATAGGTTTTGTTATAGAAAAATATATTTTCTTAGTTTATTTTAAGAACCACAGGTTCAAATTTAACATGTAATATCTTGTTTGAAAGGTATTGCAGGTAAGTACATTAGGAACTTTGAATCATTTCAATTGCATGTATACTTTTCAAGTTATTCACAAATAGCTACTTTAAAAGTGGACACTTAGTGCAATTTTCACAGTTCCTGGGGGAGGTAAGTTTTTGTTAGTTTTACCAGGTAAGTAAGACACTTACAGGGTTCAGTTCTTGGTCCAAGGTAGCCCACCGTTTGGGGTTCAGAGCAACCCCAAAGTTACCACACCAGCAGCTCAGGGCCGGTCAGGTGCAGAGTTCAAAGTGGTGCCCAAAACGCATAGGCTATAATGGAGAGAAGGGGGTGCCCCGGTTCCTGTCTGCTTGCAGGTAAGTACCCGTGTCTTCGGAGGGCAGACCAGGGGGGTTTTGTAGGGCACCGGGGGGGACACAAGCCCACACAGAAATTTCACCCTCAGCAGCGCGGGGGCGGCCGGGTGCAGTGTAGAAACAAGCGTCGGGTTCGCAATGTTAGTCAATGAGAGATCAAGGGATCTCTTCAGCGCTGCAGGCAGGCAAGGGGGGGCTTCCTCGGGGAAACCTCCACTTGGGCAAGGGAGAGGGACTCCTGGGGGTCACTTCTGCAGTGAAAGTCCGGTCCTTCAGGTCCTGGGGGCTGCGGGTGCAGGGTCTTTTCCAGGCGTCGGGACTTAGGTTTCAGAGAGTCGCGGTCAGGGGAAGCCTCGGGATTCCCTCTGCAGGCGGCGCTGTGGGGGCTCAGGGGGGACAGGTTTTGGTACTCAGTCGTAGAGTAGTCCGGGGGTCCTCCCTGAGGTGTTGGTTCTCCACCAGCCGAGTCGGGGTCGCCGGGTGCAGTGTTGCAAGTCTCACGCTTCTTGCGGGGAGTTGCAGGGTTCTTTAAAGCTGCTTCTTGAAACAAAGTTGCAGTCTTTTTGGAGCAGGTCCGCTGTCCTCGGGAGTTTCTGGTCGTCGTCGAAGCAGGGCAGTCCTCAGAGGATTCAGAGGTCGCTGGTCCCTTTGGAAGGCGTTGCTGGCGCAGAGTTCTTTGGAAGGCAGGAGACAGGCCGGTGAGTTTCTGGAGCCAAGGCAGTTGTTGTCTTCTGGTCTTCCTCTGCAGGGGTTTTCAGCTGGGCAGTCCTTCTTGTTGTTGCAGGAATCTAATCTTCTAGGGTTCAGGGTAGCCCTTAAATACTAAATTTAAGGGCGTGTTTAGGTCTGGGGGGTTAGTAGCCAATGGCTACTAGCCCTGAGGGTGGGTACACCCTCTTTGTGCCTCCTCCCAAGGGGAGGGGGTCACAATCCTAACCCTATTGGGGGAATCCTCCATCTGCAAGATGGAGGATTTCTAAAAGTTAGTCACCTCAGCTCAGGACACCTTAGGGGCTGTCCTGACTGGCCAGTGACTCCTCCTTGTTGCTTTCTTTGTTCCCTCCAGCCTTGCCGCCAAAAGTGGGGGCCGTGGCCGGAGGGGGCGGGCAACTCTACTAAGCTGGAGTGCCCTGCTGGGCTGTGACAAAGGGGTGAGCCTTTGAGGCTCACCGCCAGGTGTCACAGCTCCTGCCTGGGGGAGGTGTTAGCATCTCCACCCAGTGCAGGCTTTGTTACTGGCCTCAGAGTGACAAAGGCACTCTCCCCATGGGGCCAGCAACATGTCTAGTGTGGCAGGCTGCTGGAACTAGTCAGCCTACACAGACAGTCGGTTAAGTTTCAGGGGGCACCTCTAAGGTGCCCTCTGGGGTGCATTTTGCAATAAAATGTACACTGGCATCAGTGTGCATTTATTGTGCTGAGAAGTTTGATACCAAACTTCCCAGTTTTCAGTGTAGCCATTATGGTGCAGTGGAGTTCGTGTAAAACAGACTCCCAGACCATATACTCTTATGGCTACCCTGCACTTACAATGTCTAAGGTTTTGCTTAGACACTGTAGGGGTACAGTGCTCATGCACTGGTACCCTCACCTATGGTATAGTGCACCCTGCCTTAGGGCTGTAAGGCCTGCTAGAGGGGTGTCTTACCTATACTGCATAGGCAGTGAGAGGCTGGCATGGCACCCTGAGGGGAGTGCCATGTCGACTTACTCGTTTTGTCCTCACTAGCACACACAGGCTGGCAAGCAGTGTGTCTGTGCTGAGTGAGAGGTCTCCAGGGTGGCATAAGACATGCTGCAGCCCTTAGAGACCTTCCTTGGCATCAGGGCCCTTGGTACTAGAAGTACCAGTTACAAGGGACTTATCTGGATGCCAGGGTCTGCCAATTGTGGATTCAAAAGTACAGGTTAGGGAAAGAACACTGGTGCTGGGGCCTGGTTAGCAGGCCTCAGCACACTTTCAATTGTAAACATAGCATCAGCAAAGGCAAAAAGTCAGGGGGTAACCATGCCAAGGAGGCATTTCCTTACACAACCCCCCCCCCCCCCCCCCCCCAAACGAAAGAGGATGAGACTAACCTTTCCCAAGAGAGTCTTCATTTTCTAAGTGGAAGAACCTGGAAAGGCCATCTGCATTGGCATGGGCAGTCCCAGGTCTGTGTTCCACTATAAAGTCCATTCCCTGTAGGGAGATGGACCACCTCAACAGTTTAGGATTTTCACCTTTCATTTGCATCAGCCATTTGAGAGGTCTGTGGTCAGTTTGAACTAGGAAGTGAGTCCCAAAGAGGTATGGTCTCCGCTTCTTCAGGGACCAAACCACAGCAAAGGCCTCCCTCTCAATGGCTCTCCAACGCTGCTCCCTGGGGAGTAACCTCCTGCTAATGAAAGCAACAGGCTGGTCAAGGCCATCATCATTTGTTTGGGACAAAACTGCCCCTTTCCCATGTTCAGAGGCATCTGTCTGCACAATGAACTGCTTAGAATAATCTGGAGCTTTTAGAACTGGTGCTGAGCACATTGCTTGTTTCAGGGTGTCAAAGGCCTGTTGGCATTCCACAGTCCAGTTCACTTTTTTGGGCATTTTCTTGGAGGTGAGTTCAGTGAGGGCTGTCACAATGGATCCATATCCCTTCACAAACCTCCTGTAATACCCAGTCAAGCCAAGGAATGCCCTGACTTGAGTCTGGGTTTTTGGAGCTACCCAGTCCAGAATAGTCTGGATCTTGGGTTGGAGTGGCTGAACTTGGCCTCCACCTACAAGGTGGCCCAAGTAAACCACAGTTCCCTGCCCTATCTGGCATTTGGATGCCTTGATAGAGAGGCCTGCAGATTGCAGAGCCTTCAAAACCTTCTTCAGGTGGACCAGGTGATCCTGCCAGGTGGAGCTAAAGACAGCAATATCATCAAGATAAGCTGTGCTAAAGGACTCCAAGCCAGCAAGGACTTGATTCACCAACCTTTGGAAGGTGGCAGGGGCATTCTTTAAACCAAAGGGCATAACAGTAAACTGATAATGCCCATCCGGTGTGGAGAATGCTGTTTTCTCTTTTGCTCCAGGTGCCATTTTTATTTGCCAGTACCCTGCTGTCAAGTCAAAGGTACTTAAGAATTTGGCAGCACCTAATTTATCTATGAGCTCATCAGCTCTAGGAATTGGATGAGCATCTGTCTTGGTGACAGAATTGAGCCCTCTGTAATCCACACAAAACCTCATCTCTTTCTTTCCATCTTTGGTGTGAGGTTTGGGGACTAAGACCACTGGGCTAGCCCAGGGGCTGTCAGAGCGCTCAATTACTCCCAATTCCAGCATCTTGTGGACTTCCACCTTAATGCTTTCCTTAACATGGTCAGTCTGTCTAAAGATTTTGTTCTTGACAGGCATGCTGTCTCCTGTGTCCACATCATGGGTACACAGGTGTGTCTGACCAGGGGTTAAGGAGAAGAGTTCAGGAAACTGTTGTAGGACTCTCCTACAATCAGCTTGCTGTTGGCCAGAGAGGGTGTCTGAGTAAATCACTCCATCTACTGAGCCATCTTTTGGGTCTGATGACAGAAGATCAGGGAGAGGTTCACACTCTGCCTCCTGATCCTCATCTGTTACCATCAACAGATTCACATCAGCCCTGTCATGGAAGAGCTTAAGGCGGTTCACATGGATCACCCTCTTGGGGCTCCTGCTTGTGCCCAGGTCCACCAGGTAGGTGACCTGACTCTTCCTTTCTAGCACTGGGTAAGGGCCACTCCATTTGTCCTGGAGTGCCCTGGGAGCCACAGGCTCCAGAACCCAGACTTTCTGCCCTGGTTGGAACTCAACCAGTGCAGCCTTTTGGTCATACCAAAACTTCTGGAGCTGTTGGCTGGCCTCAAGGTTTTTGGTTGCCTTTTCCATGTACTCTGCCATTCTAGAGCGAAGGCCAAGTACATAGTCCACTATGTCTTGTTTAGGCTCATGAAGAGGTCTCTCCCAGCCTTCTTTAACAAGAGCAAGTGGTCCCCTTACAGGGTGGCCAAACAGAAGTTCAAAGGGTGAGAATCCTACTCCCTTCTGTGGCACCTCTCTGTAAGCAAAAAGCAGACATGGCAAGAGGACATCCCATCTCCTTTTGAGTTTTTCTGGGAGCCCCATGATCATGCCTTTTAATGTCTTGTTGAATCTCTCAACTAAGCCATTAGTTTGTGGATGGTATGGTGTAGTGAATTTGTAAGTCACTCCACACTCATTCCACATGTGTTTTAGGTATGCTGACATGAAGTTGGTACCTCTGTCAGACACCACCTCCTTAGGGAAACCCACTCTGGTAAAGATACCAATGAGGGCCTTGGCTACTGCAGGGGCAGTAGTCGACCTAAGGGGAATAGCTTCAGGATACCTAGTAGCATGATCCACTACTACTAGGATGTACATATTTCCTGAGGCTGTGGGAGGTTCTAGTGGACCAACTATGTCCACACCCACTCTTTCAAAGGGGACCCCCACCACTGGAAGTGGAATGAGGGGGGCCTTTGGGTGCCCACCTGTCTTACCACTGGATTGACAGGTGGGGCAGGAGAGGCAAAACTCCTTAACCTTCTGGGACATATTGGGCCAGTAGAAGTGGTTGACTAACCTCTCCCACGTCTTGGTTTGTCCCAAATGCCCAGCAAGGGGAATATCATGGGCTAAGGTCAGAATAAACTCTCTGAACGACTGAGGCACTACCACTCTCCTAGTGGCACCAGGTTTGGGGTCTCTGGCCTCAGTGTACAGGAGTCCATCTTCCCAATAGACCCTATGTGTTCCATTTTTCTTGCCCTTGGACTCTTCAGCAGCTTGCTGCCTAAGGCCTTCAAGAGAGGGACAGGTTTCTTGTCCCTTACACAGCTCCTCCCTTGAGGGTCCCCCTGGGCCTAAGAGCTCAACCTGATAAGGTTCAAGCTCCAAAGGCTCAGTTCCCTCAGAGGGCAGAACTTCTTCCTGAGAAGAGAGGTTCTCTTTTTCTGACTGTGTTGCAGTTGGTTTCCCAACTGACTTTCCTTTTCTCTTGGTAGGCTGGGCCATTTTTCCAGACTCCAGCTCTACTTTTTCACCCTGTGCCTTGCATTGTGCTCTTGTTTTTACACACACCAGTTCAGGGATACCCAGCATGGCTGCATGGGTTTTTAGTTCTACCTCAGCCCATGCTGAGGACTCCAGGTCATTTCCAAGCAGACAGTCTACTGGGATGTTTGAGGAGACCACCACCTGTTTCAGGCCATTGACCCCTCCCCATTCTAAAGTTACCATTGCCATGGGATGTGCTTTAGTTTGATTGTCAGCATTGGTGTAGGAAGTTGGCTCTGTATGTGCTATTTCAAAGTAAGGAATAGCATGCACAGAGTCCAAGGGTTCCCCTTAGAGGTAAAATAGTGGTAAAAAGAGATAATACTAATGCTCTATTTTGTGGTAGTGTGGTCGAGCAGTAGGCTTATCCAAGGAGTAGTGTTAAGCATTTGTTGTACATACACATAGACAATAAATGAGGTACACACACTCAGAGACAAATCCAGCCAATAGGTTTTTTGTATAGAAAAATATATTTTCTTAGTTTATTTTAAGAACCACAGGTTCAAATTCTACATGTAATATCTCATTCGAAAGGTATTGCAGGTAAGTACTTTAGGAACTTCAAATCATCAAAATTGCATGTATACTTTTCAAGTTATTCACAAATAGCTGTTTTAAAAGTGGACACTTAGTGCAATTTTCACAGTTCCTAGGGGAGGTAAGTATTTGTTAGGTTAACCAGGTAAGTAAGACACTTACAGGGCTTAGTTCTTGGTCCAAGGTAGCCCCCGTTGGGGGTTCAGAGCAACCCCAAAGTCACCACACCAGCAGCTCAGGGCCGGTCAGGTGCAGAGTTCAAAGTGGTGCCCAAAACACATAGGCTAGAATGGAGAGAAGGGGGTGCCCCGGTTCCGGTCTGCTTGCAGGTAAGTACCCGCGTCTTCGGAGGGCAGACCAGGGGGGTTTTGTAGGGCACCGGGGGGGACACAAGCCCACACAGAAATTTCACCCTCAGCAGCGCGGGGGCGGCCGGGTGCAGTGTAGAAACAAGCGTCAGGTTTGTAATGGAAGTCAATGGGAGATCTAGGGATCTCTTCAGCGCTGCAGGCAGGCAAGGGGGGGGTTCCTCGGGGAAACCTCCACTTGGTCAAGGGAGAGGGACTCCTGGGGGTCACTCCTCCAGTGAAAGTCCGGTCCTTCAGGTCCTGGGGGCTGCGGGTGCAGGGTCTCTCCCAGGTGTCGGGACTTAGGATTCAAAGAGTCGCGGTCAGGGGAAGCCTCGGGATTCCCTCTGCAGGCGGCGCTGTGGGGGCTCAGGGGGGACAGGTTTTTGTACTCAGTCTTAGAGTAGTCCTGGGGTCCCTCCTGAGGTGTTGGATCGCCACCAGCCGAGTCGGGGTCGCCGGGTGCAGTGTTGCAAGTCTCACGCTTCTTGCGGGGAGCTTGCAGGGTTCTTTAAAGCTGCTGGAAACAAAGTTGCAGCTTTTCTTGGAGCAGGTCCGCTGTCCTCGGGAGTTTCTTGTCTTTTCGAAGCAGGGGCAGTCCTCAGAGGATGTCGAGGTCGCTGGTCCCTTTGGAAGGCGTCGCTGGAGCAGGATCTTTGGAAGGCAGGAGACAGGCCGGTGAGTTTCTGGAGCCAAGGCAGTTGTCGTCTTCTGGTCTTCCTCTGCAGGGGTTTTCAGCTAGGCAGTCCTTCTTCTTGTAGTTGCAGGAATCTAATTTTCTAGGGTTCAGGGTAGCCCTTAAATACTAAATTTAAGGGCGTGTTTAGGTCTGGGGGGTTAGTAGCCAATGGCTACTAGCCCTGAGGGTGGGTACACCCTCTTTGTGCCTCCTCCCAAGGGGAGGGGGGTCACAATCCTAACCCTATTGGGGGAATCCTCCATCTGCAAGATGGAGGATTTCTAAAAGTCAGAGTCACCTCAGCTCAGGACACCTTAGGGGCTGTCCTGACTGGCCAGTGACTCCTCCTTGTTGCTTTCTTTGTTCCCTCCAGCCTTGCCGCCAAAAGTGGGGGCCGTGGCCGGAGGGGGCGGGCAACTCCACTAAGCTGGAGTGCCCTGCTGGGCTGTGACAAAGGGGTGAGCCTTTGAGGCTCACCGCCAGGTGTCACAGCTCCTGCCTGGGGGAGGTGTTGGCATCTCCACCCAGTGCAGGCTTTGTTACTGGCCTCAGAGTGACAAAGGCACTCTCCCTATGGGGCCAGCAACATGTCTCTGGTGTGGCAGGCTGCTGGAACTAGTCAGCCTACACAGACAGTCGGTTAAGTTTCAGGGGGCACCTCTAAGGTGCCCTCTGGGGTGTATTTTGCAATAAAATGTACACTGGCATCAGTGTGCATTTATTGTGCTGAGAAGTTTGATACCAAACTTCCCAGTTTTCAGTGTAGCCATTATGGTGCTGTGGAGTTCGTGTTTGACAGACTACCAGACCATATACTCTTATGGCTACCCTGCACTTACAATGTCTAAGGTTTTGTTTAGACACTGTAGGGGTACCATGCTCATGCACTGGTACCCTCACCTATGGTATAGTGCACCCTGCCTTAGGGCTGTAAGGCCTGCTAGAGGGGTGTCTTACCTATACTGCATAGGCAGTGAGAGGCTGGCATGGCACCCTGAGGGGAGTGCCATGTCGACTTACTCGTTTTGTCCTCACTAGCACACACAAGCTGGCAAGCAGTGTGTCTGTGCTGAGTGAGAGGTCTCCAGGGTGGCATAAGACATGCTGCAGCCCTTAGAGACCTTCCTTGGCATCAGGGCCCTTGGTACTAGAAGTACCAGTTACAAGGGACTTATCTGGATGCCAGGGTCTGCCAATTGTGGATACAAAAGTACAGGTTAGGGAAAGAACACTGGTGCTGGGGCCTGGTTAGCAGGCCTCAGCACACTTTCAATTGTAAACATAGCATCAGCAAAGGCAAAAAGTCAGGGGGCAACCATGCCAAGGAGGCATTTCCTTACAATTGGTGACTGTATAAGTTTTTCCAGTCAGGTATTGGCCAGGGGAAACCAGTTTCTCTGTCACCATGGTGACACTGGCACCTGTATCCCTCAGGCCCTCTACACTTGTCCCATTAATAAAGAGCTGCTGCCTGTATTTTTGCATGTTAGGGGGCCAGGCAGCTAGTGTGGCTAACTCCACCCCACCCTCAGAGACTAGAGTAGCTTCAGTGTGGACCCTGATTTGCTCTGGGCACACTGTTGATCCCACTTGGAGACTAGCCATTCCAGTGTTACCTGGATTGGAGTTTGGAGTGGAACTTTTCTTGGGACAGGCCTTGTCTCCAGTTTGGTGTCCAGACTGACTACAGTTTCGACACCAGGCCTTTTTGGGATCAAAGTTTTTACCCTTGTACCCAGGATTGGTTTGTGAAGAGGCTCTGGGCCCACCCTCCTGTGCAGGTTTTTGGGGGCCTGTAGAAGACTCTTGACTATTTTTATTTTTGGCTGTCTCACCACCTTTCCCCTGGGGAGGTTTTGTGACCCCTTTCTTTTGGTCACCCCCTGTGGAAGTTTTGGACACCCTAGTCTTGACCCAATGGTCCGCCTTCTTTCCCAATTCTTGGGGAGAAATTGGTCCTAGGTCTACCAGATGCAGTTTATCATTGAAACAATTACTTAACAGGTGTTCTTTCACAAATAAATTGTACAGCCCATCATAATTACTTACACCACTGCCTTGAATCCAACCATCTAGTGTTTTTACTGAGTAGTCTACAAAGTCAACCCAGGTCTGGGTCGAGGATTTTTGAGCCCCCCTGTAAAGAAATGGCTCCCTGTTGCAGTTACCCCCCACTTTTTGCCTGATACTGATGCTGACTTGACTGAGAAGTGTGCTGGGACCCTGCTAACCAGGCCCCAGCACCAGTGTTCCTTCACCTAAAATGTACCATTGTATCCACAATTGGCACACCCTGGCATTCAGATAAGTCCCTTGTAACTGGTACTTCTAGTACCAAGGGCCCTGATGCCAAGGAAGGTCTCTAAGGGCTGCAGCATGTCTTATGCCACCCTGGAGACCTCTCACTCAGCACAGACACACTGCTTGCCAGCTTGTGTGTGCTAGTGAGGACAAAACGAGTAAGTCGACATGGCACTCCCCTCAGGGTGCCATGCCAGCCTCTCACTGCCTATGCAGTATAGGTAAGACACCCCTCTAGCAGGCCTTACAGCCCTAAGGCAGGGTGCACTATACCATAGGTGAGGGTACCAGTGCATGAGCATGGTACCCCTACTGTGTCTAAACAAAACCTTAGACATTGTAAGTGCAAGGTAGCCATAAGAGTATATGGTCTGGGAGCCTGTCAAACACGAACTCCACAGCACCATAATGGCTACACTGAAAACTGGGAAGTTTGGTATCAAACTTCTCAGCACAATAAATGCACACTGATGCCAGTGTACATTTTATTATAAAATGCACCCCAGAGGGCACCTTAGAGGTGCCCCCTGAAACTCAACCGACTATCTGTGTAGGCTGACTAGTTTTAGCAGCCTGCCACAAACCGAGACATGTTGCTGGCCCCATGGGGAGAGTGCCTTTGTCACTCTGAGGCCAGTAACAAAGCCTGCACTGGGTGGAGATGCTAACACCTCCCCCAGGCAGGAATTGTCACACCTGGCGGTGAGCCTCAAAGGCTCACCTCCTTTGTGCCAACCCAGCAGGACACTCCAGCTAGTGGAGTTGCCCGCCCCCTCCGGCCAGGCCCCACTTTTGGCGGCAAGGCCGGAGAAAATAATGAGAAAAACAAGGAGGAGTCACTGGCCAGTCCGGACAGCCCCTAAGGTGTCCTGAGCTGAAGTGACTCTAACTTTTAGAAATCCTCCATCTTGCAGACGGAGGATTCCCCCAATAGGGTTAGGATTGTGACCCCCTCCCCTTGGGAGGAGGCACAAAGAGGGTGTACCCACCCTCAGGGCTAGTAGCCATTGGCTACTAACCCCCCAGACCTAAACACGCCCTTAAATTTAGTATTTAAGGGCTACCCTGAACCCTAGAAAATTAGATTCCTGCAACTACAAGAAGAAGGACTGCCTAGCTGAAAACCCCTGCAGCTGAAGACCAGAAGACGACAACTGCCTTGGCTCCAGAAACTCACTGGCCTGTCTCCTGCCTTCCAAAGATCCTGCTCCAGCGACGCCTTCCAAAGGGACCAGCGACCTCGACATCCTCTGAGGACTGCCCCTGCTTCGAAAAGACAAGAAACTCCAGAGGACAGCGGACCTGCTCCAAGGAAAGCTGCAACTTTGTTTCCAACAGCTTTGAAAGAACCCTGCAAGCTCCCCGCAAGAAGCGTGAGACTTGCAACACTGCACCCGGCGACCCCGACTCGGCTGGTGGAGATCCGACACCTCAGGAGGGACCCCAGGACTACTCTGATACTGTGAGTACCAAAACCTGAGCCCCCACAGCGCCGCCTGCAGAGGGAATCCCGAGGCTTCCCCTGACCGCGACTCTTTGAATCCCAAGTCCCGACACCTGGGAGAGACCCTGCACCCGCAGCCCCCAGGACCTGAAGGACCAGACTTTCACTGGAGGAGTGACCCCCAGGAGTCCCTCTCCCTTGCCCAAGTGGAGGTTTCCCCGAGGAATCCCCCCCCCTTGCCTGCCTGCAGCGCTGAAGAGATCCCGAGATCTCTCATAGACTAACATTGCGAACCCGACGCCTGTTTCTACACTGCACCCGGCCGCCCCCGCGCTGCTGAGGGTGAAATTTCTGTGTGGGCTTGTGTCCCCCCCGGTGCCCTACAAAACCCCTCTGGTCTGCCCTCCGAAGACGCGGGTACTTACCTGCAAGCAGACCGGAACCGGGGCACCCCCTTCTCTCCATTCTAGCCTATGTGTTTTGGGCACCACTTTGAACTCTGCACTTGACCGGCCCTGAGCTGCTGGTGTGGTGACTTTGGGGTTGCTCTGAACCCCCAACGGTGGGCTACCTTGGACCAAGAACTAAGCCCTGTAAGTGTCTTACTTACCTGGTTAACCTAACCAATACTTACCTCCCCTAGGAACTGTGAAAATTGCACTAAGTGTCCACTTTTAAAACAGCTATTTGTGAATAACTTGAAAAGTATACATGCAATTTTTATGATTTGAAGTTCCTAAAGTACTTACCTGCAATACCTTTCGAATGAGATATTACATGTAGAATTTGAACCTGTGGTTCTTAAAATAAACTAAGAAAAGATATTTTTCTATACAAAAACCTATTGGCTGGATTTGTCTCTGAGTGTGTGTACCTCATTTATTGTCTATGTGTATGTACAACAAATGCTTAACACTACTCCTTGGATAAGCCTACTGCTCGACCACACTACCACAAAATAGAGCATTAGTATTATCTCTTTTTACCACTATTTTACCTCTAAGGGGAACCCTTAGACTCTGTGCATGCTATTCCTTACTTTGAAATAGCACATACAGAGCCAACTTCCTACACCCCCTGAATCTAATCCTATACTCCTCAGTGGAGAATCCAAAGCCCTCAATCAGGGTACCCTTCATGAGGTCATAAGATTCTGCATCTTTTCCAGAGAGTGTGAGGAGTCTATCCCTACACTTTCCTGTGAACATTTCCCAAAGGAGAGCACCCCAGTGAGATTTGTTCACTTTTCTGGTTACACAAGCCCTCTCAAAAGCTGTGAACCATTTGGTGATGTCATCACCATCTTCATATTTAGTTACAATCCCTTTAGGGATTTTCAACATGTCAGGAGAATCTCTGACCCTATTTATGTTGCTGCCACCATTGATGGGTCCTAGGCCCATCTCTTGTCTTTCCCTCTCTATGGCTAGGATCTGTCTTTCCAAAGCCAATCTTTTGGCCATCCTGGCTAACTGGATGTCCTCTTCACTGGAGTTATCCTCAGTGATTTCAGAGGTGCTGGTCCCTCCTGTGAGGGAGCCAGCATCTCTGACTAGTATTTTTGGAGTCAGGGCTTGAGAGGCCCTGTCCTCCCTAGATAGGACTGGTAGGGGGGAATCTTCCTCCAATTCACTATCATCTTCCTCTGAGTTGCCACCCTCAGAGGGATTGGCCTTTTCAAACTCTGCCAAGAGCTCCTGGAGCTGTATTTTGGTAGGTTTGGGGCCCATTGTTATTTTCTTTAGTTTACAGTGACCTTAGCTCTCTCATCTGTAGATGGAGGTAAGCTGTGGTGTCGAGTTCCGCCACATCTGTGCTAGACATTTTGCTTCTAAAAGTTGGAATACTTTTTAAGAATCTAAAACTGGTTCTAGAATCTAATTCAAACTTTTACAAACTTTTAAACTCTAAAAGAAATGGTAAACAGGATCTAACACAAGGCCCTAGCAGGTCTTTTAAGAATTTAGAAAACTTTTCAAATTGCAAAAATCAATTTCTAATGACAATTTTGGAATTTGTCGTGTGATCAGGTATTGGCTGAGAAGTCCAGCAAATGCAAAGTCTTGTTCCCCACCGCTGATCCACCAATGTAGGAAGTTGGCTCTGTGTGTGCTATTTCAAAGTAAGGAATAGCATGCACAGAGTCCAAGGGTTCCCCTTAGAGGTAAAATAGTGGTAAAAAGAGATAATACTAATGCTCTATTTTGTGGTAGTGTGGTCGAGCAGTAGGCTTATCCAAGGAGTAGTGTTAAGCATTTGTTGTACATACACATAGACAATAAATGAGGTACACACACTCAGAGACAAATCCAGCCAATAGGTTTTGTTATAGAAAAATATATTTTCTTAGTTTATTTTAAGAACCACAGGTTCAAATTTAACATGTAATATCTTGTTTGAAAGGTATTGCAGGTAAGTACATTAGGAACTTTGAATCATTTCAATTGCATGTATACTTTTCAAGTTATTCACAAATAGCTACTTTAAAAGTGGACACTTAGTGCAATTTTCACAGTTCCTGGGGGAGGTAAGTTTTTGTTAGTTTTACCAGGTAAGTAAGACACTTACAGGGTTCAGTTCTTGGTCCAAGGTAGCCCACCGTTGGGGGTTCAGAGCAACCCCAACGTTACCACACCAGCAGCTCAGGGCCGGTCAGGTGCAGAGTTCAAAGTGGTGCCCAAAACGCATAGGCTATAATGGAGAGAAGGGGGTGCCCCGGTTCCGGTCTGCTTGCAGGTAAGTACCCGTGTCTTCGGAGGGCAGACCAGGGGGGTTTTGTAGGGCACCGGGGGGGACACAAGCCCACACAGAAATTTCACCCTCAGCAGCGCGGGGGCGGCCGGGTGCAGTGTAGAAACAAGCGTCGGGTTCGCAATGTTAGTCAGTGAGAGATCAAGGGATCTCTTCAGCGCTGCAGGCAGGCAAGGGGGGGCTTCCTCGGGGAAACCTCCACTTGGGCAAGGGAGAGGGACTCCTGGGGGTCACTTCTGCAGTGAAAGTCCGGTCCTGGGGGCTGCGGGTGCAGGGTCTTTTCCAGGCGTCGGGACTTAGGTTTCAGAGAGTCGCGGTCAGGGGAAGCCTCGGGATTCCCTCTGCAGGCGGCGCTGTGGGGGCTCAGGGGGGACAGGTTTTGGTACACAGTCGTAGAGTAGTCCGGGGGTCCTCCCTGAGGTGTTGGTTCTCCACCAGCCGAGTCGGGGTCGCCGGGTGCAGTGTTGCAAGTCTCACGCTTCTTGCGGGGAGTTGCAGGGTTCTTTAAAGCTGCTTCTTGAAACAAAGTTGCAGTCTTTTTGGAGCAGGTCCGCTGTCCTCGGGAGTTTCTTGTCGTCGTCGAAGCAGGGCAGTCCTCAGAGGATTCAGAGGTCGCTGGTCCCTTTGGAAGGTGTCGCTGGCGCAGAGTTCTTTGGAAGGCAGGAGACAGGCCGGTGAGTTTCTGGAGCCAAGGCAGTTGTTGTCTTCTGGTCTTCCTCTGCAGGGGTTTTCAGCTGGGCAGTCCTTCTTCTTGTTGTTGCAGGAATCTAATCTTCTAGGGTTCAGGGTAGCCCTAAATACTAAATTTAAGGGCGTGTTTAGGTCTGGGGGGTTAGTAGCCAATGGCTACTAGCCCTGAGGGTGGGTACACCCTCTTTGTGCCTCCTCCCAAGGGGAGGGGGTCACAATCCTAACCCTATTGGGGGAATCCTCCATCTGCAAGATGGAGGATTTCTAAAAGTTAGTCACCTCAGCTCAGGACACCTTAGGGGCTGTCCTGACTGGCCAGTGACTCCTCCTTGTTGCTTTCTTTGTTCCCTCCAGCCTTGCCGCCAAAAGTGGGGGCCGTGGCCGGAGGGGGCGGGCAACTCTACTAAGCTGGTGTGCCCTGCTGGGCTGTGACAAAGGGGTGAGCCTTTGAGGCTCACCGCCAGGTGTCACAGCTCCTGCCTGGGGGAGGTGTTAGCATCTCCACCCAGTGCAGGCTTTGTTACTGGCCTCAGAGTGACAAAGGCACTCTCCCCATGGGGCCAGCAACATGTCTCTAGTGTGGCAGGCTGCTGGAACTAGTCAGCCTACACAGACAGTCGGTTAAGTTTCAGGGGGCACCTCTAAGGTGCCCTCTGGGGTGCATTTTGCAATAAAATGTACACTGGCATCAGTGTGCATTTATTGTGCTGAGAAGTTTGATACCAAACTTCCCAGTTTTCAGTGTAGCCATTATGGTGCAGTGGAGTTCGTTTAAAACAGACTCCCAGACCATATACTCTTATGGCTACCCTGCACTTACAATGTCTAAGGTTTTGCTTAGACACTGTAGGGGTACAGTGCTCATGCACTGGTACCCTCACCTATGGTTTAGTGCACCCTGCCTTAGGGCTGTAAGGCCTGCTAGAGGGGTGACTGACCTATACTTGCATAGGCAGTGAGAGGCTGGCATGGCACCCTGAGGGGAGTGCCATGTCGACTTACTCGTTTTGTTCTCACTAGCACACACAAGCTGGCAAGCAGTGTGTCTGTGCTGAGTGAGAGGTCTCCAGGGTGGCATAAGACATGCTGCAGCCCTTAGAGACCTTCCTTGGCATCAGGGCCCTTGGTACTAGAAGTACCAGTTACAAGGGACTTATCTGGATGCCAGGGTCTGCCAATTGTGGATACAAAAGTACAGGTTAGGGAAAGAACACTGGTGCTGGGGCCTGGTTAGCAGGCCTCCGCACACTTTCAATTGTAAACATAGCATCAGCAAAGGCAAAAAGTCAGGGGGTAACCATGCCAAGGAGGCATTTCCTTACACCTAGGTTCTGTAGATTCTCCCAGTAATTCTCAAGTCCCAAAGTACCAAGCCAATTTGACATGTGCCTAAACCATGGGATGGAGGCTGCATTCGGTCTTTTTTAAAATATCAAGAAGAGTACCTATAAATAGTAAGCTCTGGTGTGGTCCAAGTCCTTACCCAAAAGAGTAAAGGTCTCGGGGCTATTGTGTCAGAAATAAGATTGAAACCAAGATTTTTTTTAAACGGAATCATGGGTGTACTGCGTGGGCACCCAAGTAGTGCTCTGGCGAAACTATTTTCGCCCACAGACAATTTGGTTGTTTTACAAAATCCCCACACCCCAACACAATAGGTAGCGGCATTTTGTGCTTTGCCAAATAGATCTTAATAGCCAGAGAAACAGCTTTTATGGCAGTACTTTTGTAAAAGCGCAAAATGGCACCTGAAAGAGAGAGACACTTTTGCTAATCTGATCCTCCCAATGTAGATTGTTTTGAAATCCTCACACCCAAATAGTCTATCAAACTGACTTTGTTTAAGGGAGCCCCATCTAAAGTAATGGTGCATCTCTTGGCTCGTCCTGGGCTAAATGCCATTAATTTGGTTTTACTAACATTTAATTCGAAGCCATGGTCTGCCCAGAATGTTGTGAACCTGTTAAAAAGATTCTGGAGACCCATTGGAGTCTTTAAGATGAGGAGGGAGTCATCTGCTAAAAAAATGTAATATGGGAATTTTCTGCACATTTAAAGAGGGGTCATCGTTTTGACAGACACACAGCTTGTATCACCTCATTTATAAATAAAGTGAATAGTGTTGGTGCAAAGACACATCCTTGACGAACCCCCTGGGGAATGGCAATATGATCTGTTAGTTCTCCATGATTACCCCATCTCACCTGGGTATATGTGTCCTCATGTAACCGCTGAAGTAGATGGATTATGTTGGCAGGAGTACCTATTCTATGTAGAACACCCCATAGTTTTCCTATGTGGACCATGTCAAAAGCGGACCATGTCAAAAGCAGACCAAAGATCCACAAAGGAAATATATAAATGTTGTTTAGCAAGGACTACATATTTCCATTGTAGGAGTGTCAGCCTGAAAACTTGGTCCACGGTACTGTTTTTTGGGCGAAAGCCTGTCTGGAGTTGGGATAACACATGGTGGGTTTCAGCCCAGTCCAACAGCCTATCCAGAAGCTGTTTAGCGAAGATTTTCTGGAGCTTAGACCCATCAGCCTAATTGATATAGTTGACAGGGGAGCTCAGAACACCCTTTTTTTTTTTTAAGTGGGGATTATTTCGGCCCCTTTCCAAGTACTAGGTTTTGGACCCCCAGCTGCTATAGCATTTGAGATTATATTTATGTAATAAGACCAAATTGCTGGCTCGGATTTGTACAGGTCCCCTGGTATCTTATCGGGGCCTGGAGGTTTAGAGGATTGTAAAGAGTTAATTGCAGCAGTAGTTTCCCGCAATATAACTACAATGTAGTCATCGTGGTTGGAACCATCCATTCCTAGATTGTCCGGCAAAAAACACGTTTTAACCAACTGTTGGGGGGGAAGATTCATAAGTTGAAGAAATGCAAGGTGGAGCATAAAGATTAGAAGAATGGTCCACCCAACTTTCTGGTTGAATAGGAGTGTGAATTGTACTCTTGACCCCTCTGTGTCTATTGGACAATAACTTCCAGAATGTCACATTGTCATTATGTTTGGTTGCGTCGAGCAGATTCTGCCAGATTATATCTTCCCAACTTTTCTTTGCCTGTGCTACGGTCTTATTATAGGCGAGTCTAGCTGTTAATGAGACATAATAGCTGATTTTAGTGCTTGTTTGGCCTTAGAACAGTCCTCCTTGAACCACTCCCTAATTTTATGGGTATCGGCAAGTTGCTTTATAGTGGTCTTCCTATAAAAGATATTCTGTAGTTTATATATAATTTTCTCATGCATGCTGAGTATTGGAATATTACTAACCTTAAGGTCCTCGTAATTAGCCATGACATCAACAAAAAGTTTGTAAATCTCCTTAATCAGATAAGGGTTAGACATCACTTATGGCCAGCTGACACGAATATAACTGTAATCCAGAAGTGACTCTGGGACCACAGTAAGATGGATGTTCTGCGAGCTAATAAATACGCCACTGTGTAAACTAAGAAAGGGTATTGTGATCACTATTGTGGCGAAAATCCACCTTCATATTTTCTAATGATGGCCACAGCCTGACATCCACTAAAAATTACAAAAAAAACAAGTGATGGACGGAATGCTGAACAATGTCAAACATTCACCCCCAGTACAGAGATCTGAGCCTAACTCCATCGTTTTTTTTTGCCACCCATGCCATTCCAGTTTGGACCCATCCATATGCAAATCAGCCTTTACCCGGTTCCCCATGGGAACAGTCCAGCCCGAACTGCCAAGCCAGGTCCTCCCTGGACTGGAAACAAGCATCCTATGGCCGGTTTCAGGGTATCACCTTCATCAACCAGGCTAGCTTGACTCCAGTGGCATGTGTTTGTTTGCTTTTGTCGCCATAAGTGCGCCAGGTATGCCCAGATGTGGGTCCCGGGCTCACTGTGCCACTGGATTTAAGTTAGCCTGGCTGATGAAGGGTGATACCCTGAAACAGGTCTGTGGATGCTTGTTTCCGGTCCAGGGAGGACCTGGCCTGGCAGTTCGGGCTGGACTGTTCCCATGGGGAACAGGGTCAAGACTGATTTGCATATGGCTGGGCCCAAACTGGGGTGGCATGGTGAGCAAAAGAATTGATGGATTAAACCCAGATCTGTGACTGGGAGTGAATGTTTGATTGGTTCTGCATTCCGTCCATCATTTGTATTTATCCACTAAAAAAATAGTCAATAACACTAAGAGACTGACCTCCCTTGAAAGTAGGGGCGGTTCTTGGGTCGGAGCATGTACGACCATTACAAGCCTTAAGTTCATACTTAAAACACAAAGATGTCAACTGTAAGGCAACACGCGAACGAGTACTGTCGCTCATTCATCTATTGTGGAATGCCCCAATGTTTGTCCTCTTCAGCCGTTAGATGGCTGCTTGAACTGGAGGGTTCAAATGTGCAATTCATATCCCCCGCAACCACTAATTTAGTCGAAGAATGCAGGGCATCCATATATTCGGACAGCTGAGCCAGGGTCTGAGACTGTAATCCCTGTGAGCAGACCTAGCGTATACATTAATTATGGTTACTTTAAAACCTCAATTAAATACAAGCTGGACCCCTAATATATTGAGGGAATCTATTTTTAATGCAAAGTGATCACATTGCGATTTCATATTTCGCAATATCAATAGACCCCCCCGCCCCCAATTAGCACAGCCGGTACCCCCATCTGCAGGTTGGGCCACCACATAGTAAGATAAAAACCCATCCAGAGAAACTGGGTCCTCGTCCCAAGTCTCCTGTAATAAGCATATGTCTTGCTTATTTATATAGTTGGTCCACTCTGGATCCAACAGCTTCCTGCCCAGCCAAATTCCAGGACATAATAGAAATTTCAGTGCTAGTTACCAAGGCTCTAGGCCTGGAACACTGAGCTTCCCTATAATTTTCAAGCTCAACAAACACTCCATGCCTACTCACAAAAGTCGGGATTTAAATTATTGGGTAGGAATCGGTATATAGTCAGTCAACATCTGATACTGTGTGAGAATAATTTACTACCGGAGCCAAAGCGTTTTTTGGCTAAGGTCGTACTTCCCGCCTGCTAGACCACAGTACAATGTGAGTGGGATGCTAGCACGCAGGGTGAGTTTAAGTTGGATACCAGCCCCCCCTAGGATTCCCTGAGATAGCAGGTACGTAATTCAAAATCAATAGGATTATCCACTAGCAACCTATCCACAAAACAAATGGAAATAAAATCAAAATTTGAACCAGACTGTCTGTCTGCCCACCTCTATAATATCTGCTCTAACAGAGGCAATTTCGCTGGACTCGCAGCCAATAAATTACCTTATTTATCAAGGAATCTTGGGTTTCCAAAGAACTAGAATGCAACTTAGGTACCTCAACCATATAAATGGTGCCTCCTTTGTTCCACAAACCTCAGGCCTGTTTCTTAAGAACTGACCAACTCATTCCAGCCTGATGTAAAACACCATCAGATGACTTAGTATGGTGTATTGTGGGAGTGGCTAATACAGCAAGCGCCTGGGTACCAGCCGCCCCCCCAGGAACCCTTTGTATAGTCTGCAAACTGGGCTTCATCGGGCCTATCCAACCCAGTGTTATTTCTGCCCTTAGTATCAGTATTATGCTTCCGCCTTATGGTCACAGCTGTGACCTGGGATCCTTCAGTATAGGGCAGAGGTGAACATACAGGAGGGGAAATGGTAACAGGCCGTAGATGTTGATTGCCTGATTGGGGCCTGGATTCGGGCACAGCAGCGCCAATAGACGTGTACCCCCTATGGCAGCCAAATCCCATCCATATTTGAGCTCAAGCACTTACATGCACACTTCTGCACATATGCTCCCGTTTGATTGTTTCTCAACACCACCACCAGGCTCTTTACTTCGTCCAGTGTCTGAAAAATAGAAGCCAGATCGATTTTACCACAAAGCAATGAGTCTACCCATGCCCAAGGATGAATTGGCCGCAACATTGCTAACACATGCTCCGGAGTGTATATGTGTAGTACTGTCGCAGGACCCCGACCCCCTCCCCCCATCATTCTCCACCAGTGGCCCATACCGATTTGAACACTGGATATTAGGAATCACCAGAACCTCAAGACTTAACGGAGGGCGAGAAGCCTCTTTTCCCACGAAAGGGCCACCTGTAACGTGATGCAGCGTCCAAATCGCTACACAAGGTAATGATCGACACGGGAGAGATTAGGTCTAGAGGCCTGGTGCGCTGCATTTTGTTCAATCTCCATGGAAAGATTGTTCGGCTGCAGCCTTTTCTTTAATATATCAGGAATTTTTAACAGGGGTACTGCATTTTGTGGGTGGTAAATAAGGATTACTTCTCAGAATGGCCTCCACTTCCTCGATTAAAGTATCAATGTCTTCTAAGGAGTTACTTCGTTTATTGGATGAGGAGCTCCTTTTATTTTAACCACTAGAATGTACAGGGGCATCCAAAGCTTTGTTCCCCATCTCTAGTCAACAAGGGGTATGAACAAAAGCAGTTAGATAAAACCTTAAATCAGAATTCTGGGGCATAAACGTACTTCGGAGAAATCAGGAGGGATGCACCCAACCCAGCCTCTGTAGGGCAAAGATGGGCCCGTCTCGGCCCGGTTGCGTCCCGCGCTGCGGGGGCTAAAGGTGCTTAAGAGCGAGAGTAAAGTGCAAAGTAGATTGGGGGACATAGTCCTACCCCATGTAATGTGGCCGAAGTGAAGGTCCCAGATAGAAGCGCGTCCATTTTATTTTATTGTCTGTGCATGTATGATCAGGAAAAATGCAATCACTCGCTTTAGTGGGCTGGCTTATTGACCCTATGCAACAATGGGTGACATCAGAATGTTGAAGATGGACAAAGATACCAGCCACTGAAAAGGTCTGTGCCAAAGCCCCTTTATGTATAAATGTTTAGTTTATGCATAAGATGCTAAAGATGTCTCTAGGTAAGGCCTCTGAACACAGCACTGTAAATAGTCAATTTTCCATCTCTGAAGTTATTTCTACTGCTTGGGCTCTCTGATTGTTGCCTTTAACCTACTATAGGACTGTGCTAGGTTCATGCAATACAAAAGCGCATGAATACATGTTTACATTTAACTGGTGAGAATTGCTACTTTTAATGGGTGCCACCATTAATTGTATAATTGCTGTCTTGATCAATGATGCTCTTAATTTGTTATTCTGTCTTGCCGTCATAACATTTCAGTTTTTATCTTGTGCTCTTGGTATAGGATTTACACGTTCATTCAACCACATTGACTTTTTCTGTCTAGATTTTCCCCAGGAGCGTTGTCCTGTGGTGCTTGCACCACTCCTATATCCTGAAAAACGGGACGTACTAATGGACAGAATCCTGCCTGACTCCGGAGGGATTGCCAAAACCATGATGGAGAGCTCTCTGGCAGACTTTATGCAAGAAGTGGGCTATGGTTTTTGTGCAAGGTACGTTTCTATTTGTAATTGAGTGCCCCAGTGGCAGTAAAAGGAATTCTGAGAATCTTGACCATGTTCACAAATGACAAATATCTGCTTCCCTGTAGGGTTTTGGAACACTATTATAAGATAATCTGTATTAAAAGTATGTGTCCCTTTTTTAAGACTTCAGGTTCGCCAAACTAGCAGAGAAGGCAAATACTGCTCTTTTAAAATAAATCAATATAAAGTTTTAGCTTGTTCTCCTGTCTGGAATCTTTTTACTTTTTGTGAAGTGGCCATCCAGCCAATCAATCCTGTAAGACCGGCTAGAGCTGATCTGTAAGAAAACGGTAAGGTGACCCATGAATAATGGTGAAGGAATTGTTGGTACTATTTACTTCAACTAGGATAATGACATTCTGGAGGCTGTGTAGATAAAAGAAAAAATGAGGATAGCTTCTGCTTCCATCTCTGTTCTCTCAGCGGGATATTGGTACAGAGACTCTTTGAAATTAATAACTAATTTCCTTCAAATTGTAGCAATTAACCCATTGGTAAACGTGTCAGACGGTTAGTTTTTGGATACTAACATTGTGTTCGATGGCATCTGTCGCTGTAGATACGCATGTTTTGCATAGCTCGCCATCTGGTGTTGGGTCGGAGTGTTACAAGTTGTTTTTCTTCGAAGAAGTCTTTCGAGTCACGGGACCGAGTGACTCCTCCTTTTGTCTCCATTACGCATGGGCGTTGACTCCATCTTCGATTGTTTTTTTTCCGCCATCGGGTTCGGACGTGTTCCTGTCGCTCCGAGTTTCGGAACGGAAAAACAGCAAAATTTCGGAAGATTTTTGTCGGTATTGTTGCGTTCGGGATCGGCGTAGTTGGAATCAACACCGCATCGAAGAGCTCCGGAGCCCTTCGGGGTAGTTTTCGATCCCCCGTCGGGGCCTGCTCGGGCCGACCGCGTGTAAAAGAACGCCGATGGAACGGACCCCGTTCCGTTTCTGTCCCAAATGCCACAACAAATACCCCTATACAGATCAACACTTGGTCTGTAACCTGTGCCTGTCACCTGAGCACAGTGAAGACACTTGCGAGGCCTGTCGTGCGTTCCGGTCCCGAAAAACACTCCGAGACCGTCGGGCCAGAAGACTTCAAATGGCGTCCACGCCGACAGCCCACCGAGAGTTCGAGATACAAGAAGAGGAAGAAACCTTTTCGATACACGAATCGGACTCCCAGGAATTCGACGATCCACGAACCGTGAGTAAGACGTCGAAAACCACTCATAAGAAGATTGTCAAGGCCCAGGGGACGCCACTGCCACCAGGCCATGGCTCCACCCATAAATTCGGTGACCGACCGTCGGCACCGAAAAAGGCCCAAACAGTGCCGAGACCGTCCGACTCCGGTCGAGACACCGGCACGCAGCCTTCTCGGGACCGAGAAAGTGCTGGAGACATACATAGACACCGAGATAGCGGTGTAGACACGACTCGATGCCGAGACAGCGGCACCGACAAAGATCGACGCCGAGATGTTTCGACTCCGAAAAAGAAAAAAGTCACCTCGGAGCCGAAAAAAGATGCAGACAGGGTTTCGGTGCCAAAACAACCTGCAACCGACCCAGTTTCAGGCTCTTATACAGAAGAGCAATCAATGACCTCCCAAATGCGAAAGCATAGGTTTGAGGAAGACCTGCAATCCACCGATGTAGACCATACGCAGAAACGTATTTTTATACAGCAGGGGACAGGAAAGATAAGCACCCTTCCCCCTATTAGGAGAAAGAAGACTGGAATTTCAAACTGACCAAACACCACAAACAAAGATGGTGAAAAAGGTTACTCCGCCACCCTCTCCTCCACCTATAATTCACGTCTCACCAGCACAAACTCCATCACATTCCCCGGCTCACACCACCATGAGCCAAGGTGACCAGGATCAGGACGCATGGGACTTATACGACGCCCCTGTGTCAGATAACAGTCCGGAGGCATACCCTACAAAGCCATCACCACCAGAAGACAGTACTGCATATTCTCAGGTGGTGGCTAGAGCAGCACAATTCCACAATGTAAGCCTCCACTCAGAACAAGTCGAGGATGACTTTCTATTCAACACCCTCTCCGCCACCCACAGCTCCTACCAAAGCCTGCCTATGCTCCCTGGTATGCTTCGGCACGCAAAAGACATCTTTAAGGAGCCGGTCAAAAGTAGGGCAATCACACCAAGGGTGGAAAAAAGTATAAAGCGCCTCCTACAGACCCTATTTTCATCGCGACACAGCTGCCACCAGATTCTGTCGTTGTAGGAGCAGCTAGGAAAAGGGCCAACTCCCACACATCTGGGGATGCACCACCCCCAGATAAGGAAAGCCGCAAGTTCGATGCAGCTGGAAAGAGTCGCAGCACAAGCTGCAAACCAGTGGCGCATCGCTAACTCTCAGGCACTACTTGCGCGCTATGACAGAGCCCATTGGGATGAGATGCAACATCTCATTGAACATCTACCCAAAGACCTACAAAAGAGGGCAAAGCAAGTGGTTGAGGAAGGACAGAACATTTCAAACAACCAGATACGCTCCTCCATGGATGCAGCAGACACAGCTGCAAGAACAATAAATACATCTGTGACCATCAGAAGGCATGCATGGCTACGAACGTCTGGGTTTAAACCAGAGATTCAGCAGGCAGTTCTCAATATGCCATTCAACGAAAAAGAACTGTTCGGTCCAGAAGTGGACACGGCGATTGAGAAACTTAAAAAAGACACGGACACTGCTAAAGCCATGGGCGCACTCTACTCCCCGCAGAGCAGAGGAAATTACAGCACCTTCCGCAAAACACCCTTTAGAGGGGGGTTTCGGGGTCAGGCCACACAAGCAAGTACCTCACAGGCAACAACATCCAGTTACCAGGGACAGTCCAGGGGAGGCTTTCGGGGCCAATATAGAGGAGGGCAATTCCCTAGGAATAGGGGAAAATTTCAAAGCCCCAAAACCCCTACAACTAAGCAGTGACTCAGATGTCACTCACCCCCTCCACACAACACCAGTGGGGGGAAGAATAGGTCATTATTACAAAGCATGGGAGGAAATCACTACAGACACTTGGGTTCTAGCAATTATCCAAAATGGTTATTGCATAGAATTTCTACAATTCCCTCCAAACATACCACTGAGAGCACAAAATTTATCAAAACATCATTCCGAGCTCCTGGAGATAGAAGTTCAAGCACTATTGCAAAAGAATGCAATCGAGTTAGTACCAAACACACAAATAAACACAGGAGTTTATTCACTGTACTTCTTAATACCAAAGAAGGACAAAACGCTAAGACCAATCCTAGACCTAAGAATACTAAACACATACATCAAATCAGACCATTTTCACATGGTCACACTACAAGAAGTGTTACCATTGCTGAAACTACATGACAACATTAGACCTCAAAGACGCGTATTTCCATATACCAATACATCCATCGCACAGGAAATACTTATGGTTTGTATTCAAAGGAATACACTACCAATTCAAGGTACTGCCTTTCGGTTTAACAACCGCACCAAGAGTCTTTACCAAATGTCTAGCAGTAGTCGCTGCACACATCAGAAGGCAGCGAATACATGTATTCCCGTATCTAGACGACTGGCTAATCAAGACCTGTAGGAAGTTGGCTCTGTATGTGCTATTTCAAAGTAAGGAATAGCATGCACAGAGTCCAAGGGTTCCCCTTAGAGGTAAAATAGTGGTAAAAATAGATAATACTAATGCTCTATTTCGTGGTAGTGTGGTCGAGCAGTAGGCTTATCCAAGGAGTAGTGTTAAGCATTTGTTGTACATACACATAGACAATAAATGAGGTACACACACTCAGAGACAAATCCAGCCAATAGGTTTTGTTATAGAAAAATATCTTTTCTTAGTTTATTTTAAGAACCACAGGTTCAAATTCTACATGTAATATCTCATTTGAAAGGTATTGCAGGTAAATACTTTAGGAACTTCAAATCATAAAAATTGCATGTATACTTTTCAAGTTATTGACAAATAGCTGTTTTAAAAGTGGACACTTAGTGCAATTTTCACAGTTCCTAGGGGAGGTAAGTTTTGGTTAGTTTTACCAGGTAAGTAAGACACTTACAGGGTTCAGTTCTTGGTCCAAGGTAGCCCACCGTTGGGGGTTCAGAGCAACCCCAAAGTCACCACACCAGCAGCTCAGGGCCGGTCAGGTGCAGAGTTCAAAGTGGTGCCCAAAACACATAGGCTAGAATGGAGAGAAGGGGGTGCCCCGGTTCCGGTCTGCTTGCAGGTAAGTACCCGCGTCTTCGGAGGGCAGACCAGGGGGGTTTTGTAGGGCACCGGGGGGGACACAAGCCCACACAGAAATTTCACCCTCAGCGGCGCGGGGGCGGCCGGGTGCAGTGTAGAAACAGGCGTCGGGTTCGCAATGTTAGTCTATGAGAGATCTCGGGATCTCTTCAGCGCTGCAGGCAGGCAAGGGGGGGATTCCTCGGGGAAACCTCCACTTGGGCAAGGGAGAGGGACTCCTGGGGGTCACTCCTCCAGTGAAAGTCCGGTCCTTCAGGTCCTGGGGGCTGCGGGTGCAGGGTCTCTCCCAGGTGTCGGGACTTAGGATTCAAAGAGTCGCGGTCAGGGGAAGCCTCGGGATTCCCTCTGCAGGCGGCGCTGTGGGGGCTCAGGGGGGACAGGTCTTGGTACTCACAGTCTTAGAGTAGTCCTGGGGTCCCTCCTGAAGTGTTGGATCGCCACCAGCCGAGTTGGGGTCGCCGGGTGCAGTGTTACAAGTCTCACGCTTCTTGCGGGGAGCTTGCAGGGTTCTTTAAAGCTGCTGGAAACAAAGTTGCAGCGTTTCTTGGAGCAGGTCCGCTGTCCTCGGGAGTTTCTTGTCTTTTCGAAGCAGGGGCAGTCCTCAGAGGATGTCGAGGTCGCTGGTCCCTTTGGAAGGCGTCGCTGGAGCAGGATCTTTGGAAGGCAGGAGACAGGCCGGTGAGTTTCTGGAGCCAAGGCAGTTGTCGTCTTCTGGTCTTCCGCTGCAGGGGTTTTCAGCTAGGCAGTCCTTCTTCTTGTAGTTGCAGGAATCTAATTTTTCTAGGGTTCAGGGTAGCCCTTAAATACTAAATTTAAGGGCGTGTTTAGGTCTGGGGGGTTAGTAGCCAATGGCTACTAGCCCTGAGGGTGGGTACACCCTCTTTGTGCCTCCTCCCAAGGGGAGGGGGTCACAATCCTAACCCTATTGGGGGAATCCTCCATCTGCAAGATGGAGGATTTCTAAAAGTTAGTCACTTCAGCTCAGGACACCTTAGGGGCTGTCCTGACTGGCCAGTGACTCCTCCTTGTTTTTCTCATTATTTTCTCCGGCCTTGCCGCCAAAAGTGGGGCCTGGCCGGAGGGGGCGGGCAACTCCACTAGCTGGAGTGTCCTGCTGGGTTGGCACAAAGGAGGTGAGCCTTTGAGGCTCACCGCCAGGTGTGACAATTCCTGCCTGGGGGAGGTGTTAGCATCTCCACCCAGTGCAGGCTTTGTTACTGGCCTCAGAGTGACAAAGGCACTCTCCCCATGGGGCCAGCAACATGTCTCGGTTTGTGGCAGGCTGCTAAAACTAGTCAGCCTACACAGATAGTCGGTTAAGTTTCAGGGGGCGCCTCTAAGGTGCCCTCTGGGGTGTATTTTACAATAAAATGTATACTGGCATCAGTGTGCATTTATTGTGCTGAGAAGTTTGATACCAAACTTCCCAGTTTTCAGTGTAGCCATTATGGTGCTGTGGAGTTCGTGTTTGACAGACTCCCAGACCATATACTCTTATGGCTATCCTGCACTTACAATGTCTAAGGTTTTGTTTAGACACTGTAGGGGTACCAGGCTCATGCACTGGTACCCTCACCTATGGTATAGTGCACCCTGCCTTAGGGCTGTAAGGCCTGCTAGAGGGGTGTCTTACCTATACTGCATAGGCAGTGAGAGGCTGGCATGGCACCCTGAGGGGAGTGCCATGTCGACTTACTCGTCTTGTCTCACTAGCACACACAAGCTGGCAAGCAGTGTGTCTGTGCTGAGTGAGAGGTCTCCAGGGTGGCATAAGACATGCTGCAGCCCTTAGAGACCTTCCTTGGCATCAGGGCCCTTGGTACTAGAGGTACCAGTTACAAGGGACTTATCTGGATGCCAGGGTCTGCCAATTGTGGATACAAAAGTACAGGTTAGGGAAAGAACACTGGTGCTGGGGCCTGGTTAGCAGGCCTCAGCACACTTTCAATTGTAAACATAGCATCAGCAAAGGCAAAAAGTCAGGGGGCAACCATGCCAAGGAGGCATTTCCTTACAAGACCCATTCGTTAATAACGTGCTCACACCACACAAATCAAATCATACAAACCCTCTACAAACTAGGGTTCACAGTCAACTTCGCAAAATCCAACATTCTGCCATGCAAGGTACAACAATACCTAGGAGCCATAATAAACACAACAATAGGAGTAGCCACTCCAAGTCCACAAAGAATTCAAAATTTCAACAACATCATACAACGCATGTATCCAACACAAAGAATACAAGCAAAGATATTACAACTCCTAGGCATGATGTCTTCATGCATAGCCATTGTCCCAAACGCAAGACTGCACATGAGGCCCTTACAACAGTGCCTAGCATCACAGTGGTCACAAGCGCAGGGTCACCTTACAGATCTGGTGTTAATAGACCGCCAAACTTACCTCTCGCTTCTATGGTGGAACAATATAAATTTAAACAAAGGGCGGCCTTTCCAAGACCCAGTGCCACAATACGTAATAACAGACGCTTCCATGACCGGGTGGGGAGCGCACCTCGATCAACACAGCATACAAGGACAATGGAACGTACATCAAACAAAACTGCATATTAATCACCTAGAACTGCTAGCAGTTTTTCAAGCACTAAAGGCCTTTCAACCAATAATAGTTCACAAATACATTCTCGTCAAAACAGACAACATGACAACAATGTATTATCTAAACAAACAAGGGGGAACGCACTCAACGCAATTGAGCCTGCTGGCACAAAAGATATGGCGTTGGGCAATTCACAACAAAATTCGCCTGATAGCACAATTTATCCCAGGGATTCAGAATCAACTCGCAGACAATCTCTCTCGATCACCAACAGGTCCACGAATGGGAAATTCACCCCCAAATTCTGAACACTTACTTCACGCTCTGGGGAACACCTCAAATAGACTTGTTTGCGACAAAAGAGAACGCAAAATGCCAAAACTTCGCATCCAGATACCCACACAGGCAGTCCCACGGCAATGCCCTATGGATGAACTGGTCAGGGATATTTGCCTACGCTTTTCCTCCTCTCCCTCTCCTTCCTTATCTGGTAAACAAACTCAGTCAAAACAAACTCAAACTCATATTAATAGCACCAACTTGGGCAAGGCAACCCTGGTACACAACGCTGCTAGACCTATCAGTAGTACCCCACATCAAACTGCCCAACAGGCCGGATCTGTTAACACAACACAACCAAAAGATCAGACACCCAGATCCAGCATCGCTGAATCTAGCAATCTGGCTCCTGAAATCCTAGAATTCGGACACTTACAACTTACCCAAGAATGTATGGAAGTCATAAAGCAAGCCAGAAGGCCATCCACCAGGCACTGCTATGCCAGTAAATGGAAGAGGTTTGTTTGCTACTGCCATATTAATCAAATCCAACCATTACACGCAACCCCAAAACATGTAGTGGGTTACTTGCTTCACTTACAAAAATCTAACCTAGCTTTCTCTTCCATTAAAATACACCTTGCAGCAATATCTGCATACCTGCAGCCTACCTATTCAACTTCCCTATATAGGATACCAGTGATTAAAGCATTCATGGAGGGCCTTAAAAGAATTATTCCACCAAGAACACCACCTGTTCCTTCATGGAACCTAATTGTTGTCTAAACTAGACTTATGGGTCCACCTTTGGAACCCATGCACTCCTGCGAAATACAGTTCCTAACATGGAAGGTTGCATTTCTCATCGCCATTACCTCTCTAAGAAGAGTAAGCGAGATTCAGGTGTTTACAATACAAGAACCTTTTATACAACTACACAAAAATAAGGTCGTCCTAAGGACTAATCCTAAATTTCTACCAAAAGTTATTTCACCGTTCCATCTAAATCAAAAAGTGGAACTTCCAGTGTTCTTCCCACAGCCAGATTCTGTAGCTGAGAGGGCACTACATACTTTAGATGTCAAAAGAGCATTAATGTATTACATTGACAGAACAAAGAGCATCAGGAAAACTAAACAGCTATTTATTGCATTCCAAAAACCTCATGCAGGAAACCCAATATCAAAACAAGGTATAGCCAGATGGATAGTTAAATGCACCCAAATCTGCTACCTTAAAGCTAAACGACAACTGCCCATTACACCAAGGGCACACTCAACCAGAAAGAAAGGTGCTACCATGGCCTTTCTAGGAAACATCCCAATGCAAGAAATATGTAAGGCAGCCACATGGTCTACGCCTCACACATTCACCAAGCACTACTGTGTAGACGTGTTATCCGCACAACAAGCCACAGTAGGTCAAGCCGTATTAAGAACATTGTTTCAGACTACTCCCACTCCTACAGGCTGAGCCACCGCTTTGGGGAGATAACTGCTTACTAGTCTATGCAAAACATGCGTATCTACAGCGACAGATGCCATCGAACTGAAAATGTCACTTACCCAGTGTACATCTGTTCGTGGCATCAGTCGCTGTAGATTTGCATGTGCCCACCCGCCTCCCCGGGAGCCTGTAGCAGTTCGGAAGGTACCTTCAACTATTTGTATATATATTACTTTTAACCTTAAATAGGTACATACTTAGTCACTCCATTGCATGGCCACTATTACTACAATACAACTCCTACCTCACCCTCTGCGGGGAAAAACAATCGAAGATGGAGTCGACGCCCATGCGTAATGGAGACAAAAGGAGGACTCACTCGGTCCCGTGACTCGAAAGACTTCTTCGAAGTAAAACAACTTGTAACACTCCGACCCAACACCAGATGGCGAGCTATGCAAAACATGCGAATCTACAGCGACTGATGCCACGAACAGATGTACACTGGGTAAGTGACATTTTCATTCTTCGTTAGATGTTCCTCTGTGATGGTCTTAGTCGGAGACCTGATCCTTAGCATAAAGTCTGTGGTGTTTGTAAACTGAGACTGGACACTGGAAAGGTGCTGTAATGCCATAGTGTTGGCAGGTTCTGTGCTACATACCTTCTAGTAAACAATAAGAAGGTTGATAATAAATGTATCTTCATTGACGTAAAATTAATAATCCCATCTTCCACTTACGAGACCATTTGCATCCGTCAGGGGATCTACCTTGACATTGTAAGCAATCCACACTCCCTCTTACTGGAGGGGGATATAGAAAATGTTGTGGCATGTGTAGCTGTGCATTCTTCCTCTAGTGTTTGGCTTGGATGTGTACAACTTGGCCTCCGAATAAAGCCTTTTCTAGTCATAGGATCTAGGGACTCCACCTATTAGTGGTATGACACTGGGTCATCGGCTCCATTGTTAGATTGCTTTTTTTTTCTTTTTCTTTTTCTTTCCCTCCGCTGTCTGGTTCAAAAAGGTAGTTGTGAACTCTGGTTCGATGCTGTACTCGATAGGCCCTTGGATCCATCCCCTCATTGATTCTACAAAACAATTTTGCTTTCGGAAGTGTTAAGCGTTGTGGTTTGTTTAACTGTGTTTGCTGTATATATCTTGACTCCCACCATCCGGTTCAAGAATTTCTTTATGTAAAGGACTCCATTTTGATTCTGTCCTAATTGCCACCCCAGATACCAGAAATCTAACCTCATTAAGTTTGCAATCTGTGTTTATCTCCAGATCGCTGAGATGATGTTTGGTATTTCTTGCATTCTGTAACAAAAAAAAAAAACTATGAAACTGATGCGCCAGTCACCTTGCCTCAGCCACCATAGAGCATAGACCAGAAGCGCAAGACACTCTAGAGATTTTCAGATAGCGTGAGGAGACTGATAATGACAAATCAGGTGCTCTGGGCATTGAAAGGGAACTAGACTTCTCGCCTGAAAGCGCTGACTCCAAGGCGTATGTCGAGGCTGAACAGCCTCCGCCTATCCAGCAGCAACAATGGATCTCAGTGACTACTGATGCTACCCCTACCGCTAGATGTCGGCCTTAAGCTTCCGTTCATGTGAGGTATCTTGTGCGCCCTTGCCATCTGGCCATGGTGGACGCCAGTGTTCGGAGACGGACCCACCAGTTCCACACTTTGCGCTAAGTCCACCTTGAAGCATAAAACCTCATCCACACCCTTGGCCCTGGATCTGAATGCACACCATTGAGCACCCTTGAATCTGAATGGGGTGGAGCTGAAGAGTTCAGAGCCCGAACACCTTACACTGAAGCATTCAAAGCGGAAATTAAGTTCAGCAGGCTTTGCCTGCCGACTGGAAGCATTGGGGGCTAAAATAGAGCTCAACACAACAGTCCATCCCATTGAAGCACTATCCCACTGCTGCCACCTCTGCAGCTTCAGAATATTTTAGGTAGCTGATGCTAGAGTGGCTTCAAGAACATCTGGACGCTTGACAACGGGATACGTATTTTGCCAGGCACTGGAAGGATCTTGATAAAGTTTTCACGTACCGAAGGACCCTACTCTTCATAAGAGGAAGTTGTTTTGCAGAGGCCATCAACCCACTGGCGGTCATGCAGCAGAATCCACTATTCATTAGTGCTTTTCCGTTACGACTGTGCTTACTGTGACCAAATGGTATATTTGGCACATCGTCTCCAAGAGCAGTACCGCAAAACATCCGTGTAGCCCAAACCATCTGGAAATGGGTAATGCATCACAAAATCCATGAACTTATTCAGTATATTCTTGGATGGACAATTATCTAGTGGAGCTGCTTAGCTGAACACAAACCAGTCCCCGCGTGTATACTCTGCCCCCAAGTCCTCCATGGGTACTTTCACTATTTTTACAGTTCCTGCTGGGGGGTGAGAAGCACCTCCACCCAGTACAGGCTTTGTTCTCTTCCAGGGGATCCTCATCAATAGTCAAAAACATTGAATATTCCCGCCCTTTTGCGGGGACCCCGGAGCATATATAAAATACACACACATAAAGTATGAAATATGCACGAAAAATATATATATATATATATATATATATAGCATTTTTAGTAGACCTATCCTTCATACTAAACTCATATATACAGGTGTAAAACAGCAATGCAGGCTATAATCATAAACAGGCAAAAATGCTTTATTTTTATGAAGTTTTTTTTTTTCATTATAAAATTACAATAGAGAATACATATCTACCCAAACCCCCAAAACTGGGCTTAGGGAAATCAGCAGCAGCAATATCTAGAGGAAAAAAAGAGAAACTAGATTGAAAAACAATGGAGCATTCTTAGCCAATAGGCTGCATGCAGGTTAACACAAGAGAACCATAAAAACTTTGGCACCGTGCCTTTAAGACCTTAAGCACCTCCAGTATCCCACCATGCCTCAGGGGTGAAGGAAAGGTGACAGTTGGTTCACAGTTAGGCAGTTCTTTTTTCCGGCTTCTTCTGAGAGGATCCTGGAGCATTGAGCTCTGTTTTTCTCAGAAAAATACCTTAAAACAGCGTTTTTTCCTGTTTTACTCGACATCTAACATCATTGTCTGAGTTTGGCAGTTTTTTCCTGACAGAAAAATGCCTTCCCTTTTTGTCAAATGCCCTTCTTGTGGGAAGAAGGCCCAGTCAGATCCACACACTCTTTGTATTGTGTGCCTGCCTCAGAGTCACTGCCCTGACACTTGCAAATAATGCAAGAACATGTCAAAGAGGACTCTGAAGGACAGAGAAAAGATCAGGCTTCATGGGCTTCACGAGAGGCAGAAAACATCATCCTCTTTGCTTCCCAGGCAGCCAACAGGCCACTCTCAGGAGAGAATGGCTAGGTCGACGTCAGCAGGTAGGAAAGTACCTGTTTGTTCCCCGTCGACGTCGTCTCTGCCACCATCTCACCGCCATAGATCGGCGACCCGCCCGACATCGAAGGATACGGCGTCGAGGGAACATGGCCATTGCAGGGGCATATCTCCGTCGACGGCAGCCCGCCGATCGACGTCGAGCCATCACCGGCGTGCCCGTTCGCCGCAGAAGACCTCACCCCCCCGACGTCAAGAGACACGACGTCGAAATCGCCACAGCGGCAAGAGCGACATCTGCCGTCGGCAGCCCACCGCTCCACGTCGAGGCACACGACGGCGAGTAGGTCGAGGTCCAGAGATCGCAGTTCGACGTCAAGACACTCTTCGTCGAGGCATTCAACGTCGAGGCAAGAACAACCGGCGGTGCGCCCTTCGACGTAGACACAGGTTTTACCTGTCTCGCAGGGAGTAGAACATCGCCTTCCTCCAGCAGATAAGGCCGCTCCATCTTGAGCGGTCTCCATACGGAGCGATTCATCTCGTTCGAGAGCGGCATAATCGGGACATGTTTCACCCATCAACTTGTCACCTAAATGGTTGGAGAGCCTTAATAGACCAGCGGCCTCCCCGGATTCGCAGTATTCACGAATGTACTCTCCTACTGCCTCTCTCCCGAGAACACCATCACCGACAGCGCGGGCAGGACAGGTTCGTTCTGCTCCTCGCCAACCGACCACGAGGCCTGGGCGTTCTGTTACAGCGTCTCGCAGCAGGTCACGTTCCCAATGACGATCTAGGTCACAATCACGACACAGAAGATCGCCCTCTCGGTCGTCGTCGTCTGGATCATCCGTCTGACGTTACTCCCCCACCTTAACAGATTCTCCACCAGCTAGGGTCTCAACGGTGGATGACATCACCACTTTTAATGAGGTACTTTTAAGGGGAGCGCAGAAGTTAAATATAGAGGTTCCAGAATCATCTACCTCCTCGTCAGTCATTTTTGAGACTCTGCAACATAGAACAGTTTCGAAAAAGCTACTGCCGCTAGTGCCTGGTCTGTTGCAGCCAACCATGGACACTTTTTTGGCGCCAGCCACCCTCAAATCTGCTCCGGCTAGGATTTTGAAAAAATATAAAGCGCCTTAACAGGACCCTTTATTCCTAAGAACTGATCCGCCACCGGACTCAGTAATATTGGCCGCAGCCCGAAAAATACACTCTGTGGCATCATCCTCCACGGTCCCACCGGACAAAGAGAGCAGGCATCTAGACTCTCTGGGGAGAAAAATGTGCGGCACGGCGGCATCTATAATGAAGGTCTCCAGCGCTTCTGCACTCCTGGGCAGGTATGACCGTTCTCTGTGGGACTCCCTCAACAGGTTCACAGAAAAGTTGCCCAGGGAAGACAGACAGGACTTCCAAGAGATCCTGCAAGAGGGATGTCTGGTATCCAACCAAGTCATCAGCGCAGCGGCAGATGGGGCAGACTTAGCTGCACATGGGTACGCACATGGAATCTGTGCAAGAAGGTCTTCCTGGCTGAGACTGACTGGTTTAAAACAGGAAGCACAACAGCGCATCCTAAATCTCCCAATCAACGGGAACTCGCCGTTTGGTACCCATACGGATGAAGAAATGGCCCGCATGAAAACCGAAGTGGACACCATGAGGGCAGTAGGCCTGGAAAGGAAGAAGGACTTCAGGCGGAGGTATAGGCCTTATGACAGGTGACCTTTCCAGCAGAGGGTTCAAACCCCTCACTGGTCCCAGAGGCCACAGCAAAGGCAGGGACGCCCTCTTTTTCAGGCTCGTAAGGCCACAAGGGAACGAGGGTCAAGTAGACCTCAACAGTCCACACCGAAAGCGCCGGCCAAACAATGAGATCTCGCTTCCCTCGACACTGTACACCACTCCGGTGGGGGGGGAAGTATCACAGATTATCTTCACGAGTGGCACTCTATCACAAAAGACAAATGGGTGCTCACACATTGTCAAATGGCTACTCTCTTCTTTTCAGACAACCTCCACCGCACTTGCCACCAGCCAAATGCAATCCATCTCATCTCAGCCTGCTGCGCAAAGAGGCTCTCGCCCTCTTACGAAAGAAGGCAATAGAAAAGGTTCCACTTGCGCACAGAGGAAAGGGAGTTTACTCCCGTTATTTTCTGGTGGCTAAAAAAGGCCGAGAGGGCGTTTTCAGACCAATTCTGGACTTACGGCTGCTGAACAAGTACATAAGAAAACAGAAGTTCAGGATGCTGGCTCTTCACCAGATTTTCCCTCAACTACATCAGGGAGACTGGATGTGCTCCATCGACCTGCAGGATGCATATTTTCACGTCCCGATAGCTCCCAAGCATCGGAAATTCTTGCGCTTTCAGATAGTGCTGTGAGGCTATCAGTTCAGAGTGCTACCATTCGGCCTGAAATCTGCTCCCGCGTCTTCTCGAAATGTGTGGCAGTGGTAGCGGCACATCTTCTAAAACAAAAGATCTTCATCTACCCATACCTAGACGACTGGTTACTGAAAGCTTCCTCTCCGGATCAGGCGAGAAGCCATCGGGACATTGTGCTCAAGGTTTTAGAGTCTCTAGGTCTTCAAGTCAACTACCAAAAGTCCACCTTGATTCCAACACAGAACCTCCACTACCTGGGAGCTATACTAAACACAGAGCTTCAAAGAGTGTATCCTTCGGAGGAACGACTAATATCAATAAAGAGGAAGTGTCAAGACCTGTTAAAATCCGACGCACCTACGGCCCGTCAGGTGACATCTCTGCTGGGCTCCATGGCATCATGCATTTTCATTGTCCCAAATGCCAGGCTGCACATGAGGCCCCCTCCAAGAGGCGTTGGAGAACTGGAGCCAAAGGACATGTCGCTGGGAGGACAGAGTGTGGCTACCGATAGCGGCACGTCAGTCATTGCAATGGTGGATGCACAGACCTCACCTGTCAGTAGGTGCTCCGTTTCACCAGGTAATTCCATCCGACATTCTGGTAACTGATGCGTCTCTTCAGGGATGGGGGGGCTCATCTGGGTCCCCTTCAAGCTCAGGGCCTGTGGTCCGACAACGAAAAGAAGTACCACATCAATCTGCTGGAGCTCAGAGCGGTCCATCTGGCTCTCAAGTCTTTTGCTCCATCAATTCAGGGGAAATCTCTCCTAATACAAACGGACAATACAACCACAATGTATTATTTGAACAGACAGGGGGGGAACGAGATCCCTACCCCTATCTCGAGAGTCCCAAACGATATGGCATTGGCTCCTGGCCAGAGGAATGTCACTTACAGCAGTTTACCTGCCAGGTCAACAAAACGTGGAAGCAGATTTCCTGAGCAGACACCTAGAGGACGCCCACGATTGGGTCCTACACAGCGAAGTCGTCGAAGACATCTTCGCTCTATGGGTTCGGCCTCAATTGGATCTCTTCGCAGACGAAGTAAACAAGAAATGCCCAGACGTCGCATCCAGGTTCTACCGTCCGGGATCTCGAGGGAATGCCCTGTTGATCGACTGGTCAGGGATATTTCTCTACGCCTTTCCACCGATTCCCCTCATACCGGTACTGATCAACAAACTTTACAGATCCAACACCAGAATGATTCTCATAGCGCTGCAATGGCCCCGTCAATTCTGGTACACAGATCTCCTCAACCTATCGGAACAACCTCACAGGAGGCTGCAGTGCAGACCGGATCTTCTGAGCAGGATGGAGGGCAGGGTTCTGCATCCCAACCTACCCTCTCTAAGCTTGACAGCATGGCTCCTGAATTCCTGCAGTATGGGCACCAAGGGATCTTGCAGGAGTGCATAAAATTCTTAAGAGTCCAGACGACCTTCCACGCGGCGTTCTTACGCGTTTAAGTGGAAGAGGTTCTACATATGGTGCTGTCAACAAGGTCCGAATCCCATACGGGCTCAGGAGGATGTCATATTGTCTTTCTTACTTCATCTGGCAAAGTCCGGTCTGCAGGTATCCTCTATTAAGGTACATTTGTCAGCCATTACAGCCTATCGTAAGTCACCTTCTCAGGAATCCTTCTTTAAGTTACTTACCTGTAAATCCTAGTTCTCTTCCAGGGGTATCCTCATCAAAGTCATAAACAACCCACCCTCCTCCCCGGACGCGCGTCTCCTAGAAGTGCAGGACAGACTGTCTTTCGAATCAGTTACACAGATTGTCACCGTAAAAAAAGTACTGACCTAACTGTGAACCAACGGTCACCTTTCCTTCACCCCTGAGGCATGGTGGGATACTGGAGGTGCTCAGGGTTTTAAAGGCACGGTGCCAAAGTTTTTATGGTTCTCCTGTGTTAACCTGCATGCAGCCTATTGGCTAAGAATGCTCCATTGTTTTTCAATGTAGTTTTTTCTCTTTTTTCTCTAGTGATTACTACTGCTGATTTCCCTAAGCCCAGTTTTGGGGGCTTGGGTAGATATTTATTCTCTATTGTAATTTTATAATAGAAAAAAAAACTTCATAAAAATAAAGCATTTTAGCCTGTTTTTGACTATAGCCTGCATTGCTGTTTTACACGTGTATATATGAGTTTAGTATGAAAGATATGTCTACTAAAAATGCTATATATATTTTTCGTGCATATTTCATACTTTATATGTGTGTATTTTATATATGCTCCGGGGTCCCCGCACAAGGGCGGGAATATTCAATGTTTGACTTTGATGAGGATACCCCTGGAAGAGAACTAGGATTTACAGGTAAGTAACTTATCCTTCCTGGCCACAGAGTGACAAAGGCACTCTCCCAATGTGGCCAGCAACATGTCTGGTGTATGGCAGGCTGGCAGAAACTGTTCAGCCTACACTAGAAGTTGGATTGGTATTCAGGGGGCATCTCTAAGATGTCCTCTGACTGTATGTTACAATAAATTGCACACTGGCATCAGTGTGCATTTATTTTGCTGAGATGTTTGATACCTGTAGGAAGTTGGCTCTGTATGCACTATTTCAAAGTAAGGAATAGTATGCACAGAGTCCAAGGGTTCCCCTTAGAGGTAAGATAGTGGCAAAAAGAGATAATACTAATGCTCTATTTTGTGGTAGTGTGGTCGAGCAGTAGGCTTATCCAAGGAGTAGTGTTAAGCATTTGTTGTACATACACATAGACAATAAATGAGGTACACACACTCGGAGACAAATCCAGCCAATAGGTTTTTGTATAGAAAAATATCTTTTCTTAGTTTATTTTAAGAACCACAGGTTCAAATTCTACATGTAATATCTCATTCGAAAGGTATTGCAGGTAAGTACTTTAGGAACTTCAAATCATCAAAATTGCATGTATACTTTTCAAGTTATTCACAAATAGCTGTTTTAAAAGTGGACACTTAGTGCAATTTTCACAGTTCCTAGGGGAGGTAAGTATTTGTTAGGTTAACCAGGTAAGTAAGACACTTACAGGGCTTAGTTCTTGGTCCAAGGTAGCCCACCGTTGGGGGTTCAGAGCAACCCCAAAGTCACCACACCAGCAGCTCAGGGCTGGTCAGGTGCAGAGTTCAAAGTGGTGCCCAAAACACATAGGCTAGAATGGAGAGAAGGGGGTGCCCCGGTTCCGGTCTGCTTGCAGGTAAGTACCCGCGTCTTCGGAGGGCAGACCAGGGGGGTTTTGTAGGGCACCGGGGGGGACACAAGTCCACACAGAAATTTCACCCTCAGCAGCGCGGGGGCGGCCGGGTGCAGTGTAGAAAACAAGCGTCGGGTTTTCAATGTTAGTCCATGAGAGATCTCGGGATCTCTTCAGCGCTGCAGGCAGGCAAGGGGGGGGGTTCCTCGGGGAAACCTCCACTTGGGCAAGGGAGAGGGACTCCTGGGGGTCACTTCTCCAGTGAAAGTCCGGTCCTTCAGGTCCTGGGGGCTGCGGGTGCAGGGTCTCTCCCAGGCGTCGGGACTTGGGATTCAAAGAGTCGCGGTCAGGGGAAGCCTCGGGATTCCCTCTGCAGGCGGCGCTGTGGGGGCTCAGGGGGGACAGGTTTTGGTACTCACAGTATCAGAGTAGTCCTGGGGTCCCTCCTGAGGTGTTGGATCGCCACCAGCCGAGTCGGGGTCGCCGGGTGCAGTGTTGCAAGTCTCACGCTTCTTGCGGGGAGCTTGCAGGGTTCTTTAAAGTTGCTGGAAACAAAGTTGCAGCTTTTCTTGGAGCAGGTCCGCTGTCCTCGGGAGTTTCTTGTCTTTTCGAAGCAGGGGCAGTCCTCAGAGGATGTCGAGGTCGCTGGTCCCTTTGGAAGGCGTCGCTGGAGCAGGATCTTTGGAAGGCAGGAGACAGGCCGGTGAGTTTCTGGAGCCAAGGCATTTGTCGTCTTCTGGTCTTCCGCTGCAGGGGTTTTCAGCTGGGCAGTCCTTCTTCTTGTAGTTGCAGGAATCTAATTTTCTAGGGTTCAGGGTAGCCCTTAAATACTAAATTTAAGGGCGTGTTTAGGTCTGGGGGGTTAGTAGCCAATGGCTACTAGCCCTGAGGGTGGGTACACCCTCTTTGTGCCTCCTCCCAAGGGGAGGGGGTCACAATCCTAACCCTATTGGGGGAATCCTCCATCTGCAAGATGGAGGATTTCTAAAAGTCAGAGTCACCTCAGCTCAGGACACCTTAGGGGCTGTCCTGACTGGCCAGGGACTCCTCCTTGTTTTTCTCATTATTTTCTCCGGCCTTGCCGCCAAAAGTGGGGCCTGGCCGGAGGGGGCGGGCAACTCCACTAGCTGGAGTGTCCTGCTGGGTTGGCACAAAGGAGGTGAGCCTTTGAGGCTCACCGCCAGGTGTGACAATTCCTGCCTGGGAGAGGTGTTAGCATCTCCACCCAGTGCAGGCTTTGTTACTGGCCTCAGAGTGACAAAGGCACTCTCCCCATGGGGCCAGGAACATGTCTCGGTTTGTGGCAGGCTGCTAAAACTAGTCAGCCTACACAGATAGTCGGTTAAGTTTCAGGGGGCACCTCTAAGGTGCCCTCTGTGGTGTATTTTACAATAAAATGTACACTGGCATCAGTGTGCATTTATTGTGCTGAGAAGTTTGATACCAAACTTCCCAGTTTTCAGTGTAGCCATTATGGTGCTGTGGAGTTCGTGTTTGACAAACTCCCAGACCATATACTCTTATGGCTACCCTGCACTTACAATGTCTAAGGTTTTGTTTAGACACTGTAGGGGTACCATGCTCATGCACTGGTACCCTCACCTATGGTATAGTGCACCCTGCCTTAGGGCTGTAAGGCCTGCTAGAGGGGTGTCTTACCTATACTGCATAGGCAGTGAGAGGCTGGCATGGCACCCTGAGGGGAGTGCCATGTCGACTTACTCGTTTTGTCCTCACTAGCACACACAAGCTGGCAAGCAGTGTGTCTGTGCTGAGTGAGAGGTCTCCAGGGTGGCATAAGACATGCTGCAGCCCTTAGAGACCTTCCTTGGCATCAGGGCCCTTGGTACTAGAAGTACCAGTTACAAGGGACTTATCTGGATGCCAGGGTCTGCCAATTGTGGATACAAAAGTACAGGTTAGGGAAAGAACACTGGTGCTGGGGCCTGGTTAGCAGGCCTCAGCACACTTTCAATTGTAAACATAGCATCAGCAAAGGCAAAAAGTCAGGGGGCAACCATGCCAAGGAGGCATTTCCTTACAATACCACAGTTTCCAGTTTTCAGTGTAGCCATTATGGAACTGTGGCGTTTGTCTGACAAACTCTCAGACCATATACTCTTATGGCTACCCTGCACTTACAATGTCTATGGTTTTGCTTAGACACTGTAGGGGTATAGTGCTCATGCACATATGCCCTCACCTGTGGTATATTGCACCCTGCCTTAGGGCTGTAAGGCGTGCTAGATGGGTGACTTATCTATGCCATGGGCAGTGTGAGGTTGGCATGGCACTCTTAGGGGAGTGCCATGTCGACTTAGTCCTTTTCTCCCCACCAGCACACACCAGCTGTGAGGCAGTGTGCATGTGCTGAATGAGGGGTCCCGAGGGTGGCATAAGACATGCTGCAGCCCTTAGAGACCTTCATTGGCATCCGGGCCCTTGGTTCCAGGGGTACCAATTACAAAGGACCTATCTGAGTGCCAGGGCTGTGCCAATTGTGGATGCAAAGGTACAGTTTAGGGAAAGAACACTGGTGCTGGGGCCTGGTTAGCAGGGTCCTAGCACACCTTCAATCTAAACTTAGCATCAGCAAAGGCAAAAAGGTAGGGGGAACCATGCCAAGGAGGCATTTCCTTACACACAGTATCACTAAGAGCAGTGCCATATACACTTCTATGGTACAATGCAATCGATAGCCACTGCAATAACCTATCCATATCCTTTTGTGTAAAAAAAAAAAAAAAACTCCAAACCTCGGTCACAATCAGACGACAGCACTCTGTAGAACCTTCCCAAAAAGGGCTGAGTTCTCAGATTTTCTGCTGCACGTCATGTCAGAGGGAGCCTGCTTGAGCTCTGCTCAGTATTTCTTTACATTTGATATATTCCTCCATTTCTCACCATGTCAAACTCTTCTAAGGGCTATTCAGGCCATGTAGATCTTGTGGTAAGAAGAAATTTGACCAGGATGATCCCCATAAGGATTGTATATATTGTACCCACAGCATACAGTCAAAGACAATACAATTTGTAGGACCTTTTCAACCAAAATCCTGAAAGATGTAGGTTGCTAATTTGGTTACAGACTCTGAGCTAAATCTGATGTCCTCACTGAAGATGAGGAGTAGCTAGCTCTTACATCTCTTCTGCAAAGCACAAAAAGAGGGACAGATCAGAAGTCTCCTGAGGGTCATAAAAAGGCTACTAAGAAAACACGCCATGATCCCTCACAAAAAAGGAAAACATTCTAGCTCACCGTCTTATCAAAATCTCCATCAAAGAATAAACTTGCACTAGTGACAGTAGCAAAATCCTCCGTCGGCAGATACCTCAGACACCAGCTAAAGCCTAGTCGGCTAAACCTTCAACGCCTCCACCGTCAAGTACTCTGGTCAATGCCGTCTCCTCCACTGTCTATCATGTCGACATTCACAACACTGTTGATGACAAAACCCTTAGCAATGACCAGACAGACAACCTCATAACACCAAATGATTCCTTCGTCTATGCCTCTTTCATTTAGAATGAAAAGACCCTCAACCTTGCAAGTTAACCCTCTTTTTCAAGCACCATCATCCAGACAACTTTACCAAGATCCTTCGCAGGTATCGCCATTACCTCAGGGCAATTTTCTGGAAGAATCTGATGGTTTATTTGGCCCAGCACACAACCCATACAACAATGTCAAATACAGAGACGATGATAAATATGACCCAATATTACACCCAGTAATTTTGCCCACAGGCTGTGGCTGCCAAGACCCAGCAATATATAGAACCCATTCAGGAATCCATGGTTCAGCTTCCTGTGGCATAAGTAGAACACTTAAATGCCATGTTATTTGACTACTGTACAGGTTTCGCCACAACAGGACATAAGTGTTTTTCATGCTATGATAGAACAGGCTGTGACTGTTTCACCTTCCTGTGCTGGTCAAGCAGTCGGACTGCTTTCTTTATGAACTTGATTCTGTACTGGTCACTGGTGAGCCCAAATCTAACCAGGAATGTTAATTTTAAGACTGTGTAGTTGTCGGCATCCTCTTCTCTGACAGTCAGTGGTCTGTCCCTTCCCTTGTCAGAGGAGAGCCCAAGATAGCAACCCAGTGTCTGAGTGACACTCTGTACCTTACAGGCCCTCTCCAGAGCAGTGAATCATTTGTAAATGTCATCCCCCACCTTGTAAGGGTTGGGTGGGGGTAACAACCTTGTTTAGATTTCTGGAGTCAAGTCCTCCCTTACCCTAGGCTCTCTGAAACTAAAGCTTCTGCCACCACGGGGTGCTAACCCCAAACTCTATCCCTCTACCCCTCAGAGACTGAGGTGACATGAGTTTGAGGAGAGGAAGAACTGTTCCTATTCTTGGTTACCCTCAACTAACCCTCTGGCACAGAGGGGGGAGGGGTATTTGGGGGGGGGGGGGGCTACTGGAATAGCTTCCCTTCCTACTACCTGAAGTGCTCCCAGCTAGGCTACGGGGTTTACTAGAGACTCTGATTCTCCGAGGGATCCTGTTGACCCTCCTCAGTGTTGGGGTCCTGTCTTTCTAACACTGGGGAGGCTAGAGTCTGCATCTTCCTCCTTCTGGCTACCACTGCTGCACCACCATTGTAGGAAACTGGCTGTGTGTGTGTGTGTGTGTGTGTGTGTGTGTTGGGTACCTAAGGTACTTGCACCATATACCATGTCCAGGTACCTCCTATTAGTGTAGGGTGTGTCTTGAAGCCAGGCTCTCTAGAGGTATCTGTGGATGAGCAGCCAATGCTTATCAGGAGACGTGCAAAGCTCATGCAATACCACAGTAGTCACACAGCACTTACATACATGAAAGAAAACACTCAGTGGATCAAAAATAAAGGTACTTTATTTTAGTGACCGTTAAAAGTACTATAGACAACCCTCCAATTGGAGGTAACGCACTAGATATGTACACTAGTAATCAGAAATAGACGTAAATAGCAATAGAAAAGAGTGCAAATAGCAATAGACAATAGTGACCCTAAGGGGAGCCCAAAGCAGACACTAAGAAAATGGAATGCGAATACAGTACCCCAACCTAGGTAAGTGGAATGGATAGAGGGGAGCTGGAGGAACTAGGAAACCTCAAAGGTAAGTACCACAGAGCCCCCCCCAGAGACCAGGAAGATAGGAGTAAGTTACTGGATTTTCCCGAAACCACCCCAAAGGACTAAAGAAGATACTGCACCAAACCAGTGGTGGATTCCTGAAGAGGAAGACCTGTGGAAGAAGGGGACCAAGTCCAGAAGTCGCAGGAGCCACTACCCACCTGTCTGTGGACGCAGGAGTTGGTCGAAGGTAGAACAAAGACTGTCAGAAATGCAGCCCTGGAGCTGGAGAAGAGTTCCTGGAGGATGCAGTCAATGTTCCGCGCTGGATGGAGGATTGCAGTGGGGGGGGGAGGGACTTACAAGGGGGTACCAGTATGCCAAATGTGGGGTGTATGTGGTTCAAGTAACGAAGTGTTCGATGGCCTATGTTGCTGCAGATACACATGTTTGGCACAGTCCGCTGCCTGGTGTTGGGCTCGGAGTATTACAAGTTGTTTTTCTTCAAAGAAGTCTTTTTTGGTCACGGGACCGAAGGACTCCTCCCTCTTCGGCTCCATTGCGCATGGGCGTCGACTCCATCTTAGATTGTTTTTTTCCGCTGTCGGGTTCGGACGTATTCCTTTTCGCTCCGTGTTTCGGTTCGGAAAGTTAGTCAGAATCTCGGAAGAAAGCGTCGGTATTGTTCCGTTCGGTATCGGGATAGTTAGGTACATCGACACCGATCATCGGAAGACTTTGGGGAGCTTCGATTCCCCCATCGGGGCCTGGTCGGCCCGACCGCGTGCGACATCGAAGCCGATGGAACGGACCCCGTTCCGTTTCTGCCCAAAATGTCACAGTAAGTATCCTTATACAGATCAGCACTTGGTCTGTAACTTGTGCTTGTCCCCCGAGCACAAGGAGGATACCTGTGAGGCCTGTCGAGCCTTCCGGTCCAGAAAAACACTCCGGGACCGAAGAGCCAGGCGTCTACAAATGGCGTCCACGCCGACAAAACAACGTTTCGACGACGAAGAGGAAACATTCTCGGTTCCGGACTCAGAATCCGGAGACTCCGACGTCGAACAACAGCAACAAACTGTGAGTAAGACGTCAAAGTAAAACCATCCACAAAACGAAAGCCCAGGGGACGCCACTGCCAACAGGCCATGGCTCGACCCATAAAACAGGCGACCCGTCGAAGGCGCCAAAAAAGGGCACGCCCATAGCGAAGACACCCGACTCCGGTCGAGGGACCGCCATGGAGCAACCTCGGAGCCGAGAAAGCGGCTCCGAGAGACAAAAACAAGATACCGGCACCGAAAAACATCGGCACCGAGAATCCATGCCGAAAGGAACAAAAATTCTGTCGGTGCCGAAACCGAAAAAAGATTCTCTCTCGGCGCCGAAAAATACCACACCTTCATCCTACTCAGAGGAACAAGGAATAAGTGGCCAGATGCACAGATTTGGACAAGAGCTCCAAAGTGTAGAATCAGACTACACACAAAAGAGACTGTACATCCAGCAAGACACAGGGAAGATATCAACCCTTCCCCCAATAATGAGGAAAAGAAGGATCAGTCTCCTCAAGGATGACGCACAACCACAAGCCAAAGTGGTTAAAAAAGTCACGCCTCCGCCCTCTCCACTACAACAGGCATCGCCGGCACAAACACCGCCACAAATGCACTCACCAGCGCAAACTACCATAAGTCAAGATAATCAGGATCAAGACGCTTGGGACCTATACGACACCCCAGTGCCGGACAATGATCCAGATTCATACCCCACAAAGCCGTCACCGCCAGAGGACAGTACCTCATACTCACAACTGGTGGCTAGGGCTGCAGAATTCCACAATGTCCAACTGCATTCCGATCCTATAGAGGATGATTTTTTATTTAACACCCTCTCGGCTACACATAGCCAATATCAATGTCTCCCAATGCTACCAGGGATGTTACGGCACGCAAAACAAATTTTTGAAGAGCCCGTAAAATCAAGAGCCATCACCCCAAGGGTGGATAAAAAAATACAAACCCACCACCCACAGATCCAGTGTTTATTACTTCGCAGTTACCACCTGACTCCGTAGTAGTAGGGGCAGCTCGCAAAAGAGCAAATTCCCATACATCTGGCGACGCCCCACCTCCGGACAAAGAAAGCAGAAAATTTGATGCGGCAGGAAAAAGAGTAGCATCACAGGCAGCCAACCAGTGGCGCATCGCAAATTCTCAAGCGCTGCTGGCCAGATATGACCGCGCTCACTGGGATGAGATGCAACTTCTCGTAGACCATCTTCCCCAAGAATACCAAAAAAGGGCGCAGCAAATAGTTGAAGAGGGACAAACGATCTCAAACAATCAAATCCGCTCTTCACTGGACGCAGCCGATACTGCAGCGAGAACAGTCAACACTGCTGTCACCATAAGGAGACACGCTTGGCTCCGCACTTCAGGCTTCAAACCTGAAATCCAGCAGGCTGTCCTTAATATGCCCTTCAACGAAAAACAACTTTTTGGCCCTGAAGTGGACACAACCATTGAAAAACTTAAAAATGACACAGACACGGCCAAGGCCATGGGCGCACTCTACTCCCCGCAGAGCAGAGGCTCTTTTAGAAAAACTCCATTTAGAGGGGGGTTTCGTGGCCAACCCACAGACACCACCAGCCAACAAACAAGAACCACACCATATCAGGGTTCCTTCCAAAGGGGAGGTTTCAGGGGATATAGAGGGGGTCAATTCCCAAGGAGTAGGGGAAGATTCCAGACTCCAAAAACACCTCCACCTAAACAGTGACTTTCAAGTCACGCAACCCCTTCACTCAACACCAGTGGGGGGAAGACTAAGCCAATTCTACCAATCTTGGCAACAGATTACAACAGACAATTGGGTATTAGCAATAATCCAACATGGCTATTGCATAGAATTCCACAAATTCCCACCAAACATCCCTCCCAAAACACGCAAAATGTCACCACAACATTTAGAACTTTTAGGACTAGAAGTTCAAGCACTACTGCAAAAGGATGCAATAGAGTTAGTACCAGTACAACAAAAAAACACAGGAGTTTACTCGCTGTACTTTCTAATTCCAAAAAAAGACAAAACATTAAGACCAATATTAGATCTCAGGACACTAAATACCTACATCATATCGGACCATTTTCACATGGTCACACTACAAGACATCATTCCACTGCTCAAACAGCAAGATTACATGACCACATTAGACCTAAAGGATGCGTACTTTCATATACCAATACACCCTTCTCACAGAAAGTACCTACGGTTCGTATTCAAAGGAATACATTACCAATTCAAAGTGTTGCCATTCGGAATAACAACTGCACCAAGGGTGTTCACAAAATGTCTAGCAGTAGTAGCAGCACACATCAGGAGACAACAGATACATGTGTTCCCTTACCTAGACGATTGGCTAATCAAGACCAACACATTAAAAAAATGCGCAAACGACACCACATGTGTCATACAAACCCTTCACAAACTGGGGTTTTCCATCAACTATACAAAATCACACCTAGAACCGTGTCAGACACAACAATATCTAGGAGCAACCATCAACACATCAAAAGGAATTGCCACTCCAAGTCCACAAAGAGTGCAGGCATTCCACAAGGTAATAAGTGCTATGTTTCCAAACCAAAAGATACAAGCAAAATTTGTGCTAAAACTTCTAGGCATGATGTCATCATGCATAGCCATTGTCCCAAACGCAAGACTACACATGCGACCCTTACAACAGTGTCTAGCATCACAATGGTCACAGGCACAGGGTCAACTTCAAGATCTGGTGTTGGTAGACCGCCAAACATACCTCTCGCTTCTATGGTGAAACAGCAAAAATTTAAACAAACAGCGGACATTTCAGGACCCAGTGCCTCAATACGTTATAACAACAGATGCTTCCATGACAGGGTGGGGAGCACACCTCAATCACCACAGCATTCAAGGACAATGGGATATACACCAAACAAAATTTCATATCAATTACCTAGAACTGTTAGCAGTATTTCTAGCGTTAAAAGCCTTCCAACCCATAATAACACACAAATACATTCTTGTCAAAACAGACAACATGACAACAATGTATTATCTAAACAAACAAGGAGGAACACACTCAACACAATTGTGCCTCCTAACACAAAAAATTTGGCAGTGGGCGATTCACAACAACATTCGCCTAATAGCACAATTTATTCCAGGAATACAAAACCAACTAGCAGACAACCTTTCGCGAGACCACCAACAAGTCCACGAATGGGAAATTCACCCCCAAGTTCTGAACAAGTACTTTCAAATTTGGGGAACACCCCAGATAGATTTGTTCGCAACAAAAGAAAACTCAAAATGCCAAAACTTCGCATCCAGGTACCCACACCGCGAATCACAAGGCAATGCTCTATGGATGAGTTGGTCAGGGATATTTGCATACGCTTTTCCCCCTCTCCCTCTCCTTCCATATCTAGTAAACCAGTTGAGTCAAAACCAACTCAAACTCATACTGATAGCACCCACATGGGCAAGACAACCTTGGTATACAACTCTACTAGACCTTTCACTAGTACCGCATGTCAAACTACCCAACAGACCAGATCTGTTAACACAACACAAACAGATCAGGCATCCAAACCCAGCATCATTGAATCTGGCAATTTGGCTCCTGAAATCCTAGAATTCGGACACTTAGACCTCACACAAGAATGCATGGAGGTCATAAAACAAGCTAGAAAACCTTCCACTAGACACTGCTATGCATCGAAGTGGAAAAGATTTGTTTACTACTGCCATGCCAATCAAATACAACCATTACATGCCTCTACGAAAGACATAGTAGGATACTTACTACATTTGCAAAAAGCAAATCTCGCTTTTTCATCTATAAAAATACACCTCGCAGCAATATCTGCTTACCTACAAACTACTCATTCATCGTCTCTATTTAGAATACCAGTTATTAAAGCATTCATGGAAGGGCTAAAAAGAATTATACCACCAAGAACACCACCAGTTCCTTCATGGAATCTTAACATCGTCTTAACAAGACTCATGGGTCCACCTTTCGAACCCATGCATTCCTGTGAAATGCAATATCTAACCTGGAAAGTCGCATTTCTCATTGCAATCACATCCCTCCGAAGAGTAAGTGAAATACAGGCATTTACCATACAAGAACCATTTATTCAAATACACAACAATAAAATAGTTCTAAGAACAAATCCAAAATTTCTGCCAAAAGTAATCTCACCATTCCATTTAAATCAAACAGTAGAATTGCCAGTGTTCTTCCCACAACCAAATTCCGTGGCTGAAAGGGCACTACATACATTAGACATCAAAAGAGCACTAATGTACTACATTGACAGAACAAAGCTAATCAGGAAAACAAAACAACTGTTCATAGCTTTTCAAAAACCACACATAGGAAATCCAATCTCTAAACAAGGCATTGCTAGATGGATAGTCAGATGTATTCAAACATGCTATCTTAAAGCCAAAAGAGAATTGCCTATTACACCAAAGGCACACTCAACCAGAAAGAAAGGGGCTACAATGGCCTTTCTAGGAAACATTCCTATGAGCGAAATATGTAAGGCTGCAACCTGGTCTACGCCTCATACGTTTACTAAACACTACTGTGTAGACGTACTAAATGCACAACAAGCTACAGTGGGCCAAGCTGTACTAAGAACATTATTCCAAACTACTTCAACTCCTACAGGCTAAACCACCGCTTTTAGGGGAGATAACTGCTTTATAGTCTATGCCAAACATGTGTATCTGCAGCAACATATGCCATCGAACTGAAAATGTCACTTACCCAGTGTACATCTGTTCGTGGCATTAGTCGCTGCAGATTCACATGTACCCTCCCACCTCCCCGGGAAGCCTGTAGCCGTTTAGAAGTAGATCATAAATCTTAAACATCTGTACATTTGTAAATAATTATTATAAACTCTTAACGTACATACATATTCACTCCATTGCATGGGCACTATTTATAGCAAACAACTCCATCCTCACCCTCTGCGGGGAAAACAATCCAAGATGGAGTCGACGCCCATGCGCAATGGAGCCGAAGAGGGAGGAGTCCTTCGGTCCCGTGACCAAAAAAGACTTCTTCGAAGAAAAACAACTTGTAATACTCCGAGCCCAACACCAGGCAGCGGACTGTGCCAAACATGTGAATCTGCAGCGACTAATGCCACGAACAGATGTACACTGGGTAAGTGACATTTTCATTAAAGGGAGAGAGCATGATCACTGGGGCCCTGGTTAGCAAGATCCCAGTGAGCAGAGTCAGACACTGACAACAGGCAGAAAATGGGGGTTAACCATGTCAAGAAAGATGGTACTCTCCTACACTGTACAAGACCCAGACAAGACTGGAAGAAACCAAAGGTGGATCCTGACAGAAGAGGACTTGCAAAGGAAGGGGACCAAGATCAATTTGTGGTGGAGTGTCCGGTTGTTGCAGAAGACACTATCCACCCTTCTGTGGGTGCAGGATCAGGACGACGGTGGATGAAGATTAGCAGTGCAGCACAGGAGCAGAAGAGAAGCTTCAGAAATGATGCAAGTGATGTCCCATGTCTGCGATTGTGATTGTCAGTGATGCTGGACAAACACCACCAAGCCTTGGCAAATGCAAGGTTCGTGAAGGTTTTGCAAGGCTGAAGAGTACCAACAAGGCCCAGGGGGCTCGACCTATGGAGGGGAGTCAGAGGTGACACTCAGCAACTGAGTTACAAGAAGAGGCAGCCCCCACAGGAGTTGCAGTGAGGCACACATCACTCCTGAAGAGTAGTGCCATGTCGCTGGAGCTGCAGGCAGGAGACTACTTTGCAGGGAAGAGTGTTGGAGTTCGGGCTACAATGAACCAGAAGATCCCTTGGTGGAGGAACAAGCAAGCCATGGTAGCAGCAAGAGTGGTGGCACACAGGAGTACTATCCTACAGAGTCATGGGCAATACCGTCTCAAGTTGGACAGGTGGTAGAAGACCAAGGGGACTACACCAGACCACCACCTGTGATGCAGGTTCCACGCAGTTCCCAAGGAGAGCAGATCCACACAGCCGGTCGATGTTGCAGTTTGTGCCTGTGCATGGAGGGGAGTGACTCCTTCACTCCAAGGGAGCTTCCTTCTTACTTGTGCAGGCTGAAGACTTGCTTCCCTCAGAGGATGCAGTCAGGGAAATGTTGCAGTTGCTAGAAGGAGCTGGAGAAACAATGTTGTAGAGCGGACTTGTTGCTGGAGTTGCAGATTTTTGGTTCCTGTAGTATCCAGTTGCAATCCCAGTGGCTAGCAGAGAGTTCCTTGGAGAGTCCTGCTCCACAAATCTGAGGACTAACCCACAGGGTAGCACCAAAGCAATCTTTAAAAGGGGGTTGGTCACTCTCTGAATTGACCCACCTATCAGAGGGTGCTCGGGTACGTCCTCTACCTCGCCATGCCAGTCATGTGCTCCCAGGGGCCTCTGCACATCTTGTTTCCAAGATGGCAGAATCAAGTGCCCACTTGGCAGAGCTCTCTGCACCTCTCTAGGGGAGGAGCTGGACAAGGGGGATGATTACTCCCCTATCCTTTGTGTAGTTTCATGTTCGAGCCGGAACTGGGGTTTCTGTACTGGTGCAAACTGCATTATGCAGCAAGGAGGTCACCAAATGTGCCCTTCAAAGCAGTCTGGTGGCACTTATAGACACCTAATTCATAGAGGGAGGCGGTCACACCTTTCCCTCGCAGGAAATCCTTTGTTCTGCCTCTGCGGCCTGAGCCAGCTCGTCAGCAGAACGACAGGACAGTGTTTGGGGTCAGCAACAGCATGGGCTGGCAGTTAGACCCCAAAAGGTTGCAAACGCAGAATTAGGGGGGGATCCTCTAAGGAACCCCCAGAGTTCATGGTATCATGCAGCTAGCACTGGAATTGGTGTTGTAGCATGATTCTAATGTTTGATACTAAACAGGTCTAGGTTCAGAGAAGCCATTATGTAGTTGGATCACTTGTGTTGACCAGTGTCCACTACATACCTTAAGATGCCTTCCCCGCACTTACAAAGCCCAGGAAATCGAGCTTGTGGTCTGTATGGGCACCCTGCTCGTGCAGGGGTACCCTCACACTTGGGGAGGCATGCTCCCTGCCTTTGGGCTGTAGGGCGTAGCAGAGGTGTGACTTATAGTATCGAAGTGCAGTGACCAGGTAATAAGGAAGCCTTATGTGCCACCTTCTGGTAGTGGGGCTTCTCAATCTGCAGACAGACAGGTATGGCTGGGGCCAAATCAGTTGGTGTCTGGAGTCTTCTCTGCTGGGGTCAGTTTAGTCGTCCTTTCTCCTTGAGGCCGCCAGGATTCTGGTGAGCTAGGCTCAGGGGTGCCCTTAAATCCTAGATTTAGGGGCGTTACAGGGGTCACAGGACAGTAGCCAGTGGCTACTGTCCCTTGGGATGGCTACACCCCTACTGTGCCTACTCTTGTTGGGGGAGGGGGGGCACATTCCTAACACTATTGGTCCCTGTCTAAGATGGATTATTTGGGGGTGGGGTGTTGTTACTTCAGCTCTGGACACCATAACATTGGTCCTAGCTGGGGTGGTCACACCACTGTGTTTACCTAATTTCCCCACCTGACTTGCTGCCAAAATTGAGAGCAGGCTGTTTCTAACCACAGAGCACAAAGCCCCTTACCCCATGGGGTCAGAAACTCGTCTGTTTAGTGGCAGGCTGGCACAGACATGCCTCAACACTGGCATAAAGTGGGGGGTTTGTGCTGAGAGGTTTGATAGCAAACTTCCCAATCTTCAGTGAAGCCATCATGGAGCTGTTGAGTTCGTAATGACAAACTCCCAGCTCATGTACTTAATATGGCCACACTGCGCTTACAATGTCTAAGAATTGACTTGGAGACTGTAAGAAGTTGGCTCTGTATGCACTATTTCAAAGTAAGGAATAGTATGCACAGAGTCCAAGGGTTCCCCTTAGAGGTAAGATAGTGGCAAAAAGAGATAATACTAATGCTCTATTTTGTGGTAGTGTGGTCGAGCAGTAGGCTTATCAAAGGAGTAGTGTTAAGTATTTGTTGTACATAGACACAGGCAATAAATGAGGAACACACATTCAGAGACAAATCCAGCCAATAGGTTTTGTTATAGAAAAATATATTTTCTTAGTTTATTTTAAGAACCACAGGTTCAAATTCTACATGTAATATCTCATTTGAAAGGTATTGCAGGTAAGTACTTTAGGAACTTTGAATCATTTCATTAGCATGTATACTTTTCACATAAAACACAAATAGCTGTTTTAAAAGTGGACACAGTGCAATTTTCACAGTTCCTGGGGGAGGTAAAGTATTGTTAGTTTTAGCAGGTAAGTAAATTACCTACAGGTTTCAGTTTTGGGTCCAAGGTAGCCCACTGTTGGGGGTTCAGAGCAACCCCAAAGTTACCACACCAGCAGCTCAGGGCCGGTCAGGTGCAGAGGTCAAAGAGGTGCCCAAAACACATAGGCTTCAATGGAGAGAAGGGGGTGCCCCGGTTCCAGTCTGCCAGCAGGTAAGTACCCGCGTCTTCGGAGGGCAGACCAGGGGGGTTTTGTAGGGCACCGGGGGGGGACACATTCACACAGAAAGTACACCCTCAGCAGCGCGGGGGCGGCCGGGTACAGTGTGCAAACAAGCGTCGGGTTCTCTGTAGGTTTCAATGGGAGACCAAGGGGTCTCTTCAGCGGGGCAGGCAGGCAAGGGGGGGGCTCCTCGGGGTAGCCACCACCTAGGCAAGGGAGAGGGCCTCCTGGGGGTCACTCCTGCACTGAAGTTCCGTTCCTGCAGGTGCTGGGGGCTGCGGGTGCAGGGTCTTTTCCAGCCGTCGGGACTTTAGGATCAGGCAGTCGCGGTCGGGGGGAGCCTCGGGATTCCCTCTGCAGGTGTCGCTGTGGGGGCTCAGGGGGTACAACTTTGGTTACTCACGGTCTGAGTCGCCGGAGGGTCCTCCCTGAGGTGTTGGTTCTCCACCAGTCGTGTCGGGGTCGCCAGGTGCAGTGTTGCAAGTCTCCCGCTTCTTGTGGGGATTTGCAGGGGTCTTTAAATCTGCTCCTCTGTAACAAAGTTGCAGTTCTTTTGGAGCAGTGCCGCTGTCCTCGGGAGTTTCTTGTCTTTCTTGAAGCAGGGCAGTCCTCTGAAGATTCAGAGGTCGCTGGTCCTTGGGAAAGCGTCGCTGGAGCAGGTTTCTTTGGAAGGCAGGAGACAGGCCGGTAGGTCTGGGGCCAAAGCAGTTGGTGTCTTCTTTTCTTCCTCTGCAGGGGTCTTTCAGCTCAGCAGTCCTCTTCTTGTAAGTTGCAGGAATCTAAATTCTTAGGTTCAGGGGAGCCCTTAAATACTAAATTTAAGGGCGTGTTTAGGTCTGGGGGGTTAGTAGCCAATGGCTACTAGCCCTGAGGGTGGGTACACCCTCTTTGTGCCTCCTCCCAAGGGGAGGGGGGTCACATTCCTATCCCTATTGGGGGAATCCTCCTTATACAAGATGGAGGATTTCTAAAAGTCAGTCACCTCAGCTCAGGACACCTTAGGGGCTGTCCTGACTGGCCAGTGACTCCTCCTTGTTTTTCTCATCTCTCCTGGACTTGCTGCCAAAAGTGGGGGCTGGGTCCAGGAGGCGGGCATCTCCACTAGCTGGAGTGCCCTGGGGCATTGTAACACGAAGCTTGAGCCTTTGAAGCTCACTGCTAGGTGTTACAGTTCCTGCAGGGGGGAGGTGTGAAGCACCTCCACCCAGAGCAGGCTTTGTTTCTGTCCTCAGAGAGCACAAAGGCTCTCACCGCATGGGGTCAGAAACTCGTCTCTCAGCAGCAGGCTGGCACAGACCAGTCAGTCCTGCACTGAACAATTGGGTAAAATACAGGGGATATCTCTAAGAGGCCCTCTGTGTGCATTTTTTAATAAATCCAACTCTGGAATCAGTGTGGGTTTATTATTCTGAGAAGTTTGATACTAAACTTCCCAGTATTCAGTGTAGCCATTATGGAGCTGTGGAGTTCGTTTTGGACAGACTCCCAGACCATATTCTCTTATGGCTACCCTGCACTTACAATGTCTAAGGTTTTGCTTAGACACTGTAGGGGCATAGTGCTCATGCACCTATGCCCTCACCTGTGGTATAGTGCACCCTGCCTTAGGGCTGTAAGGCCTGCTAGAGGGGTGACTTACCTATGCCACAGGCAGTGTGAGGTTGGCATGTCACCCTGAGGGGAGTACCATGTCGACTTACTCGTTTTGTCCTCTCTAGCACACACAAGCTGGCAAGCAGTGTGTCTGTGCTGAGTGAGGGGTCCCTAGGGTGGCATAAGACATGCTGCAGCCCTTGGAGACCTTCCCTGGCATCAGGGCCCTTGGTACCAGGGGTACCAGTTACAAGGGACTTACCTAGGTGCCAGGGTTGTGCCAATTGTGGAAACAATGGTACGTTTTAGGTGAAAGAACACTGGTGCTGGGGCCTGGTTAGCAGGGTCCCAGCACACTTCTCAGTCAAGTCAGCATCAGTATCAGGCAAAAAGTGGGGGGTAACTGCAACAGGGAACCATTTCTTTACAGAGACTGTACAGGCATATTGCTCATGAAGCAATGTGGTATAGTGCACCCTGTCTTAGAGCTGTAAGACCTGCTAGAGAGGTGACTTACTTATGTCACAGGCTTGGCACCCTGAGCAGGATTCCTTGTCAACTTTACCCTTTTCGCCCCACCAGCACACACAATCTGCAATAGCAGTGTGCGTGTGCTTGGCGAGGGGTCCCTTTAGTTGGCACAATACATGCTGCAGCCCTTAGGGACTCTCCCTCGCCACTGAACCCTTGGTACCACTGGTACCTTTTACAAGCAACTTAGTTGGCAGGGGTGTGAAAATTGTGTAAACAATGGTACAGTTTTAGGGAAAGAACACTGGTGCTGGGGCCTGGTTAACAGGATCCCAGCACACACTCAGTCAAGTTAGCATCAAAACCAGGCAAAAGGTTTTGGGAGTAACCATACCAAAAGAGGAATTTCCTTTCCTTCCTCGGATTTAGTCTGCAGACGTCGCTGTTGAGTTTGGCTGGGGTCAGCCCAGGATGGACTCGCGTTCAGAAGCGCTGAGGGAACCTTCACTGGACTGGTGGGCCACTTGGATTTGGGCTGTGGGCATTGGGTGCAGAGGTGGTTCCAGGCAGTGGTTTCACGGTTTCTCAGGCAGACTTCTTTCTTCTTTAGAGATGTTTCTTTTGGAGCGGTACCACTGTCCACTGGAGTTCTTTTTCTTTATTGAAGGCAGGCAGTCCTTCCAAGGCTTTGGATGTTGCTGGGCTGCAGAACAGTCGTCTTCTGCGTGCAACTTTCTTTGAAGCTGCAGGTAGCTGTCCAAGTTGTGGGGAAAATTCTCCTGTACTTATACTCAGTTTGCAGTGCCTCTTATAATGCGGAGGAGGAGAGGGGGTTCCAACCAGTTACAACTTGTACTAGGAGTGCCCCTTCTCTCCTCCAGCACAGGCTCCAAACATCAGTAGGGGGTAAACAACCCTATTGTGCGAGGCCAGTGCAGAGCCTTTACAAATGCAGGTGTGCCCCACGTCTCCCTTCTCTCAGCCCAGGAAGTCCATACAATATGTAGATGCACCTCTGTGACACCTCTACCCTCCTTGTTTACAGGCTGTCTGAAAAGTATGCACAAAGCCCCAACTGTCAGTCTGACCAGACATGGATTGGAGTCCAGCTGCAAAGCACGAGTCCTAAGCACAGAGAAATGCTTACTTACTAGAAGTGGCATTTCTGTAATAGTAATAAAATATACACCTACACCAGTAAGCAGCATTTTTTATCACCATCACAACCATACTAAGTATGCCTACGCTACCCCTCATATATCAGACAATACCCCTTTACACATCAGGCAGGGCATTTCTAATGTAATCCTATGAGAAGGTAGCCTAACTTGGTGTCTCACTGCTGTGAGTGCTATGTGTCACTACCAGGACAGGCCATGCAACCTGATGGCACATGTCCTGCCTTCTACATACATGGTACCCTGCCCATAGGGCTAGCTAGGGCGTACCTTAAGGGTGACTGACTTGTAGTAAAAGGGGAGTTCTGGGCTTGGCAAGTAAATTTAGATGCCAGGTTGCTGTGGCAGAAAACTGCGCAAACAGGCCCTTTCGGTAGCAGGCCTGGGATAGGTTTGAAAGGCTACTTCAGTGGTTGGCACAAGCAGCGCTATCATGCCCACTAGTAGCATTTAATTTACACGCCCTGAGTATAGGGAATACCACTTTACAAGGTACTTATAGGTAAGCTAAATATGCCAATTAGGTATAACCCAATCATACCAATTCTACAAGGGAGAAAACATGCACTTTAGCACTGGTCAGCTGCGAAAAAGTGCTCAGTCATTACGTCTGACCAGAAAAGGTCAGAAAAATAAGGAGCCACAGTCTGAGGAATGACCCTGTAAATGGGCCAGGTCCCACAGGTATACAAAGGATACTACGCCGAGCTATTTTGTTAATGCATTTTATACTGTATCAACACTAAGGCAATCTATGATAAGTTTAAAAAAAAAAAAAAAATTGCTCACTTGATATGTAATCCAAACTGTAGTTGTGTGCATTTCTAGCGAATAATTTTAGCTGTCCATTAGTAACCGGTACACCCTTGAATCAACAGACATTAAGTTCTGTTGCACTCTGTTAGCTTGTGCTTTTAATTGACTTGGGCAAGCTAATTGACATTTATTTTAACAGGTTTATCCCCTCTTGGGAGTTGGTAATATGTAAGGAATGTATGAGCAGTCTCTATACTACTAGATGTTGCCTAGAGCAGTGTTCTGAAACATTCATATTTGAGTTTGGAAGTGATGTAGAAGTCTTGGCAAATAAGTTTAACACCTGAGTTTTATAAGCAAATGTAGGACATGTCTGAGTGGTATTGAAGTTCCTTATGAACCTTAGCAAGTTTGGTGCATGTGACTGATACTTACCATCTGTAAACTGCAAGCTTTTATGCCATCGCTGCAACATTTTCTCTATCACTTAGCCTTTCTGGTAATCACCGTAGCTCTGTGCGCTTTTTATAGTGTTATGGAAATGCTAGTGTATCTGCTATACAGCTTGTGGTAGTGCCAAAAGCCTAGGAACTGAAGCACAAAATACTCAAGTTTTAAGCAAATTATGAGCCTGTTACAGCATTGAAAGCACGGGATTTTGTTTAAAAACGTGTACCATTTTTAAGATGGTCAGTGTAGGAAGTTGGCTCTGTATGTGCTATTTCAAAGTAAGGAATAGCATGCACAGAGTCCAAGGGTTCCCCTTAGAGGTAAAATAGTGGTAAAAATAGATAATACTAATGCTCTATTTTGTGGTAGTGTGGTCGAGCAGTAGGCTTATCCAAGGAGTAGTGTTAATCATTTGTTGTACATACACATAGACAATAAATGAGGTACACACACTCAGACAAATCCAGCCAATAGGTTTTGTATAGAAAAATATATTTTCTTAGTTTATTTTAAGAACCACAGGTTCAAATTTAACATGTAATATCTTGTTTGAAAGGTATTGCAGGTAAGTACATTAGGAACTTTGAATCATTTCAATTGCATGTATACTTTTCAAGTTATTCACAAATAGCTATTTTAAAAGTGGACACTTAGTGCAATTTTCACAGTTCCTGGGGGAGGTAAGTTTTTGTTAGTTTTACCAGGTAAGTAAGACACTTGCAGGGTTCAGTTCTTGGTCCAAGGTAGCCCACCGTTGGGGGTTCAGAGCAACCCCAAAGTTACCACACCAGCAGCTCAGGGCCGGTCAGGTGCAGAGTTCAAAGTGGTGCCCAAAACGCATAGGCTTCAATGGAGAGACGGGGGTGCCCCGGTTCCAGTCTGCCAGCAGGTAAGTACCCGCGTCTTCGGAGGGCAGACCAGGGGGGTTTTGTAGTGCACCGGGGGGGACACAAGCCCACACAGAAATTTCACCCTCAGCGGCGCGGGGGCGGCCGGGTGCAGTGTTAGAACAAGCGTCGGGTTCGCAATGGAAGTCAATGAGAGATCAAGGGATCTCTTCAGCGCTGCAGGCAGGCAAGGGGGGGCTTCCTCGGGGAAACCTCCACTTGGGCAAGGGAGAGGGACTCCTGGGGGTCACTTCAGCAGTGAAAGTCCGGTCCTTCAGGTCCTGGGGGCTGCGGGTGCAGGGTCTTTTCCAGGCGTCGGGACTTAGGTTTCAGAGAGTCGCGGTCAGGGGAAGCCTCGGGATTCCCTCTGCAGGCTGCGCTGTGGGGACTCAGGGGGGGACAGGTTTTGGTACTCAGTCGTAGAGTAGTCCGGGGGTCCTCCCTGAGGTGTTGGTTCTCCACCAGCCGAGTCGGGGTCGCCGGGTGCAGTGTTGCAAGTCTCACGCTTCTTGCGGGGAGATTGCAGGGTTCTTTAAAGCTGCTTCTTTGGATAAAGTTGCAGTCTTTTTGGAGCAGGTCCGCTGTCCTCGGGAGTTTCTTGTCGTCGTCGAAGCAGGGCAGTCCTCAGAGGATTCAGAGGTCGCTGGTCCCTTTGGAAGGCGTCGCTGGAGCAGAGTTCCTTGGAAGGCAGGAGACAGGCCGGTGAGTTTCTGGAGCCAAGGCAGTTGTTGTCTTCTGGTCTTCCTCTGCAGGGGTTTCAGCTAGGCAGTCCTTCTTCTTGTTGTTGCAGGAATCTAATTTTCAAGGGTTCAGGGTAGCCCTTAAATACTAACTTTAAGGGCGTGTTTAGGTCTGGGGGGTTAGTAGCCAATGGCTACTAGCCCTGAGGGTGGGTACACCCTCTTTGTGCCTCCTCCCAAGGGGAGGGGGTCACAATCCTAACCCTATTGGGGGAATCCTCCATCTGCAAGATGGAGGATTTCTAAAAGTTAGTCACCTCAGCTCAGGACACCTTAGGAGCTGTCCTGACTGGCCAGTGACTCCTCCTTGTTATTCTCATTATTTTCTCCGGCCTTGCCGCCAAACGTGGGGGCCGGGGCCGGAGGGGGCGGGCAACTCCACTAGCTGGAGTGTCCTGCGGTGCTGTGACAAAGGGGTGAGCCTTTGAGGCTCACCGCCAGGTGTTACAGCTCCTGCCTGGGGGAGGTGTTAGCATCTCCACCCAGTGCAGGCTTGGTTACTGGCCTCAGAGTGACAAAGGCACTCTCCCCATGGGGCCAGCAACATGTCTCTAGTGTGGCAGGCTGCTGGAACTAGTCAGCCTACACAGACAGTTGGTTAAGTTTCAGGGGGCACCTCTAAGGTGCCCTCTGTGGTGTATTTTACAATAAAATGTACACTGGCATCAGTGTGCATTTATTGTGCTGAGAAGTTTGATACCAAACTTCCCAGTTTTCAGTGTAGCCATTATGGTGCTGTGGAGTTCGTGTTTGACAAACTCCCAGACCATATACTCTTATGGCTACCCTGCACTTGCAATGTCTAAGGTTTTGTTTAGACACTGTAGGGGTACCATGCTCATGCACTGGTACCCTCACCTATGGTATAGTGCACCCTGCCTTAGGGCTGTAAGGCCTGCTAGAGGGGTGACTGACCTATACTTGCATAGGCAGTGAGAGGCTGGCATGGCACCCTGAGGGGAGTGCCATGTCGACTTACTCGTTTTGTCCTCACTAGCACACACAAGCTGGCAAGCAGTGTGTCTGTGCTGAGTGAGAGGTCTCCAGGGTGGCATAAGACATGCTGCAGCCCTTAGAGACCTTCCTTGGCATCAGGGCCCTTGGTACTAGAAGTACCAGTTACAAGGGACTTATCTGGATGCCAGGGTCTGCCAATTGTGGATACAAAAGTACAGGTTAGGGAAAGAACACTGGTGCTAGGGCCTGGTTAGCAGGCCTCCGCACACTTTCAATTGTAAAAATAGCATCAGCAAAGGCAAAAAGTCAGGGGGCAACCATGCCAAGGAGGCATTTCCTTACACAACCCCCCCCAAACGAAAGAGGATGAGACTAACCTTTCCCAAGAGAGTCTTCATTTTCTAAGTGGAAGAACCTGGAAAGGCCATCTGCATTGGCATGGGCAGTCCCAGGTCTGTGTTCCACTATAAAGTCCATTCCCTGTAGGGAGATGGACCACCTCAACAGTTTAGGATTTTCACCTTTCATTTGCATCAGCCATTTGAGAGGTCTGTGGTCAGTTTGAACTAGGAAGTGAGTCCCAAAGAGGTATGGTCTCAGCTTCTTCAGGGACCAAACCACAGCAAAGGCCTCCCTCTCAATGGCACTCCAACGCTGCTCCCTGGGGAGTAACCTCCTGCTAATGAAAACAACAGGCTGGTCAAGGCCATCATCCTTTGTTTGGGACAAAACTGCCCCTATCCCATGTTCAGAGGCATCTGTCTGCGCAATGAACTGCTTAGAATAATCTGGAGCTTTTAGAACTGGTGCTGAGCACATTGCTTGTTTCAGGGTGTCAAAGGCCTGTTGGCATTCTACAGTCCAGTTCACTTTCTTGGGCATTTTCTTGGAGGTGAGTTCAGTGAGGGCTGTCACAATGGATCCATATCCCTTCACAAACCTCCTGTAATACCCAGTCAAGCCAAGGAATGCCCTGACTTGAGTCTGGGTTTTTGGAGCTACCCAGTCCAGAATAGTCTGGATCTTGGGTTGGAGTGGCTGAACTTGGCCTCCACCTACAAGGTGGCCCAAGTAAACCACAGTTCCCTGCCCTATCTGGCATTTGGATGCCTTGATAGAGAGGCCTGCAGATTGCAGAGCCTTCAAAACCTTCTTCAGGTGGACCAGGTGATCCTGCCAGGTGGAGCTAAAGACAGCAATATCATCAAGATAAGCTGTGCTACAGGACTCCAAGCCAGCAAGGACTTGATTCACCAACCTTTGGAAGGTGGCAGGGGCATTCTTTAAACCAAAGGGCATAACAGTAAACTGATAATGCCCATCAGGTGTGGAGAATGCTGTTTTCTCTTTTGCTCCAGGTGCCATTTTTATTTGCCAGTACCCTGCTGTCAAGTCAAAGGTACTTAAGAATTTGGCAGCACCTAATTTCTCTATGAGCTCATCAGCTCTAGGAATTGGATGGGCGTCTGTCTTGGTGACAGAATTGAGCCCTCTGTAGTCCACACAAAACCTCATCTCTTTCTTTCCATCTTTGGTGTGAGGTTTGGGGACTAAGACCACTGGGCTAGCCCAGGGGCTGTCAGAGCGCTCAATTACTCCCAATTCCAGCATCTTGTGGACTTCCACCTTGATGCTTTCCTTAACATGGTCAGACTGTCTAAAAATTTAGTTTTTGACAGGCATGCTGTCTCCTGTGTCCACATCATGGGTACACAGGTGTGTCTGACCAGGGGTTAGGGAGAAGAGTTCAGGAAACTGTTGTAGGATCCTCCTGCAATCAGCTTGCTGTTGGCCAGAGAGGGTGTCTGAGTAGATCACTCCATCTACTGAGCCATCTTTTGGGTCTGATGACAGAAGATCAGGGAGAGGTTCACTCTCTGCCTCCTGATCCTCATCTGTTACCATCAACAGATTTACATCAGCCCTGTCATGGAAGAGCTTAAGGCGGTTCACATGGATCACCCTCTTGGGGCTCCTGCTTGTGCCCAGGTCCACCAGGTAGGTGACCTGACTCTTCCTTTCTAGTACTCGGTAAGGGCCACTCCATTTGTCCTGAAGTGCCCTGGGAGCCACAGGCTCCAGAACCCAGACTTTCTGCCCTGGTTGGAACTCAACCATTGCAGCCTTTTGGTCATACCAAAACTTCTGGAGCTGTTGGCTGGCCTCAAGGTTTTTGGTTGCCTTTTCCATGTACTCTGCCATTCTAGAGCGAAGGCCAAGTACATAGTCCACTATGTCCTGTTTAGGCTCATGAAGAGGTCTCTCCCAGCCTTCTTTAACAAGAGCAAGTGGTCCCCTTACAGGGTGACCAAACAGAAGTTCAAAGGGTGAGAATCCTACTCCCTTCTGTGGCACCTCTCTGTAAGCGAAAAGCAGACATGGCAAGAGGACATCCCATCTCCTTTTGAGCTTTTCTGGGAGCCCCATGATCATGCCTTTTAGTGTTTTGTTGAATCTCTCAACTAAGCCATTAGTTTGTGGATGGTATGGTGTAGTGAATTTGTAAGTCTCTCCACACTCATTCCACATGTGTTTTAGGTATGCTGACATGAAGTTGGTACCTCTGTCAGACACCACCTCCTTAGGGAAACCCACTCTGGTAAAGATACCAATGAGGGCCTTGGCTACTGCAGGGGCAGTAGTCGACTCAAGGGGAATAGCTTCAGGATACCTAGTAGCATGATCCACTACTACTAGGATATACATATTTCCTGAGGCTGTGGGAGGTTCTAGTGGACCAACTGTCCACACCCACTCTTTCAAAGGGGACCCCCACCACTGGAAGTGGAATGAGGGGGGCCTTTGGATGCCCACCTGTCTTACCACTGGCTTGACAGGTGGGGCAGGAGAGGCAAAACTCCTTAACCTTGTGGGACATATTGGGCCAGTAGAAGTGGTTGACTAACCTCTCCCACGTCTTGGTTTGTCCCAAATGCCCAGCAAGGGGAATATCATGGGCTAAGGTCAGAATAAACTCTCTGAACGACTGAGGCACTACCACTCTCCTAGTGGCACCAGGTTTGGGGTCTCTGGCCTCAGTGTACAGGAGTCCATCTTCCCAATAGACCCTATGTGTTCCATTTTTCTTGCCCTTGGACTCTTCAGCAACTTGCTGCCTAAGGCCTTCAAGAGAGGGACAGGTTTCTTGTCCCTTACACAGCTCCTCCCTTGAGGGTCCCCCTGGGCCTAAGAGCTCAACCTGATAAGGTTCAAGCTCCAAAGGCTCAGTTCCCTCAGAGGCCAGAACTTCTTCCTGAGAAGAGAGGTTCTCTTTTTCTGACTGTGTTGCAGTTGGTTTCTCAACTGACTTTCCTTTTCTCTTGGTAGGCTGGGCCTTTCTTCCAGACTCCAGCTCTACTTTTTCACCCTGTGCCTTGCACTGTGCTCTTGTTTTTACACACACCAGTTCAGGGATACCCAGCATGGCTGCATGGGTTTTTAGTTCTACCTCAGCCCATGCTGAGGACTCCAGGTCATTTCCAAGCAGACAGTCTACTGGGATGTTTGAGGAGACCACCACCTGTTTCAGGCCATTGACCCCTCCCCATTCTAAAGTTACCATTGCCATGGGATGTGCTTTAGTCTGATTGTCAGCGTTGGTGACTGTATAGGTTTTTCCAGTCAGGTATTGGCCAGGGGAAACCAGTTTCTCTGTCACCATGGTGACACTGGCACCTGTATCCCTCAGGCCCTCTACACTTGTCCCATTAATAAAGAGCTGCTGCCTGTATTTTTGCATGTTAGGCGGCCAGGCAGCTAGTGTGGCTAAATCCACCCCACCCTCAGAGACTAGAGTAGCTTCAGTGTGGACCCTGATTTGCTCTGGGCACACTGTTGATCCCACTTGGAGACTAGCCATTCCAGTGTTACCTGGATTGGAGTTTGGAGTGGAACTTTTCTTGTGACAGGCCTTGTCTCCAGTTTGGTGTCCAGACTGACTACAGCTACGACACCAGGCCTTTTTGGGATCAAAGTTTTTACCCTTGTACCCAGGATTGTTTTGTGAAGAGGCTCTGGGCCCACCCTCCTGTGCAGGTTTTTGGGGGCCTGTAGAAGACTCTTTACTATTTTTATTTTTGGCTGTCTCACCACCTTTCCCCTGGGGAGGTTTTGTGACCCCTTTCTTTTGGTCACCCCCTGTGGAAGTTTTGGACACCCTTGTCTTGACCCAATGGTCCGCCTTCTTTCCCAATTCTTGGGGAGAAATTGGTCCTAGGTCTACCAGATGCTGATGCAGTTTATCATTGAAACAATTACTTAACAGGTGTTCTTTCACAAATAAATTGTACAGCCCATCATAATTACTTACACCACTGCCTTGAATCCAACCATCTAGTGTTTTTACTGAGTAGTCTACAAAGTCAACCCAGGTCTGGCTCGAGGATTTTTGAGCCCCCCTGAATCTAATCCTATACTCCTCAGTGGAGAATCCAAAGCCCTCAATCAGGGTACCCTTCACGAGGTCATAAGATTCTGCATCTTTTCCAGAGAGTGTGAGGAGTCTATCCCTACACTTTCCTGTGAACATTTCCCAAAGGAGAGCACCCCAGTGAGATCTGTTCACTTTTCTGGTTACACAAGCCCTCTCAAAAGCTGTGAACCATTTGGTGATGTCATCACCATCTTCATATTTAGTTACAATCCCTTTAGGGATTTTCAACATGTCAGGAGAATCTCTGACCCTATTTATGTTGCTGCCACCATTGATGGGTCCTAGGCCCATCTCTTGTCTTTCCCTTTCTATGGCTAGGATCTGTCTTTCCAAAGCCAATCTTTTGGCCATCCTGGCTAACTGGATGTCCTCTTCACTGGAGTTATCCTCAGTGATTTCAGAGTTGTTGGTCCCTCCTGTGAGGGAACCTGCATCTCTGACTATTTGTGGAGTCAGGGCTTGAGAAGCCCTGTTCTCCCTAAGTAGGACTGGAGGGGGGGAATTTCCCTCCAAGTCACTATCTTCATCCTCTGTGTTGCCATCCTCAGAGGGGTTGGCTTTTTCAAACTCTGCCAAAAGCTCCTGGAGCTGTACTTTGGTAGGTTTGGAGCCCATTGTTATTTTCTTTAGTTTACAGAGTGACCTTAGCTCTCTCATCTGTAGATGGAGGTAAGGTGTGGTGTCGAGTTCCACCACATTCACATCTGTGCTAGACATTATGCTTCTAAAAGTTGGAATACTTTTTAAGAAACTAAACTGGTTCTAGAATCTAATTCAAACTTTTAACAAACTTTTAAACTCTAAAAGAAATGCTAACAGGGACTAACACAAGGCCCTAGCAGGACTTTAAAGAATTTAGAAAACTTTTCAAATTGCAAAAATCAATTTCTAATGACAATTTTGGAATTTGTCGTGTGATCAGGTATTGGCTGAGTAGTCCAGCAAATGCAAAGTCTTGTACCCCACCGCTGATCCACCAATGTAGGAAGTTGGCTCTGTATGTGCTTTTTCAAAGTAAGGAATAGCATGCACAGAGTCCAAGGGTTCCCCTTAGAGGTAAAATAGTGGTAAAAATAGATAATACTAATGCTCTATTTTGTGGTAGTGTGGTCGAGCAGTAGGCTTATCCAAGGAGTAGTGTTAAGCATTTGTTGTACATACACATAGACAATAAATGAGGTACACACACTCAGACAAATCCAGCCAATAGGTTTTGCATAGAAAAATATATTTTCTTAGTTTATTTTAAGAACCACAGGTTCAAATTTAACATGTAATATCTTGTTTGAAAGGTATTGCAGGTAAGTACATTAGGAACTTTGAATCATTTCAATTGCATGTATACTTTTCAAGTTATTCACAAATAGCTATTTTAAAAGTGGACACAGTGCAATTTTCACAGTTCCTGGGGGAGGTAAGTTTTTGTTAGTTTTACCAGGTAAGTAAGACACTTACAGGGTTCAGTTCTTGGTCCAAGGTAGCCCACCGTTGGGGGTTCAGAGCAACCCCAAAGTTACCACACCAGCAGCTCAGGGCCGGTCAGGTGCAGAGTTCAAAGTGGTGCCCAAAACGCATAGGCTTCAATGGAGAGAAGGGGGTGCCCCGGTTCCAGTCTGCCAGCAGGTAAGTACCCGCGTCTTCGGAGGGCAGACCAGGGGGGTTTTGTAGTGCACCGGGGGGGGACACAAGCCCACACAGAAATTTCACCCTCAGCGGCGCGGGGGCGGCCGGGTGCAGTGTTAGAACAAGCGTCGGGTTCGCAATGGAAGTCAATGAGAGATCAAGGGATCTCTTCAGCGCTGCAGGCAGGCAAGGGGGGGCTTCCTCGGGGAAACCTCCACTTGGGCAAGGGAGAGGGACTCCTGGGGGTCACTTCTGCAGTGAAAGTCCGGTCCTTCAGGTCCTGGGGGCTGCGGGTGCAGGGTCTTTTCCAGGCGTCGGGACTTAGGTTTCAGAGAGTCGCGGTCAGGGGAAGCCTCGGGATTCCCTCTGCAGGCGGCGCTGTGGGGACTCAGGGGGGACAGGTTTTGGTACTCACAGTCGTAGAGTAGTCCGGGGGTCCTCCCTGAGGTGTTGGTTCTCCACCAGCCGAGTCGGGGTCGCCGGGTGCAGTGTTGCAAGTCTCACGCTTCTTGCGGGGAGATTGCAGGGTTCTTTAAAGCTGCTTCTTTGGATAAAGTTGCAGTCTTTTTGGAGCAGGTCTGCTGTCCTCGGGAGTTTCTTGTCGTCGAAGCAGGGCAGTCCTCCGAGGATTCAGAGGTCGCTGGTCCCTTTGGAAGGCGTCGCTGGAGCAGAGTTCCTTGAAAGGCAGGAGACAGGCCGGTGAGTTTCTGGAGCCAAGGCAGTTGTTGTCTTCTGGTCTTCCTCTGCAGGGGTTTCAGCTAGGCAGTCCTTCTTCTTGTTGTTGCAGGAATCTAATTTTCTAGGGTTCAGGGTAGCCCTTAAATACTAACTTTAAGGGCGTGTTTAGGTCTGGGGGGTTAGTAGCCAATGGCTACTAGCCCTGAGGGTGGGTACACCCTCTTTGTGCCTCCTCCCAAGGGGAGGGGGTCACATCCCTAATCCTATTGGGGGAATCCTCCATCTGCAAGATGGAGGATTTCTAAAAGTTAGTCACCTCAGCTCAGGACACCTTAGGGGCTGTCCTGACTGGCCAGTGACTCCTCCTTGTTATTCTCATTATTTTCTCCGGCCTTGCCGCCAAAAGTGGGGGCCGGGGGCGGGCAACTCCACTAGCTGGAGTGTCCTGCGGTGCTGTGACAAAGGGGTGAGCCTTTGAGGCTCACCGCCAGGTGTTACAGCTCATGCCTGGGGGAGGTGTTAGCATCTCCACCCAGTGCAGGCTTGGTTACTGGCCTCAGAGTGACAAAGGCACTCTCCCCATGGGGCCAGCAACATGTCTCTAGTGTGGCAGGCTGCTGGAACTAGTCAGCCTACACAGACAGTCGGTTAAGTTTCAGGGGGCACCTCTAAGGTGCCCTCTGTGGTGTATTTTACAATAAAATGTACACTGGCATCAGTGTGCATTTATTGTGCTGAGAAGTTTGATACCAAACTTCCCAGTTTTCAGTGTAGCCATTATGGTGCTGTGGAGTTCGTGTTTGACAAACTCCCAGACCATATACTCTTATGGCTACCCTGCACTTACAATGTCTAAGGTTTTGTTTAGACACTGTAGGGGTACCATGCTCATGCACTGGTACCCTCACCTATGGTATAGTGCACCCTGCCTTAGGGCTGTAAGGCCTGCTAGAGGGGTGACTGACCTATACTTGCATAGGCAGTGAGAGGCTGGCATGGCACCCTGAGGGGAGTGCCATGTCGACTTACTCGTTTTGTCCTCACTAGCACACACAAGCTGGCAAGCAGTGTGTCTGTGCTGAGTGAGAGGTCTCCAGGGTGGCATAAGACATGCTGCAGCCCTTAGAGACCTCCCTTGGCATCAGGGCCCTTGGTACTAGAAGTACCAGTTACAAGGGACTTATCTGGATGCCAGGGTCTGCCAATTGTGGATACAAAAGTACAGGTTAGGGAAAGAACACTGGTGCTGGGGCCTGGTTAGCAGGCCTCAGCACACTTTCAATTGTAAACATAGCATCAGCAAAGGCAAAAAGTCAGGGGGCAACCATGCCAAGGAGGCATTTCCTTACAGTCAGTTTTTAAGTTGACAGTTTTCTCTGTGCTGGAACTTGACCTGCTTCCTTAAGAATAATTTACGTGTTTTGATTTCATTTTCTTTTTGCAGTGTGGAAGAATGTCGGAATATCATTGTTCAGTTTGGTGTTCGGGAAGTCACAGCTGTGCAGGTTGCCAGGGTTCTAGGAATGATGGCTCGAACTCACTCTGGACTTACTGATGGCATTCCATTACAGGTAAGGGTTTTCCAGTGTCTGCAGAATGTAGAGCGCTTAACCTCTGGAAAGGAATTTGGATTTTAGTATCAGACTCAGTATTAAAGTATCCATATTGGCATTTGCTTGCCTGTGACCCAAAATCTCGATCATTGCTATTTTCATTAAATATGTAAGCAGTAAAATGTTTGCAACATTTGGTGTAGGACACAGGCAGTGCCAACTCATTCTGGTCTTATTAGTAGCTGGCATAGTACAAAATTGTCGTCAAGGTATTTTTTTAGGTTTCAAGGAGTTGTGATGACAACGCAAAATGTTATCCGTATACAGATTCCATGCCAGAATATTACCCCTCATCTCCAATGTAGTTTGGTGATGACTGGCTCCACCTGAGACCCTTTTGTGACTGAAAGGAACTGTAGAGCTCTGATAAGAATGTTAAATGGGACCAGAGAGTACCACTCAACAGTTGATCGTTCATCATTGATGGAGGGAGGAGTGGGTTAGGCCAAGGGCTCCACCTTAGCTCACACAGGCAGACTAATTGCAGCTTCAAACAGAGAAGGTACTTCTGCTGGGATGATGGCCAACAAGTTAGTGGGAGAAGTCTAGAAAGTGGTTACCAGAGCAGCCAGTCAGCAGGCCTCAAGGGCTGCCTATATTCAGCATAAAATATGGTGTCTATGGCTAAAGTATTTCATCAGAAGTAGCATCTGGATCCATATGCATGCTTCAAAAGTGAGTGAACTTTTATCTCAGGCGGGCTCATATTTCAAGAATTATTGAAACAACCCAGGTAATTGAGATTGTCCTCTGACTTCCACATCTCTTACATGCTAAAGATACTTCTCTCGTAGGGGATTTCCATGTATAGTCATAAGCACTGAATAGTTCTGCACGCCTGCGGGGACCCCGGAGCACTGATGTGAAGTATATTAAGTGCAGATACCAGCCCTTTGAAAAAGGTCTGTCAAAAACCACTTAAGAATACCACTGTGCACCTATGCGAACAGCTACACAGGCCAAATTGTTGAAAAGAAAACAGCTGTAGTGTAAATTCACGTTCAAACACTCATTTATTCTAGAAATGTAATAAAAAATACATTCTCATACATTATTTACACCTCATGAGAATAAAACTATGCAGGGCAGTGTAGCCCGTAGGCTGCCATTATACAGAATGTAAATAGAGCTGTGCCTTTAAGAAAGTAAAGTCTTCCTGTATCCCATCATGCACAGCAAAAGGCAGTTGACTCAGTTCTTTTTTTCCGGCTCCTTCTGACAGGACCCTGAAGCATTGACCTCTACCTCACAAAGCCTTTTTTGACAGAAAATTCAATTAAAACCTTTTGAATTTCAATTTCACTCAACGTTTTTAATATTGAGTGAACATTTGCTAACCTTTTCTGTCAAGTTCTGACAGAAATGTAAGGTTTTTCTATTTTAGAATGCCTTCACTTTTTGATAAATGTCCTTCTTGTGGCAGAAAAAAGGCTAAAACAGACCCACACCAGGTCTGTATAATTTGCCTTCCATCCAGCCACAAACCTGACTCCTGTGACATTTGTAGAACATTCTCCAGAAGAACCCTTCGTGATAGGGAGAAAATTCGACTTCAGGCAAGAGAGGACAGGAGAAGAAGTGGTCAATCTACCACAGAGCGAGGAGAAGGTCAATCTTCTACCAGGGCTCACACTGCTTCCTCTGCAACTTCTGCCAGACCTGCTCATAAACGACATAGATCTCCGACAACGTCGAGGGCATCGACGTTGAGGCCAGGAACGGCGCCAACATGCTCGCCGTCGAAGACCGGCTCACCGAGAAAGAGGCATCGCTCGACGTCGGCAGCCGTTTCGCCGTCGAGACGGCATGGACGCTCGCCGTCGAAGATCTTGGTCCGGGTCACCGTCGACGCGATGAGGACGATCGGCGTCGAGGGATAGTGCTCGCCGTCGAAGACTGTCGCCGTTATCACATTGACGTCGAGGAAGGTCGTCATCGAGAGGATCTCAGCGGCGAGGGGAATCAACGCCAAGAGGCACCCGCCGTCACCGTACTTCGACGCCGAGGAGTGTGTCGACGTTGAGGCGACAGTCAAAGAGGCCTGGAAGGGTTTATACCACTTCAGAATCCTCGGCCTCACTCATCCTACTTCCCGCTTCGCCTCAGCTGTCTCCTCAACAGCCGCCGTTGCCACAGACACCGGTAACACCTACGGCTCCTCTTCCGGCTCCCCCTTCAGAGTCTGTTCCGGTGACTCCAGCGGAATCCATAAGACATTCCTCTAGACGTTCGTCTTCCTCTCGGCACCATCGACATGAGTCACTTCAGAGATCTTCACATTCACGTCATAGACATTCCTCTTCGTCTACACGGGATTACTCTCCAACCCTGTCAGACTCACCGTCCCAGAGTGTCCCCCATAGATGACGTGAATACTTTCCAAGAGGTTCTAGTGTGCGGGGCGACCAAACTAAATATCCCGCTGGCGGTACCCGCCCCATCGACCTCGGTGATTTTTGAGACTTTACACCAGAGAACACCCTCAAGACCTTTACTTCCTCTGGTCCCAGGTCTTCTTGAACCGGCAATGGATATTTTTCTGACACCGGCCACAACGAAATCTGCTCCTTCCAGGCTTATTAAAAAGTATTGCCCACCGGAGCAAGACCCTCTATTCCTAAGGCCGGACTCTGTGGTTATAGTAGCGGCAAAGAAATTACTCTACATCTCCGTCTTCCTCCTCGCCTCCGGACAAGGAGAGCAGAAAGATCGATGCCGCAGGCAGAAAAGTATGCTCTACTGCAGACATTACAATGAAAGCAGCCAGTGCTACTGCTTTATTAGGAAGATATGATCGTGCTCTTTGGGACTCTATGCTACAGTTTGCGGAACACCTACTCAAAGACAAAAGGGAAGATTTCTTGGAAGTCGTGGGTGAGGGTGCCATGGTTTCCATCCAGGTGATAAGCGCTGCTGCTGATTCTTCGGTGCTGTCGGCACATAACTACGCTCATGGAGTAGCTTTAAGACGACACGCTTGGCTGTGATTGACATCTCTCAAGCCAGAGGCACAGGAGAGAATTCAGAATTTACCATTCTCAGGCTCCACCTTGTTCGGCTCTCATGCCGATGACGAGATGTCAAGAATAAAGTCTGAGCTAGACACTTTAAAAGCGGTAGGCATCGAACGCCCAAAGGAACAACGAAAAGTATTCCGTCCCTACCAGCGAAGGCTATTCACCCACAGGTATCAGACACCACACTGGATGTCCTCACGTCCCCAGCAGCAACAACCTCATCAAAGGGCCTTCTCGACACAGAGAAAGTCGACAAGGGGTCGTTCCACGCCGCAAGCTCGGGCAACTCGCCAGGCTCCCGCGTCTAAGCCCTGAATCTTCGCTTCCCCCTCCTCCGTTATCCACTCTGGTAGGGGGAAGTATCTCAAATCATCTGGACGAGTGGCTACGCATCACGTCAGACGCCTGGGTATTGAATATTGTGCGAAATGGTTACGCTCTCAGATTCATCAGTCCTCCATCTGTTCCGCCCAAACCAGTCAGCCACCACCTCGAAGCTCTTCAGTTAGAAGTAGCAATCCTATTACAAAAAAGAGCAATAGAGCCTGTCCCGATCAACCAACGCGGGAAAGGGGTTTATTAGAGGTATTTTCTAGTGCCAAAGAAGGACAAACAAGAGCTTCGGCCCATTCTAGACCTAAGGACAGTAAACAAGTGGATTCGCAGAGAGAAATTCAGGATGCTATCCTTGCACCAAATTTACCTACAACTTCGTCAGGGCGACTGGCTCTGCGCGATAGACCTTCGCAACACTTATTTTCACATTCCGGTGAGCGAGAAACATCAAATTCCTAAGGTTCACCGTCGGCAAAAGTCATTACCAATTTGCGGTTCTACCCTTCGGCCTCAAATCAGCACCGAGAACCTTTTCCAAATGCATGGCGTTGTTAGCCGCCCATTTGAGGAAACATCGAATATTTGTCTACCCCTATCTAGACGATTGGCTCATAAAGGCCTCCAGCTATCTAGAGGCTCAACAACATTTCAACTGGGCTCAACAGCTGCTCCAGAATCTCGGTCTTCAAGTCAATCTTCTCAAGTCCACAGCAACGCCTGTTCAGAGGCTGCATTACTTAGGGGCCATTATAGATACCAATCAAGGAAAGGTGTTTCCTTCGGATGAACGACGATTGTCGATTCTCCAAAAGTGCAAACAACTAGAGAGAACACCACAGACCACTGCAAGAGTAATATCCTCTCTACTGGGCTCGATGGCGTCTTGTATCCACCTCGTTCCCAATGCTCGCCTCCATATGAGACCCTTACAGGAGTGCCTGGAGGATCAATGGTGCCAACTGATGGACGATTGGGAGAGCAGAGTCCTTCTTTCCCCCTACGCCCTACAATCCCTCAAGTGGCGGTGTTCACCCAACAATCTCTTGGTGGGGATTCCTTTCCAGCAACAGACTCCAGCTCAAACCATCGTAACAGACGCATCGCTGCTCGGATGGGGAGCGCACATGGATCATCTTCGAGTCCAAGGCAAGTGGTCACAGAGAGAGTCTCTATCATATCAACCTGCTGGAGCTTCGCGCAGTCCATCTTGCGCTCAAGGCCTTCCTACCTTCTCTGAAAACTGAAACTCTCCTCCTCCAGACGGACAACGTGGCCACCATGTATTACGTAAACAAACGAGGCACCAGGTCCAGGATACTATCCAGAGAGGCTTTTACAATCTGGCATTAGCTTCTAGCCAGGAACCTGTCGTTAGTGGCAACTCACCTGCCGGGCAGGCAGAATGTTCAAGCGGATGCTCTCAGCCGTGTAATGGACTAAAAGCACGAATGGGTATTACACGACGACGTCGTTCGTTCCATTTTCGCACTATGCGGTACCCCCTCTATAGACCTATTCGCAACCCCAGAAAACAAAAAATGCCAAAGCTTCGCCTCCCGATATTACCATCCAGGGACGCTGGGGAATGCCCTGTGGATAAACTGGTTAGGAGCATTTTGTTACGCCTTTCCACCGCTTCCCCTAATACCGGCAGTCCTCCAGAAGCTAACCAATGCTCAATCCAAAATGATTCTAATTGCTCCAGAATGGCCACGCCAATGGTGGTTTCCAGACCTTCTTCACCGGTCACTCAAGCCACACATCAGACTGCCTCATCGGCCGGACCTTCTCACGAAGTTCCGAGGGCAGATATCTCATCCCAACCTCTCATCGTTGAGTTTGGCAGCATGGCTCCTGAGTTAGTGCAATATGGACACTTGAACCTACCTCAGGACTGTATGGAAATCCTAAGAGAAGCAAAGCGCCCTTCCACACGATCGGCTTATGCATGCAAGTGGAAAAGATTCTGTGTGGTGTTTGGACAACAGCGTTGACCCGATATCCTGCGGAGAGAAAACTATCCTGCCATACTTGCCAAGTTTGGCAAAATCGAGTTTTCAATTGACATCAATAAAAGTGCATTTGGCTGCTCTAACAGCATATAGAAACAGCCCCTCTCAACCCTCCTTTTTTAGGATCCCAATTATCAAGGACTTCCTGGAGGGCTTAAAGGTCTTCCCTCCCATTAGGAGACCATCTCCTCCTTGGGAACTGAATGTTGTCCTCTCGCGTCTGATGCTACCTCCGTTCGAGCCAATACATAAAGCATCACTTCAACATCTCACGTGGAAAACTGCTTTTCTGGTTGCAATCACATCAGCGCGTAGGGTCAGCGAAATCCAGGCTCTTTGCGCTCAAGAACCCTACATGGTCTTTCATTCTGCGAAAGTAGTGATGAGGACGCATCCAAAATGTTTGCCAAAAGAGGCTCTTCGGTCCCGGAGTGTTTTTCTGGACCGGAAGGCTCGACAGGCCTCACAGGTATCCTCCTTGTGCTCGGGGGACAAGCACAAGTTACAGACCAAGTGCTGATCCGTATAAGGATACTTACTGTGACATTTTGGGCAGAAACGGAACGGGGTCCGTTCCATCGGCTTCGATGTCGCACGCGGTCGGGCCGACCAGGCCCCGATGGGGGAATCGAAGCTACCCCAAAGTCTTCCGATGATCGGTGTCGATGTACCTAACTATCCCGATACCGAACGGAACAATACCGACGCTTTCTTCCGAGATTCTGACTAACTTTCCGAACCGAAACACGGAGCGAAAAGGAATACGTCCGAACCCGACAGCGGAAAAAAACAATCTAAGATGGAGTCGACGCCCATGCGCAATGGAGCCGAAGAGGGAGGAGTCCTTCGGTCCCGTGACCAAAAAAGACTTCTTCGAAGAAAAACAACTTGTAATACTCCGAGCCCAACACCAGGCAGCGGACTGTGCCAAACATGTGAATCTGCAGCGACTAATGCCACGAACAGATGTACACTGGGTAAGTGACATTTTCATTCCGACTTCATGTGACCCAAACCATTTCACTACCAACTTTCTTTCAAAATCCAACTACCCCTGCCGAGAGAACCCTGCATTCCCTGGATGTAAAGAGGGTTTTGAAATTTTACTTGGACAAAATGCTTGCGTAAATCACAGCAGCTCTTTGTTAACTATGGCCCAGTTAGAACAGGGTTGGGCACGTCTAAGCAATCATTATCCAGATGGATTGTTTCATGTATACTGTTGTGTTATCAGTTAGCGAACAAATCTCTTGGTGGCAGGCCAAAAGCCCATTCTACTAGAGGGAAGGCAGCTACTGCGGCCTTAATGAGAAATATCCCTTTGGCAGAGATCTGCAAGGCAGCCACTTGGAAATCGATCCATACCTTTACACAGCATTACTGCCTTGATACAGACGCTAGGGCAGATGCGCAGGTTGGACAGGCCTCGCTTAAGAATTTATTTGCATGATTCATGTTTTTTTCAGTATTATTCTGTCTACTCCGCCGCGGTTATGGGGATGGGCTTGCTAGTCTATTCAGTGCTTATGACTATATATGGAAATCCCCTACGAGAGAAGGAATGGTTTCTTACCTGTAACTCCAGTTCTCTCGTAGGGGTATTTCCATGATAGTCATAAGCAACCCTCCCTCCTCCCCGGTGGAGTTGACATAGGAAAAGTTGCCATAGGAAAAGTTGCCATAGTAGTATCTATGTTGATACCCCAACAAATGTTTTGTTCCTTCATGTCAGGTTACAAGCCTTCAAAAAACTGAGGCAACTGCCTTTTGCTGTGCATGATGGGATACAGGAAGACTTTACTTAAAGGCACAGCTCTATTTACATTCTGTATAATGGCAGCCTATGGGCTATACTGCCCTGCATTGTTTTATTCTCATGAGAGGTGTAAATAAAGTATGAGTGTATTTTTTATTACATTTCTAGAATAAATGAGTGTTTGAACGTGAATTTACACTACAGCTGTTTTCTTTTCAACAATTTGGCCTGTGTAGCTGTTCACATAGGCTGCACAGTGTTATTCTTAAGTGGTTTTTGACAGACCCTTTTTCAAAGGGCTGGTATCTGCACTTAAGAATATACTTCACAACAGTGCTCCGGGGTCCCCGCAGGCGCGCGGAACTATTCAGTGCTTATGACTGTCATGGAAATACCCCTACGAGAGAACTGGAGTTATAGGTAAGAAACCATTCCTTTGGAATAATGCTAGAAATGCTTTTAGATCGACCCAGACACTGGGCAGTTGATGACGGGAACTCCAGAGCAATGCTTTAGTTGGAAATGCAAGGGCACCAGCTGCCTTAGAGTGGAACCAAAAGCAGCATTTCCTGTGAGGATCCCATGACTCCGGAATTGTATTATTCTGAAGTGTTGTAAGGTCAAGTTATTTGGAGCACATTTACTGGGGGACAGCTCCCTAAATTTATCATCTTTGCTCTGACACTGAAGCAAAAGAGGCTGAACATAGTGAGGATTACTACACCAAACAGACTATGCACATGGAACACAATTATAACAGAATTTAATGACACATGTCTTCAGAAGTAGCATTTGAAGCTGATTCCAGCAAACTCACACTGATGTCTGATCCTTTTTTCCACTGCCATTAGTCGCAGGATCTAAACTGCTGCTCCCACCAGCTTTAACTTTCATTGAGTGAATTTATCTTTTATTTTTTTTTATTTTGGCAATATAGCAGATATGTGGCCAGCAGAGACTGCGTGCTTTCAACCCTTACCACTCTTGTGTGAAAGTAGTGGTGTTAATGGAGCCATATGTTTGTGGTGGTTGAGTCAAACACTACTCTACTTTCTGTGACAAATGCCCACCACTGGTGCACCTGACTGTGATCAGGGTGTGGGAGGATATACTTTACCTGGCTGAACACAGAAAACTGAGAAGGTTCTCGTTTCGGCTGCCCTTTTCAGGACAGTCAACAAGATGAAGAGAAAATACAAGAAATGTAAGCAAAGATCATTGCTTTTAAAGTGTGACTGTCCATAAGGGGAGGTAATCTAGTCTATGTTCATGCAGCAAGACCCTGGTGTCGTCTTTTGGAACCCTTTCAAAATAAGGAGGCCATTCAACAGATTATCTAGCTGGTGGGTGCTCTCCTGGCATCTACTGACCCTGCCTGCTGTGCTGTGCTGCTTGTACTCCTCAACTGAAGGAGTCACTGGATGTGGCTGCATCATTACTGACTCTGGTGATGACTATACTAGATCCGTCTGCACTGGCATGGATTTGAACCTTTTGTCAGCAAACTTTTTGTTGATGTTGCTCTGCATAAATGCATTCCCTTTTTTAGATGACCCCTCCAGCACTTCAAGGATAAGTCCTATTCAACTGATTCTAATGTGACTCAAATGCTTGACCAGTTTCAACATGATCAGGATTAGTTGGGTTTTCTTTATCTTGATGTTGGTCTTCATTTGTTTTTTACGGAACACCAGTGACTTTCACACTGTCTGGTTTGTTCTTTGATTTTCCAGGGAAAGCTCACTCTCATAGCAAAAAAAGTTAATGGGGCAACACCCTCCCTAGACCCTTGTTGTTTGCCCCAACTCAGTTCACGTGAATTATCCATGCTTCCCCTCCAGACAGGGAGTCAAAATGTTTTGATGTCTTGAGCAAAAAAGTTTTCTTTTATTTTGGTGCTGATGGGATTTTCTGTCGAAATTGATGCTGTGAGGTACTGCCCCTCAAGTTTTGCTTACTAAGGAATACCTTATTAATAAAATCTTACTCGCCTAGTCTTTAAGAAATGAAGATCAGTTTCTGTAAGATTAGATTTGAACCCTTCATTCTCCATCCCCAGGTTAGTGGCAAGAGTGAAGGAACTGTGTATTTAAATGCAAATTTTCATGAGCTCGCTTGCAGTAATGTACTGGCAGATGCATTTAACTGTACTTTTTATAGTTTTAAAAACGTGTTTGATGGCAAGTGTGGGTGTAGAGTCACATGCCCTGCATACTCCTACAATCTAGTGTTGGGTCCAGAGTGGGTCAGTTTGTTTTTCTTTGAAGTCTTGAGTCACAAGATCGAGTGACTCCGTTAAGTTGTTGTCTCCGCTCTCTGGATCGGACGTGTGTGCCTCCTCTCGGTCTTCAACTTCGTTCAGTTCTTTTTTTTTTTTTCTGTTCTGACGGTATTGTATTTGATTGCGTCTTTCTATTTCAGAACTCACTCTGCTTTTTGTCTGGTCGGGTTTCAACAGACCGCCCTTTGGGGCGTTGGCGCCAGTCTCTGGGCCTCCCTTCCGCATGGCTCTGACATTGACTGGAACGGTTCCCTGATAAAAAGTACTCCATTCTGCTTCTGTCCTCTGTGCCATTCTTACGTTCCTGCACACCGCCCAACACTTAGTGTGTAACCTTTGCCTCTCTCCAGACTACTTGGAGGCCGACTGACACCTGCAAGTCACTTAGATCTGAAGACCCTTCAGGCCCGAAGGGGTAGTCGACTTGAGATGGCCCAGAAGGCATCGGATGATACCTCGGATCTTTAGGAGAAGAACCCGCTCAGGAAGAGGAAACATTTTCCATCCAAGACGGCTCAGAGTCTGATGTGGAGTTCGACGTGGGAGAGAGCGAAGAACATTCTTCTCCCACAGAAACCTCCAAAGGAGGCCCTGCAGGGCATGGTTGGCACCGAAAGATGATTAAAGTGCCCCGCCTTCTGACTTGCGCCGAAAATGGCAGCAAAGTCTAAAGCCGTGGCTTCAACCTCGACCACCTCGGAGTGAGAATTGATTTGGTGTTGAGCTGAACCTTATGACCAACCCGGATGCCGACCAAGATCACGAAGCACAAATCTGCGCTGAAACCCTCAATCAAGGAATTCCGGCCACTCTTACACCAGCTCTTCCATTAAGCCAGTTCCTGAAAAGATGGACGCCAGACAGCACAAACATATTTAAGAGGGCACAGACCACATCATATCTACACCTTCATCTCTCGTGCTCCCAAAGAAGAAATTGACAATTCGAGGAGACATTGAATGTTTCTGTCCTGACAGAGGATAGGGTGCCCAGCTTGCCATGTAGTTCCTCCACCTTTGCATACTCCTTCTCCACCACCTTCTCCTCGCCACTTGTCACCCCCCCATTGTATAGATGACTGGGGTGGAATCTCAGGAATCACTGCAGTCTTATACTGGGAGATTTAGGTGGTCCAGCTGATGACACTGATCCCATTACACCTAATAATAAACTGGATCTTTATCCTGCTTGCACCTCCCGCCAGATGACACTACCTCATATCAACAGGTAGTTGAAAGGGGGCAGCTTCCCTCCAGGTAGAGCTTCACAAAGAGCTCATAACGCAGGACATCTTGTTCAGTACCCTCTCCTCCGCGCATAGTGACATGCAATATCTTCCCATGCTCCCTGGTATGTTTCAGCAATGTGGAGAAGATATTTAAACAACCGGTATGCTCTAGAGTTATCACACCATGTCGATAAGAAGTATAAGGCTGCCACTTCAGATCTACTTTACATCTGAGCACAAGTACCATCTGACTCTATAGTGGCCACCACCGCCCCAGTCAAGTCACAGGGGGCTCTGCTCCACCAGACTGTGTATCTGCTTAGCTGTGTGCTTGAGAATTGGCAATGTGCCAATGATTTGCAGCTTGCTTCTCCACCCGTTTTTCCTGCAGCATCAATTATTTTACTCTTTATGCCTTTGTTAGACTGTTTTCCGGCAGGCAGATGAGGAAGTAGTGTAAACGTATGCAGAGAAGAAAAGTGATGTCAAGCTAAATGGAACGTGTGTATATATACACACATGTACATAAAGTGCAACAGCCACAGTCGTCTGGGGAGGAGGGAGGGCACTTGTGTATCTACAGCACCACATACGATAAACAGATGCTTACAGGGTAAGTAACGTAATCTGTTGGATGGCGTGTCTCACTGTAGATACACATGCTCGTGGGTACCCATGCGCAGTATCACTGAGGAGTTGCCGCTTGACCTCATGACTCAAATTATTATTCAAAGAAAAACTTGCACCACTACGGACCCAACATGAGATGACGGGAGTATGTATAGCAGGTGAAGCTACAGCACCACATGCCATGTACAGAGTAAGTAATATAATTATTTTACAGTATGGTACTTGGTTATCTCTCTTTGGCAGGGAACCATATGATAAACATGAATTTGCTCAGTGATGGATTTAACTGTATAGTGTACAGCTTCAGCTTAAGACTTTATGGTGGTCATTACAACCCTGGCGGTCGGTGTTAAAGCGGCAGTAAGATCGGCAACAGGCCGGCGGTAAAAATTTTGCAATTACGACCGTGGCGGAAACCGCCAACAAAGACAGCCACTTTAACACTCCGACCGGCACGGTGGTACAAAGAAACAGTGCGGCGGTCACCGCCAACAGACAGGCGGGAGACAAAGTACTGCCCACAGTATTACAACCTACCAATCTGCCACCTTAACTGGGGCGGATTCACCGCGGATAAAAACACGGCGGAAACAGGATTCCGAATGGAAAACGCTCACCTCTACACACCCAGCGAGGACACCATGGATCCGGAACGCCAAATTCTCCTCTTGGGAGGGGGCGTCACAGACACACTGGGAGAGGACACAGGGGAAGTGTGAATGGTAGTGGGGGTGGTGACTGTACGTGAGCGGGGTGTGGTGGTGGGTGTGCTGGTGATGGAAGTAGTGGCTGTAGAGGTAGTGCATGCAGGTGTGAGTGTAGATGAGACTGGGAGGGAGGAGGGAGACGAGGAGGAGTGGGACAAGGGGAGGCAGTGGATGTTGGTGTGTCTGCATGTGTGTGATGCTTGCGTGAGTGCCTGTGGGATGTGTGGTGCTTATGTTTGCCTGAGTTTCCTTTGTGTGTTGACGTGTGTGCATGCTGGTCTGAAGGTGTGCTTGGGATAGGCTGGGGTACAGGGGATTGGGTCTGGGTGGAGGAAGTTGGAGGTGGGAGGCTAGACACAGGGACAATGGCTGCCATCAGTGCTGAGGCCAGAGTCGAAAAGCTCGCTGAAGGGCCGCCTGACCAGAATGAATGCCCTCCAGGAATGCATTTGTTTGTTGCAACTGCCTTTCTACACCCTGGATGGCATTCAAAATGGTAGTCTGCCCAATAGTGAGGGACCTGAGGAGGTCAATGGCCTCCTCACTGAGGGCAGTAGGGGTGGTGCCCACCCTCCCGGGTGAGCGGGCACGGGGCAAAGGCTGAGGGGCTGCTGGGAGGGTGGCGCTGGAAGGGGGAGTGGCGGCTGTACCTGTAGATTTGGGGGGGCACAGATGTTGCCGCCACCACAAGGGAGCTCATGGTACAGGGGGAAGAAAAACGTATTACCAACTGCACCGTCAAAGTGATTGGCCCCCATCCCTACCCTTGCCATGTGGCACATGCACTCACCGTCGTTTCATGCACGCTGCACTCTTCCCCCTTCCTTCTTTCATCCACCCCACTCCACACAGGCATAGCCCATACAGCATGCTCCCAGTGTACTTACCTGTTTGTCTGGAGGACCGTGGAGTAGCGTGTACTGGGGGAGGACCCCATCCACGAGTTTCTCCAACTCCTCCGATATGAAGGCAGGGGCCCTTTCCCCAGACACTCGAGCCATTGTCTCTTCCAGACCCAGGTCACAGCAGCACTTAGAACAGATAGAAAATGGCGGTCACGTCTGCGGCGGTGTGTACCGTCACCGCCGGCGTACATCGTCATTGGCTCCTGGGACCCATAGGGTCCAATGTTAACCAATGCAGCATTGCGCCGCGGTCTTCGACCGCCTACCACGACGGTGTACAACGCCTGCGCAGTTACCTCACTTCCCACTGTCCCACTTTACAGGTCAGGCAGCCGCCATTTCAGGGGCCCACATGGCTTCATTTTCAACTGCATCACACATTCCTAGGCCTAGACTCAACACACATACAGGCCACTTTTTAGATTATGAATCGTGTTCTGTATAAGCTGTGGGTACGTACCTCTGAGTTGTTTGACTCTGTGCTCGCTGTTGTCCTTCATAGGCACCGTCCGCTGGGACATGTGAGGAGATGGCGGCATCCTCCGGTGTACCGACCGTTGGTGGACCTGTCGACAATGGAGGAAAGACATGTGATAATCACATACAGGCTTGACTGTGCCACAATCCATGAACTGTGTGCCCAGTTGGAGCCAGACCTGATGTCCGCTATCCGCCACCCCACAGGAATCCCCCCCTCAAGTGCAGGTGCTGTCAGTACTCCATTTCCTTGCAAGTGGGTCATTTCAAACAACAGTGGCCATTGCATCAGGGATGTCCCAGCCCATGTTTTCCAACGTGTTGTCCAGAGTGTTGTTTGCCCTGCTGAAACACATGCGGAGCTACATCGTTTTCCCTCAGGTGGAGGATTTGCCTACAGTGAAGTGATTTCTATGCCCTGGGGCATATCCCCAACATCATAGGTGCCATCGATGGGACACATGTGGCTTTGGTCCCCGGTCCCCCCCCCCCCCCCCGCACAGGAGTGAACAGGTGCACAGAAACTGAAAGAGTTATCATTCCATGAATGTACAGATGGTATGTTTGGCCGACCAGTACATCTCCCATGTGAATGCCAAGTTCCCTGGCTCAGTGCATGACGCCTACATCCTGTGGAATAGCAGCATCCCTTATGTGATGGGTCAACTCCAGAGGCACCGTGTGTGGCTATTAAGTGAGCACCTGGAAGCTAGTCAGTGGGAATGGTTGTCTGGGGATATCCCTCCAGGTTAGTGTGTGTAACAGTTGTCTCTCGCCATTTGCAGGTGACTTTGGTTACCCCAACCTGTCATGGCTATTGACCCCAGTGAGGAATCCCAGGACAAGGGCAGAGGAACGCTACAATGAGGCCCATGGGCGAACTAGGAGGGTGATCGAGTGGACCTTCGGCCTCCTGAAGGCCAGGTTCAGGTGCCTCCATATGACAGGTGGATCCCTATTCTACTCACCAAAGAAGGTGTGCCAAATAATCGTGGCTTGCTTTATGCTTCACAACTTAGCTTTGTGACGAGAGGTGCCTTTTCTGCAGTAGGATGGTCCAGATGGCGGTGTTGCAGCTGTGGAGCCTGTGGACAGTGAAGCCGAGGAAGAAGACCTGGACAACAGGGACTCTGTGATCCAGCAATATTTCCAGTGATACACCGGTAAGAATACTAACCTGCCTACTACATGTACTTAAACACTACTACCTCTCTACTGTCTGTTGTTTTCACCCAGTGTATGGTCACTGAGTTGTCACTTTCCCTTACGATTTCACAGGTCTGGGTCCCACAGTATGACATCTGCTTTTATTCCTCATGGAGTAGAGCTGTGTGACATAGGTGTGTTGACATTACAAGTGAAAAAGCTTTTTGCCACAGTAATTGCTAATACAGTATTCCGAAATCACAGACAGACTCCAGATTGTTTTGTGCTTTAAGGGTGTTTATTTTAGTGCTCAAAATTGGAGGGGGTAGCAAAATGGTGAGGGGTGATGGCGGAGGAATGTCCATGGCAGAGTCCAGTCTATTAGTCTCACAGGTGCATTGCCCAAATGGGCATAAGAAGTGGAGCTGGGGCAGTTTAAGGATGGACAGGGTGACAAAGGGGGTGTAAGGAAATGCCTCCTTGGCATGGTTACCCCCTGACTTTTTGCCTTTGCTGATGCTATGTTTTGAATTGAAAGTGTGCTGAGGCCTGCTAACCAGGCCCCCACACCAGTGTTCTTTCCCTAACCTGTACTTTTGATCCCACAATTGGCACACCCTGGCATCCAGATAAGTCCCTTGTAAGTGGTACCCCTGGTACCAAGGGCCCTGTTGCCAAGGAAGGTCTCTAAGGGCTGCAGCATGTCTTATGCCACCCTGCAGACCCCTCACTCAGCACAGACACACTGCTTGCCAGCTTGTGTGTGCTGGTGAGAACAAAATGAGTAAGTCGACATGGCACTCCCCTCAGGGTGCCATGCCAGCCTCTCACTGCCTATGCAGGTATTGAGAAGTCACCCCTCTAGTAGGCCTTACAGCCCTAAGGCAGGGTGCACTATACAATAGGTGAGGGCACCAGTGCATGAGCACTGTGCCCCTACAGTGTCTAAGCAATACCGTAGACGTAAGTGCAGGGTAGCCATAAGAGTATATGGTCTGGGAGTCTGTTTTACACGAACTCCACAGCACCATAATGGCTACACTGAAAACTGGGAAGTTTGGTATCAAACTTCTCAGCACAATAAATGCACACTGATGCCAGTGTACATTTTATTGTAAAATACACCACAGAGGGCACCTTAGAGGTGCCCCCTGAAACCTTAACCGACTATCTGTGTAGGCTGACTGGTTCCAGCAGCCTGCCACAACCGAGACATGTTGCTGGCCCCATGGGGAGAGTGCCTTTGTCACTCTGAGGCCAGTAACAAAGCCTGCACTGGGTGGAGGTGCTAACACCTCCCCCAGGCAGGAGCTGTAACACCTGGCGGTGAGCCTCAAAGGCTCACCCCTTTGTCACAGCACCGCAGGACACTCCAGCTAGTGGAGTTGCCTGCCCCCTCCGGCCACGGCCCCCACTTTTGGCGGCAAGACCGGAGGAAACAAAGAAACAACAAGGAGGAGTCACTGGCCAGTCAGGACAGCCCCTAAGGTGTCCTGAGCTGAAGTGACTAACTTTTAGAAATCCTCCATCTTGCAGATGGAGGATTCCCCCAATAGGATTAGGGATGTGACCCCCTCCCCTTGGGAGGAGGCACAAAGAGGGTGTACCCACCCTCAGGGCTAGTAGTCATTGGCTACTAACCCCCCAGACCTAAACACGCCCTTAAATTTAGTATTTAAGGGCTTCCCTGAACCTAAGAATTTAGATTCCTGCAACTTACCTGAAGAAGAAGACTGCTGAGCTGAAAACCCCTGCAGAGGAAGAACAGAAGACACCAACTGCTTTGGCCCCAGTCCTACCGGCCTGTCTCCTGCCTTCCAAAGAAACCTGCTCCAGCGACGCTTTCCAAGGGACCAGCGACCTCTGAATCCTCTGAGGACTGCCCGACTTCGATAAAGACAAGAAACTCCAGAGGACAGCGGCCCTGCTCCAAAAGAACTGCAACTTTGTTTCAAGTAGCAGATTTAAAGACCCCTGCAACTCCCCGCAAGAAGCGTGAGACTTGCAACACTGCACCCGGCGACCCCGACTCGACTGGTGGAGAAACAACGCTTCAGGGAGGACCCTCCAGCGACTCTACGACTGTGAGTAACCAAAGTTGTCCCCCCTGAGCCCCCACAGCGACGCCTGCAGAGGTAATCCCCAGGCTCCCCCTGACCGCGACTGTCTGAACTCCATTTCCCGACGGCTGGAAAAGACCCTGCACCCGCAGCCCCCAGCACCTGAAGGATCGGAACTTCTGTGCAGGAGTGACCCCCAGGAGGCCCTCTCCCTTGCCCAGGTGGTGGCTACCCCGAGGAGCCCCCCCTTGCCTGCCTGCAACGCTGAAGAGATCCCTTGATCTCTCATTGATTTCCATTGAAAACCCGATGCTTGTTTCTACACTGCACCCGGCCGCCGCAGTGCCGCTGAGGGTCTACTTTTTATGTGGACTTGTGTCCCCCCCGGTGCCCTACAAAACCCCCCTGGTCTGCCCTCCGAAGACGTGGGTACTTACCTGCTGGCAGACTGGAACCGGGGCACCCCCTTCTCTCCATTGAAGCCTATGTGTTTTGGGCACCTCTTTGACCTTTGCACCTGACCGGCCCTGAGCTGCTGGTGTGATAACTTTGGGGTTGCTCTGAACCCCCAACGGTGGGCTACCTTGGACCAAAAACTGAAACCTGTAAGTGACTTACTTACCTGTTAAAACTAACAATAACTTACCTCCCCCAGGAACTGTGAAAAGTGCACTGTGTCCACTTTTAAAACAGCTTATTGTGTTTTATGTAAAAAGTATACATGCTAATGAAATGATTCAAAGTTCCTAAAGTACTTACCTGCAATACCTTTCAAATGATATTACATGTAGAATGTGAACCTGTGGTTCTTAAAATAAACTAAGAAAATATATTTTTCTATAACAAAACCTATTGGCTGGATTTGTCTCGGAGTGTGTGTTCCTCATTTATTGCCTGTGTGTATGTACAACAAATGCTTAACACTACTCCTTTGATAAGCCTACTGCTCGACCACACTACCACAAAATAGAGCATTAGTATTATCTCTTTTGCCACTATCTTACCTCTAAGGGGAACCCTTGGACTCTGTGCATACTATTCCTTACTTTGAAATAGTACATACAGAGCCAACTTCCTACAGGGGGGCAGTAGGATGACAATCAGGGTGGTCTCATTTCTTGGCGGGGGTCTTGGCATTGTTCTGTCTTTGTTCTGGATCTCAGGGACCGTTTGCGAGGTGGTTCTCCCTCTGCAGGGGGTGGGGTGCTGGTGTGGTGGTCCTGTGGCGGTGCCTCCTGTCCACTAGCGGAGGTGGTGGGCAGTTCATCGTCCAGGCTAGTGTCAGGGGCCCCTTGTAGTGCCACAGTGTCCCTCCTGGTGTTGAGTACTTCCTTCAGCACCCCTACGATGGTGCCCAGGGTGGAATTGATTGTTCTGAGTTCCTCCCTGAAGCCCATATACTGTTCCTCCTGCAGGCGCTGGGTCTCCTGAAACTTGGCCAGTACTGTTGCCATCGTCTCCTGGGAGTGGTGGTAGGCTCCCATGATGGAGGAGAGGGCCTCGTGGAGAGCTGGTTCCCTGGGCCTGTCCGCCCCCTGTCGCACAGCAGCCCTCCCAGTTCCCCTGTGTTCCTGGGCCTCCGTCCCCTGGACCGTGTGCCCACTACCTCTGCCCCCAGGTCCCTGTTTTGGGGGTGGTGGGTTAGCCTGGGTTCCCTGTAGTGGTGGACACACTGCTGATTGACGTGTCCTGGGGACAGAGGTATGGGCCCCGCTGGGTGGGTGCTGTGCTGGCGTTTCCAGAGGGGGGAAGCTCTGTGGTGGCCTGTGACTGGGTGTGGGGAACCGACTGTCCTGAGGTCCCCGATGGGCTGGGCTGGTCATCTAGATCCAGTTGGACAGAGCTGCTGTCATCACTGTGGGCCTCTTCTGTTGGTGGAGTGGAGATGTCTGGACCCTCCTGTCCGATGACGTTGGGTAGGGGTCTTGCAGGGGTATAAAAGGATGTTTATTACATTTGTGTGTGTCATGGTGTGCAATGGGTGGGTGACCGTGTACTCCAGTGCTTGCATTCCTGTGTGGGACCTTGTGTGATGATGGTTTAGGGGGGTGTATCGGTATGTGGAGTGGCCATGCTTTAGTGATGTGTGTCCATGCGTTGTTGTTGCATGCAGGGCTTGGTGTTGGGATGGGTGGGTTGTGATGTTGGGACATTTGTGAGGAGTTGGGGTGATGAGGGTGGGAGGTATGTGCTGGCATGCAGGTAGGGTGGGGGATGTAATAGTTAAGATGTGTCTTACCAGAGTCCATTCCCCCACCTACTCCTGCGAAGCCTTCAGGATGCAGAATCGCCAAGATCTGCTCCTCATGTTGTTGTGGGGGAGGAGGTGGGGGTCCGCCGCCAGTCCGCTGAACCGCCAAGTGGTGTCTTGAGACCACGGAACGCACCTTCCCCCGTAGGTCGTTCCACCTCTTCCTGATGTCCTCCCAATTTCTTCGGTGCTGTCCCACTGCGTTGACCCTGTCCACTATTCTTCGCCATAGCTCCATCTTCCTTGCATTTGAGGTGTGCTGCACCTGTGATCCGAATAGCTGTGGCTCTACCCGGACGATTTCCTCCCCCATGACCCTGAGCTCCTCCTCCGAGAACCTAGGGTGTCTTTGCCGTGCCATGGGGTGGTGTAGGTGATGTGTGGGGGTGATAAGTGTGCTGATATGTAGTGGTGTGTAGTGTGAGGTGCGTGGAAGTTGTGGGTGATGTTGTGTGCCTGTGGATGCTAGTATTGTTGATGGTGGTGTCTCTCTGGTCTTCGTGAATTTTGATAGTAGAGGTTTGTGGGTGTGTTGTATATTGTAGTGGGTATGTGGGAGTGGTGTGTGTATGTGTATCAGGTGTGTGTATTTCGAATTTTCCAATGTGGCTGTGTTTTGTAAGAGTGTGTATTTTGAGTGCGGCGGTGTGTACCGCCAATGGAATACCATGGTTGAAAGATCGCCGCGTGGATTCATGTGTCGTGATAGTGTGGGCGTATTTCTGTTGGCGTGACGGTGAAGGTTTTGTTTTTGCCAGTTTATCACTGACCATTGGTGTGGCGGACTTGTGTGGGTGTCTGAATATTGGTGGATTCCGTGCTGTGGGTCATAACAGCTGTGGCGGTTTGCTGCGGCGGTGTGTTGGCGGTCTTCTGCACGGCGGTAAGCAGCTTTTACCGACAATGTTGTAATGACCGCCTATATGTCTAAATGTGTTTGTTATAGAGTTAGAGCTTGACCTCCTTAAGGTCTCGGCCAGGCCTAAACCCAAGAGTCCTTATCTTGGGTTTAGACGTGACCAACCACTGAATCTTGGCTACAACTAATGGAGTCTAAGATACAGGCGCCCAAAGACAACAGTTGTGTGAGCCCTGATCCGTGCTCCATAAAAAAGAAAAAGGTCCTAAGCTGGTGGTTGAACTTGAGTGACTTTGTGTAGTGTTGCTAACCGACTGTACAACCAGTGTTTTCTACACTGAGGGAGCACCTTCTACATTAGAGTGTAGGTTTCTGCTTGTTTGATTAGTGAGCATAGTAGAAATTGTCATTGTGGTTTCAGCCCACTGAGTGTGGTCTAGAAACAGTTGGTTCTTTGTCCTGGTCCGTAATTTTTATTTGTATGTGCAGCTCATTAGTGTGAGAAAAGGTCTTTGAAAAACTTCAAAATGCTCCATGAAGATGCCAAATTTGAACAGAACCAAGCCCTGTGACACAAAACGTGCCTTATTGCCAGTGTTTAATGGAATGTAGCCAGAAGGGGCCTACATTTTTGAGGTTGTATCTCCACGTAAGAAGATGCAGCAGCTTATTTTTTTCTCATATAACTCTTCTCATAATGTCTTAAAGAATAGTTTTAGAATTTAAAGTGCTGACTGGGCTTTGCTATTTGTCGCACTATGTCTGAGTTTTTAATACCTTCTGCTGTCAAATGCCCAAAAATGAGTAACATTGTGATTGTAGCATATGTGGCCGTAGATGCACATGCTTATCGAACTCCTGGTGTGTAGTGTTGGACTTTGACACATGCAAGCAGTTTATTTTCAAAGAAATGTTTCCATTCACGTAATGTGCAGACATCTTTCTACGTTGTGCATGGGGACAGAATCAATCGTAGATTGTTGGCCCGCCATCTGATTCAGACTTAAACCAAGAGGGTTCAGAGACACTTGTGTTCTTAACAAGTTTTCATCCAGTTACTTTTCATAGCTTCTGATGTTTGGCTTAGACTTCATACAGATATGCGCATTGGTATCAACAAAGTTTGCCATCGCTAGGCATCAAGTGCTGCACCCCCCCTCCCCCCCCAATGGGTTGCAACAGTTTCCACTTTGTTGCCTGAGAGTGCTGGACAGGTTGATGGTACTGTCTAGAACTTTGCTGATGCTCGAAATATCCTTGCTCAAAACTACTTGGTGTGTAACCTCTGCCTAGGCTGAGATCACAACAACATCTGCCCTTTGTGCATCCTTCCTTTTGATAGATATTTCTGATGGATACAGCTACCTGTGGATTCCTCCCCTTATGAATTCCCCCAATGCGCCCGCATTCGACAAATTTTCTTTCTAGCTCCCATGTGGATGAGGACGTCACAATTGCACGGCTCCGCACGCGACTCCGTCTGACGTCATTGTGGAAATAAGTCCTCGCTGGTGTGCTCAGTTGGGTTCCATTTTTTTTACGCCCTTCCACTAACAGTTTTTCCTAACTCTTGAACAGTTACTGTTTCAAGGATTTGTTGTTGTTAAAATGTCACCACTGAAAAATTTGGGTTTTAAGCCTTGTTATGAGCGCAGGGGTAGCATATCTGTTACAGAGCCTCATGAGAACTGCTTGTGGTGCCTGAGCTTGGACCACGACGCGGAGGAGTGCGTGTCCTGCCAGTGGATGAACCCGAAGGACTTGATGGAGAGAGAGGCTAAGCTCTTCTTGGCAAAAGCTAAGAAGGAGCATAAGGGTCATAGAAGATCTAAGGCGAGGAATTAATCTTCGCGCAAGTCCTCGAGGTCACATAGGAAGCGGCGCTGACACGATTCTCAAAGCTGTTCTTCCAGGGATTGGTCTCAGTCCCCTCCAAGATGGTGCCGTACGGTATGGGAGGTCAGTCCAACGGTGACTCCTCAGCCTCGGAGTCCAGTCTTCTCCGGCGCTGACGTTGGTAGAGATCTTGAAGTCCCTGGCAAGCCCTCAGGCTCACTTTTCTTCTGTGCCCACTCATGGTCAGGAGTCAGGTGTGCAGGCTTCGAATTCGGTTCAAGCACCTTAGGAGGAGCAGAGGTTTCCTGCCTTCCCGACTCCGGTAGCAGATTCATCAGCGTTTCTCAATGAGATGTTTAGCATTTTCAACAGAGCTAGGGCCCCTGCTGGTGCACCAGCTGATCCCACGGGTCTATTAGCTTTCACGTTGTGTTCGCCGGTGTCGTACAAGCAGGCCCTGTTTGTACCCTTCTATCCATGTGAAGGTGCTGGTTTGGTGCCGATGACGTCACCCCTTATCATGATTGAGTCTATGCTGGCACCGGATAAATCCCAATCGGGCCGCAGTCTCTCAACCCTCTCCTCCGCCAGAGCGGCCATCTGCTGTGAAACCCGCGTCGTCTGTCTGCCAATTCTGTCAATGCCGTGTTTGGAGGCCAGACTGAGGTCGAGAAGGAGGGCCTTGAGGCTCTTGGAGGAGCAAGAGTATTGGCAACAGCTGTTGGAGGAAGATGAGATTCCTGATCCTTTGGGTGAATTTCAGGGCCTGGACTCTGCAAGTGGGCTGGATCCATCCCCTGAGTGGGATTTTTCATCAACTGGTGAGCTCACAGCAGAGGCACCATCTTTTCACAGCGTGTGATAAGAAAGGCGGCTGAGTTTTTGGACCTTCTTTTACCAGCATTGATGCGAAGACTAACATTCTGACTGAGATGTTGCATACTTCCGCTACGTCTTCTGAGCCCCATCTCCTTTGTAATGATGCCCTTACTGAGCCCATTCTAGACATTTGGAGGAAGCCTGTCTCAACTCCAGCAGTTTCCAGGACTGTGGCTAGGAGGTACAGAGTTGCTCCGGGCGATCCAAAGTTTTTATCTCTGCATCAAACACCTGAGCTTAGTGGTGCAAGCCTCTTGTTCTGCCCAGTCTGCACCTGGTTCGTTCCCTCCTCCATCAGATAGAGAGTCTAAGCAAATGGAGCAAATAGCAATAGATGGCTTCTCCTAGTGCAGTATGTCCTTGAAGACTGTCAGTGCTACCGGTGTGCTGGGGAGGTTTATTCATTCCCTGATGGACACTGCAAGAGCTGTTGTGCCAAGCTTGCCTCAGGATGTGCAGGTACAGTTTGAACTCCTGTTGGACAGTCAAGCGGCTGCCAAGTAGGACATTCAGTCTGGTTTGGATACAGCAGATTTGGTTGCCAGAGCAATGGGCACTTCTGAGCCACGCATGCTCCTGGTCGCCACTGGTCTTCTGGCTTCTCCACGGATGTTTAGAAAACTCTGTTTGACGAGAAGCTGTTTGCGTTTTAGACGGCGGGACTACTGCAAAGTCCTTGGGACTCCAGGCTTCAGCGTCCACACCCATTAGATCTTTTCGGAGGTTCAGGGGATTTGGCTGTGGGTCCTCTTTTCATGGGAGGCCACAGTCCAGCGTGCAGCAGCCTACCAAACGTCTCTGTAGGTCTTAGAGAGGGTGAGGAGGGTTAGAATGCAAGGAGCCACTCAGCAGCCTCCTGTCTCATCCTGTTCCTCTGGTGGCACCCATCAAGTAAAGCAGCCCTAGTTTTCTCTCCCTCTTGCATCATACTTCTCCCGTAGGGGGAAGACTATTTCATTTTCTCTGCAAGTTGAAGTTAATCATATCGGACTCTTGGGTGCTGAATATTGTGAGGAAAGGTTATTCCCTTCCTTTTCGAGAGTTTCCCCTTCCCTGTCATACGTTTTTTGTACGGAAGATCATCTCCTGTTGCTTCAGCGGGAGGTGCAGGTCCTTTTTGTTAGAGTGCAGTGGATTTGGTTCCAGAGAAGGAAAAGGGTCAGGAATGCTATTCGAGGTATTTCCTGATTTCCAAGGAGGATGGTCAATTGAGGCCTATCCTGTATGTGAGTATTTAGTTCCTCAAACAGGAGAAGTTCAAAATGCTGACCCTAGCACAGGTGCTTCTTGCGTTGATCAAGGGAGACTAGATGGTGTCTATAGACTTGCAGGATGCTTATTTTCATATCCCTATTCTGAAGTTGTACTGGAAGTATTTCCGGTTTGTGGTAGGGTCGTAACACTACCAGTTTGCCGTCCTTCCTTTTGGGTTTACTTCCGCACCTCGAGTCTTCACTAAGGTGATGGCAGTGGTTGCAGCAGCCCTCAGAAGGAAGTGAGTATCTGTATTCCCTTACCTGGACGATTGGCTGATCAAAGCTGGGTCCCAGAGCTTGTGCTGCATCACTTGCAAATGACAACCCAATTGCTGTTCAACCTGTGCTTTTCGGTAAATGTGCCCAAATCTCACCTAGAGCTCTCTCAGTGCCTCCTGTTCATAGGGGCAGTACTGGACACATCATTGGATCTGGCATTTCCTCCTCCTCAGAAGGTACAGTACATTCAGGCATTGATTCCAGTGTTTCAAAAGGGAACTGCTGTTCCAATCCTCAAGGTCCTACATCTGCTCGGTCTATTCGCTTCCTGCATTCTGTTGGTCACTCGTGCACTTAAGCACACGAGGGCTCTCCAGTGGTGCCTACTCAGGCAGTGGTTTCAACACAGAGGGGATCTTGGAGTCAAACGGTCTCCAGAGACGCTGCAGCGGATCTACGATGGTAGGCTGTGGACTGCAACCTTTCCCAAGGAAGGACTTTTTGTCTACCACCATGGGTGGCCACTGTCATAATGGATGCTTCCACTCTAGGGTGGGGAGCTCATCTGGGGGACCTGGAGATCAAAGGTCATTGGTCTCCAGTGGAATAGATATTTCACATCAATCTGTTAGAATTGCGGGCAGTATGTCTGGCTCTCAAGGCCTTCCTCCTGTCCCTTTGCAGTTCGTCAGTTCAGCTCTTGACAGACAACACTACCGGGATGTGGTACATCAAAAAGCAGGGAGGAGTAGGGTCATATCTTCTCTGCAGAGAGGCTCTGTGGCGCTGGTCCTGGGTAAAGGACCATCAGATTTGCTTAGTAGCAAACCAGCTGGCCTGGGTTCTCAACGTATGTGCAGACAGTCTCAGTTGGCATTTCTTGGTCGATTTTCTTGGCGTCTTCATCCGGACCTGGTTCTTCACATCTTCCGGATGTGGGGATTTCCACAGATAGACCTGTTTGCCGCTCAGGAGAACGTGGACTGCCTGTCGTTCTGTAGCCTCCAGTATCTGGTGCAGGGGGCATTTGGGGACCTGTTTCAGACGTCTTGGTGCGGCCAGTTGCTTTGTGTCTCTTGAGTCCTCTGGTTCTGAGGAAGATTTGCCAAGATCGGGCTCAGGTAATGTTAATAGCCCCGGATTGGCCAAGAAGAGTGTGGTATGCAGACCTCCTTTAACTCTAACTGTGCCCTCCGCTTCGTCTCCCTCACAGGGTAGACCTCCTCTCGCAGTTGCAGGGGCAGGTTCTACACCCCCACCTCCAGAGCCTGCACCTACATGCCTGGAGATTGAACGGGGCAATCTGAGTTCCTTTTCCTCTCCCTCCAGAAGTAGTGGATGTTATCTTATCGGCCAGGGCAACACTTCACCAAGACGGTCTGTGGCGGCAGATTGGGCAAAATGTGTTGCTTGGTTTGGAGAGAGACAAATTGATTCCTTGAAGGCCCATTTGTCTGATATGGTTTTTGCTCTTTCCTCTGCACAGAAGGGTAGTGCAATGTTGACAGTGAAGGGCTATTTGTCAGCGCTGTCGGCCTTTGCCTTCTTGATCAGCCTTCCTTATTTAAATCCCCTATAGTTATTAGGTTCCTGAAAGGTTTGACTAACAAGTTTCCTCCCACTGCATTTGTCATGCCTCAGTGGGATTTGAATTTGGTTTTTACTTTTTTAATGGGTTCACCGTTTGAGCCTATACATTCTTGCCTGTTGAGGCTTTTAGTTTTAAAAACTTTTTTTAATGGCGATCACGTCAGCTAGGGCTCAGAGTTTCTACATTGAGAGGACAAGAGACTTTAGAGTTGATGATCAACTCTTTGTTGGATATGTGGGCAAGATGAAGGGCAAAGCCATCCACAAGAGAACCCTTTCCAGGTGGGTCATTCTTTGCATAAAGATTTGTTATTCACTGGCAAAGGAGGTCCTCCTGAGGGTATTAGGGCCCATTCCACCAGGGCTAAGTCTCCCACTTTGGCCTTGGCTATCGGTGTCCCATTTGCTGAAATTTGTAAGGCCTCAACTTAGGCTTCCCTCAACACTTTCACGAAGCATTATTGCTTAAACTCAGAAGTTAGGAGGGAGAGCCATTTTGCACATTCTGTTTTGCAGGATTTCTTGGTGTGACTGGTCAGGCACCCACCTCTGAGTGCGGGATTGCTTTGGGATTCTATTCATAAGGTGAGGAATACACAGGTAGTTTTATCCATCAGAAGAACAAGTTACTTCCCTTCGGTAAAGCTTTTTCTGGTAGATACAGTAGCTACCTGTGGATTCCTCACAGTCCCACCCGCCTCCCCGTTGCTTGTCTGGTCATACCAAGACTTCTTCTATTATACATTTATATTGTTTTTTGCTGTTTTTATATAAACAAATATTGTGGTTTGCATCTGGATTGGTATATATTGTTTTTGTGAGGTCGGTATTCACCTGTTCGCCTCAAAGGCAAGTAAAAAATGGTGAAACTGATGTCAACACGCTGGCGAGGACTTCCTGTTGCCACGATGTCAGATGGAGTTGGGTGCGCAGCCGTGCAATTGTGACGACGTGGGAGCTTAGAATAAAATTTCAGTCGAATGTGGGGCATTGGGAGAATTCATGAGGTGATGACTCCACAGGTAGCTACTGTATCCACCAGAAAATTACTGAAGGGATATGTGCTGGACACAACCAGGTGCAGCAGATGGCATCGCCTGACATCTTTGAGAAATAAGATCTGTTCGGTGGCATGTGTAGCTGCAGATACACATGTTGTGCATAGTCTGCCGTCTGGTGTTGGGTCGGAGTGTTACAAGTTGTTTTTGTTCGAAAAAGTCTTTTCGAGTCCCGAGACCGAGGGACTCCTCCTCCTTTGTTCCATTGCGCATGGGCGTCGACTCCATGTTAGATTGTTTTTTTTCCGCCATCGGGTTCAGACGTGTTCCTTTTCGCTCCGGGTTTCGGGACGGAAAGATAGTCTTAACTTCGGAAAACTACGTCGGTATTGTTTCGCTCGGTATCGGGTAAGAATAGAATCGACACCGAATCGTGAAGAGCTCCGGTAGCCCTTCGGGGTAATTTCGATCCCCTGTCGGGGCCTGGTCAGCCCGACCGCGTGTAACATCGACACTGATGGAACGGACCCCGTTCCGATTCTGTCCTAAATGCCACAATAAATATCCATATACAGACCAACATTTGGTCTGTAACTTGTGCCTGTCGCCCGAGCATAAGGAAGAAACGTGTGAGGCCTGTCGTGCGTTTCGGTCCCGAAAAACGCTCCGTGACCGGCGAGCCAGAAGATTGCAGATGGCGTCCACGCCGACAGGACACAGAGTTCGAGGGACAAGGAGAAGAAGAGGAAGCCTCCTCCATCCATGAATCGGACTCGGAGGAATTCGACGTCGAAGAAACCGTGAGTAAGACGTCGAAGCAAGCACCACACAAGAAAACAGACAAGGCCCAGGGGACGCCACTGCCAACAGGCCATGGCTCAACCCATAAAGTAGGTGACTGTCCATCGGCACCGAAAAAGGCCGAACTGGTGCCGAGATCGTCCGACTCGGGTCGAGACACAGGCACGCAGCAATCTCGGGACCAAGAAAGTGCTGCCGAAAAAGATCGACGCCGAGACAGCGGAACCGAAGCTGCTCGACGCAGAGACCGCGGCACCGAGGAAGATCGACGCCGAGAAAGCTCGACGCCGAAAAAGAAAAAATTCTCCTCGGAGCCGAAAACGAGCAGAGACACAGTTTCGGTGCCAAAACGACCAGCAACCGAACCAACTGCCAGCTCATATACAGAGGAACAATCACTGTCCTCTCAAATGCGCAAACACAGATTTGAAGAAGAGTTACAGACCACTGATGTAGACCACACACAAAAGCGGATCTTCATACAAAGTGGGACAGGGAAGATCAGCACTCTTCCCCCAATCAGGAGAAAAAGGAGACTCGAGTTCCAAACTCAAGAACAAACACCACAAAAAATGGTGAAGAAGGTAACTCCGCCACCCTCTCCTCCACCTGTAACTCACACATCACCGGCACAGACTCCGTCACATTCACCGGCTCATACCACCATGAGCCAAGACGACCAGGACGCTTGGGACCTATACGACGCCCCAGTATCAGACAATAGTCCTGAGTCGTACCCTACCAAGCCCTCACCACCTGAGGACAGCACAGCGTATGCACAGGTGGTAGCTAGGGCAGCAGAATTCCATAACGTGTCGTTACACGCAGAACCTGTCGAGGATGACTTCCTTTTCAACACACTCTCCTCCACCCATAGCTCCTACCTATGCTTCCAGGAATGCTAAGGCACGCAAAGCAGATCTTCAAAGACCCTGTCAAAAGTAGAGCGATTACTCCTAGGGTGGAGAAAAAATATAAAGCACCGCCCACGGACCCTGCTTTTATCACCTCACAACTGCCACCAGATTCAGTCGTGGTAGGGGCAGCTCGCAAGAGAGCCAACTCGCACACATCAGGCGAGGCACCACCTCCAGATAAAGAGAGCCGCAAGTTCGACGCAGCTGGGAAAAGGGTCGCAGTACAAGCTGCAAACCAGTGGCGCATCGCGAACTCTCAGGCGCTCCTAGCGCGATATGATAGAGCCCATTGGGACGAGATGCAGCATCTCATCGAGCATCCACCCAAAGAATTTCAAAAACGGGCAATACAAGTGGTTGAGGAGGGACAAAACATCTCCAATAACCAAATACACTCCTCTATGGACGCTGCGGACACAGCGGCAAGAACAATAAATACCGCAGTAACCATAAGAAGGCACGCATGGTTGCGCACATCTGGCTTTAAACCGGAAATACAGCAAGCGGTACTCAATATGCCGTTCAATGAACAACAATTGTTTGGACCCGAAGTGGACACGGCAATTGAGAAATTGAAAAAGGACACGGACACAGCCAAGGCCATGGGCGCACTCTATTCCCTGCAGGGCAGAGACACTTTCGGCACCTTCCGCAAAACAACCTTCAGAGGGGGGTTTCGGGGTCAAGCCACACAAGCCAGCACCTCACAATCTACACCGTCTACCTACCAGGGACAGTACCAAAGGGGAGGCTTTCGGGGCCAGTATAGAGGAGGACAATTCCCTAGAAACCGGGAAAAATTTCAAAGTCCAAAAACCCCTGCAACCAAACAGTGACTCACAAGTCACTCAACCCCTTCACACAACATCAGTGGGGGGAAGACCAAGTCAGTTTTACAAATCTTGGGAGGAGATAACCACAGACGCTTGGGTCTTAGCAATTATCCGACATGGTTATTGCATAGAATTTCTCCAACTCCCTCCAAATGTCCCACCAAAAACACAGAATATGTCGAAACAGCATTTAGACCTTCTAGAAGTTCAAGCATTACCGCTAAAGGACGCAATAGAATTGGTACCATGTACACAAATAAACACAGGAGTTTACTCACTGTACTTTCTAATACCAAAAAAGGACAAAACACTGAGACCAATCCTAGATCTCAGAACACTAAACACCTACATCAAATCAGAACACTTTCACATGGTCACGCTACAAGACGTGTTACCACTGCTAAAGCAACAAGACTACATGACAACCTTAGATCTAAAGGAAGCATATTTCCATATACCGATACATCCCTCGCACAGGAAATACCGAAGGTTCGTATTCAAGGGAATACATTACCAATTCAAAGTGTTGCAGTTCGGTATCACAACCGCACCAAGAGTATTTACAAAATGCCTAGCAGTAGTAGCTGCACACATCAGAAGGCAGCATATACACGTATTCCCGTACCTAGACGATTGGCTAATCAAGACCAACTCCCTCACAAAGTGTTCACACCACACAAATTATGTCATACAAACCCTCTACAAACTCGGTTTCTCTATCAACTATACAAAATCTCACATTCTGCTGTGCAAAACACAGCAATACTTGGGAGCAACAATCAACACAACAAAGGGAATAGCCACTCCAAGTCCACAAAGGGTTCAAAATTTTCACAAGGTTATACAAGCCATGTATCCATCACAAAAAATACAGGCAAAGACGGTATTAAAACTCCTAGGCATGATGTCCTCATGCATAGCCATTGTCCCAAACGCAAGACTGCACATGAGGCCCTTACAACAGTGCCTAGCATCACAGTGGTCACATGCACAGGGTCACCTTCTAGATCTGGTGCTGATAGACCGCCAAACATACATCTCGCTTCTATGGTGGAACAGTATAAATTTAAACAAAGGGCGGCCTTTCCAAGACCCAGTGCCACAATACGTAATAACAGATGCTTCCATGACAGGGTGGGGAGCACACCTCAATCAACACAGCATCCAAGGACAATGGGACGTACATCAAACAAAGCTGCATATAAATCCCCTCGAATTGTTAGCAGTATTCCTAGCGTTGAAAGCATTTCAACCCATCATAACCCACAAATACATTCTTGTCAAAACAGACAACATGACAACAATGTATTATCTAAACAAACAGGGGAGAACACACTTGACACAGGTGTGCCTCCTGGCACAAAAGATATGGCAATGGGCAATTCACAACCACATTCGCCTAATAGCACAATTTATTCCAGGGATCCAAAATCAACTAGCAGACAATCTCTCTCGAGATCACCAACAGGTCCACGAATGGGAGATTCACCCCCAAATTCTAAACACTTACTTCAAAATTTGGGGGACACCTCAAATAGACCTATTTGCAACAAAGGAGAACGCAAAAAGCCAAAACTTCGCATCCAGGTACCCACACAGGCAGTCTCAAGGCAATGCTCTATGGATGAACTGGTCAGGGATATTTGCGTACGGTTTTCCCCCCTCTCCCTCTCCTTCCATATCTAGTAAACAAATTGAGTCAAAACAAACTCAAACTCATACTAATAGCACCAACATGGGCAAGACAACCTTGGTACACAACACTACTAGACCTGTCAGTAGTACCCCATGTCAGGTTGCCCAACTGACCAGATCTGTTAACACAACACAAACAGATCAGGCATCCAAACCCAGCATCGCTGAATCTAGCAATCTGGCTCCTGAGATCCTAGAATTCGGACATTTAAACCTCACAAAGAATGCATGGAAGTCATAAAGCAAGCTAGAAGACCATCCACTAGACACTGCTATGCAAGTAAATGGAAAAGATTTGTTTGCTACTGCCATAATAATCAAGTTAAACCATTACATGCATCTCCAAAGGATATAGTGGGATACTTGCTACATTTACAAAAATCAAATCTAGCCTTCTCTTCCATAAAGATACACCTCGCAGCAATATCTGCATACCTGCAAATTACCCATTCAACTTCACTATTTAGGATACCTGTCATTAAAGCGTTTATGGAAGGCCTGAAAAGAATTATACCACCAAGAACACCACCTGTTCCTTCATGGAACCTCAACATCGTCTTAACAAGACTCATGGGCCCACCTTTTGAACCCATGCACTCTTGCGAAATGCAATTCTTAACGTGGAAGGTTGCATTTCTCATTGCCATCACATCTCTAAGACCAATCCAAAATTGTTACCAAAAGTTATTTCACCGTTCCACTTAAATCAAACGGTAGAACTACCAGTGTTCTTCCCACAGCCAGACTCAGTAGCTGAAAGGGCACTACATGCATTAGACATCAGAAGAGCACTAATGTACTACATTGACAGAACAAAAGAAATTAGGAAAACAAAACAACTGTTTATTGCATTTCAAAAACCTCATACTGGAAACCCAATATCAAAACAGGGTATAGCCAGATGGATAGTTAAGTGCATCCAAACCTGCTACCTTAAAGCAAAGAGAGAACTACTGCCCATTACACCAAGGGCACATTCAACCAGAAAGAAAGGCGCTACCATGGCCTTCCTAGGAAACATTCCAATGAACGAGATATGTAAGGCAGCCACATGGTCTACGCCTCACACATTTACTAAGCACTACTGTGTAGATGTGCTATCCGCACAACAAGCCACAGTAGGTCAAGCCGTACTAAGAACTTTGTTTCAGACTACTTCCACTCCTACAGGCTGAGCCACCGCTTTTGGAGAGATAACTGCTTACTAGTCTATGCACAACATGTGTATCTGCAGCTACACATGCCACCGAACGGAAAATGTCACTTACCCAGTGTACATCTGTTCGTGGCATTAGTCGCTGCAGATTCACATGTGCCCACCCGCCTCCCCGGGAGCCTGTAGCCGTTTGGAAGTTATCTTCAACATTTGTACATTTGTAAATATATTACTTAAACCTTAATTGGTACATACTTATTCATTCCATTGCATGGGCACTATTACTAACATACACAACTCCTACCTCACCCTCTGCGGGGAATACAATCTAACATGGAGTCGACGCCCATGCGCAATGGAACAAAGGAGGAGGAGTCCCTCGGTCTCGGGACTCAAAGACTTCTTCGAACAAAAACAAGTTGTAACACTCCGACCCAACACCAGACGGCGGACTATGCACAACATGTGAATCTGCAGTGACTAATGCCACGAACAGATGTACACTGGGTAAGTGACATTTTCCTTTCACTGCGCAAGAACAAGAGGCTCGGCTGTCTGCGCTCCCAGCAGCGCAGTAGTCACTCAGCCAAGAGACTGTCGTCCAGTGAATCTGACAACCAGCATAATGAGTACCTTTAAGTAGTGCCGAAAATGGGCCTGCATGCAGAGACCACGCCCAGGGTCATGAGTATGCCTTGCCTTCAGCCTAAGTCTTGTGTACAAGTAAAGGCTCCATTTTAGTGAAAAAAAGGCACTGCTCCCTTGGAAGTTGAGCAACTAGCAGAGGAGTTTAGACTAAGGTAGCCTAGCACCACGCTCATACGCCCTCCTCCACTAGTCACCTCAAGAGTTGGGTGACAAGTCCTCATTCTCATATTCAGAACTTGGCAGCCCCTATGGTGCCTTTGACCAATACAAGCAGCCCACAGTTTAGCTCTGACCTTTAAGATTACTAAATTGTCTGCCCCCCCAAAAGCAGAATGATTTCCTGCTGGAAATGCTCCTTATTTCAAGGCACCTTGTGAAGCTGCCAAACCCGCCCCCCGTGCTGAAGGGCATGGTCAAATCAGTTCCTAACTATTTTAAAGTACCATGTCAAGGCTAGGTTGGTCACTCCCATAGTGGAAAAGAAGTGTTAGATGGCATATGTGGCTGTAGGTACACATGATGGGTGTACTTCTGCCATCTAGTGTTGGGTCCAAGCGTATACAAGTTGATTTTCTTCGAAGAAGTAGTCAGAGCCACGAGGTAAAGTAACCCCTCCTTTAGGTGATACTGCACACGGTCATCAACTTAATTGGTAGATTTTCTTTCTGTCGTTGGGTTCAGACATGTTCGTTGCTGCTCAGGTTTGAGATCGCTTCGGGCCCCCTTTGGGATAGTTATAACTATTACATTTGTCGGTATTGTTTGATCACTTTTTAATCACATACTGACAACTCAGGACGAAAAACTGTTTGATCGTCGATCTGTCATCTGTATTTTCTACACTTATGTATCTAATGGAAATGCACTGCTTTTAGTTTTTGCCCCAGGTGTCACACCAAGTACCCCCACACAGACCTCCACTTGGTGTGCAATCTTTGTTCCTCACCTGACCCTAGTGATTGTGAGGCCTGTTGATAGTTTCGTTCGAACAAGATGCTGCAAGATTGTCTGGCACGTCAAAAAGTAATTCAGCAAAAGGACATCGAAGACAAACCTGATATCTTCGGTATCCAAGATATCAAGCCACAGGAAGAGTTCCAAGAGGCTACTGTGGCGGAAGAGTAGGCCTTATCACAATGGGTATCATTGATGCAGCACGCAGTGAGTACAAAGCCCCGTATTCCGAAGAAGCATGCTGCTTCAACAGAGATTAAGGCTATTGGGCCACCACTCCCAGTAGGCCATGGTCTGCACCAAACAATTGTCAAGGATGGCCCGGCTTCTGGCTTGGCACCGAAGGCCACGCCTAAAGACTCCTCACACAACAGCCTCCTAGGTTTTGGCACTGACCCTACCTAGGCTGTCTTCAGTTCCGACCTCTGCATCAATTTGTTTTTTTCTTTTTTAAATTACTTTGAAGCCAAAACATTTTTCAGTTCCAAAAGTGTCCACCTTCAGATCGAAATCATCTGTTTTGTGTGTGTGTGTGTGTGTGTGTGTGTGTGTGTGTGTGTGTGTATATGTACTCAGCAGAACGAGGTAACAAGTCTACAAATGCAAACTTCACCCTCCGGTACTACAAAAGTACTTCCGTCTGTGGGGATTTCCACACATAGATCTGTTGGCAACAGTAAGCAATGCAAAAATTCAGAAGCTTCGCCTCCAGACTCCCACACCTCCTAGCCAAGGGCAATGCTCTATGGATCAGTTAGGGATATTTGCTTATGCTTTTCCACCTCTCCCCTTCTTCCCCCCTTGTGGTGAGGAAACTCGGACAATACTCTCACCCTCATTATAGTGGCTCCCATGTGGGCACGTCAACCATGGTTCACAACACTACTTGAAATCTCAGTAGTTTCACACGAGAAGCTTCCCCTATGCCCATACCTTCTCACTCTGAACCATGGCGAAATCAGACACCCAAATCCCAAAGAACTCGACTTTGCGATTTGGCTCCGGAGGTCATAGTTGGGATATTTGCGTTTTCCTTCTGAATGCATGATCATTCTTAAGGAAGCACGCAAAGCCCACAACCAGAGAATGCTACAACGCTAAATGGAAAAGGTTTGTCATTTATTGTCAAAAGAAACAAATTGACCCATTTAATGTACCTATTCAAGATATTGTTTGCTATTTGTTATACTTGCAAACTTGCGGTCTAGCATATTCTTCAATAAGGCTTCATTTGGCAGTAATAGCAACTTACTTACAAAATTGGCAGCATTTAACACTTTTAAAAATTCCAGTCATTAAAGCATTTATGGAACGTCTTAAGAGTGATTCCACCCACAGTACCTCCCAACACCAACATGGAATATTAATATTTTTCTTACCAGACTTATGAGACCTCCATTTGAACCTTTACATAAATGTCCAATTCAGTTTTTCTTGGAAAGTAGCTTTTTTGGTGGCTGTCCCTTCACTAAGATGTGTGAGTGAAATCCAGGCATTAACCCTAGAAGAACCTTTCTTCCAGATACATAAAGATAGGATAGTACTTCATACTAACCCAAAATGTATTCCAAAAGTGATTTCTACTTTTCATTTACATCAGTCGGTTGAGTTACCAGTATTTTTTATTCAACCTGATTCAGTTGTTGACAGTGCACTAATATACTATATCGATAGAACTAAAGATTTTCATAATACTAAATAAGTAACTTTTGGTGGCTTTTTCACCTCCACAATATCTCAAGCAGGTATAGCAAGGTGGATAGTGAAATGTATCCAAACACGGTATAGTAAAGCTAAGTGAAATGTACCCATCTCTCCTAGAGCACATTTAACTTGTAAAATATTTGCATCTATGGCTTTCTTCGGAAACATACCAATTAATGAGATCTGCAAAGCAGAAAAATAGTACAATCCACACACAATTTTACCAAACGTATTTCAAACTACATACTACCTCATCCAACGTAGTGCTCCGATCTCATGTCCTCAGTCAGGAGTTCTTCTCCCTTCTTAAGCAGCAACCCATTGTAGTGTCATTTTAAATGCAGACCTTTACCAAGTGCACTGCAACAAGAGTATTGGCCTTCCAGCACCTGCTCCTCTTTTTCCAGTTCATTTGTCTGTAGGAAAGTACCCTCTTTTTAGCATGATTACCCCAACTTTTTGCCTGCTGTCAGTGTGTTTTGACTGTTCACTGTGATCCTACTGACCAGGAAAACAGTGACTGCTCTCTCCCTCTAAATTTGGTTGTTCCGGACTTCGTACACCCCACAATTGGCATGCTGGTGTCCCCATGTAAGTCCCTAGTACATGGTACCTGTTTACCCAGGGCAGTGGGCCACCAAATGTTCCCCGTGAACTGCAGAATGTATTATGCCACCCATAGGAGCCCCCTGCAAAATGTATTTGCAGGCCTGCTGTTGCAGCCTGTTGGAAGGTGCATGCACCCTTTCACTACAGGTCACTGCAAGACACCCCTATGGCCGTCCCTCCAAGCCCAGAGGCCAGGATGCTAGTACCTGAGGGTGAGGGCAACCCCTGCATGAGCAGAGGTGCCCCTACGAACTCCAGCTCCATTTTCCTGGATTTTATAATTGCTGGGAAGCCATTTTACCTGTGGACGGTCACTACCTGTTTCCAGCTGAATAATGGTAACTCAGAACCTGGGCATGTTTGGTATCAAACATATCAGAATCCTACCCCAATTCTGTTGCCCGTATTGGTTGTATGGTTCCATGCACTCTGGGTGCTCCTTAGAGGACCCCAGGCTTTGCTCCTACCAGTTGGTAGGGATTTCCTGGGCAGCCTGAGCTGCTGCCATCCTACAGAGGCTTTTGCCCTTCTGTTACTTGACCAGCTCAAGCCCAGGAAGCAGAACAAAGGCTTTCCTGTGGTAGAGGGAGGCAACACCCTCTCCCTTTGGAAATAGGTGTTACATGTCTTGGGAGGGGTAGCCTCCGAAGCCACCGGTATGCTTTGAAGGGCACATTTAGTGCCCTCCTTGCATAAAACTAGATACTGGAAAGGGGAGTGACCACTTCCCTGTCCATCACCACCCCAGGGTTGGTGCGCAGAGCTCATCCAGGTGGCCCCTTAATTCTTCCATCTTGAATCCAAGGTGAGCAGAGGCTCCTGGGAACATATGAGTGGCCAGGTCCGGCAGGTGAGGTCACGGCCCACTCCTAATAGTTGGTCACCCTGCTAGGAAACCAGTCTCCTTTCCTGGGCTATTTAGGGTCTCCCTCACGGTAGTGTCCTCAGATTTGACATGCAAGATTCCAGCAAGACTCCTCTGCATTGTTTACGTCATCTTCTGGCCACCAGGACTGCAACTGGACCCTCCAGGAACCGACAATCTGGAACTCTAGCAATGAGTCTACTTTACAACATTGTTTCTCTAGCTCCTTCCAGCAACTGCAACATTACCCTGGCTGTGCATCCTCTGAAGGTGACTAGTCTTCAGCCTGCACAAGAAGGATTCTCCCTTGGAATGAAGGAGTCCCTCCCCTCCCTTCGCAGGCACCAACTGCAGCGACAACTGGCTGCTTGGATCCCCTCGCAAGGAAAACTGCGTGGATCCTGCATCACAGGTAGTAGTCTGGATTGGTCCTCTCTACCAGCTATCCAACTTGGGAGACCAAGTCCTTGCCTCTCCTTGCAGGACACTATTGCTGTGCACCGCAACTGTTGCAGCTATCAAGGCTTGTTGGCCCTTCTGCCAAGGGATTCTCAGGCTTCGTGTAGCCCCGACCTCCAACACTCTTCCCTGCAAAGCAGTCTCCTCCCTGCTGCTCCAGGGAAGTGGGACTACTCTCCAGGTGTTCTGAGTGGGTCTTACTGCGAGTCCTGTGCCTGCTGCCTGTTAATTGCTTGTGGGGGGCTGCATCCTCGACTTCTGACTTTCCTCACTGCTGAAGGTTGCCTGGGACTTCCCATCTTGGGTTGAGTCCCCCCAGACCTTTGTGGTCCCAAGCAGTTCTGCAACTCCTGCCTTTGCCAATGCTTGTTGGTGGATGTTACACACGACTGACTGCAACTCTTCTTCTGTTGTGGGACATCAACTGCATCACTTCTGTAACTCTTCTGCTCCTGCGCTGCATAGCAGAGTCCTGGTCTTCACTGACCTGGTCCTGCATCTCCAGAAGGGTGGGTAGTTGCACCTGCCCCAGTTGGAGGCACCAACTGGAACTGGATGTGGTCCATTTCATTTGTAGGTCCTCTTCTGTCAGGATCCATCTTCTGTTTCTCCCAGTCTTGCTTGGGTCTTGCATAGTCCTTTTATGAAGTTTACCTGTGGGTTTGAGGAAAAAATATGTTTACCTCTTCTCTCCTGGTCGCTGGGGGACACTTTTGGTATCCCAGTTCCCCTCTACAGATTCTGCTTCCTTGGGTGGGGGACTGACTTTCGCATCCCGCTTAATATGGTTTGGTCTCCCCCGGGTCTCCATTATTTTGATATTTCACTGTTTTCTATTGCTTTCTATGCCAATTCCTGACTTCTAAAATGTGTATATAATTGTGTTTTTACTCACCTGCTAGTAGAGTATTGCAAATACAGTATTTTAGTATGTTACCATAGTAAAGTACCTTTATTTTTGTAACACTGTGTGAGTCTTTTATGAGTACAAGTGCTGTGTGACTAGAGTGGTATTGCATAAGCTGTGCATGTCTCCTAGATAAGTTCTGGCTGCTCATCCACAGCTTCCTCTAGAGACCCCTTGGGTCCTAGACACTGCCTGCACCTCACTAATAGGGGATACCTGGACCGTGTATAAGGCGATCACACCATAGGTGCTCACCACACCAGGCCAGCTTCCTACATTGTCAGCTAGCTGTTTCAATGGTCGGGTGCCTCTTAGGGATTATGTCCTCCTGTTCCCTGACAATCTCCCCGTCCCCAAAAGGGTATATCACAGCTTGGCCTGACGCAAAGGATCATCGGGGAGATCTGGGTTTGGCACAGGTAAAAGCTCCTCTATCTGCAAGGATGAAACAGAACTTGGTGCAACCCTCATCCTTGTAGCACCAATCTGGGCCAGGCAGCATTGGCACACTACCGTTCTTGAAAGATCAGCCTCTTCTCAGTTAGAACCTTCTCACACACAGACAAGGACAGGAATCCGGACCCCAGCCATCTCAACCATTCTTGCAGTATTTTGTGAATAGAAAACAGGTACCTAAACATTTCACAAGATTTTATTGCTTTTTTAATGGAAGCCAGTCTGTCCACAGCTCTGGACTGTTATGTGGCAAAATGGAAGAGGTTTATTCATTACTTCATTCCCAAAGACTTGATTCCCTTGAAATTGATCATATATGGTATAGTTACCTACCTCCTACACTTACAAAGGGCACGCTTTGCCTAAACCTCTGTCTGCGTTGAGCCAGTGTCACGGTCTACGTGCATTACTCCTCAGAATCACTATAACCAAAGCATTCCTAAGGACCTTAAAGGTGTCATACCTCCCAGAATAACTTTGCCCCATTTTTGGAACCCCAACTCATGGCTCCACCCTTTGAGGAGATACATTTATGCCCCGTTGAGTTCCTCTACTGGCTGGTGGCCTTCATCATGGCCATTACTTTATTCCCTATACAAGAGCTATTCATTGCAATCCACAGGGATAGGGGGTGATTTTTAGGGCCAGTCCTAAATTCCTCACTAAGGTGTATCCCCTTCCACCTTAAGCAAACCATAGAGCATCTAGTTTATTTTCTGCAGCCCCACTCTTACACAATGAGCCCTTCTTGCAAATGTGAGAAGGGCTGTCATGTACTACATTTAACAGCACTAAGCCATTCTTTAAACCGGATCAGCCCTTTGTCTCCTTTGCAAAGCCACAGAGGTTAATCCATCTCCAAGGCAGGCATAGCCAGGTGGTGTAGGAAGCTGGCCCTTTACATGGTATGGGAGTACCGTGCAATGGGTCCAGGGGTTCTTCAGTGAGCGCACAGGTCTTACTATGCAATCCCAAAGTGCTCCTTCTAGGGGTAGTATGGTCGAGCAGCCTCGGGTTAAACACAGAGTGCAAGACCTCCACAAATACAATAGTCAATAAATGAAACCCAACTCCAAAAGGAGATCCACACCAATTTATAAAAATATCCAGTATCTTTATGTTCGATGGTATGTGTAGCTGCAGATACACATGAAGTGTATAACGATTCCAACATCTAGTGTTGGGCTTGGAGTGTGACGAGTTGTTTTTGTTCAAAAAAGTCTGAGTCACGGGATCGAGTGGTGACTCCTCCCGGTTCCATTGTGCATGGTCGACTCCATTGTTTGTTTTCTTTCCACCATCTGGTTCGGACGTGTTTCCTCACGCTCTGAGATTTTGATTCGGAAAACGTTAGAAAACCTTCCCCTTCGGTTTTGTATCGATCGGGTTCTTCATCTAGCATCGAACCAGTGGTTCTGTCGGAAAACCACTTTGTTAGCCCTTCGGGGCGCGCGCGCCCAACTGGAGCCTATACGGGCTGACCGCGTGAAGAGCCTCATGGATCTTTATATATGTTTAGGCATCAGAGGAGAATCGTTCAGGTAAGTACGTTTTCAAATAGGAATTATTTTCACTTTCAAAACTGGACACATTACAGTTTGAGTTCTGCAACATTAACTGATGGGAGGAAAAACAAGTTCGGCAAACGGGTAGAGTACAACATCTTACAAGACCAATCTACAGGATTTAAGGTGAGTAGTGGACAAGGTCCAAGGAAGAACCAGCAGTACTTACCAGTGGCACAAAGGCGGCCGGGTGCAGGGTGCAAAACGTCTGGCGCCCAATGTGTTTCAAAGGAGATTGGTCACTATGAAGAGGCTGCAGGTTCTGGCCGGGAAGCCAGTTGGGCTGAACCAGCAGTGGGGCTCAGGCCTCACAATGCTTGGGCACAGGTAGGCACCTTTGGTCCTCTTCTCCATTGCTCAGGGGCAAAGAATGCAGAAGTGTCTTTAGGTGTCTGTTTCTCTTTACCGTAATGGTCACGGTAAGTGGTGGGGGGGGTAGGTGGGGGGGATGGGTGGGCTGTGTGCAGATACTACTGGTGTTAATGGGGAATCCAGAAGGGGTGAAACCACGATTGAGTCAGACTTTGGAGGGCTGGGTAACCTTGTTGGCACCACAGGTCCACTTCAACTCGTGCTGGAGATGGCGGGTGCAGTGGTGACTTCAAGTGTCTGGTACTGACAGTTCTGAAGGCTTCAGAGTCCCTTCTTTGGGGTTTCCTGGAAAAAATCTCTGCTGTTTACTGGAGGTTTTGAGTATTTTTGAAGGCAGGCAGTCCTCTTATGTTTCTGGACACACAGCTGCAGGATGAGTCTACTTTGATGCATGCAGATTTTCGACAAGGATTGCAGACAGGCCAGTGTGGTGCAAGGTCAGCTGCTTCTCTTCGCCTCCTGTTTTTGCAGCTCTTATGGGTCCTTGGTGGTCTTAGGTCATCAGGATCTCCCATATCTGGTGTCAGGAGCTCCCCTAACCATGGAATGTAGAGGTGTTGTAGGTGATGTGGGTGTGTGGGGTAGTAGTATATGGGCTACTGACTCTTGGGGGTCACTATGCCCCCTATACGACCACCTCCTGTAGGAAGTGGGCATAACCCTGTCCCAGAATTCCTAGATATGCCATGTCCGTGATGACTACCTCTGAAAAATAGTGTTCTCTTTGGCTTAGCCCACCTTAAGGGTGGTAATAGCTTGAGGAGGGCTTGCCTGCTGGACTAGCTAATTGTCCTGTCTGTCCAGGTGCTAAGGTGCTCTGTACAAGGGGGTTGGCTTCCTCACCTGTGAGGGGGAGCCTAGATTTGCATTTCAAAGGCTGCAGCCCTTCAAGGCTTGCCGTCTTAGGAAGGTTAATTAGCAGATCATCCTGTGGGATGGGGTGTTACGCTTTCTTCCCATATAAGCTTTTGTTCATGGCCTCCTTAGAGCAGAAAGCTCTCACCCCTTGGGGCCAGAGCAGTTTGTTGGGTGGCAGCCTGGCAGAAACCAGTCAGCAAGCACATCCGAGGCGGTAAGTTTTCAAGGGTCACTTTTAAGGTGCTCTCTGGGTGCATGTATTAATAAATCCATCACTGGAATCAGTGTGTGCTTATCACTACGAGATGTTTGATGCCTAACATTCCTAACAGTGAAGCCATCATGCAGCTGGGGAACTTGCATTGACCAGTGTCCAGCACATGCATTTAAAATGGCTTCACTGTTCACTTATGTCTGAGAATCGACAAACATAGCAGCGGCCCATCTTGTCTTGCAGCTCTGCCCTCACATTGAATATAATGCACCCTGCCAGAGGGCTGTAGGAGTGACGTACATATATTGCACACTGTATTAGGGCACAAGGCACACAGGCTGTATGCCATGTTGTGTTTTCACTTTTGTCTGCACCAAAACGCGCAGCCTGCCCTGTACTTGGTGAGGGGTCCCGAACGGTGGCAACATTCGTGCTGCAGCCCTTGGGGCCCCTCTTTAGTACCTCAGGACCTAGGTACCAGGGGTACCATTTACTAGGGACTTACAGAGGGTGCTAAAGGTTTTGCCATTTGTACAGTTTTTTTGGGAAAGAACACATTCACTGGGGAACTGGTTGGCAGGGACCCAGTGCACTTAGTCAGAGTTGCATCAAATACCAGCCAAAAACTGGGGCTTAACATGTGGTCAACAGGCTGTAGTAGGCCACGCTGTTTTGAGGAGTTTTTTTTTCTTCAGATTTCTGCATCATCCACATGCTAGCCAAGACGTGCTACTAACAGAAAACACTACTTATCCTGTAAGCATTTGTTTGTACCTTGTAGTGCTGTAGATTCAAACTCACCCACCCTCCTTTCCAGAGGAATGTGCTGTTGCAGATCCTTCTTTCATTTGTTTCCACTCTGCATTGCATTTTGTGCACCTTACTATTTAATGCATCTTACTGTTTGAAGCTCCATACATCTGGTCACCCGATGTGTGAAAAGCAATCTTCAGATGAAATCTGTGCCCGCGAGCAATGTACAAGAGGAGTTGCAGTGCAACTTGTGATTAGAAAGAGTTTGATCAGAAACAACTTACAAGCATCCAAGGGCAACACAAGATGGGTAGAGTATTTTAAGCAAGTGAGTCTACAGCACTACTTTCTGCAGATAACTAAAGGGTAAGTAGCATTTCCTTAATTGTAGTGCACCATCGTTGTGGTCTTGGATCACAGCTGTAAACTACATCACACAGATAAGTCTTAACCACTTATTCAGGACCTCAGGAAAAATTGTCTTTACTTCATGTACCAATTTGGTATTGCTTTCAATTGCAGAACAGTGCAGTTCTTGTTTCTATAGTTTTACAAATGTGTATTGTTTTCCTCCATCTGAAACAGCACTAGTTTTCTTAAAGGTTGTGAGCTGCAATCTGTGTGTAATGTAGAACTATTGGAGTCATCTGTGTCAGTTAACATGTATTTGTAGTCCATTTCAGCTCCTGGCAGTGGAATCTGGAGTGATGGAAAGGACAAAAGTGATGGCACCCAAGCTCACACCTGGAATGTGGAAGTCTTAATTGATGTTGTGAAAGAATTGGTAAGGTTTTTTTTTTTTTTTCTTCTTCTAAATTCATGGTCTGAAAATCTTGTGTAACGTTTTTAAGCGGATGGTAAAGCTGCTTTAAGGTACATGGTGCCAGTACTGCCTGTGGAGTGCGCATCCTTCAAAGGCTTGTTTTTGAATGAATGAGCTTGGACTATACCTCTGTGCAGGAACATGACTTTATTAATCTTCCCGAACAGTAGGTCTGCATACTTCTGACAGAGTGTGGGGCTTTGCTGTTTGCAAATTTTTTCTTCTGAGAAGTCTTTCGAGTCACGAGATCTGCTGTGACAGTGTGCACTATCTATGGGTTTTTCTCCATTGTGCCTAGATGTATACTGAGAAGGCTCAGAATCCCTGTTTCCAATAAGATGGTATTGCCACCAACACATTGAAATAAACATTGACTCCTTTACCTTTTGCTGCACTTAGTCACTGGACATCCTTTGACCTATGAAATACGCTCTATTCCCTGGACATGGAGCCCCTCCCTCTAGGAACCAAGTGTCTTACCTTTGGACTTCGACTAAAAAATGGAACCCTGAAATGGATGTTAGAATGAGTACCCTTTAACCATTACCCCCCAGCGGAGCTTTGAAAACATGTGGTCGCAGTCGCAACTGTGGCTCCTCTGAGTTCCCGGCTCAACTGTCTCTCGAAGTCCCAAAGGCACCCCAGGTAAAGGCTCTAGCAACATCAGAAGATGTACCAATGGGCATCCTCCAAAACTCTTTAGGGAAGAGGATTATTTTGGTGCTTGTAAGGAAATGCCTTCCTTGGCATTCTTACCCCCTAACCTTTTGCCTTTTGTTGATGCCGGTTATGATTGAAAGTGTGCTGGGACCCTGCTAACCAGGCCCCAGCACCAGTGTTCTTTCCCTAAACTGTACCTTTGTTCCCACAATTGGAACAGCCCTGGCACACAGATAAGTCGCTTGTAAATGGTACACCTGGTCCCAAGGGCCCTGATGCTAGGGAAGGTTTCTAAGGGCTGCAGCATGTCTTATGCCACCCTGGGGACCCCTCACTCAGCACATGCACACTGCCTCACAGCTTGTGTGTGCTGGTGAGGAGAAAATGACTAAGTCGACATGGCACTCTCCTCAGAGTGCCAAGCCCACCTCTCACTGCCTGTGGCATAGGTAAGTCACCCCTCTAGCAGGCCTTACAGCCCTAAGGCAGGGTGCACTATACCACAGGTGAGGGCATAAGTGCATGAGCACTATGCCCCTACAGTGTCTAAGCAAAACCTTAGACAATGTAAGTGCAGGGTAGACATAAAGAGTATATGGTCTGGGAGTTTGTCAAACACGAACTCCACAGTTCAATAATGGCTACACTGAAATATGGAACGTTTGGTATCAAGCTTCTCAGCACAATAAATGTACACGAGGCACCAAGAGGGTGTAGCCACCCTCTAGGACAGTAGCCATTGGCTACTGCCCCCAGACCTAAACACACCCCTAAATTTAGTATTTAGGGGCGACCCTGAACCCAGGAAAGCCGATTTCTACAACAAGGACTGCTGACAAGAAAACCCCGCAGAGACGACACACACAACTGACTTGGCCCCACCGGCCTGTCTCCAGACCCCCACAGTGACGCCTGCAGAGAGGATCCAGAGGGTCCCCCGGACCGTGAGTGCCTGGTAACAAAGGAATGCGACGCCTGGACCAAGCACTGCACCCGCAGCCCCCAGTACCGAGAGGAATCACCTACCAGTGCAGGAGTGACCAGCAGGCGGCCCTCATCCTAGCCCAGTTGGTGGCTGGCCCGAGAAGCCCCCCTGTGCCCTGCCTTCATCGCCAGAGTGACCCCCCCCCCCCCACCCCAGGGTCCCTCCCTAGTTTTCAACGACAAACCCAACACATATTTCGCATACTTGACCCGGCTGCCTCAGTGTCGCAGAGGGTGGTTTTTTTTGTACCTGTACCTGAGAAACTAACCAATACTTACTGCCCCCAGGAACTGTTAATGTTCTCCCCTATGAACCAGGATCTTAAAGTCCCATGCAATAGAGAACTGTTCCCATTGGTGTCGGACACTAGGCCCAGAGGATAGTCGTGACTGCCGCTTCAAGGTCTCCCGCTGCCTTTGGGATCTGAACACAACGAGACTACTTTGTAGTTAATGAAGACTCCACCCAAGTGTTGATCCCACCTGTTGTTGAGACCTACCTTCTACAAGACCATCTAGCATCTGTACTCCTAACTGAAGCTTGCACCAAAACCTTGGTCTACAGCTTTATCTGAGGAATCTATGTTGCCTGTAAACGTTTTTTAGGTGGAGTTTAGCACCAGTCAAATATCTTTTTAGTCTCCCTGTCACCATTAAGAGTTTGGCCAAGCCACCTCTGCTGATGCCTTCAGACCTAGCCTTGAAAGGCAAGTCTCCTCTTGCAAGGCAAACTCTTTGGATGCCCCACCCAAACTGGCATCCCAAAAAAAAAACACTTCAGTAATCCATGGTTTCTCTATCTCCTCCACCATGCTCACATACACCACCTTCTGCCTCAACTAGTCTTCTGAGGGATCCACGCACAAGTTTTCAGACCCAAGCATTCCATTCACTCTGACTCGTATGACTAGTCCCCTACAATGGGCCCACCAATAAACCTCTCCCGGCATGACTAATGTCCACCACCAGGGGACCCTTATTTTGCCACATGAATCCTTTCTTGGATTCACATGCTGTGCGTTATTGCGCTAGCTAGTGGTTTGGGTCCAGAAACGTACACTTGTGTGGTTTTTTTTAATTTATTTTTAATTTACTTTTTCTTGTGGTTGTTGTGGGTGTCTTCGACCACCGTTTGTTGGTAAGTTTGTCCCTTATGTGATGTCGGACGGTGCCCTGGCAGTTCATGTGCGTAGTCGCTATTTTCCGATTATTTTTTCCACTGTTTGGATTGGAAGTACCATAGTGTCTTGTAGACTCTCATTATTCTAATAAGACTACTGGATTTGAACGTCGGAATCGCCTGCGGTGTGGCAGACTAAGTCTAACCCACTACAGGTGACACCTGTTGCCCTAATCCGGATTTTTCTCCAGCTAACTAGTAGCGCCTCATCTTTACCTGAGAGCAGGGATGATTGGGTAGCCGAGCGCATGGCACAATTGACTCATGGAAATCGTGGTCACTCAGATCTCATCTGTTTCTCTCAGTTACATTAGTCTCACATATACAATGACAAGCAGAGGCAGTATATGTTTCAACAGGGTTTTAATGAAGCAAGTGCATTTTAGACAAAGCATGTACTGCAATAACAGGATTAAGATTGTGACAAGGAGAGTAAAGCATAGAGAACGCAACCAAATTGCCATTAGAGTGAGACTAATTCCTACCAAGGCTATATTAGAGCACAGCATGTCAAGTTCTAGTTCTACCCTTCAGGTTCCCCTGGGAAGACGTCATCCCCCATATCTGAGCAAAGGCCTTAAGTCTGTATAAGCAGCTGTAGCGAAGAGTTCAGTAATCAGCATACTGTCGTGGTCATCTTGCTGGAATCTCCCTCTAACGTGTAAGGGACAGGGAGGTGTTTTTATAATAAAACAGCTAATGTTCTCGATAATGTCCCTACGTAAGGATGTGTGTTTTTCTATGAAGAACAGAGACACAACTTTTACCACGTTCACTGGCAACCTATCTTACTGCAGTCTGTAAAGAAGCAGATAGTGAACAAGAATGTCTTGTTTGAGAACGTAATAGTGGCCTAAGCAAGAACCGCTAGATAGAGAGAAATAAAACAAGACTGCATAAGTGGCTATTGTTAAAATAATAAATGAAGCTGAATAAAATATGTCTAGGTTAAAGTGCACAGTGGCAGACCTAGTGTGCTAAAATAAAGTGCATGGAGCTAAAACTAAAATGGCTACACAATAGAAGCTTTGAAGAATTGAGAAAAGACAAGTTGAAAAATGTAAAAAATAAATAAATAAAAAAACAAAAATCATTGAAGACAGCGAGAAAAACTACAAGTGGAAATGGTGAGCCTTTTCAATCCCGAAGGGAGACTCCACCCGTAAGAGCCATGTGGCTGGAGAGGAACGGCAGAAAATGGTAATTGAAAATAACCCTGTTAAGTTCTGCCCTAACTGCAGCGCAAATTTGTGAAAAGTGACCTCTACTAAGTCTGCATCCCTTGTTTACCAAAGGACCACTTGGTTGAAGATGGTGAGGCCTGCATGGAGTTTGTACCAAAAGCACTCAAGCAAAGACCTCAACAAACTAGAGCACTACACTATAGCAAGAACTCAGACAGGAATCTCTCAATGACCTTGGCTTATGCAATGATGAGGAGAATTCTGAAGCAGAGTGGGAAGATCAGTTGGACTTAGAAGTTCAGGGGGCGAGGATCGCGAGGCGGTGAAGGATGCTGAAAGGAGGGACGGTAACCAAACTGCCGAAAGGCACAGACTCCAATGTGTCAGACACTAAGCCCTCCAAGGAAGCCTTGACGTTGAAACATGCGTTGACTGAAGGTCAGCAAACCACATGGATTCCAAACACAGGATACCAGTGGTGGCAAAACACTGCTGAAAGCCTCAACGCAACCTTCCACTGGAGAAGTAGAGAAAGCGAAGCACTTGGATACTAGAGCAGTCAATGCTTAAGAACACGGTCATTTGATCAAAAAGCACTCTAATTCGAACTAAAGAAGAGCAGACTTGAGGCCGAAATGGCCACTCTTGTACAAACAAACCAGCATAGCCAATAGGTCTTGCCTTTTGGACCTTATAAGTGTTTAGCCATGCAGCACATCATCCTGTGATAAATACAGTATGACGTCATTGATGTTGGAAACAAAATGTATAAATGCAACCACCTAAGTTCTTTCACGTTACTTCAGTGAAGTACAATCCATCTGATTCACAGTTCATTCCTCCACACTAATCACCAATCAAAAATCTACATGACTAGGCTTTGCAAGAAACTCCTCGATGGCTTGTGTGGCTATCGATACACATGCTCTGCATATTTCTGCCATCCAGTGTTGGTTCCAGATGTGGGTAAGCTTTTTTTTTTTTTTTTTCTTCAAAGAAGCTGTTGGAGTCACAAATTAAAGTGACTCCTCATCTCTGTGATAATGCACATGGGCATTAACTCAATTGTTGGATTGTTTCGGACGTGTTTGGTGCTGTAGTTCGAGACTGTATCAGGCTCCATTCAGACAATATACGTTTCCGTACTTGCTAGTATTTTCGTTCACGTTCTATTCACATACATCAAATGCAGTAAGAAAAACCCACTGCAGTTTGATGCCCTTCACTCCCGGCTTTTGGGCCTCGCCTGGTCAGGCTTCATTTATTTTCACAGTTCTGTACACAGAAACAATGCTCTGCTGATGGAATGGACACCTTTTCAATTTTGTCCGTGCTGCCACGTTAAATATACACATGCAGACCTCCACTCAGTATGTAACCTTTCGTGATCTCCTGATCACGACCAGGAAAGTTGAGGCATGTCGATCGTTTCGATTGAAGAAGATGCTGCATGATCGTCTGACATGTAGAAAAGAAATGCAGTGCAAGGAGTTGTAAGAGACACTGGACATCCAAGACCTCAAACCACATGAAAAGGTACATAAAGCTTCCTCAGCAGAGGAGGAGCACTTCTCCAGTCCAGACTCCGAATTGGACTCTGAGACCAGCCTGCACATGCAGGGAATTACATTGGCGCAGTACGCAGTGTGTACAAAGGCCCCTGTCCTACCTAAAAACAACAATTCGGCAATGACTGAACATATGGCTGCTGGGCCACCACTGCTGTCAGGGCATGGTAGGCACCAAACAAGTGCCAAGGATTCCCTGCCCTCTGGCTCGATAATGAAGGCTAAGCCTAAAGCTCCTGCCAATCTTCCCACTCGAATGAGTTCAGCACCAAGCCAACCATTGATGTCTTTGGATCCAACAATATTGGCACCTATTTTGGTACCAAAATACTAGGCTTCTTTGGCATCAAAAGTTATACCTGCTTCAGAATTTACTGTTTCGGCACCAGGGCCTATTTTACAGTCTATGGAGGGGAACTGGATCCGAAACAAAAGATACGTATCCAGGCTAATGCTGGTCGGATCGTGGCAAAATCAACCAAGCTAACACCAACTCAATTTAAACGTCAGCCTTCATTTGAGTTGGCCATTCATCTACAGACATCCCTTAAGAAAAAGTATGTGGCCACCGGTCCAATTCCTCCACCTTTACCACCCTCTCCATCTTCTTCACCGCACCACTCTCCGATATAGAAGTTTTAATTTGGAAAATTCCACAAGGATCGCCACAATCCTATGTGGAAGATCAAGGAGGGGGATGATACACAACATTAACAATTAGATCCTAGGCTCCATTAAGATGGCACCTTATCTTTTAATTAGTAGCTTTGGTGGCTACAGGTCATTAAGTCCCCTAAAAGAAGGACCATATGGAAGATGCTTTTTTAATTTTTATTTATTTGAAACACTTTTCCTCCACTTTTAGGGCTTGTCAGTACCTGTGCATGTTGAAAGGTGTGACCTGGTGTAAAGAAATGCCTCCTTGGCATGGTTACCCCCCTGACTTTTTGCCTTTGCTGAAGCTAAGTTTTGATTTGAAAGTGTGCTGAGGCCTGCGAACCAGGCCCCAGCACCAGTGTTCTTTCCCTAACCTGTACTTTTGTTTCCACAATTGGCACACCCTGCCATCCAGGTAAGTCCCTTGTAAGTGGTTCCCCTGGTACCAAGGGCCCTGATGCCAGGGAAGGTCTCTAAGGGATGCAGCATGTCTTATGCCACCCTGTGGACCCGTCACTCAGCACAGACACACTGCTTGCCAGCTTGTGTGTGCTGGTGGGGACAAAACAAGTAAGTCGACATGGCACTCCCCTCAGGGTGCCATGCCAACCTCACACTGCCTATGCAGTATAGATAAGTCACCCCTCTAGCAGGTCTTACAGCCCTAAGGCAGGGTGCACTATACCATAGGTGAGGGCACCAGTGCATGAGCACTGTGCCCCTACAGTGTCTAAGCAAAACCTCAGACATTGTAAGTGCAGGGTAGCCATAAGAGTATATGGTCTGGGAGTCTGTCATGCACGAACTCCACAGCACCATAATGGCTACACTGAAAACTGGGAGGTTTGGTATCAAACTTCTCAGCACAATAAATGCACACTGATGCCAGTGTACATTTTATTGTAAAATACACCCCAGAGGGCACCTTAGAGGTGCCCCCTGAAACCTTAACCGACTATTTGTGTAGGCTGACTGGTTTTAGCAGCCTGCGACACTAGAGACATGTTGCTGGCCACATGGGGAGAGTGCCTTTGTCACTCTGTGGCTAGTAACAAAGCCTGCACTGGGTGGAGGTCTTTCACACCTCCCCCTGCAGGAACTATAACACCTGGCGGTGAGCCTCAAAGGCTCACCCCCTTTGTTACAGCACCACAGGGCACTCTAGCTAGTGGAGTTGCCCGCTCCCTCTGGCCACGGCCCCACTTTTGGCAGCAAGCCCGGAGGAGATAATGAGAAAAACAAGGAGGAGTCACTGGCCAGTCAGGACAGCCCCTAAGGTGTCCTGAGCTGAGGTGACTCTGACTTTTAGAAATCCTCCATCTTGCAGATGGAGGATTCCCCCAATAGGGATAGGAATGTGACCCCCTCCCCTTGGGAGGAGGCACAAAGAGGGTGTACCCACCCTCTGGGCTAGTAGCCATTGGCTACTAACCCCCCAGACCTAAACACGCCCTTAAATGTAGTATTTAAGGGCTCCCCAGAACCTAGGAACTCAGATTCCTGCAACCTAAGAAGAAGAAGAAGACTGCTGAACTGAAAAACCTGCAGAGAAGACGGAGACACCAACTGCTTTGGCCCCAGCTCTACCGGCCTGTCTCCCCACTTCTAAAGACACTGCTCCAGCGACGCTTCCCCCAGGACCAGCGACCTCTGAATCCTCAGAGGACTGCCCTGCTCTAGAAGGACCAAGAAACTCCTGAGGACAGCGGCTCTGTTCATCCAAGACTGCAACTTTGTTTCCAAAGAAGCAACTTCAAGACAACTGCGTTTCCCGCCAGAAGCGTGAGACTTGCTACTCTGCACCTGACGCCCCCGGCTCGACTTGTGGAGAAACAACACTTCAGGGACGACTCCCCAGCAACTACGAGACTGTGAGTAGCCAGAGTTGCCCCCCCCTGAGTCCCCACAGCGACGCCTGCAGAGGGAATCCCGAGGCTCCCCCTGACCGCGACTGCCTGCTTACCAGATCCCGACGCCTGGTAAAGACTCGCACCTGCAGCCCCCAGGATCTGAAGGATCGGAACTCCAGTGCAGGAGTGACCCCCAGGAGGTCCTCTCCCTTGCCCAGGTGGTGGCTACCCCAAGGAGCCCCCCTTGCCTGCCTGCATCTCTGAAGAGACCCCTTGGTCTCCCATTGATTTACATTGGAAACCCGACGTGTGTTTGCACACTGCACCTGGCCACCCCCGTGCTGCTGAGGGTGTACTTTCTGTGGTAACTTGTGTCCCCCCCCCCCCCTGGTGCCCTACAAAACCCCCCTGGTCTGCCCTCCGAAGACGCGGGTACTTACCTGCTGTCAGACTAGAACCGGGGCATTGAAGCTTATGCGTTTTGGGCACCACTTTGAACTCTGCACCTGACCGGCCCTGAGCTGCTGGTGTGGTAACTTTGGGGTTGCTCTGAACCCCCAACGGTGGGCTACCTTGGACCCAAACTTGAACCCCGTAGGTGGTTTACTTACCTGCAAAAACTAAAACTCTTACTCCCCCTAGGAAGTATTGAAAATTGCACTGTCTAGTTTTAAAATAGCTATATGTGATTTATGTGAAAACTGTATATGCTATTTTGCTAATTCAAAGTTCCTAAAGTACCTACCTGCAATACCTTTCATTTAAAGTATTACATGTAAATCTTGAACCTGTGGTTCTTAAAATAAACTAAGAAAATATATTTTTCTATTCAAAAACCTATTGGCCTGGAATTGTCTGAGTGTGTTCCTCATTTATTGCCTGTATGTGTACAACAAATGCTAAACACTACCCTCTGATAAGCCTACTGCTCGACCACACTACCACAAAATAGAGCATTAGTATGATCTCTTTTTGCCACTATCTTACCTCTAAGGGGAACCCTTGGACTCAGTTCATACTATTCCTTACTTTGAAATAGTGCATACAGAGCCAACTTCCTACACCATGGCTTAACCCAAAAAGTTGGTGACCGACCATATGCACCGAAAAAGGGCACACATGTGTCGAAGTCATCCGACTCCGGTCGAGATACCGGCACAGACCAGACTCTGCACCGAGACACTGGTTCAGAACAATCTCGACATCGAGATACCGGCACCGAAACGAGTCGGCACCGAGAGATCAGAACACCGAAACTCCAAAAAGTGGCTTCGGAGCCAAAAAAGACAGTTGAAAAGGTTTCGATACCGAAACATCCGGTTTCGGAGCCGAAAAGAAGTACCTACACTGAGGAACAAGGGCTTTCCACACAAATGCAAAGCCATAAATTCGGACAAGAACTAGAGGCAGGGGAGCCAGATCATACACAGAGAAGGCTCCATATCCAAAAGGAGACAGGGAAGATCAGAACTCTCCCTCCTATAAGGATGAAAAGGAAACTTGCTTTCCAGGATAAAGATAAACGACCACAGGCAAAAGTGGCAAGACAAGTAACTCCGCCACCATCACCACAACGCTCACCGCAACAATCACCAGTTGCTAGCCCACCTATGAGGCAGTCTCCGACGCACACAGGAATGAGCCAAGATGACCCAGATGCATGGGACCTTTATAATGCGCCTGTGTCAGATAATAGTCCCGACTGTTACCCAGCAAGACCATCACCACCTGAAGACAGTACTGCTTACACACATGTGGTGTCCAGAGCAGCTGCTTTTCACAACGTGACATTGCACGCTGAACCTATTGAAGATTACTTTTTATTTAATACTCTGTTGTCCACACATAGTCAGTACCAAAGTCTTCCCATGTTACCGGGAATGTTTAAAACATGCAAAGCAGGTATTTCAAGAACCCGTAAAAGGCAGGGCCATCAGTCCTAGGGTGGAGAGAAAGTACAAGCCTCCCCCAACAGACCCTATGTACATTACGCAGCAACTGACACCCGACTCAGTAGTAGTAGGTGCAGCGCGTAAAAGGGTAAGTTTGCACACCTCCGGAGATGCACCACCACCTGACAAAAAAAGTCGCAAGTTCGACGCAGCGGGGAAAAGAGTGGCAGCACAAGCAGCCAATCAATGGCGCATTGCCAATTCACAGGCATTGCTGGCAAGATATGACGGAGCCCATTGGGATGAAATGCAGCACTTTATTGAACATCTGCCCAAAGAATTCCAAAAGCGTGCACAACAAGTGATGGAAGAGGGCCAAAGTATCTCCAATAACCAGATACGATCGGCAATGGACGCAGCAGACACAGCTGCAAGAACTGTGAATACAGCGGTCACAATTCGGAGGCACGCATGGCTACGCACCTCAGGATTTAAGCCCGAAATCCAACAGGCTGTGCTTAGTATGCCTTTTAATGGACAGCAGTTGTTTGGGCCGGAAATGGATACAGCTATCGAAGCTGAAAAAGGATACAGATGCGGCCAAGGCCATGGGCAGAGTAGAGGCACTTTTAGGAAGACACAATTTAGAGGGGGGTTTCGGGGCCAAACCACAGAACCCTCAACCTCACAAACCAGGCCCACATACCAGAGCCAGTATCAGAGCGGAGGCTTTCGGGGACAATACAGAAGTGGACAGTTCCCTAAAACTAGAGGGAAGTTCCAAAGTCCAAAGACCCCTCAAAACAAACAGTGACTTCAGTGTCACAAATCCCCAACACATGACACCAGTGGGGGGGAGACTAACAGATTTTTACCAAAATTGGGAGGAAATAACAAGAGACTCATGGGTCCTAGCCATCATCCAACATGGTTATTGCTTAGAATTCCTACAATTACCACCAAATGTGCCTCCAAGAACACACATGTCCAAACAACACATGGATCTATTACAACTAGAGATCCAAGCGTTGTTACAAAAAGATGCAATAGAACTAGTACACAATCATCAGAAAGGAACAGGAGTTTACTCCCTGTACTTTCTCATACCCAAAAAGGACAAAGCTCTAAGACCCATATTAGATCTCAGAACACTAAATCTTTACATCAAATCAGATCAGTTTCACATGGTGACACTTCAAGACGTAATCCCCTTGCTCAAACAACAAGACTACATGACTACATGACAACATTAGATCTAAAGGATGCGTACTTCCATATACCTATACATCCTTCACACAGGAAATACTTAAGGTTTGTAATCCAAGGAGTACATTACCAATTCAAAGTGTTACCATTCGGGATAACAACAGCACCAAGGGTATTTACAAAATGCCTTGTAGTAGTAGCACATATCAGAAGACAGCACATACACGTATTCCCGTATCTAGATGATTGGTTAATCAAAACCAACACACAAGAACAGTGTTTTCAACACACAAAATACGTCATAGAAACCCTTCACAAACTAGGTTTCTCACTAAACTACCAAAAATCACACCTACAGCCGTGTCAAATACAACAATACTTAGGAGCCTTATTGCCACTCAAAGTCCACAGAGGGTACAAGCATTCCAAAACGTAATACAAAGCATGCACCCAAACCAGAAGTACCAGGTAAAATTAGTGATGAAACTACTAGGCATGATGTCCTCATGCATAGCCATTGTCCCAAATGCAAGATCACACATGCGGCCCTTGCAACAGTGCCTAGCAACACAATGGACACAAGCACAGGGTCAACTTCAAGATCTAGTGTTGATGGACCGCCAAACACACACCTCGCTACAATGGTGGAATCATATAAATTCAAATCAAGGGCGGCCTTTCCAGGACCCAGTGCCTCAATACGTAATCACAACAGATGCTTCCATGGTAGGTTGGGGAGCACACCTCAACCAGCACAGCATCCAGGGACAATGGGACACTCATCAGAAACAACTTCACATAAATCAGCTAGAACTACTAGCAGTGTTTCTAGCGTTGAAAGCATTTCAACCGCTAATAGCCCACAAACACATTCTTGTCAAAACAGACAACATGACAACAATGTATTACTTAAACAGGGAGGCACACACATCACAACTGTCTCTTGGCACCAAAAATTTGGCATTGGGTGAATCACATTCACCTAACAGCGCAATACACCCCAGGAATTCAAAACCAGTTGGCAGAGAATCTGTTGAGAGCAACAACAGATCCACGAATGGGAGATTCATCCCCAGATACTACAAACTTACTTCAAAATCTGGGGAATGCCGCAAATAGACCTATTCGCAACAAAAGAAAACGCAAAATGCCAAAACTTCGCATCCAGGTACCCACAGCCTCACTCCAAGGACAATGCGCTATGGATGAGTTGGGCAGGGATATTTGCTTACGTTTTCCCCCTCTCCCACTCATTCCTTATCTAGTAAATAAACTGAGTCAAAACAAACTCAAACTCGTACTCATAGCACCAACTTGGGCACGACAACCTTGGTACACAACACTACTAGACCTGTCAGTAGTGCCTCATATCAAACTACCAAACAGACCAGATCTGTTAACTCAACACAAACGACAGATCAGACACCCGAATCCAGCATCGCTCAATCTAGCAATCTGGCTCCTGAAGTCTTAGAATTCGGACATCTAAACCTTACACAGGAATGTATGGAGGTCATCAAACAGGCTAGAAAACCTACTACAAGACATTGTTACGCAAATAAATGGAAACTATTTGTTTATTACTGTCATAATAATCAAATTCAACCATTACACACGTCCGCTACACACATTGTAAGCTACTTACTACACTTACAAAAATCTAAGTTAGCTTTTTCATTTATTAAAATACATCTCACAGCAATTTCAGCTTATCTGCAAATTACACATTCAACTTCTCTATTTAGGATTCCAGTCATAAAAGCTTTTATAGAGGGTCTAAAAAGGATCATTCCACCGAGAACACCACCAGTTCCTTTGTGGATCCTCAATATTGTATTAACGAGACTCATGGGTCCACCATTCGAACCCATGCACTCTTGTGAAATGCAATACTTAACTTGGAAGGTAGCCTTCCTAATAGCCATCACATCTCTCAGAAGAGTAAGTGAAATACAAGCCTTTACCATACAAGAACCCTTTATACAAATACACAATCATAAAGTGGTTCTACGTACAAATCCCAAATGTTTTACCAAAAGTCATTTCACCCTTCACTTAAACCAAACTGTGGAACTTCCAGTGTTTTTTCCACAACCAGATTCTGTAGCTGAAAAAGCATTATATACATTAGACATAAAAAGAGCTCTAATGTACTACATTGATAGAACCAAAGAATTCCACAAAACAATTGTTTGTAGCTTACAAAAAACCTCATACAGGAAATCCAATATCCAAACAAGGCATTGCCAGATGGATAGTGAAATGTTTTCAAACCTGTTATGTTAAAGCTAAGAGAGAACTGCCTATTACACCAAGGGCACACTCCACTAGAAAGAAAGGCGCCACAATGGCCTTTCTAGGAAATATACCAATGACCAATCTGTAAGGCAGCCACATGGTCTACGCCTCATACGTTTACCAAACATTACTGCGTGGATGTGTTAACAACACAGCAAGCCACAGTAGGACAAGCAGTACTACGAACTTTATTTCAAACAACTTCAACTCCTACAGGCTGAGCCACCGCTTTTGGGGAGATAACTGCTTACTAGTCTATGCAAAGCATGTGTATTTGCAGCTACACATGCCATCGAACGGAAAATGTCACTTACCCAGTGTACATCTGTTCGTGGCATGAGACGCTGCAGATTCACATGCGCCCGCCCGCCTCCCTGGGAGCCTGTAGCCTTTTGAAGTTTATCTTGAACATTTGTAAATATATCGCTTTAAACCACATCATGTACATACATATTTACTCCATTGCATGGGAACTATTACTATAATACACAACTCCTACCTCACCCTCTGCGGGGTAAACAATCTAAGATGGAGTAGACGCCCATGTGCAATGGAGCCGAAAGGGGAGGAGTCCCTCGATCTCGTGACTCAAAGACTTCTTCGAAGAAAAACAACTTGTAACACTCCGAGCCCAACACTAGATGGCGGGATGTGCAAAGCATGTGAATCTGCAGCATCTCATGCCACGAACAGATGTACACTGGGTAAGTGACATTTTCCATATATAACAGTATCTGGATATTGTACATGTAGAAAATGTGCTACTCACTGCCTGCTATTCTGATTCAAGCATGTGAATCTATGAAAGTTCCAATACTGGAGTAAGACCTAAGTTACTTACCTGTGACTGTAGTTCTCCAGTATTGGAAACTTTAATAGATTCACATGCGACCCACCCTCCTCCCCTGGGGAGCTCAACTTCATTCTCTCAGTAGTAACTATATTACAGCACTAATGCTTGGGAAATCTGAGGGAAGGCAGCTCCTCAGAGGAGGGTTCTAGAGTGTGGTGTAATCTAATTGTCTTTGGAGTTTGTGTTTTTTTTTTTTTTTTTTACAAAATGACTGATATGTTTCTAGGTTAGAGGCCTAGTGCATTTAATGTTTAATATGCAATTGGGCATAACTTCTGTATAACACCGGGGACTCAATTATGTGAATCTATGAAAGCGTCCTGTACTGGAGAACTACAGTTACAGGTAAGTAACTCATCACTTCTCTCTCCAAAAGCTTGTGGGGAAGGGGCCTGGGTGCAGAGGCAACTTTGGGGTGTCCAAGAGGAGTGAAACCCGAGTCGACTCCGATTCTGAGCAGCTAGGGAATCTTGCTGGTACCTTTTGGTTGGCTTCACCTCGGGTCATGGGCATTAGTTGCAGAAGTCACTTCTGGTTTCAGGTCTTTGCTGTCCCAGAGGCTGCAGAGTTCTTTCTTGACTTTGTTGCAGAGCCACTGCTCATTGGAGTCTTGAGCCTTTATGAAATGCAGACAGTCAATCTGGGTTTCTTGGAGGCTCAGATGCATGACGAGTCAGCTTTTTAGGTAGAGTCCACAGGCAGGCCAGTGGGGCTAGTACTAAGTCAGCTGCTTCTTCTTTTCCTCTTCTGCAGGTTCAACTCTTCTTTGTCCTTTTCTCCTTAGGTTGTCAGAATCTGAGTTTTAGTGTTCAGGGGTGCCACATGAATACTCAATTTAAGGGTGTTGCAGGGAGTGCCAGGAGCAGTAGCCCATGGGTTGCCCACCTTTATGGTGACTACCTCCTTTCTATAACCAAGTCTTCTGGAAGTGGGCATAACCCTAACGCTAGTGGCCTAATTCCTCCCAAACCAGATGGAGGAATTTAAAAAGTGTTGTCCACTTCAGCTCGTCTAATTTAAAAAAAAAAAAATATATATATATTCAATTTTTCCATACACAAGAAAGCATACATTAGTACAAACAATTCCCTTGACGTGAAAATCAGTGAAAAAAGTTGCAGACCATACAGCTTCAACGTTATCCCAGATCACAAGGAGCTCTCTGTTAAAGACTCTCCCTATATGCAACAATATCAAGGGATCCATCTCCAAACATCCTCCACAGACGGCGAAGCGATCCGCAGCGCCGATGCAGGAGGAAACCTTGCCCGCCAGAGGTGATAACGTAGCATAGTTGAAGGGAAAGAGCTTCAGGAAAAACAAACTACTAAAAAGGCAGGTGGAGCACACAACCATATCGTGCAGGCTGATCTTAACAACACAATAGCACACCTAATCCGGGGGGGGGGGGGGGGGTGATGAACCTCGCATACGGGCACCACCAATCACACCACACACTCATTCCGGGCTGCCAGATATTCATTCAGAGGGTCCCAGATATCCTTGGAACGGGACCCCTCTGGCATAAGTCCCCAAAAGACCGACAGCTGATCATGGCAGAAAGCCGCATCCCGCAGCCATTCAGATCTACGCAGCGCTCTCCCCCCGGCCCCAGCACATAGCAACCCTACGCTTAGCCAGCAACATGAGCAGGCCTACTAGACGCCTATGCGACCCCTGAATCTCATCAACACATCCCAACAGCGCAACCTTAGGGGAAATAGGCATCTCCAACCATTTCAGTAATCGCTTGCCAAACCTCCACCCAGAAATTATATACTTCTGCCCACTCCCACGCCAGATGTAAAAAAAAAAACGCATCCGGAGCCCCGCAGCGAGCTCAGCATGCATCCGTCAGCAGCCCCATAGAGTGAAGTCCCTTAGGCGTATAATATAGTCGATGCAAAAACTTAAAGTGCAGCAGACGTAACCTATAATTCCGGGATAGTGCTTTCATGTGAGCGCAACGGCTGCGCCACATTGCCTCCGGGCTCTCCCATGCAGTCCTAGAGGACTCCCCAAAGCCACCCCTCTGCACCTGCATACAATTACACAACTTAGTTACCAGCTTGGTAGGGGACCGCGCACCGCAGAGTACTTCAAGGGCCCGAACCTCCAAGGGAGCACCAGACGAACCAAAAAATCGATCCCGCAGCAGAGCACGGACCCGGAGAGCGTACAGTCGCTGCAACACTGTACCATCACAACCCGAAAGTGTCTCGGAGATATCCAGCAAGCGGCCGTCCACCAACCAGTCTCCCAGCACCGTCAGGCTAGCATCCCGAAGGAAACTGCGCACCCTACCGTCACGGAACATCTGAGCATCAGCAATCGCCATAACAGGCAACGAAGGGGCGAACGGTGCAGAAACCCCAGAACGCTGCATCGGCGCCCTCCACGCTCTCGTCGTGCAGGCCACCGTGTCGATTCCCTTAGAACGGGATGGCACTCGACTTCCAAGCACGCGCACTAAGCCGTCCGGCCACACGGAGTCACTCTCAGGCGCCAGATGCGGCATATAACGGATCGGATTCAGCCAGTAGTACGCAAAGTGCGCCTGAGCACAGTGGTAATATAACTCCAGGTCCGGAGCCGCCAGCCCGCCCAGCTCAAACGGCAACATCATTTTCTCCCAGGAAATACACGGCTGACGTCCCGCCCACGCCAAGCGAATGAGCGCAGATCGGAGATGCCGGAAGTAACCCCCAGCAAGGGGGGGGGGGGGGGGATTCACAAACAGATACAAAAATTTGGGGAGAACCACCATCTTCGCAATGGCAATTCGCCCAATTAGCGAAAGCGGTAGAGTACTCCAGATCTCCACCTTTTTCTCCAGCCATGCCAGCGCTGCCCCATAGTTAGTGAGACGCAACGCATCCACGTCACAGCACAGGTGTATACCCAAATAGCGCACCGGACCCTCCGCCCAAACCAGAGGATACCGAGAGTCAAATCTTTCGCTCCATCTTAGATTGTTTTTTTTCCGCCCTCGGGTTCGGACGTGTTCCTTTTCGCTCCGGGTTTTGGGACGGAAAGATAGTCAAAACTTCGAAAAATTACGTCGGTATTGTTTCGCTCGGGATAGTTAGAATCGACACCGAATCGTGAAGAGCTCCGGTAGCCCTTCGGGGTAATTTCGATCCCCCGTCTGGGCCTGGTCGGCCTGACCGCGTGTAACATCGACACCGATGGAACGGACCCCGTTCCGATTCTGTCCTAAATGCCACAATAAATACCCATATACGGACCAACCTTTGGTCTGTAACTTGTGCCTGTCGCCCGAGCACAAAGAAGAATCTTGTGAGGCCTGTCGTGCGTTCCGGTCCCGAAAAACGCTCCGTGACCGTCGAGCCAGAAGACTACAGATGGCGTCCACGCCAACAGAACACTGAGAGTTAGAGGAACAAGGAGAAGAGGAGGAAGCCTTCTCCATCCATGAAACGGACTCAGATGAATTCGACGTCGACAAAACTGTGAGTAAGACGTCGAAAAGCACTCAGCACAAGAAAATAGACAAGGCCCAGGGGACGCCACTGCCAACTGGCCATGGCTCGACCCATAAAGGTGACCGTCCATCGGCACCGAAAAAGGCCGAACTGGTGCCCAGATCGTCCGACTCGGGTCGAGACACAGGCACGCAACATTCTCGGGACCGAGAAAGTGTTGCCGAAAAAGATCGACGCCGAGAAGGCGGAGCCGACGCTGCTCGACGCAGAGACAGCGGCACCGAGGATGATCGACGCCGAGAAGGCTCAACTCCGAAAAAGAAGAGATTCGGCTCGGAGCTGAAAACAAAAAAGGACACAATTTCGGTGCCAAAACAACCAGCAATAGAAACCACTACCGGCTCATATTCAGAGGAACATTCATTGTCCTCACAAATGCGTAAGCACAGGTTTGAGGAGGAGCTACAGACTACTGATGTAGACCATACACAAAAGAGGATCTTCATCCAGAGTGGAACGGGGAAGATTAGCACTCCTCCACCAATCAAGAGAAAAAGGAGACTAGAGTTCCAAACTGAACAATTAACACCACAAGCAAAGGTGGCAAAGAAAGCAACTCTTCCACCCTCTCCTCCACCTGTACCTCAAATATCACCGGCACAAACCCCGTCACATTCACCGGCTCACACCACCATGAGCCAAGATGACCAAGATGCTTGGGACCTATACGACGCACCAGTGTCAGACAATAGCCCAGAGTCATACCCTACCAAGCCATCACCACCCGAGGACAGCACAGCGTATGCGCAGGTGGTAGCTAGGGCAGCAGAATTCCACAACGTGTCGTTACACACAGAACCTGTCGAGGATGACTTCCTTTTTAACACCCTCTCCTCCACCCATAGCAACTACCAAAGCCTGCCTATGCTTCCGGGAATGCTAATGCACGCGAAGCAAATCTTCAAAGACCCCGTCAAGAGTAGAGCAATCACTCCAAGGGTAGAGAAGAAATATAAAGCACCTCCCACAGACCCTGCTTTTATCACCTCTCAACTGCCACCAGACTCAGTCGTGGTAGGAGCAGCTCGCAAGAGAGCCAATTCACACACATCGGGCGATGCACCACCCCCTGATAAGGAAAGCCGAAAATTCGACGCAGCTGGAAAGAGTCGCTGTGCAAGCTGCCAGCCAGTGGCGCATCGCCAACTCTCAGGCGCTCCTAGCGCGCTATGACAGAGCCCATTGGGACGAGATGCAGCATCTCATCGAGCATCTACCAAAGGAATTTCAGAAGCGGGCAAAACAAGTGGTTGAGGAGGGACAAAACATCTCCAATAACCAAATACACTCCTCTATGGATGCAGCGGACACAGCTGCAAGAACAATAAACACTGCAGTTACCATCAGAAGGCACGCATGGTTGCGCACATCTGGCTTTAAGCCAGAAATACAGCAAGCGGTACTCAACATGCCGTTCAACGAACAACAATTGTTCGGACCAGAGGTTGACACGGCGATTGAGAAGCTGAAAAAGGATACTGACACAGCCAAGGCCATGGGCGCGCTCTACTCCCCGCAGAGCAGAGGCACTTTCGGCACCTTCCGTAAAACAACATTCAGAGGAGGGTTTCGGGGTCAGGCCACACAAGCCAGCACCTCACAATCGACACCGTCTACCTACCAGGGACAGTACCAAAGGGGAGGTTTTCGGGGCCAGTACAGAGGAGGACAATTCCCGAGAAACCGGGGGAAATTTCAAAGCCCCAAAACCCCAACAACCAAACAGTGACTTACAGGTCACTCAACCCCTCCACATAACACCAGTGGGGGGAAGAATAAGTCAGTTTTATCAATCATGGGTGGATATAACAACAGACACTTGGGTCTTAGCAATTATCCAACATGGTTATTGCATAGAATTTCTACAGATCCCTCCAAATATCCCACCCAAAACACAAAAAATGTCAAAACAGCATTTAGACCTCCTAGAAATAGAAGTTCAAGCACTACTGCAAAAAGCAGCAATAGAACTGGTACCATGTACGGAAATAAACACAGGCGTCTATTCACTGTACTTTCTAATACCCAAAAAGGACAAAACACTGAGGCCAATCTTAGATCTCAGAATACTAAACACCTACATCAAATCAGACCACTTTCACATGGTCACGCTACAGGAAGTGTTACCACTGCTAAAGCAACAGGATTACATGACAACCTTAGATCTCAAAGACGCGTATTTCCACATACCGATACATCCTTCGCACAGGAAATACCGAAGGTTTGTATTCAAGGGAATACACTATCAATTCAAAGTCTTACCGTTCGGTATAACAACCGCACCAAGGGTGTTTACCATATGCCTATCAGTAGTAGCCGCACACATCAGAAGGCAGCAAATACACGTATTCCCGTATCTAGACGATTGGCTAATCAAGACCAACTCGTTAACAAAGTGTTCACAACACACAGAGTATGTCATACAAACCCTCCACAAACTCGGGTTCTCGCTCAACTACACAAAATCAAACATTGTGCCGTGCAAAATACAGCAGTACTTAGGAGCGGTAATCGACACAACAAAAGGATTAGCCACTCCGAGTCCACAAAGGGTTCAAAATTTTCACAAGGTCATACAGGCCATGTATCCAACACTAAAAATACAGGCAAAACTGGTTTTAAAACTCCTAGGCATGATGTCCTCATGCATAGCCATTGTCCCAAACGCAAGACTGCACATGAGGCCCTTACAACAGTGCCTAGCATCACAATGGTCACATGCACAGGGTCACCTTCTAGATCTGGTGTTGATAGACCGCCAAACATACATCTCGCTTCTATGGTGGAACAGTGCAAATTTAAACAAAGGGCGGCCGTTCCAAGACCCAGTGCCACAATACGTGATAACAACAGATGCTTCCATGACAGGGTGGGGAGCACACCTCGATCACCACAGCATCCAAGGACAATGGAACGTACATCAAACAAAACTGCATATAAATCACCTAGAATTACTAGCAGTATTCCTAGCGCTAAAAGCATTTCAACCCATCATAACCCACAAATACGTTCATGTCAAAACAGACAACATGACAACAATGTATTACCTAAACAAGCAAGGAGGAACACACTCGACACAGCTATGTCTTCTAGCACAAAAGATATGCCAATGGGCGATTCACAACCACATTCGCCTAATAGCACAGTTTATTCCAGGGATCCAAAATCAACTAGCAGACAATCTCTCACGAGATCACCAACAGGTCCACGAATGGGAGATTCACCCCCAAATCCTAAACACTTACTTCAAAATTTGGGGTACACCGCAAATAGACCTATTTGCAACAAAGGAGAACGCAAAATGCCGAGACTTCGCATCCAGGTACCCACACACAGTCTCAAGGCAATGCCCTATGGATGAACTGGTCAGGGAAATTTGCATACGCTTTTCCCCCTCTCCCTCTCCTTCCATATCTAGTAAACAAATTGAGTCAAAACAAACTCAAACTCATATTAATAGCACCAACATGGGCAAGACAACCTTGGTACACAACACTACTAGACCTGTCAGTAGTACCACACGTCAAGTTACCCAACAGGCCAGATCTGTTAACACAGCACAAACAGCAGATCAGACATCCAAACCCAGCATCGCTCAATCTAGCAATCTGGCTCCTGAAATCCTAGAATTCGGACATTTAAACCTCACTCAAGAATGTATGGAAGTCATAAAACAAGCTAGAAGGCCATCCACTAGACACTGCTACGCAAGCAAATGGAAAAGGTTTGTTTGGTACTGCCATAATAATCAAGTTCATCCATTACACACATCCCCAAAAGATGTGGTGGGATACTTCTCTTCCAGGGGATCCTCATCAAAGTCATAAACATTGAATATTCCCGCCCTTGTGCGGGGACCCCGGAGCATATATAAAATATATACACATTATACATGTGTAACAGTCATGCAGGCTATCATGTTAAAAACAGGCTAAAATGCTTTATTTCTATGAAGTTTTTTTTTTTTTTTTTTTTTTAAATACTACAATAGAGCATAAATAAGTACCCAAGCTCCTAAAACTAGGCTTGGGGAAGTAAGCAGTAGCAAACTCTAATGAAAAAATAGAGAAAACTGCATTGAAAAACAATGAAGCATTCTTAGCCAATAGGCTGCATGTAGGTTAACACAGGAGAACCATAAAAACTTTGGCACTGTGCCTTTAAGACCCTGAGCACCTCCAGTATCCCACCATGCCTCAGGGGTGAAGGAAAGGTGACAGTTGGTTCACAGTTAGGTCAGTTCTTTTTTCCGGCTTCTTCTGAGAGGATCCTGGAGCATTGAGCTCTCAGTTTTTCTGAGTTTTCCTCAGAAAAATTCTTTAAAAAAGCGTTTTTTCACTTTTCACTCGACAAGTAACATCTTTGTCTGAGCTAGGAAGGTTTTTTCTGACAGAAAAATGCCTTCTCTTTTTGTCAAATGCCCTGCTTGTGGGAAGAAGAAGGCCCAGTCAGATCCCCACTCTCTGTGCATAGTGTGCCTGCCTCAGAGTCACTGCCCTGACACTTGTAAGTACTGTAAGAACATGTCTAGGAGGACTCTGAAAGACAGAGAGAAGATCCGACTTCATGGGCTTCAGGAGAGGAAAAGAACATCGTCCTCCTCACTCCCCAGGCATCCAGAAGGCCATTCTCAGGAGAGAATGGCCCGGTCGACGTCGACAGGTAGGAAAATACCTGTTTGTTCACCGTCGACGTCGTCGCTACCACCGTCCCACCGGCATAGATCGCCGTCGACGGCGACGCACCCGACGTCGAAGGGAACGGCGTCGAGGGAACATCAGAGCAGGGGCAGGTCTCCGTCGACGGCAGCCCGCCGATCGACGTCGAGCCACCGCCGGCATGCCCGGTCGCCGCCAAAGGCTGTGCGCCCCCCGACGTCAGGACACACGACGTCGAGATCTCCACGACGGCACGAGAAACATCCGCCGTCAACCTCCCATCGCTCCACGTCGAGGCACACGACGGCGAGCAGGTCGAGGTCCAAGGAACGCCGTTCGACGTCAAGGCACTCAACGTCGAGGCAATCAACGTCGAGGCAGGACCAACCGACTGGGCGTCCTTCGACGTCGAAACAGCCATCGACGTCGACGCAGGTTTTACCTGTCCAACAGGGAGCAGAACATCGCCCCTCGCCAGACAAGGCTCAGTCTCCAGTGGTCTCCATACCGAGCGACTCTTCTCGGTCAAGAGCATCTCTTGGGCATGTCTCGCCCATCAACCTATCTCCGAGATGGCTGGAGAGCCTCAACAGACCAGCGGCCTCCCCAGATTCGCAATATTCGCGAATGTATTCACCCACTGCCTCCCCGCCAAGAACGCCATCGCCGACAGCCGGGGCAGAACGGGCTCGTTCAGCTCCTCGACAGCCGACCGCGAGGCCTAGGCGCTCGGCTACAGCGTCCCGCAGCGGATCTCGCTCTCAACGGAGATCCAGGTCGCGCTCAAGAAGATCACCCTCTTGGTCTTCATCAGGTTCTTCTGTCGGGCGTTACTCACCTACTCTTACAGATTCACCACCTGCTAGAGTCTCACCAGTGGATGACATAACCACTTTCAACGAGGTGTTGCTAAGAGGAGCGCAGAAACTCAATATAGAGGTTCCAGAACCGTCTACCTCCTCATCAATCATCTTTGAGACGCTACAACAGAGATCAGCGTCGAAAAAGTTGCTGCCTCTAGTGCCTGGTTTGTTGCAGCCGACCATGGACACTTTTCTGGCCCCAGCCTCGCTTAAGTCTGCCCCGGCTCGGATTCTTAAAAAGTACAAGGCTCCAGAGCAAGACCCTTTATTCCTTAGGAAGGATCCGCCACCAGACTCCGTGATCATAGCTGCCGCCCGAAAGACCCACTCGGTGGCATCTTCATCCACGGTACCCCCGGATAAAGAGAGCAGGCATTTAGACTCTCTGGGAAGAAAGATGTGCGGGACAGCGGCTTCAGCAATGAAGGTCTCTAGTGCGTCTGCGCTCCTGGGCAGGGACGATCGTTCTCTGTGGGATTCCCTCAGTAGATTTACAGAAAAACTGCCCAGAGAAGACAGGCAAGATTTCCAAGAGATTCTACAGGAAGGATGCCTGGTATCTAACCAAGTTATCAGCGCGGCAGCGGATGGGGCGGATTTGGCGGCTCATGGGTACGCACATGGTATCTGTGCGAGGAGATCTTCCTGGCTGAGGCTCACTGGCTTGAAACAGGAGGCACAACAACGTATCCTGAATCTCCCATTTGCCGGGAATTCTCTATTCGGTGCCCATGCAGACGAAGAGATGGCCCGCATGAAGACCGAGGTGGATACCATGAAGGCGGTAGGCCTCGAAAGAAGGAAAGATTTCAGGCGGAGGTACAGACCGTACGATAGACGCCTTTTCCAACAGAGGGTTCAAACCCCTCATTGGTCGCAAAGGTCTCAGCAACGACAGGGACGCCCTCTGTTTCAGCGAAGAAACACAAGGGAGCGAGGATCAAGTAGACCTCAACAGTCCACTCCAAAAGCACCCACTAAGCAATGAAGTCTCGCTTCCCTCAACACTGTACACCACTCCGGTGGGGGGAAGTATTATTGCTCATCTTCACGAGTGGCACTCTATCACAAGAGACAAATGGGTGCTCAATATTGTCGAACATGGCTATTCTCTCCTTTTCAAGCAGCCTCCACCACACTTGCCACCAACCAAACACAATCCGGCTCATCTCACCTTGCTACGCAAGGAGGCTCTCGCCCTCCTAAGAAAGAATGCCATAGAAAGGGTTCCACCTGCCCACAGAGGAAAGGGGGTCTACTCCCGTTACTTTCTAGTAGCAAAGAAGGGTCAAGAGGGCGTTTTCAGGCCAATCCTGGATCTAAGACTGCTGAACAAATACATAAGAAAGCAGAAGTTCAGAATGCTAGCGCTTCACCAAATTTTCCCTCAACTGCATCAGGGAGACTGGATGTGCTCCATCGACCTGCAGGATGCGTATTTCCACATCCCAATAGCTCCAAAGCATCGAAAATTCCTGCGCTTTCGAGTAGCGTTACAGCATTACCAGTTCAGGGTTCTACCCTTTGGCCTGAAATCTGCTCCAAGAGTTTTCTCGAAATGTATGGCAGTGGTGGCGGCGCATCTACGAAGACAAAGGATATACATATATCCATACCTAGACGACTGGCTACTAAAGGCTTCTTCTCCGGAGCAGGCGAGAAGCCATCGGGACATTGTACTAGGAGTTTGCGAAGCTCTAGGTCTTCAGGTCAATTACCAGAAGTCAACCTTGACTCCAACGCAGAGTTCTACCTAGGAGCTATCATAAACACAGAACTACAAAAAGTGTATCCTTCGGAGGAACGACTGTCCTCAATAAACATGAAGTGCCAGGACCTGTTGAGAGCCAGCGCACCTACGGCACGTCAGGTGACATCACTACTGGGCTCCATGGCATCGTGCATCTTTATTGTCCCAAATGCCAGACTCCACATGAGACCCCTCCAAGAGGCATTGGAGGCCAATTGGAGCCAAAGAACAGGTCGCTGGGAAGACACAATGCGGCTACCGGAGGTAGCACTGCAGTCATTGAGATGGTGGATGCACAGACCTCACCTGTCAGTGGGCGCTCCGTTTCACCAGGTACTTCCATCCGACACTCTGGTAACGGATGCGTCTCTTCAGGGATGGGGGGCTCATCTGGGTCCTTTTCAAGCGCAGGGTCTGTGGTCAGACAAGGAGAAGCAGTACCACATCAATCTGCTAGAACTCAGAGCGGTCCATCTGGCTCTCAAGTCTTTCACACCGCTAATTCAGGGGAAAACTCTATTGATACAGACGGACAATACAACCACGATGTATTACTTGAACAAACAAGGGGGAACGAGATCCCTACCCCTTTCACGAGAGTCCCAAGCGATATGGCATTGGCTCCTGGCCAGAGGAATGTCAATCACAGCAGTTCACCTGCCAGGTCAGCAGAACGTAGAAGCAGACTTTCTAAGCAGACACCTGGAGGACGTTCACGATTGGGTCCTGCACGACGAAGTCGCAGAATACATCTTCGCGCAATGGGGTCGGCCTCAACTGGACCTCTTCGCAGACGATGTAAACAGGAAATGCCCAGACTTCGCATCCAGGTTCTACCGTCCAGGATCTCGAGGGAATGCCCTGTTGATCGACTGGTCAGGGACATTTCTTTACGCTTTTCCTCCGATTCCCCTCATTCCGGCAGTGATCAGCAAACTTTACGGATCCAGGACCAGAATGATTCTTATAGTGCCACAATGGCCTCGACAATTCTGGTACACGGATCTCCTCAACCTGTCGGAAAAACCTCACAGGAGGCTGCCGTGCAGACCGGATCTTCTGAGCAGAATGGAGGGCAGGATTCTGCATCCCAACCTACCCTCTCTGAGCTTAACAGCATGGCTCCTGAATTCCTGCAGTATGGGCACCTAGGACTCTCGCAGGAGTGCATGAACATCTTGAAAGAGTCCAAACGGCCTTCCACGCGGCGTTCCTACGCTTTTAAGTGGAAGAGATTCTACATATGGTGCTGTCAGCAAGGCCATAATCCCATACGGGCGCAGGAGGACGTCATACTGTCCTATTTGCTTCACCTAGCGAAATCCGGTCCGCAGGTATCATCTATTAAGGTACATTTGTCTGCTATTACTGCCTATCGCAAGTCACCTTCTCAGGAATCCTTCTTTACGAAACCTGTAGTCAAGGATTTCTTAGAAGGTTTGAAGAAAGTTTTTCCGCCAATTCGGAGGCCTTCTCCTCCGTGGGAACTGAACATAGTCCTAGCAAAACTTATGGGCCCTCCTTTCGAGCCTATCCATAAGGCCTCCTTACAACACCTTACGTGGAAAACGGCTTTTCTGGTGGCCATTACTTCAGCGAGGAGGGTCAGTGAGATCCAGGCCTTGTCTGCAAAAGAACCGTACACGGTTTTTCATGACAATAGAGTAGTTCTACGAACTCACCCATCTTTCCTTCCAAAGGTGGTGTCAGAATTCCATATTAATCAGACCATAACTTTACCGACGTTCTTTCCCAATCCGGAAACTCCGGCTGAGAAAGCATTGCACTCATTAGACTTGAAAAGAGTGCTGAAATTTTATCTGGACAAGACAAAATCGATTAGACACTCTAACCGCTTGTTTGTGAACTATGGTCATTTAAGGACAGGAGAAGCAGCTTCTAAGCGAACAATATCAAGATGGATAGTCTCTTGTATTGTTAATACTTACCAGCTAGCTAATAGACAATTGCTAGCGCGGCCTAGAGCGCATTCCACAAGGGGAAAAGCGGCTACTGCTGCTCTCCTTAACAATGTTCCTATATCTGAGATTTGTAAGGCTGCTACATGGAAGTCTGTCCATACTTTTACAAGACATTATTGTTTAGACTCCGATGCAAGAGCGGATGCCCAAGTGGGGCAGGCCTCTCTAAGGAATTTATTTGCGTAAGACATGTCTATTCCTGCACTTCTATCGGACAGTCCGCTGGGTTTAGGGATGGGCTTGCTAATCTATTCAATGTTTATGACTATTGATGAGGATCCCCTGGAAGAGAAGGATAAGTTACTTACCTGTAAATCCTAGTTCTCTTCCAGGGGTATCCTCATCAAAGTCATAAACAACCCACCCTCCTCCCCGGACACACGTCTACTGGAAGTGCAGGACAGACAGTATTTTGATTCAATTATACAAATTGTCACCGTAAAAAGAACTGACCTAACTGTGAACCAACTGTCACCTTTCCTTCACCCCTGAGGCATGGTGGGATACTGGAGGTGCTCAGGGTCTTAAAGGCACAGTGCCAAAGTTTTTATGGTTCTCCTGTGTTAACCTACATGCAGCCTATTGGCTAAGAATGCTTCATTGTTTTTCAATGCAGTTTTCTCTATTTTTTCATTAGAGTTTGCTACTGCTTACTTCCCCAAGCCTAGTTTTAGGAGCTTGGGTACTTATTTATGCTCTATTGTAGTATTTAAAAAAAAAAAAAAAAAAAAAACCATAGAAATAAAGCATTTTAGCCTGTTTTTAACATGATAGCCTGCATGACTGTTTGTTACACATGTATAATGTGTATATATTTTATATATGCTCCGGGGTCCCCGCACAAGGGCGGGAATATTCAATGTTTATGACTTTGATGAGGATACCCCTGGAAGAGAACTAGGATTTACAGGTAAGTAACTTATCCTTACTACACTTACAAAAGTCAAACCTAGCCTTCTCTTCCATAAAAATACACCTTGCAGCAATATCTGCATACCTGCAGATTACTCATTCAACTTCACTGTTTAGGATACCCGTCATTAAAGCATTTATGGAGGGCCTAAGAAGAATAATACCACCAAGAACACCACCAGTTCCTTCATGGAACCTTAACATTGTCTTGACAAGACTCATGGGACCACCTTTTGAACCCATGCATTCTTGTGAAATACAATTCTTAACCTGGAAAGTTGCATTTCTCATTGCCATCACATCTCTGAGAAGAGTAAGTGAAATTCAAGCATTTACAATACAGGAACCTTTTATCCAAATACACAAAAATAAGGTTGTACTAAGAACCAATCCTAAATTCCTACCAAAGGTTATTTCACAGTTCCACTTAAATCAAACGGTAGAGTTACCAGTGTTCTTCCCACAGCCAGACTCAGTAGCTGAAAGGGCACTACATACATTAGATGTCAAAAGAGCACTAATGTACTACATCGACAGAACAAAGGAGGTTAGGAAAACAAAACAACTGTTTATTGCATTTCAAAAACCTCATACAGGAAACCCAATATCAAAACAAGGTATAGCCAGATGGATAGTTAAGTGCATCCAAACCTGCTATCTTAAAGCAAAGAGACAACTGCCCATTACACCAAGGGCACACTCAACCAGGATAAAAGGCGCTACCATGGCTTTCCTAGGAAATATTCCAATGCACGAAATATGTAAGGCAGCCACATGGTCCACGCCTCACACATTTACTAAACACTACTGTGTAGACGTGCTATCCGCACAACAGGCCACAGTAGGTCAAGCCGTACTAAGAACTTTGTTTCAGACTACTTCCACTCCTACAGGCTGAGCCACCGCTTTTGGGGAGATAACTGCTTACTAGTCTATGCACAACATGTGTATCTGCAGCAACAGATGCCATCGAACTGAAAATGTCACTTACCCAGTGTACATCTGTTACGTGGCATTGGTCGCTGCAGATTCGCATGTGCCCACCCGCCTCCCCGGGAGCCTGTAGCCGTCGGAAGTTATCTTCAACATCTGTACATTTGTATATATATATATATATATTACTTAACCTTAATTTGTACATACTTATTCATTCCATTGCATGGGCACTATTACTAACACACACAACTCCTACCTCACCCTCTGCGGGGAAAACAATCTAAGATGGAGCCGACGCCCATGCGCAATGGAAGCAAAGAGGAGGAGTCCCTCGGTCTCGTGACTCGAAAGACTTCTATGAAGAAAAACAACTTGTAACACTCCGACCCAACACCAGATGGCGGACTGTGCACAACATGTGAATCTGCAGCGACCAATGCCACGAACAGATGTACACTGGGTAAGTGACATTTTCATACTGGCCCAAGGCCTATGCAGCAACCCGCTAGTGTTCTCCCCGCTCTCTCGCCCTCCCCGTACCTACGAGCCTGTGCATGTCTCCCAGAGAAACAAACCTCTCTTAGGGAGGCCTCCTTGTATAAGGACACCTCTCGCCGAATCTCCGCAAGGACCTCACTTGACCACGTCGCAGCCAAACGTAGTTCCAGCTCCCCAAGCCTCCTTTCAATATCAACCATCTCCCGTCTCAAGGCCTTCACAATGCCATGCTGCTTCGAGAGACACACTCCACGAATAACAACTTTAAATGTCTCCCAAAGGGTGCCGGGAGACCCCACCGATCCGCAGTTCTCAGCAAAAAAGAGCCGAATCGCCTCCCGTACTTCCTCCCGAAAGACCATCTCAGAGCGCTCCACTGGGCAACCGCCAAATAATCATCAGTTGCAGTTCACTGGGTATCGCCAACTCTAATAGCACCGGCGAGTGGTCTGACAGCGTACGGGGAGATGGTCTACAGCTCTAGTCCAAGCCTCCACATCTCTGGTGCCCAGCCATCGATCAATACGAGACCAACTACTGTGAACATAGTTCAGGCACGTTCCCTCTTGCACGCCTGCATGCCTCTGTCGCCACAAGTCCACCAGCGCTCCACTCTTCATCACTGCCGCCAGAGATCTCGCCGTAGAAAAGTGCTGCACCCTGGCCACAATCTCACGGTCCAACTTAGCATCCAGGACCACATTAAAATCACAGCCCCAGATCACTGCTCCGGCACCCAATGACTCCACAAGACGCCACACCTCCAGGAAAAACTCCGGGTCATCCACATTCGGCCCATACACCGCCACAAGTCGACAAGCCCTGTCCAGTAATGTTCCACTCAGTAGCACATATCTACCATTAGGATCAATAATAATTTTGCGCGTGCGCCACTGCAATCCTTTGCGGATAATAATTGCTATCCCGCGCGCATAGCTAGAATACATAGAGCAATGAGCCTCCCCAACCCAACCAGCCTTCAGTCTGCCCACCGCAGCCGCCATCAGATGCGTCTCCTGTAACATACAGATGTCTATTCCATGTCGCTTAACATATGCAGCCACCAACCGAGCCTTCCGCCTATCGTTGAGCCCACGCACAATCCGTGTCAAACATCTAACAACGGACGTATCATCACCCCTCATCCCAAACTACAGACATCCAACTCTGCACGAAAACCCACCTCTCCACCTGCCTGGAACATAACTAAAAGATAACCTGAAACACTTCAAAATTGGCCCAAGCCCCCCACCACCCACACAGGCCCCCCAATCGGACCCTCACAATAACCCCCCCTCCCAACCCCAAAGCCCACCCCTTATACTTAAAGCAAAAGCCCTCTCAATCACCAGCATCCGTGAGAGCTCGCCAGCAAACAGCTCCTGCAACATACTCTCCACAAAGTCTTCCATACGACCCATATCGGTTGCCTCCGGCAGCCCCACGATGCGTATGTTATTACGTCGGGACCGTGCCTCCAAGTCCTCGTTTTTATTCCGTATCACCTCTAGGAGACGCTCCATTTGCGCAATCTGTTCTGTCGCCCCTGCGCACATCTTCCATTTCTGACGTGCGTGACTCCAGAACCTCAAACCTGGCGTCATGGTCATCAACCCGGGCTCTAATGCGGTCAAGCCGCTCCGTCACATGGTCCAGCTTAGCATCAATGCCAGCCAAGCTGGTCTTAAGCGCCAAGAACATGGACCGCACAGCCATCTCTGAATTCTCTTTTTCAATCTCAGCATCTCCAGGCTGGGAGGCAGGGGCAGCACTCCTCTTTCCTCCACCCTCGAAGGTGAGTTTAGCTTGCCGCTTATCTGTGTTGCCCATCGTTCAATACGACACACGTGATCTCAGCTTGCGCCAACACTGGGATAAAGATCGAAGACAGCAGGCCCCCACCTCCGATAATCACTCAACTATCTGCCCAGCTCACCCTGCAGGGTCTCCAGACAGCTTCCAGGCGACCCGGCCCACCGAACAGCACCTCTCAGACCAGGCCAGACTACGCCGCAGGACACTCCGCCGGAACCACCAACAGCTCGGGGATCTGCGCAGCACGAGGGGGGGGGGGAGGCCACCAGTCAAGCCCCGCGTCCAAGAGACAGGGTATTCCGCAGCCCCAAATCTCCAGGAGACCCCCACAAGCGTGTTCCGTAGCACCAGCCCGGTCCTCTTCCTCCCTGTCTCACCGCCTGCACAAGTGTCCACTCAGTCCTCCTAGATGGTGTAGTTCAGGGCTTCCAGTACAGTATGGAGGTCTCCCCAGGAGCAACCTCAGGGGAACACCGCAGATCCGAGCCGCAGCCTTCTCCAGCCGTCCCCTCACCAAAACTGAATGCCCCAGGCCGTCACCCCCTCCAGCTTATCTCCTCTTCATTGGGCCAGGCAGCTCTCCACAGCAGGCGATCTCTCCGCGCGCCTCAAGACAGTCCAGGCCCGTCCCCGCCAGCAGCACCCGCCAGACGAAGTCCCGAGGACCTCGAGGCCCAGGCAAGTCCCTCAGCCACAGGGCGGCAGGAACCCAGGGGGGGCCCAGGCAACAGGAGCCGCGATATCCACTAGGGGAGGGGGCCCGCGGCCCGATATAGCCGCCGAACAGGCCCTCAGGCACACTCTTGCGCTCCCGACACTTCTCTCTCTCTCCCCGCGCGCAAGCAGCGCTCGCGCGGGCAAAAGTCGCGTCGGGCCCGTCCGCCCGGACCAAGTCTTCCGCGTCCGCCTCAGCCGCTCCCCGGCCCGCAAAAGTCACTGGGGCCTCCGGGAAAAGTCACCCGGGTCCGGCCCGCCGTAGTCTCCTGCAGGATAAGTAAAATTGAATAAATAGCCCGGGGCCCGGCAGAGCCTCACGCTGTCGGCCATCTTGCCCGGCGGCCAGGCCACACCCCCCAGCTCGTCTACCTTAGGAGTGAGACTGGTATGAAGTGAGCACCCTTAATTTTCCCACCTGTGCTGCTTCTAAAAGTGGGGTCAGGAAGGGGCAGGGGAGTGTTTTTTTTTTTTTTTGGGGGGGGGGGGGGGGGGGTTGGCACATTGGTCATCTCCATCGTCTGGAGGGACCCAGGTTGCATTACAAAGCCGGCTAAGCTTCTGCCTTGGAATGTCCAGGATTGTCTTTGGCCCTTGAGACCGGAAATCAGTTCCCTTCAGAAACCAAAAGGGTTTCCTTCAGGGAAAACTTCACAATCTTTTTTTTTTTTTTTTTTTTTATAAAAGAAAAAACCTTAACGCTTCAGTACATTTAACAGGACTAATAAAACAGAACCATTTAGAGCCCAGAAACCAGTATATGTAGGAAAGAAGTATCTTTCTGACAGTTACTGTAGGAAAGTAACTTTTTGAATTGTTACTCTCACTCTTTGCCTGCTGTCAGTGTACTTGGACTGTTCTCACTGGGATCCTGCTAACCAGGACCCAGGTGATTATGCTCTCCCTCTTTTGGTTGGCTAGGGCTTTGCCTATCCCCCCAATTGGAATACTGGTGCCCCCTTTTAAGTTCCTAGCATATGGTACTTACGTACCTAGTGCATTGGGGAACTATGGATTCCCCATGGACTGCAGCATGAATTGTGCCACCCATTGGAACCCATGCAAAATGTGTCTGCAGGCCTGTCATTCCAGCCTGTGTGAAAAGGTGCATGCACCCTTTCACCAAGGGTCACTGCACCAGGTCAGTGAGTCACCACTATTGTAGGCCCTCTAGCCCAGAGGGCAGGGTGCAGGACCCTGTGTGTGAAGGCACCCTTGCATGAGCAGAGTTGCCCCTATGAACTCCAGCCCCATTACACTGGACCTGTAAGTGTGGGGAAGCCATTTTACCTATGTACCAGATAGTGGTCACTACCTGTGTCCAGCAACACAATGGTAACTCTGAACCTGGGCATGTTTGGTATCAAACATGTTGGAATCCTACCGCAATGCTGTTGCCAGTATTGGTTCTATGGTTCCCTGCACTCCGGGGGCTTCATGGAGGACCCCCAGTGTTGCTCCTACTAGTCTTCTGGTGTTTTCTGGGCTGCCCACCCTGCTTCCATCCCTTGGATGTGTTTCTGCCCTCCTGCTGCTTGATCAGCTCAGGCTAGGGAAGGCAGAAGAAAGGATTCCCTGTGGGAGAAGGAGGTAACACGCTCTCCCTTGGAAATAGGTGGTTCGATGGCATCTGTTGCTGCAGATACACATGTTGTGCATAGTCCGCCATCTGGTGTTGGGTCGGAGTGTTACAAGTTGTTTTTCTTCGAAGAAGTCTTTCGAGTCACGAGACCGAGGGACTCCTCCTCTTTGCTTCCATTGCGCATGGGCGTCGGCTCCATCTTAGATTGTTTTTTTTCCGCCCTCGGGTTCGGACGTGTTCCTTTTCGCTCCGGGTTTCGGGACGGAAAGATAGTCAAAACTTCGAAAAATTACGTCGGTATTGTTTCGATGGGGATAGTTAGAATCGACACCGAATCGTGAAGAGCTCCGGTAGCCCTTCGGGGTAATTTCGATCCCCCGTCGGGGCCTGGTCGGCCCGACCGCGTGTAACATCGACACCGATGGAACGGACCCCGTTCCGATTCTGTCCTAAATGCCACAATAAATATCCATATACGGACCAACATTTGGTCTGTAACTTGTGCCTGTCACCCGAGCACAAAGAAGAAACTTGTGAGGCCTGTCGTGCGTTCCGGTCCCGAAAAACGCTCCGTGACCGTCGAGCCAGAAGACTACAGATGGCGTCCACGCCGACAGAACTTCGAGGAACAAGGAGAAGAGGAGGAAGCCTTCTCCATCCATGAATCGGACTCGGATGAATTCGATGTCGAGGAAACTGAGTAAGACGTCGAAAAGCACACAGCACAAGAAAATAGACAAGGCCCAGGGGACGCCACTGCCAACTGGCCATGGCTCAACCCATAAAGGTGACCGTCCATCGGCACCGAAAAAGGCCGAACTGGTGCCCAGATCGTCCGACTCGGGTCGAGACACAGGCACGCAACATTCTCGGGACCGAGAAAGTGTTGCCGAAAAAGATCGACGCCGAGAAAGCGGAGCCGACGCTGCTCGACGCAGAGACAGCGGCACCGAGGATGATCGACGCCGAGAAGGCTCGACTCCGAAAAGAAGAGATTCGCCTCGGAGCCGAAAACAAAAAAAGACACAGTTTCGGCGCCAAAACGACCAGCAACCGAACCCACTACCGGCTTATATTCAGAGGCACATTCATTGTCCTCTCAAATGCGTAAACTCAGGTTTGAAGAGGAGTTCCAAACTACTGATGTAGACCATACACAAAAGAGGATCTTCATCCAGAGTGGAACAGGGAAGATTAGCATTCTTCCACCAATCAGGAGAAAAAGGAGACTAGAGTTCCAAACTGAACAACTAACACCACAAGCAAAGGTGGCAAAGAAAGCAACTCCGCCACCCTCTCCTCCACCTGTAACTCAGATATCACCGGCACAAACTCCGTCACATTCGCCGGCTCACACCACCATGAGCCAAGATGACCAAGATGCTTGGGACCTATACGACGCCCCAGTGTCAGACAATAGCCCAGAGTCATACCCTACCAAGCCCTCACCACCTGAGGACAGCACAGCGTATGCGCAGGTGGTAGCTAGGGCAGCAGAATTCCACAACGTGTCTTTACACACAGAACCTGTCGAGGATGACTTCCTTTTTAACACCCTCTCCTCCACCCATAGCAACTACCAAAGTCTGCCTATGCTTCCAGGAATGTTAAGGCACGCGAAGCAAATCTTCAAAGACCCTGTCAAGAGTAGAGCGATCACTCCAAGGGTAGAGAAAAAATATAAAGCACCTCCCACAGACCCTGCTTTTATCACCTCTCAGCTGCCACCAGACTCAGTCGTGGTAGGAGCAGCTCGCAAACAAGCCAATTCACACACATCGGGCGATGCACCACCCCCGGATAAGGAAAGCCGAAAATTTGACGCAGCTGGGAAAAGAGTCGCTGTACAAGCTGCAAGCCAGTGGCGCATCGCAAACTCTCAGGCGCTACTAGCGCGTTATGACAGAGCCCATTGGGACGAGATGCAGCATCTCATCGAGCATCTACCCAAGGAATTTCAAAAGCGGGCAAAACAAGTGGTTGAGGAGGGACAAAACATCTCCAATAACCAAATACGCTCCTCTATGGATGCAGCGGACACAGCTGCAAGAACATTAAACACTGCAGTAACCATCAGAAGGCACGCATGGTTACGCACATCTGGCTTTAAACCAGAAATACAGCAGGCAGTACTCAATATGCCATTCAACGAACAACAATTGTTCGGACCAGAGGTTGACACGGCGATTGAGAAGCTGAAAAAGGACACTGACACAGCCAAGGCCATGGGCGCGCTCTACTCCCCGCAAAGCAGAGGCACTTTCGGCACCTTCCATAAAACAACCTTCAGAGGGGGGTTTCGGGGGCAGGCCACACAAGCCAGCACCTCACAAGCAACACCGTCTACCTACCAGGGGCAGTACCAAAGGGGAGGTTTTCGGGGCCAGTACAGAGGGGGACAATTCCCGAGAAACCGGGGAAAATTTCAAAGCCCCAAAACCCCAACAACCAAACAGTGACTTACAAGTCACTCAACCCCTCCACATAACACCAGTGGGGGGAAGACTAAGTCAGTTTTATCAATCGTGGGTGGATATAACAAGAGACACTTGGGTCTTAGCAATTATCCAACATGGTTATTGCATAGAATTTCTAAAGATCCCTCCAAATATCCCACCAAAAACACAAAAAATGTCAAAACAGCATTTAGACCTCCTAGAAATAGAAGTTCAAGCACTACTGCAAAAAGAAGCAATAGAACTGGTACCATGTACAGAAATAAACACAGGGGTCTATTCACTGTACTTTCTAATACCCAAGAAGGACAAAACACTGAGGCCAATCTTAGATCTCAGAATACTAAACACCTACATCAAATCAGACCACTTTCACATGGTCACGCTACAGGAGGTGTTACCACTGCTAAAGCAACAAGATTACATGACAACCTTAGATCTCAGACGCGTATTTCCACATACCGATACATCCTTCGCACAGGAAATACCTAAGGTTTGTATTCAAGGGAATACACTATCAATTCAAAGTCTTACCGTTCGGTATAACAACCGCACCAAGAGTATTTACCAAATGCCTAGCAGTAGTGGCCGCACACATCAGAAAGCAGCAAATACACGTATTCCCGTATCTAGACGATTGGCTAATCAAGACCAACTCGCTGACAAAGTGCTCACAACACACAGAGTATGTCATACAAACCCTCTACAAACTCTGGTTCTCCCTCAATTACACAAAATCACACATTGTGCCGTGCAAAATACAGCACTACTTAGGAGCGGTAATCAACACAACAAAAGGATTAGCCACTCCGAGTCCACAAAGGGTTCAAAATGTTCACAAGGTCATACAGGCCATGTATCCAACACTAAGAATACAGGCAAAAGTGGTTTTAAAACTCCTAGGCATGATGTCCTCATGCATAGCCATTGTCCCAAACGCAAGACTGCACATGAGGCCCTTACAACAGTGCCTAGCATCACAATGGTCACATGCACAGGGTCACCTTCTAGATCTGGTGTTGATAGACCGCCAAACATACATCTCGCTTCTATGGTGGACCAGTACAAATTTAAACAAAGGGCGGCCATTCCAAGACCCAGTGCCACAATACGTAATAACAGATGCTTCCATGACAGGGTGGGGAGCACACCTCGATCACCACAGCATCCAAGGACAATGGGACGTACATCAAACAAAACTGCATATAAATCACCTCGAATTACTAGCAGTATTCCTGGCGCTAAAAGCATTTCAACCCATCATAACCCACAAATACGTTCTTGTCAAAACAGACAACATGACAACAATGTATTACCTAAACAAGCAAGGGGGAACACACTCGACACAGCTATGTCTCCTAGCACAAAAGATATGGCAATGGGCAATTCACAACCACATTCGCCTAATAGCACAGTTTATTCCAGGAATCCAAAATCAACTAGCAGACAATCTCTCTCGATCACCAACAGGTCCACGAATGGGAGATTCACCCCCAAATCCTAAACACTTACTTCAAAATTTGGGGTACACCGCAAATAGACCTATTTGCAACAAAAGAGAACGCAAAATGCCAAAACCTCGCATCCAGGTACCCACACAGACAGTCTCAAGGCAATGCCCTATGGAGGAACTGGTCAGGGAAATTTGCTTACACTTTTCCCCCTCTCCCTCTCCTTCCATATCTAGTAAACAAATTGAGTCAAAACAAACTCAAACTCATATTAATAGCACCAACATGGGCAAGACAACCTTGGTACACAACACTACTAGACCTGTCAGTAGTACCACACGTCAAGTTACCCAACAGGCCAGATCTGTTAACACAACACAAACAGCAGATCAGGCATCCAAACCCAGCATCGCTCAATCTTGCAATCTGGCTCCTGAAATCCTAGAATTCAGACATTTAAACCTCACTCAAGAATGTATGGAAGTCATAAAACAAGCTAGAAGACCATCCACTAGACACTGCTACGCAAGCAAATGGAAAAGGTTTGTTTGCTACTGCCATAATAATTAAGTTCATCCATTACACGCATCCCCAAAAGATGTAGTGGGATACTTACTACACTTACAAAAGTCAAATCTAGCCTTCTCTTCCATTAAAATACACCTTGCAGCAATATCTGCATACCTGCAGATTACCCATTCAACTTCACTGTTTAGAATACCCGTCATTAAAGCATTTATGGAAGGCCTAAGAATAATAATACCACCAAGAACACCACCTGTTCCTTCATGGAACCTTAACATCGTCTTGAAAAGACTCATGGGACCACCTTTTGAACCCATGCATTCTTGCGAAATACAATTCTTAACCTGGAAAGTTGCATTTCTTATTGCCATCACATCTCTAAGAAGAGTAAGTGAAATTCAGGCATTTACAATACAAGAACCTTTTATCCAAATACACAAAAATAAGGTTGTACTAAGAACCAATCCTAAATTCCTACCAAAGGTTATTTCACAGTTCCACTTAAATCAAACGGTAGAGTTACCAGTGTTCTTCCCACAGCCAGACTCAGTAGCTGAAAGGGCACTACATACATTAGATGTCAAAAGAGCACTAATGTACTACATCGACAGAACAAAGGAGGTTAGAAAAACAAAACAACTGTTTATTGCATTTCAAAAACCTCATACAGGAAACCCAATATCAAAACAAGGTATAGCCCGATGGATAGTTAAGTGCATCCAAACCTGCTATCTTAAAGCAAAGAGACAACTGCCCATTACACCAAGGGCACACTCAACCAGAAAAAAAGGCGCTACCATGGCATTCCTAGGAAATATTCCAATGCACGAAATATGTAAGGCAGCCACATGGTCCACGCCTCACACATTTACTCAACACTACTGTGTAGACGTGCTATCCGCACAACAGGCCACAGTAGGTCAAGCTGTACTGAGAACTTTGTTTCAGACTACTTCCACTCCTACAGGCTGAGCCACCGCTTTTGGGGAGATAACTGCTTACTAGTCTATGCACAACATGTGTATCTGCAGCAACAGATGCCATCGAACTGAAAATGTCACTTACCCAGTGTACATCTGTTCGTGGCATTGGTCGCTGCAGATTCACATGTGCCCACCCGCCTCCCCGGGAGCCTGTAGCCGTTGGAAGTTATCTTCAACATTTGTACATTTGTATATATATATATATATATATTACTTAACCTTAATTTGTACATACTTATTCATTCCATTGCATGGGCACTATTACTAACACACACAACTCCTACCTCACCCTCTGCGGGGAAAACAATCTAAGATGGAGCCGACGCCCATGCGCAATGGAAGCAAAGAGGAGGAGTCCCTCGGTCTCGTGACTCGAAAGACTTCTTTGAAGAAAAACAACTTGTAACACTCCGACCCAACACCAGATGGCAGAATATGCACAACATGTGAATCTGCAGCGACCAATGCCACGAACAGATGTACACTGGGTAAGTGACATTTTCATTAAAAGGCTTGGGAGGAGTAGCCTCCCCAAACCACCGGTTTGGTTTGAAGGGCACATTTGGTTCCCTCCTTGCGTTAATCAGTTTGCACCAGTCCAGGGACCACCGGTTCCTGCTCTGGCATGAAACTGGACAAGCAATGGGGAGTGGCCACTCCCCTGTCTTATCACCTCCCCCAGGGTTGTGCCCAGAGATCCTCCAGGTGGCCACTTGATTCTGCCATGTTGAAACCAAGATGCACAGAGGCCCCTGGGAGCATCTGAGTGGCCAGGTCAGGCAGGTGATGTCACAGATACCTCCTAGTAGGTGGTCAGCTTACTAGGTGACTGAACCCCCTTTTAGGGCTATTAAGGGACTCCCTTGAGGATTGGTCCCCAGAGTAGACGGACCCACCAGGATTCCTCTGCATTGTTTACTTCATCTTCTGGCCACTGGAACCGCAACTGGACTCTTCAGGAGCTGACAATCTGCAACTTCAGCGACAACTCTGCTGTGCAACATTGTTTCTCATGCTCCTTCTAGCAACTGCAACATTTCACCATCTGTGCATTCTCGGCTGGCGAGACTTCAGCCTGCACCAAGAAGTAAGAAGGAATCTACCTTGGAGTGAAGAAGTCACTACCCTGTATCTGTAGGCATCAACTGCATCAACAACCGGCTGAGTAGACCTGCTATCCTCCAGAACGGCGTGGATCCTGCATCACAGGTGGTGGTCTGGAGTGGTCCCCTTGTTCCCTTCTGCCAGCTATTCAACTTTGGGAGATGGTAAGACCTTGACTCTCCATGCATGACAGTACCCCTGTGCACTGGGACTCTTGCAGCTACCAAGGCTAGTTGTCTCCTGCTCAAAGGGATCTTCAGGCTCCGTCGCCCTGGCTCCTGGCGCGTCTTCCTGCCAAGCAGTCTCCTCTGTGCTTCTCCAGTGATGTTCGACTCCTCTTCAGGGGTGCTGACTGGGCTTCACTGCAACTTCCTGAGCCTGGTGCCAGTGGGTTGCCTGTGGGGGCTGAAAATGCTTCTGTTGGCTCTACTGACTGCAAAGGGTCACCTCAGACTCCCCTCCATGGATCGAGCCCCCTGGGCCTTGCTGGTCCCCTTCAGCCTTGCAACTCTTCTTTTGCTGCTCTTGCATTTCCCAAGGCTTGTTGGTGGTTCTCCAACACCACTAGCCATCTGCAACCCGACAAAGACATGTGACAGCATCTGCACTGCTTTAAGGACTCCTCTTAAACTCCTGCGCTCCACAGCTAGTCTTAGTCTTATTTATCCCACGTTGACCTGATTATGCATCCACAAGAGGGTGGGTAGTAGCTCCTGCCCCCACTGAACACTCCATTGTGGACTTTACTCTGGCCCCCTCTTTTGTAGGTCCGCTTCTACTGGAATCCACCTTTGGTTTCTTCTTGTCTGGTCCTGTACTTGTATTATCCTTTTTCTAAGTCCTCCTGTTAGTCTTTGGGAAAACCAGGTACTTGCCTCTGCTCTCCTGGTCACCTTGGAGTTCCTAGTTCCTCCAGCTCTTCTCTAATAACTCCACATCCTTGGGTGTGGGACTGTATCTCACATTTCACTTTCTCAGTATATGGTTTAGCCCTCCCCTAAGACCCTTGCTATTTTTACTGTGTTGCTAATGTTTGTTGCTTTTATCTTAGTTTGGTGATTGCTAATGTGTATATAATTTGTGTATACTTATCACTAGTCAGGAGGAACTGCCTAGAAGTATTCTAGTGTTGTGTTACTATACTAGAGTACCTTTTATTTTTGTAACACTGTATGGTTCTTTCATGGGTGATAAGCTGCTGTGACTAGTGGTATTGCATACGTTTAGCATCTCTCCTATATGTGTTGGCTGCTCATCCACAGCTTTCTCTACCTGGTACAAGGTAATGACTCCATAGGTGTCCGCCACACACCAGGCCAGCTTCCTGCAGTTACCCCACTTTTTCCTGGTGTCAGTGTTTTGACTGTAGTACACCGGTGTCCTACAAATCAGGACCCCAGTGCCTGGGTTTTCTCCTATATTTGGTTGGTTAGTAATTCTTACACTCCACAATTGTCATACTGGTGTTCCCCTGTAAGTCCCTACTGTATGGTATTTGGGCACCCAGGGCTTTGGTACACCAGGGGTTCCCCGTGGGCTGCAGCATGGATTATGCCACCCATGGGAGCACATGCAAACTGACTACAGGCCTGCCACTGCATCTGTTGTATCCTTGTCACTGCACCCTGACCCTAAGGTAGGCCCTTGAGCCCAAGGGCAGGGTGCATGGTTCTGAGGGTGAGGGTATCCCGGCATGAGCAGAGGTACCCCTACAACCCCTAGACTCCATTTTATTGGGGCTTAAAGTGCAGGGAAGCCATTTTAAGGTACGTAGTGGACACTGGTCATCATAAGATGTCCAACTACATAATGGCTTCACTGAACCTAGTCATGTTTGGTATCAGATATGTTGGAATCATGCAACAACCCTGTAAAGAAATGGCTCCCTGTTGCAGTTACCCCCCACTTTTTGCCTGATACTGATGCTGACTTGACTGAGAAGTGTGCTGGGACCCTGCTAACCAGGCCCCATCACCAGTGTTCCTTCACCTAAAATGTACCATTGTATCCACCATTGGCACACCCTGGCATTCAGATAAGTCCCTTGTAACTGGTACTTCTAGTACCAAGGGCCCTGATGCCAAGGAAGGTCTCTAAGGGCTGCAGCATGTCTTATGCCACCCTAGAGACCCCTCACTCAGCACAGACACACTGCTTACAAGCCTGTGTGTGCTAGTGAGAACAAAATGAGTAAGTCGACATGGCACTCCCCTCAGGGTGCCATGCCAGCCTCTCACTGCCTATGCAGTATAGGTAAGACACCCCTCTAGCAGGCCTTACAGCCCTAAGGCAGGGTGCACTATACCATAGGTGAGGGTACCAGTGCATGAGCACTGTGCCCCTACAGTGTCTAAACAAAACCTTAGACATTGTAAGTGCAGGGTAGCCATAAGAGTATATGGTCTGGGAGTCTGTTTTACACGAACTCCACAGCACCATAATGGCTACACTGAAAACTGGGAAGTTTGGTATCAAACTTCTCAGCACAATAAATGCACACTGATGCCAGTGTACATTTTATTGTAAAATACACCACAGAGGGCACCTTAGAGGTGCCCCCTGAAACTTAACCAACTATCTGTGTAGGCTGACTGGTTCCAGCAGCCTGCCACACCAGAGACATGTTGCTGGCCCCATGGGGAGAGTGCCTTTGTCACTCTGAGGCCAGTAACAAAGCCTGCACTGGGTGGAGATGCTAACACCTCCCCCAGGCAGGAGCTGTGACACCTGGCGGTGAGCCTCAAAGGCTCACCCCTTTGTCACAGCCCAGCAGGGCACTCCAGCTTAGTGGAGTTGCCCGCCCCCTCCGGCCACGGCCCCCACTTTTGGCGGCAAGGCTGGAGGGAACAAAAAAAGCAACAAGGAGGAGTCACTGGCCAGTCAGGACAGCCCCTAAGGTGTCCTGAGCTGAGGTGACTCTGACTTTTAGAAATCCTCCATCTTGCAGATGGAGGATTCCCCCAATAGGGTTAGGATTGTGACCCCCTCCCCTTGGGAGGAGGCACAAAGAGGGTGTACCCACCCTCAGGGCTAGTAGCCATTGGCTACTAACCCCCCAGACCTAAAACACGCCCTTAAATTTAGTATTTAAGGGCTACCCTGAACCCTAGAAAATTAGATTCCTGCAACTACAAGAAGGACTGCCTAGCTGAAAACCCCTGCAGAGGAAGACCAGAAGACGACAACTGCCTTGGCTCCAGAAACTCACCGGCCTGTCTCCTGCCTTCCAAAGATCCTGCTCCAGCGACGCCTTCCAAAGGGACCAGCGACCTCGACATCCTCTGAGGACTGCCCCTGCTTCGAAAAGACAAGAAACTCCCGAGGACAGCGGACCTGCTCCAAGAAAAGCTGCAACTTTGTTTCCAGCAGCTTTAAAGAACCCTGCAAGCTCCCCGCAAGAAGCGTGAGACTTGCAACACTGCACCCGGCGACCCCGACTCGGCTGGTGGAGAACCGACACCTCAGGAGGGACCCCAGGACTACTCTGATACAGTGAGTACCAAAACCTGTCCCCCCTGAGCCCCCACAGCGCCGCCTGCAGAGGGAATCCCGAGGCTTCCCCTGGCCGCGACTCTTTGAATCCAAAGTCCCGACACCTGGGAGAGACCCTGCACCCGCAGCCCCCAGGACCTGACGGACCGGACTTTCACTGGAGGAGTGACCCCCAGGAGTCCCTCTCCCTTGATCAAGTGGAGGTTTCCCCGAGGAACCCCCCCCCTTGCCTGCCTGCAGCGCTAAAGAGATCCCTAGATCTCCCATTGACTTCCATTACAAACCCGACGCTTGTTTCTACACTGCACCCGGCCGCCCCCGCGCTGCTGAGGGTGAAATTTCTGTGTGGGCTGGTGTCCCCCCCGGTGCCCTACAAAACCCCCCTGGTCTGCCCTCCGAAGACGCGGGTACTTACCTGCAAGCAGACCGGAACCGGGGCACCCCCTTCTCTCCATTCTAGCCTATGTGTTTTGGGCACCACTTTGAACTCTGCACCTGACCGGCCCTGAGCTGCTGGTGTGGTAACTTTGGGGTTGCTCTGAACCCCCAACGGTGGGCTACCTTGGACCAAGAACTAAGCCCTGTAAGTGTCTTACTTACCTGGTTAACCTAACAAATACTTACCTCCCCTAGGAACTGTGAAAATTGCACTGTGTCCACTTTTAAAACAGCTATTTGTGAATAACTTGAAAAGTATACATGCAATTTTGATGATTTGAAGTTCCTAAAGTACTTATGTAGGAAGTTGGCTCTGTATGTGCTATTTCAAAGTAAGGAATAGCATGCACAGAGTCCAAGGGTTCCCCTTAGAGGTAAAATAGTGGTAAAAATAGATAATACTAATGCTCTATTTTGTGGTAGTGTGGTCGAGCAGTAGGCTTATCCAAGGAGTAGTGTTAAGCATTTGTTGTACATACACATAGACAATAAATGAGGTACACACACTCAGACAAATCCAGCCAATAGGTTTTTATATAGAAAAATATCTTTTCTTAGTTTATTTTAAGAACCCCAGGTTCAAATTCTACATGTAATATCTCATTCGAAAGGTATTGCAGGTAAGTACTTTAGGAACTTCAAATCATCAAAATTGCATGTATACTTTTCAAGTTATTGACAAATAGCTGTTTTAAAAGTGGACACTTAGTGCAATTTTCACAGTTCCTGGGGGAGGTAAGTTTTTGTTAGTTTTACCAGGTAAGTAGGACACTTACAGGGTTCAGTTCTTGGTCCAAGGTAGCCCACCGTTGGGGGTTCAGAGCAACCCCAAAGTCACCACACCAGCAGCTCAGGGCCGGTCAGGTGCAGAGTTCAAAGTGGTGCCCAAAACACATAGGCTAGAATGGAGAGAAGGGGGTGCCCCGGTTCCGGTCTGCTTGCAGGTAAGTACCCGCGTCTTCGGAGGGCAGACCAGGGGGGTTTTGTAGGGCACCGGGGGGGACACAAGTCCACACAGAGATTTCACCCTCAGCAGCGCGGGGGCGGCCGGGTGCAGTGTAGAAACAAGCGTCGGGTTTTCAATGTTAGTCTATGAGAGATCTCGGGATCTCTTCAGCGCGGCAGGCAGGCAAGGGGGGGATTCCTCGGGGAAACCTCCACTTGGGCAAGGGAGAGGGACTCCTGGGGGTCACTTCTCCAGTGAAAGTCCGGTCCTTCAGGTCCTGGGGGCTGCGGGTGCAGGGTCTCTCCCAGGCGTCGGGACTTTAGGTTCAAAGAGTCGCGGTCAGGGGAAGCCTCGGGATTCCCTCTGCAGGCGGCGCTGTGGGGGCTCAGGGGGGACAGGTTTTGGTACTCACAGTATCAGAGTAGTCCTGGGGTCCCTCCTGAGGTGTTGGATCGCCACCAGCCGAGTCGGGGTCGCCGGGTGCAGTGTTGCAAGTCTCACGCTTCTTGCGGGGAGCTTGCAGGGTTCTTTAAAGCTGCTGGAAACAAAGTTGCAGCTTTTCTTGGAGCAGGTCCGCTGTCCTCGGGAGTTTCTTGTCTTTTCGAAGCAGGGGCAGTCCTCAGAGGATGTCGAGGTCGCTGGTCCCTTTGGAAGGCGTCGCTGGAGCAGGATCTTTGGAAGGCAGGAGACAGGCCGGTGAGTTTCTGGAGCCAAGGCAGTTGTCGTCTTCTGGTCTTCCTCTGCAGGGGTTTTCAGCTAGGCAGTCCTTCTTCTTGTAGTTGCAGGAATCTAATTTTCTAGGGTTCAGGGTAGCCCTTAAATACTAAATTTAAGGGCGTGTTTAGGTCTGGGGGGTTAGTAGCCAATGGCTTCTAGCCCTGAGAGTGGGTACACCCTCTTTGTGCCTCCTCCCAAGGGGAGGGGGCCACAATCCTAACCCTATTGGGGGAATCCTCCATCTGCAAGATGGAGGATTTCTAAAAGTTAGAGTCACTTCAGCTCAGGACACCTTAGGGGCTGTCCTGACTGGCCAGTGACTCCTCCTTGTTTTTCTCATTATTTTCTCCGGCCTTGCCGCCAAAAGTGGGGCCTGGCCGGAGGGGGCGGGCAACTCCACTAGCTGGAGTGTCCTGCTGGGTTGGCACAAAGGAGGTGAGCCTTTGAGGCTCACCGCCAGGTGTGACAATTCCTGCCTGGGGGAGGTGTTAGCATCTCCACCCAGTGCAGGCTTTGTTACTGGCCTCAGAGTGACAAAGGCACTCTCCCCATGGGGCCAGCAACATGTCTCGGTTTGTGGCAGGCTGCTAAAACTAGTCAGCCTACACAGATAGTCGGTTAAGTTTCAGGGGGCACCTCTAAGGTGCCCTCTGTGGTGTATTTTACAATAAAATGTACACTGGCATCAGTGTGCATTTATTGTGCTGAGAAGTTTGATACCAAACTTCCCAGTTTTCAGTGTAGCCATTATGGTGCTGTGGAGTTCGTGTTTGACAAACTCCCAGACCATATACTCTTATGGCTACCCTGCACTTACAATGTCTAAGGTTTTGTTTAGACACTGTAGGGGTACCATGCTCATGCACTGGTACCCTCACCCATGGTATAGTGCACCCTGCCTTAGGGCTGTAAGGCCTGCTAGAGGGGTGTCTTACCTATACTGCATAGGCAGTGAGAGGCTGGCATGGCACCCTGAGGGGAGTGCCATGTCGACTTACTCGTTTTGTTCTCACTAGCACACACAAGCTGGCAAGCAGTGTGTCTGTGCTGAGTGAGAGGTCTCCAGGGTGGCATAAGACATGCTGCAGCCCTTAGAGACCTTCCTTGGCATCAGGGCCCTTGGTACTAGAAGTACCAGTTACAAGGGACTTATCTGGATGTCAGGGTCTGCCAATTGTGGATACAAAAGTACAGGTTAGGGAAAGAACACTGGTGCTGGGGCCTGGTTAGCAGGCCTCAGCACACTTTCAATTGTAAACATAGCATCAGCAAAGGCAAAAAGTCAGGGGGCAACCATGCCAAGGAGGCATTTCCTTACAACTTACCTGCAATACCTTTCGAATGAGATATTACATGTAGAATTTGAACCTGTGGTTCTTAAAATAAACTAAGAAAAGATATTTTTCTATATAAAAACCTATTGGCTGGATTTGTCTCTGAGTGTGTGTACCTCATTTATTGTCTATGTGTATGTACAACAAATGCTTAACACTACTCCTTGGATAAGCCTACTGCTCGACCACACTACCACAAAATAGAGCATTAGTATTATCTCTTTTTACCACTATTTTACCTCTAAGGGGAACCCTTGGACTCTGTGCATGCTATTCCTTACTTTGAAATAGCACATACAGAGCCAACTTCCTACAAACCCCAATTCCTGTGTTAGTTGCTGTAGGAAGTTGGCTCTGTATGTACTATTTCAAAGTAAGAAATATCACGCACAGAGTCCAAGGGTTCCCCTTAGAGGTAAGATAGTGGCAAAAAGAGATAATACTAATGCTCTATTTTGTGGTAGTGTGGTCGAGCAGTAGGCTTACCAGTGGGTAGTGTTAAGCATTTGTTGTAGACACACAGGCAATAAATGAGGAACACACACTCAAAGACAATTCCAGGCCAATAGGTTTTTATATAGAAAAATATATTTTCTTTGTTTATTTTAAGAACCACAGGTTCAAGATTTACAAACAATACTTTAAATGAAATTTATTTAACTCAGGTATTCTAGGAACTTTGAATAATCACAATAGCATGTACAGTTTTGGCAAAAATGGCAATAAGCTATTTTAAAATTGGACACAGTGCAAAATTCAACAGTTCCTGGGGGAGGTAAGTATTTGTTAGTTTCACAGGTAAGTAAAGCACTTACAAGGTTCAAACTTGGGTTTAAGGTAGCCCACTGTTGGGGGTTCAGGGCAACCCCAAAGTTACCACACCAGCAGCTCGGGCCGGTCAGGTGCAGAGGTCAAAGTGGTGCCCAAAACACATAGGCTTCAATGTATGGAAATAGGGGTGCCCCGGTCTGCTCAGCAGGTGAGTACTCCCGACTTCGGAGGGCAGACTAGGGGGGTTTTGTAGGGCACTTGGGGGGGGGGGGGGTGCAAACAGGCTTCTGGTTCGCAATAGGTTTCAATGGGAGACCCAGGGGTCTCTTCAGTGATGCAGGCAAGGGGGGGGAGCTCCTCGGGGTAGCAACCACCTGGGCTAGGAAGAGGGCCGCCTGGGGGTCGCTCCTGCACTGGAGGTCGGATCCTTCAGGTCCTGAGGGCTGCGGGTGCAGTGGGTTTACCAGGCGTCGGGTTCTTTGAAGCAGGCAGTCGCGGTTAGGGGGAGCCTCTGGATTCCCTCTGCAGGTGTCGCTGTGGGGGTTCGGGGGGGGGGGGGTCAACTCTGGCTACTCACGGGCTCGCAGTCACCGGGGAGTCCTCCCTGTAGAGTTAGTTTTCCGCAGGTCGAGCTGGGGGCGTCCGGTGCCGAGTGGAAAGTCTCACGCTTCCGGCGGGAAACATGTGTTCTTTCAAAGTTGCTTCTTTGTTGCAAAGTTGCAGTTTCTTTGGAACAGGGCCTCTGTCCTCTGGAGTTCTTAGTCCTTTTAGATGCAGGGTAGTCCTCTGAGGCTTCAGAGGTCGCTGGACCCTGGGGGATGCGTCACTGTTGCAGTTGTTCTTGAAGTGGGGAGACAGGCCGGTAGGGCTGGGGCCAAAGCAGTTGGTGACTGTCTTCTCTGCAGGGCTTCAGGTCAGCAGTCCTCCTTCGTCTTCAGGTTGCAGGAATCTATCTTGCTAGGTTCTGGGGGCCCCTAAATACTCAATGTAGGGGTGTGTTTAGGTCTGGGAGGTTACTAGCCAATGGCTACTAGCCCTGAGGGTGGCTACACCCCATTTGTGCCTCTTCCCTGAGGGGAGGGGGGCACATCCCTAATCCTATTGGGGGAATCCTCCATCTGCAAGATGGAGGATTTCTGAAAGTCAGTCACCTCAGCTCAGGACACCTTAGGGGTTGTCCTGACTGGCCAGGGACTCCTTGTTTTTCTCATTATTTCCTCCGGCCTTGCCGCCAAAAGTGGGGCCGTGGCCGAAGGGGGCGGGCATCTCCACTAGCTGGGATGCCCTGTGGCGTTGTAACAAAGGGGGTGATCCTTTGATTCTCACCGCCAGGTGTTACAGTTCCTGCAGGGGGAGGTGAGAAGCACCTCCACCCAGTACAGGCTTTTGTTACTAGCCACAGAGTGACAAAGGCACTCTCCCCATGTGGCCAGCAACATGTCTGGTGTGTGGCAGGCTGGCAAAAAACTAGTCAGCCCACACTGGAAGTTGGGTATGTTTTCAGGGGGCATCTCTAAGATGCCCTCCAGGGTGTATTTCACAATAAAATGTACACTGGCATCAGTGTGCATTTATTGTGCTGAGGTTTGATACCAAACTTCCCAGTTTTCAGTGTAGCCATTCTGGTGCTGTGGACTTAGTGTTTGACAGACTCCCTGACCATATACTCTTATGGCTACCCTGCACTTACAATGTCTAAGGTTTTGCTTAGACTCTGTAGGGGCATAGTGCTCATGCACCTATGCCCTCACCTGTGGTATAGTGCACCCTGCCTTACGGCTGTAAGGCCTGCTAGAGGGGTGACTTACCTATGCCACAGGCAGTGTGAGGTTGGCATGGCACCCTGTGGGGAGTGCCATGTTGACTTAGTCATTTTCTCCCCACCAGCACACACAAGCTGGCAAGCAGTGTGTTTGTGCTGAGTCAGGGGTCTCCAGGGTGGCATAAGACATGCTGGAGCCCTTAGAGACCTTCCTTGGCATCAGGGCCTTTGGTACCAGGGGTACCAGTTACAAGGGACTTACCTGGATGCCAGGGTGTGCCAATTGTGGAAACAAAAGTACAGTTTAGGGAAAGAACACTGGTGCTGGGGTCTGGTTAGCAGGCCTCAGCACACTTTCAAATTATAACTTGGCATCAGCAAAGGCAAAAAGTCAGGGGGTAACTATGCCAAGGAGGCATTTCCTTACAGTTGCATACCACCATGTACTGTGGGGGGTTCCTTAGAGGATCCCCCATGTCTGCCTGTGCAGCCTTGCAGGGTCTGCTTACAAGCCAGTGCTGCTGCTGACCCCAGACACTGTTTTGCTCCCTTGCTGCGGAGTTAAACTCTGGCAGGGGAAGGCACAACAAAGAATTCCCTTTCAGAGTAGAGGTGTCACCACCTTTCCTTTTTAAATAGGTGTCTCTTGGCTACAATTTGGGCGTGCCTGAGCTCCACCAGACTCCTTAGAAAGGCACATTTGATGCCCTCCTTGCAAAACCGGTTTCCTCCAGTGCAGGACCCCCCAGCTCCCATTCTGACATGAATCCACACAAAGGTCAGGGGAGTGACCACCCCTAGTCTACCCCGTCCCCTGGGGAGGTACCCAGAACTCTGCCAAGTGGCTACTTGATTCTGCAATCTTGGAAGTATGAGCAGAGGCCAATGGGAGCATTTGACCGGTCTGTCCCAGAAAGTAGCGTTTCTGGATACTTCATCTTTACTCTTATCTGCTGTGTGGAATCAATCTAACAATGAAACATTGGTCATGCACATTGCCACCTAAGCCCGGAGTTGCTAGATCTAGTGACTTAACTGACTTCTTTGAAGTAAAGTCAGTTGCAAACTTTCCAGCCAAACACTAGACGGCAGGAGTATGCTGAGCATGTGAACCTACAGCACTACATGCTACAGACGGTTGCTTACTGAGGAAGTAATGTGATCATATTTTTTTTGCTAGTGCTGAACACTGTTTTAGAAGCAGAATTCTGCTGATTGTGGAATGAAGGTATAAATTTCTAAGGGAGCTGCACAGAACACGTTTAAGTCTGTTTCCCAGACAATGTTGAGGTGCATACTGCTAAAAAGAGCTGGTACCTAAAACCCTTCTACATTATAGCCTTTGCTTATCTTCTTGAACTATGCAAGAAGCTGAGGATCTGGGTTTTCATTTAACCACCTGCTCAGCATCAGAAATCTCATATAATAGTGGCGGTACAAATACAAACAATCGCCTCACGCAACACTCAAGTATGCAAAATGAATTAAGCTGAATAAAGGTGAAACCTGATGGCCAAGGACAAAGGCTCTCACCCCATGGGGTCAGAGACTTGTCTCTTAGTGGCAAACTGGCACAGACTGGTCAGTCCTGCACTAGAGTTCAGTAAAATACAGTGGATATCTCTAAGATGCCCTCTGTGTGCATTGTACAATAAAGCCAAAACTGGCATCAGTGTGGGTTTTTGGTGCTGTAGTTTGATACCAAACTTTCCAGAGTTCAGTGTTGCCATCATGGAGCTGTGGAGTTCGTGCTGACCACCTCCTAGCCCATGTACTTAATGTTACACTGCACTTTCGATGTCTAAGAATTGACTTAGACACTGTAGCTGCATATTGCTCATGCAGCTATACCCTCACCTGCAGTATAGTGACCCGTCCTTTGGGCTGTAAGGCCTGCTAGAGGAGTGACTTAACTATTCCACAGGCAGTGGTTGGTGGGCGTGGCATCCTGAGAGGGATGCCATGTCGACTTTATCCCCCTCCCTCCCCCCTCAACACACACAAGCTGTATTGGCAGTGTGCATGTGTTCGGTGAGGGGGTCCCTTAGGGAGGCACAATATATGCTGCAGTCCTTGGGCCCTTGATGCCACTGGTACCTTTTACAAGGAAACTTACCTGTGTGCCAGGGATGTGCCAATTGTGCAACAATCGTACAGTTTTAGGGAAAACACAGATGCTGGGGCTTGGTTAGCAGGATCCTAGCAGACTCAGTCAAGTTATGATCAGATATCAGGTAAAAAGTGGGGGGGTACTGCAAACAAGGGCCAGCTTCCTACACTGTCGTCATGGGTCCTCACCGTGTATTGCTTACCATCCCCCTGTAGGACCAGTAGGTTCCTTTGTTAAACTCTCCAGCTAAACTCTGGGTAGCTGTGGCTCTGAGGAGTGTGGCTTGCACAAAGAAACAATTGTAAAATATTTAAGCAGCACCAAAACAATTAACCCCTTCGCTGCCAGGCCTTTCCCCCTCCTGTGCCAGGCCTTTTTTTGGCTATTCGGGGCAGTTCGCGCTTAGGCCCTCATAAGTTTTTGTCCACATAAGCTAGCCAAGCCAAATTTGTGTCCTTTTTTTCCAACATCCTTTGTCACCGTGCTTACGCTGAAGCCATGGCCTGTCGGCGGTGGCGTCCCCTGGGCTTTTATTATTTTTGTGTGAGTTTTGGCCGGGGCTTTTTTACTCACTGTTTGTTGCCTCGCCGGCTGCTCACTCTCTGGCTCATCGGAGTCCGAATCAGGAATAGAGAATGTCTCCTCTTCTTTGACGTCGGGGTGTCCAGCCGGCATCAACTCCATTTGAAGCCTTCGAGCTCTCCAGTCCCTTAGTGTGTTCGCAGGTATCCTCTTTGTGTTCGGGGGACAAACACAAATTACAGACCAAATGCTGGTCTGTATAAGGATACTTTGCGTGGCATTCGGGGCAGAAGCGGAATGGGGTCCGTTCCATGAGCCTTTAAGATGCACACGGTCGGGCCGACCAGGCCCCACCGGGGAATGGAAGCCCCGAAGGGCTACCGGAGCTGCTCTTATCTTTAGTGTCAATGTGCTCTTACTAAACCGATACCGAGCGCAAACAATACAGACTAATTTTATGATAGTTAACTAACTCTTCCGAACCGAAACACGGAGCGAAGAGGAACACGTCCGAACCCGATGGCGGAAAGAAAACAATCAAAGATGGAGTCGAAGCCCATGCACAATGGAGCCGAAAGGGGAGGAGTCCTCGATCTCGTTACTCGAAAAGGCTTCTTCGAAGAAAAACAACTTGTAACACTCAGAGACCAACACTAGATGGCAGGATAAGGCCTTCCAAAAAAGCGATGCGCGCTGACGTCACAGGGTTGGGGGTGAGGTCGGGGGTGGAAGGGGAAGGGCTAGCGCTCCCCCCAGTTCCCAGGTGCAGAACAAGGTGATCTCGTCCAAGGCACCTGGGAACCGGTGCCTTGGACGAGATCACCTCGTCCAAGGCACCCTAGGGGTTAAAGAAGAAATATAAGAGACAAGAAATCCAGTGCCAATTTATAAAAATAGATTGTATTTTTTTACGTACTTTTAGACAAAACGAGAAAGGTCCCCTGGAGGGTTCCCAGAGATAGTTTGTTAAACTGTTACATCGAGGGCCGGAGCAATCTTGCCCTCGATGTAACATCGAGGGCAACTTTTATCCTTTTCTTGAAGATTCCTATGGAAGTGGTTCTGATGCAAGGGATACAGAATGCTGAAGATGCCCAAGGATGCCATGGAGGCGACATGGTCAAGGGGAGCCTTTCTCCTCAGTCCACAAGCTTGGTGAGGTGGTTGTGGCCACGGGGGTTGATGTCTCCTCGCTCTCGATCCTAGCAGAAGGCCAATTGTTTGGTATTGCGGTCACATCCAAATCCTTCCTTGGACAATAGCTTGCCTTCTATGCGAACATGCTACACTCACTCTCGGTCAGACAGGCTTGCTGTGACAAGAGATGGTGGCTTGAAGGTTTGTGCTACTGACTCGCCTCAGCAGCCGCCTTTAGCTCATGTGAACCTGTGCTACGAATAGGTCAGCCAACTGAGTGTTGGAGTCTTTCTTCATCTGGGCTCCTGGAGACGACTTATCCATGAGCAGGGCACAGCAGGCACCTTCCTTGCTAGTCACTAGGTATTTTCCACTACATTGCAGCTTTTGACATTTCCTCAGTGCAGCAGATCAGTCCCTCGCCCCATGAGGTTGAGATTGGAGTTCAGGGTGCCAGGGCTGCCCTATTTCGTGCTCAGGATATGCCCTCAGGGCAGATTGTGGTTGGTAACCAATTGGATACCATGTTCTCTCCCTCCTGATCACTTCCATGGAAGTGTGGCATCTGGCTATACCAAGATGCACCTTTCTGCCCACTTCCAATATGGCAGATCCCCCCCTCTCTCTCTATCCAATTTTGCTTTCCCTTCCCTGTCCTTTCCCTAGTGCCAGAAGGTCTACCTAGAAGAGCAGCCCTTCTCTCAAATAGTCCCCATTTACCTTCTTTGAAGCTCGCCTTTTGAGCCAACACCTGTGTAGCTTACTGTAGGAGGGCGGTAATGCCTCTCTCCTGTGCAGTCTTCTGTTGCAACTTATCCTGGAAGTAGTTGGCTTTTTGTCCTCTTGTGGAGATTTGCTATCTCGGGGGCAATTCCTCTTGTGCAACCGTTAAGGACACAAGTCTATAAGCAATAACGTGGCAACTTTTTTAAAGTTGCACACTGCAAAGTTGCATTCATTTTCACTTGAGAACCTTGCTAGTCAAATGCTCCCAGGGGCCTCTGCCTTCCTTGTTTCCAAGATGGCAGATTCAACCGACCACCTGCCAGAGCTCTGTGCACCTCCCTAGAGGAGGAGCTGAATAGTGGGGTGGGTGTCATTCTCCTGTCCTTTGTGTAATTTTGCGCCAGAGTGGGATCCAGGGGTTCCATAAAAGGTGCAAACCTGTTTATGCAAGAAGGGCACCAAATGTGCTTTTCAAAGCAGTCTGGTGGTACTCAGGGGCCACTCCACCCCTTGCCTTAGACACCTAATACACAGGGGTCGGTGGTCACACCTCTCCCTTGCAGGAAATCCTTTGTTCTGTCTCTCCGGCCTGAGCTAGGCTCTCCAGCAGGAGGGCAGAATAGTAGCTGGGGTCAGCGGCAGATTGCGCTTGCAGCTACACCCTCTAAGCGTGCAGAGACAGAACTGGGGGGGAATCCTCTAAGGAACTCCCAGAGTACATAGGATCATGCAACTAGCACTGGAATCTGCGTGGTTGCATAATTCCAACATGTTTGATACCAAACATGCCTAGGTTCAGAGAAGCCATTATGTAGTTGGACCACTCGTGTTGACCAGTGTCTAGTACATACTGTAAAATGGCTTCACCACACTTGCAAAGCCCAGGAAATGGAGCCTGGGGTCTGTAGGGGCACCCTGCTCATGCAGGGGTACCCCCACACGTAGAGACATGCACCCTGCTCTTGGGCTCAAGGGCCTACAAGTGGGGTGTCTGTGTAGTGACTACGATATAAGGCAGCCTTATCTGTGGTGAAACATTTCACGCAGGGTGCAACGGCAGACCTGCAGACAGTTTGCAAGGTCCCCCCCATCGGTGGCATAATACATGCTGCAGCCCATTGGGGACACCTGGTGATCCAATGCCCTGGGTACCCAAGTACCATTTACTAGGGACTAACATAGGGGAACCAGTAAGCCAATTGTGGGTGTAAAAAGTTTACCAACAACCAAATTTAGAGGAGAGAGAGCACAGACACTGGGGGTCCTGATTAGCAGGATCCCAGTGAGCTAAAGTCTAAACACTGACAGGCAAAAAGTGGGGGTAGCTATGCTAGAAAGATGGCGTGTCCCAACATGACCCTCTGGGACCTGGTGGCCACCCGGGAGAGGTGGAGATCAGAGCCATCTGTTCTCTGGTGGAGTTTGGACTCCACATCAGCGTGCTGGAGCTGCGGGCGATAAGACGAACATTGAGGGCATTTCTTCCCCCTCTAAAAGTGAAGGTGGTGCAGGTGTTAACGGACAACACCACCGCCATGTGATACTGAAACAAGTGGAGTGGGGTCAAGGACCCTTTTTTAGGAGACTTCGTGCCCTTGGTTGTGGCTGGAACAGGGCATTTCCCTGGTGGCTTAACATTTGGCAGGCTCTCTTCACGCCAGAGCAGGCAAACTCAGCCAATAATGCATAGTCTATCACGAATGGCGTCTCCATCTGGAGGTAGCGCAAGATCTTTCAGCAGTGGGGAGAATCATGGTTAGGTCTGTTCGCCTCTGCTGCAAACTCCGTGTCAGCCATTTTGCACGTTGGAGGTTCCAAAGCGGCAATTGCTTGACAACGCTTTTTGTTAAGTTAAACGCAGGCCTCATGTATGCCTTCCTGCCCATATCACTTCTGCCCAAAATTCTCAAAAAGACAAAGAACGACCGGGCCCAAGCAATCCTTGAGGCTCCAGACTGAACACTAAGTGTCTGGTATCGCAAACTATTAAGCATGGCCATCAATCCTCCGCTCAGGCTGCCCCTTGAGGAGGATCTTCTGTCACAGCAGCAGGGGAGGCTTCTCCAATTGAACCTGTCTAGTCTCAGCCCTCTTGCGTGGCAATTAATCGGTGACAGTTGACAGCTTTCGACCTTACACCTGAAGTCTGAAATGTAATCTTGAGCCATGCACCCTTCCACTAAAACGCTAGTTGCCGGTCATTGGGAAAAAAAAAAGTTGTAGGATGATGTACAGACTTCCTGAAGAGTGCTCTTTTCGAGACGCTACAATTGCCCTAAGGTTTCTCACTTTGAAAACAGCCTTCCTTGTGGCCATTACATCTGTTCTCTGGGTTATTGAGCTGCAGGCATTGTCATATAAGCCGGACTACTTTTTCCATCTATCTTGAGAAAATGGTACTTTGCTCACTATTCCCCTGTCTTCCGAAAGTGGGTACGCCCTTCCATTTAGGCCAATCCTTCACCTTTCCTCCTTTTTTTTTTTGGGACCCAAAAAGAGCATTGATGGTCTACCTTGATCGTACCAAAATGTTCCGTGTGTTATATCAACTCTGTGTTGGACATGTGGGTGCGACGAAAGGTTGTGCAGTGCAGAAGAGAACCATCTCCAAATGGGCAATACTCTGCATTGAAAATTTGCTACGCACTGGCTTCGAAGAAACCTCCTGAGGGTTTGCGTCCTCATTCTACCAGGGCTAAAGCTGCAACCACTGCTTTTAGCATGCAGAATTCCAGTCCTGGACATTTGTCGGGCAGCAGTTTGGACATCTCTGCACACTTTTACTAAACACTACTGCCTGGACAGTCCGGTCTGTAGGGATGGGGTACTTTGCCTGTTCGGACCTGCAGGACATTCTGATGTGATCTTGGTTCACAGACCCACTTCGGGGGTGGTATTGCTTGGGTATCTATTCTAAGGTTAGGAAATGTCTCTATCAGATGGACAAGTTTATTATCTTCGGTATCGCCTTCTGGTAGAGAGAATATCTAGTTGGCGATTCTTAACCGACCCACCCATCCGCCCTGTTTTAAGAATTCATTTCTAGGTAAAGGAACGTCCCTTTCCAGGGTCCTATTTTTGATGCACCAGTGGTCAGTGTTCATGGCTCTGCGCTTCTGGTGTGGAAAGTTGTGAAAAACTGATGTCAGCACGCCAGGGTGGGGCGTATATAGGTCCCGCTATGTCATATCCAGAGTGTATATCGATGGACACATAGCTGATCGATGCCACCTAACGGTGCACTAGGGTGCTGCTCTAGAAAAATATACAGATCCAGACGGATGCCTGGGCGAAATGCTAAGGTAAGGAATCTTCAACTAGATATTGCCTCTACCAGATAAGGTGTTGCCACAGGTAACTCATCCTTCTGGGACAGGGTTATGCCCACTCCCCCAAAGAAAGTGGTCATCTAGTGGGTGTAGTGACCCAGGGATAAGTGGCCCATCCGCTGCTATCCTTCACTACCCTTATTCCCCCTAAATTAAGTATTTAGGGTACCCCTCCGATACCAGGACCTCAGATCTGTGGACACAAAAGGAGGGGGCCAAGAAGCTTGTTGATCTGAGAATTTAGGAGTACAACAAACTTGGTGCCAACCCTGCCATCTTCCCTGCTGCACCAGAGCCTTGTGGAGCAACTGATCTGTCATGCTGCTGTAGCATCCAGAAACCTAAGAGGTGCCTGCTTCGCAAATCGCCAAGAAGATCTCCCTTGGAGTAGAGGAGCTGCTTCCTTGCATCTGCAGGCAACCAGAGAAAATTTTCAGCCCGTGACCGACCAGACCTGATGCTGGACATAACCACTGCACCTGAGCTGCCTAGCCCAAGCTGAAGTGGGCCAGTGGTGTCAACGTGGTTCCCAGGCCCTGCAGAGACTAATCCCACCTTGAGTTCACCTACTGTGTTTTACAATGATGTCTGCAGACCTTCCTGCACTGCAACCGCCTCTGGTGACGCATGTCCACAACACCCCCACCCCCGACACGGCAGATCGAGGAGAAAAGGATGTCCCTGCGTTCCCCAGACCAGAGTCCCAAGCTCAATTGTTGGTTTGGCCAGACTGGTCCCCCAGTCCGCACCTGTTTCTGTGGGCCCCCTCCACCGCGACTGCCACCTCCAGAAGCCAGCTGCCCTGCAGCAGTACAACAGGACCACTGGTGGCCTATGTCCCCGATCATTGCAAAACCTGAACCCCCTGGTTCACCCAGACTGGGCTCTCATGCCACTCTTGAAGCATCTTTGTGACCAGACTGATCCCCCCCCCCCCCCCCCCCCCCCCCTAACTTACATAAGGCACCAAATGCCTAACTGCACCTGGGTGCCCCGGTGTCGCCCAAGGTGACTTGTTGGAGTGTCCTAGGACCCTGCTCTGTACTCCCTTGAGTCCAGAAGATTGGCACTGTAGCTTGCTGTGAAGTACCTGTTTGCCTTGTATGGTTTCTCTCCCATTAAGCAACATTGTAGCTATAGAAAAATGCACTGTCAGCTTTTGAAAACTCTTAAACTCCTGTCTCAAAGTACTCACCTGAGTCCGATGATCTTGGTATCTAAATTTACATAAAAGTACTCTGAGTTTTATAAAGTGGTCTGATTTCTTTATTGATTCACTTACTGCCTATCTGTGTGCCTTACATGCTTAGCACTACTCTCTGATAGGACCTGCTGTCCCACACTACCACAAAAATGCACTTGGGGTGCCCTTTGTGCCGCTATAATTCCTTTGGGGTTTATCTTGATACTGCACACTGAACCTGTGTTTGGTCTGCTATCTAAAAAGCCAGCTTCCTACACCGTTGGTAAAAGCCAAACAACCTAAGTTTTAAGATCGGGGCACTGGCACTGAGATCTGGTTAGCATGCCTCAGTGCATGGAGTCTAAAATCCAGGTGCATCATCCTAAAAATCTGGGATCACACACAGGCATTCCTTTCATTTAACTGTCAAGGAGGCATGTGATCCCAGAGTTAACATCTAGGGCTCCCCTTCCTTGCATGCCAGGCCTGTTGGAAAAACAAAAGAAAATTCAGCCATGAATAAAGCAGCCACCTGTTGAAAGAAGTTTGTATCTGCACCAGAGACCACACAGGGAAAGGAAGAGTATGGATGCTGCAAGGTAGATCTGTGGCACTGCCTCCAGAGCACTTACAGCTAAAAGTGCTACAGTGCTTTCATTCACTTTGGTAAACCGGACAGATTCTCAAGGACAGGAAACTTACTTTTCATGTGTTTGTGAAGGATGGATTGATGTGGACTAAGCAAGTCATAAGTGAAGGCATAGACTCTGCAGACCTACCTGGCTTCAGGCTTTTTGCAATGGCATTACGCTTATAATCATGGCTTTAGGCCACATCTCGGATTCCCAGGTTAATATTTGAAGTGTGATTTTTCTCAAGTAGCTGTTTGAGGAGCACACGAGATGATCATGTGAGAAAAAATGAATGTGGACCCCTAAAAGTGGTAAAGGTATGAAAACATTGTTCAGACTATTCTGATGTCAGACTGTCACTATTACTATAGTGTTCAGTTCTCTTGTGGTGATGGAGACCTCACTAACAGCAGTGACAATATTAGGTACCTACACCATCGGGGAAGCTCCAAATCCAAAAATGCTTTTCCACAGGATTTGGCAGATTCATGTAGGTGTCAGCCTTACATTACAAGAGAATTGCTCCTTTTTGTCCTCCTTTCCATACTGAACTTTTTTTGGGGGGTGGGGTGGGTTGAGAAGGACGGGGGGAGAGGTATAACTTACTGTGGGAAGCTATTTCTTTATATACTATCTCATAATGAGGTATACTGTGGAAAAAGTCCACTAACTCCCTTATTAGTGGACAGGGGCTTGCTCTAGCAATCCCAGGGTGTTCACTTAGAGGATAGTGTGAACAATCTAAGATGGAGTCGACGCCCATGCGCAATGTAATCGAAATGGGAGGAGTCCCTCGGTCTCGTGACGCGAAAAGACTTCTTCGAAGAAAAACAACTTGTAACACTCCGAGCCCAACACCAGACGGCGGACTGTGCACAGCACGTGAATCTGCAGCGACTCATGCCACGAACAGATGTACACTGGGTAAGGGACATTTTCCTTATATACTATCTCATAATGAGGTATACTGTGGAAAAAGTCCACTAACTCCCTTATTAGTGGACAGGGGCTTGCTCTAGCAATCCCAGGGTGTTCACTTAGAGGATAGTGTGGTCAAGCAGCCTTAGGCTTATCAGAGAGTGTTGGACATTTGCTACATGCACACAGAGCCAATAAATGATACACATGACTCAATGAGGAGATCCTTGCCATGTTATAAAAATAGTGTATCTTTCTATAATTTTAGGCACCAAGATCACTACCTGGCAAGTAACTTTCGAGCTAGGAAAGGTTAGAGGTTTGAAAAATCAACACATTGCAATTTCTGAAGCAGTAATGTTATTTTATGGAGAAAATGCATATGGTGCTGGCAAGCCCTGGATACTCACTGGTAGGATTTGGAGGTGTAATCAGACCACTTGTGTGCACCACAGCCCTTATCCTTTGAAATGTAAGAGTAAGACCCTTCCCCAGGAAGACTCAGTATGCAGATATGGCGGAGTGTCCTATGTTGTTGGTGTCTGAATGGAATGCACAAGTGGGACTGTCACCCTGCCGAAGCAAGACGTGTATTGGAGGGAGGCTGTAGATTTACAGGGCAGTGAACGCAGAGAAATGTCCACTTTCGAAAAGTGGCATTTCTGGATTAATAGTAACAAATCCAGCCTTACTAGTAAAGAGGATTTATTACCATTCCAATGGTACTAAACATGAGACAGCCACTTCGCTCAGTTCAGGAATTACAACGTAATGTATTTTTTAAATTTTTATTAAATACCTATTGCTGGTCTATGAGAGTGTTAGGACTTGCATTCATGACAAAGCACTGGGGGTGGGTTAATTACCAGGACATGGGAATGGTGAGATGCATGCCCTGCCTTTCTACCTGCTTTGCGCCATGCCCAGTGGGCTCCCTAGGGCCACTAGTAGCACTTAACTTACAGGCCCTTGGGATATGATTTACCACTTTACAAGGGACTTGCAGGTAAATTAAATAGGCTAATTGCGAGTATACCAATGTTACCATGGTTGTAGGAGAGAAGCACATGCACTTTAGGACGGTGCAGTGGTAAAGTACTCAGAGTCCTAAGGCCAACAAAAAGTACACAGCAACAAAACACGACGGAAAGTCAGTGTGCGTAAGACCACACTAAGGATGCCAGATCTAACAGCACCCTAATGTGATCCTATGGGGAGCACTCTTGTTTGAAAGTTGCAAGCTGGGGCACCAGTCTGGCTGAACCATGCTGCAGAGGGGTGGGGGTGGGGGGGGTGGGGGGGGGGGAGGTGCGGTGCATTGACACCTTTTGGCCCTCTTCTCTTCTGGCCTGGACGGCCAGCCAGATACAGAAGTGCCCTGAGGTGTCTGTTTTTTGTCATTGTGTCTGTCATGATAGATGGGGCCTGGACAGCAAGGATGCAGGTGGGGGCTGAGGTGCACAGTTGACAAACCCAAGGTAGGCTTGGTCTCTGGAGGGTCAGGGACCATGCTTGCACCATTGGCCCACTTCAACTTGGGCTAGGGGCCATTGGTGCAGTGGTGCTTTTCCATGTCTGGTTTTGATGGTCCATAGTCCTTGCAGTTCTGGGGTTCCTGCAGGGTGCAGAGGAGCAGCTCTGCTGCTCCAAGGGAGTTCTTGCATCTTGGTTGAAGGATGCAAGTCTCTCCAGGCTTTGAGGCACAGGCAGTTTTGGGAGAAGTCCTCTTTGGCGCAACTGTCAGAGAGCAGGGAGGCCAGTCTGGCTGTGACCAAATCAGCTGCCGGTCTTCTTGCTTTTGCAGCTCGTCAGAGTCAGTGTTCTTTAAGGTCTGCAGGATCTGATCTTTTGGTGCCAGGGGCTCCCCTAAATAATGAATTTAGGGGTGTTAAGGGTATTGGGGGAGTGTGGGGTAGTAACCAATGGGCTACTTACCCCTGCGGTCACTATACCTCCTCAGTGACCACTTCCTGTGGGAAGTGGACATAACCCTGTCCCAGAGTGCTTAGTTCTGCCATCACTAGGATTGCAGACTTTCCAATTCCATGTCCACATCGGGCAGCTCATCTTAGGGGTGGAACTAACCTGAAGACCGGACTACTAATTTTCCTGTCTGTCCTGGTGCAAATGGGCCCTGGGTCAGCAGAAACGTCTTTTGGTGGCAGGCTGTTTTAGTTTAGTCAGCCAGCAGTTCGTAGTTTATTTAAGGGGCAACTCTAAGGTGCCCTCTGGGTGCATGTATTAATGATTCCATCAGTGGAATCAGTGAGGGGTTATTAATATGAGATGTTTGATACCGAAGAACCCTTGTTTCAGAGAAGCCATCTTGTAGCTAGGAAACTCATATTGACCAGTGTCCAGCACGTACTTAAAATGTCTTTCCTAGTCACTTACTATTTGTAAGCTATCCTATACATCCTTGCTTCTGAAGAAAGGGGCAATAGAATCTGTCCTGTCAATAAAAAAAAAAAGGTGGAAAGGAGTCTTGGGGAGTGTCATTTTTAATTGGCTTGAGGAGTGGGCGGCAAGGTCAAACATTCTTTCGCCAATTCAATATGGGTTTATACCTGGATTAGGCACAGTGGATCAGGCCCTAAACTTACACCTTATTCTTAGCAAATATGTCATAGCAAAAAGGGAATCCATCCACCTAGCCTTTATAGACCTTTCCAGCGCATTTGACATGGTAAATAGAGTAAAATTGTGGGAAATATTGGACACAATGGGGGTTGAGCAAGATTTGTTGGATTTAATCAAACTCTTATATGGACAACATGGTGAAAGATCACAACCCCTTGCATCTAATCGGGGCGTCAGGCAGGGCTGTACTTTGGCTCCTTTTTTATTTTTGTTGTACATAAATGGCTTGTATAACTATCTAACTCAAAATGGCAAGGATTTTATAAGGGTGGGTTTTAGACAATTGCCGATTTTATTGTACGCTGATGACGCCGTTTTAATTGCTCGCACGGCCAATGGCCTACAGATCCTCTTGGACCTTTTTTTAATACACACTCAGAATCTCGATCTGAAAGTCAATTTCAAAAAGTCACATGTTATGATTTGCGGTTCTAAGAATACATGCACTAAAAGTTTTATAATGGGAGGGAACATTCTAACAAAGGTAAATAATTTCTGCTACTTAGGTTTGCACCTAAGTTCTTTTCTGTCATGGAAATTCCATTTGAATTTTAAACTTCAACGAATGGAAAGAAATGTCGAAGCAATTTTTCGCTTCGCTCGCAGACTGGGGCATAGACCGGTAAACCAGATCATTACGCTTTATAAGTCTAAATGTGTCTCGGCGGCAACTTATGGGGATGGCCTCTGGGGATATACCAGCTCTATTATTCTACAACGGGCAGAGAATAAATTTCTTCACCAGCTACTTATGGTACCCAAGAACGTAGCGAATATTATATGCCATGAGGAGCTGGGGATTGGTTACATTACAGATTTGATAGATATTGCGCCCCTTCTGCTATGGATAAAAGTATGGTTAAATCCGGTGGCTACCTTAACACATGAGTGTATAAAAGATTGTATTTCATTAGCAATCCACAACAAAATTCCATGGTTAAACTTTGTTCATAACTGCTTCCGAAACTTGGACTTGGAGTCTATGTTTCTTAAACCAGAGCTCTTGCCCGCCAATGCGAAGGAAATTGTTAAATTATGATATAAAGAGTATGTTATGAATTCTAGATATCAAGCGGAAGAGAATTTGAGCTCTTTTGGTTCATATGTACAAATTCCATCCTCAAATTTGTTAGAACCTTATTTTATTTGGTTTCTGATTCCCTCCCTATACTCCTTACTTGTACTTTTTAGACTCCATATGATACATTTTAGAGTGGCGTTTCCAACAAAATGCGTGTGGGGAAAAAACGTTATCACCATGCCCTTGTGACAATTTTTCGAAACAAAGCACATGTCACTTCATTTTATTTTGTACACTTTACTCAGCTCCTAGGGAAACATTTTTACTACCCATTTTGCGTAATTTGCACACCTCATCCTATAAAGGATTGATTGGCATTCAAAGCCTCTCGTCCAAACAAATATGTAGCTCCATTTTAAGTTTTATCAAATCTGCTATTATTATTAGGAATCGATATGAATCAGTAATATGATTATTTTTTTAATGGAATCTAGGTATTGTTTTATTGCTGTATATGATTTTATAAGTATTTATTATCTTATATTCAGTAGGTTCAAGTGGCTCGTTTAGGTTCCAAAGACCTGTAGATTGAAGAATCTTGCTTTTTGAAATATGCAATAAGTATTGTATTTTATGATTTATATGTATGTATGTGTACTTTTATGGCAATACGCCGAATAAAGTTATTTGACTGACTGAGTCTTAAAGATATTTCCTCCTACCTGTGAAAAGACCCAGGGTGGACTTAAGACGCAACTTATCTCCATTTTACCAACAAATGGAAAAAATAAAAGGTTCCCAATGCTAATGCTTCCTGAAATCTTCCCTTGTGTCTGGAAAGGAGGCTGTGATCAATATTCCTACAAAATGTGTACTTTTACATCATTGCAATAAGAAAATGCAGGACGTTCTTGGTGGGAAAGATGCATCATCAGTAGGGGTTTTCACTTTTAGTCTGAATTCTCTAAATATTATACCATCCATTTGCATCATCTAAAACTCTTCATATACCCATCTTTGTAGGACTGGCCTATCACAGTATGCAATCAAATAAAGTAAGGGAATCTTCACAGCTCAGTCAGCTTATGAAATTGACTAGATCTTCAAATGATACATTTTGAGAAGTCAGTTAAAATTTCCCCAAGTCAGTCATGTCACCTAGTACTACTAGGATAAATTCTGAACAGTTCGGGGGAAAGGGTTTCCTTTGAAAAAGTGTCTCCCATCCCCATTTCAAAGAAATGTCAGCAGTATGCGACATTTAATTGCACTGTTAATCAGTGGCCCTTGCATAGCTATTGTACCAAATGCAAGATTACTTATGAGATCTCGCCAGCAATATTTGCAAGACCACATTTTGCCTTCAGTGGACAGTTGGTATGACAAAATGCAGCTGGCACAAATATTGCATCAGCCACTCGTGGTGATGAAAAAATTTGCTCTTGTCTACAAGTCTTTACAATTCAACAGAACATGCCTTTTCAGCTGTTAATGATGTCATGGGGAAGGGCTCCCAAGTCACCTCTTTTCAAGGCCTGAGGTCACAGAAAGGGCCCTTTTATCTTCCTGCAGCTCAGAGCAGTTAATCTGTTTTTGAAGGCTTTCTGTGATCTTTGAGATCTTATCGGGTCAGAATGCAATTCATCTTCCCGGGATGCAAAAATGAAAACAGCAAATGTCCTATTTTGCGAGGAAATTCCCAAAAGGTTATTAAATGACAAAGTACTTCATAACATCTTCTCCAGATGGGCTTTCCAAATGGAGACCTATTTGCAGTTACACCATATAACAAAACTATGCCTCCAGGCAGAAGAAACCTGTGACGATGAGTAATGCCCTTCTGGCCAGCCAGTTAGGGAAACTGCCTGGTCGTGTCATATAGCTGTATATACACATGCTGTGCGTACTCCTCCTATCTAGTGTTGGGCTTGGACATGTGCAACTGACATCACCCACATCTTGTGATGTGCATGGGCATCAGCTCCATTGTTGTTTGTCTTTTTGTATTTTAATATTTTTTTTTTATTACCACCTCCTGGTTCAGATGTGTATTCACCAAGCTTGGAGTTGAAGACTCATTGTCTTTGGGCTCTTTGGATCCTCTAGAATTGTCAGTGTAAACAGTTGTATCTTCTCTTCGTCTCGAAGCATCGTGCATCAGAGTCTGGTTCCATGACGGAGACTTGTCCGTGCCCCATTCGGTGCGTCTCCGAGCCTTCTCTATATTTAGATCTCTGAGAAAGTACCATCGTTGATGGAAAGGACTCCATTCAATGAGAGCCTGAAGTGTAGTGCCAAGTATCATGGACAGATTATTCATGTGTTACCTCTTCCCCCAGCGCATAACGAGATCTGTGCTGCTTGCACTACTGTCTAACTCAGCGACCCACGGATTTCTCCCCCTGGGCATCCGTCTCCATTGTGCATCAATAGACCGGAGATCCTCTGAATCTCTTCGACAAACAGGAAGTCATAGCTGCAGCTGCCAGGGATTTTTGCCACAGAAGGCCAGGTATTATTTGTGGAGGAGCACTCCGAAGCAGATAAACCACTGCCTTTCCAAAATCATCCTCTGAATCTGGCAGCCATGGATAAAACTACCCCCATTCCTCCACATCGGTGCAACCTCTCTTCGCCGGGTCATTGGTGCCCCAGGGCAGTTCTTTTGTCCTCTTCTTCAGTCCAACAGAATCTGAGTTAAGGGTGCCAGAAGTGCCTATTTGATACCCAGAAAATGCCTTCAGGGTGAACAGTCAGCCAATGGACTACCAGGTTCCCTTCCGCCTGATGACCACTTCCTTGGAAATGTGGGATCCCGCTATTGCAGAATACTCCATTATGCCCTCTCAATATGACAGAATCCCTTTTCTGGCTTGTAGAACTCCTAGCCGAACCTAGAGGTGCGGCTGCCAAGAGTACTACACACCCCTGGAAAAAAATACTGTTTGATAACTAGTTCCCCCTCTTTCCCAAGTATAAGCCTGCCCACCTAAACAGAGCAGCCCCTCTACCAAGTGTTCACCATTTGCTCTTCAGAGGTAGCTTCACTTTAAATCTTACCTTTTGGCCCGACACTGGTGTGGCTTCCTGCCAAGGAGCGGCAACAATTCTCCCTTGTTCAGCCTTCTATTGTCCTTTTCTGGGACTCGTTTTTACGTCTCCACTGGAGGGCAGAAAGTGGTCTCAAGTACAACTGTGTGGAATCGTGGAGCACAGGTGATTTAGAGCAACAAAGTGGCAAATTTGTAAAAGTTGCAGACTGCTACAAGCTACATTAATGTTGACTTGTACATCAGGTTGGGCTTAATGTAACAAGTTGCTTGATAACTTACAGTATGAACTTTACTAGTTCCAGTCCGAGGTTAGCAGAGTTGCTGATGCAGCCTGCCACTATGTCCCTACCAGTAGGATTGCAAGCCTCTTCCCAGTAAAAACGACAATGGCGTGTCCTAACTATTGGAACAAATCACATTAAAGAATCTTTGTTAGTGTTGATTTTGGGTTGTAGTACAATTTCTTCATTTTTTGTTGCTTGTTTCCACTTATTGCAAAATGCTTCTATCCTGGGGATTCGATTGGTCACTGGATTGGCAATGCCTAAAAGGAAAGGTTTAAGGTTACACTAAAGTTTCATGACTGAATTCTTGATGGTGTAATTTGTCCAAACAGCAAACCCAAAGGTGATAGGAGGAATGTGTGCAGGTTTTCTAACCACTGACAATCACTCTGGTTAGCGTGCCAACCCCTTGTTCTTTCACCATCATGCCACCATAGGTTAGACACAGCCTTATGCATATCAGCCGTATCAGTACAACAGTCCAGATGGAACTGCCAGGCCAGGTCCTCCCTGAACTAGAACCCAAGCACACAAGCCTGGTTTCGCCTTGATTGGGGCTTGCCAGTCGGAAAGTGAGGAATGGACTTATGTCTGGGCATATCCTTGGCCACTTACGGCAGTACATCAAACACACAAGGAATTTGTTCAAAGCCTTTTAAAAATACTACTTTCATGCCCCCAATTGTGAAATATTCCTTCTTCCAAAGTGAGAACACTTACCACCTTATCCTGGTGTCAACTCCAGATTAGATCCCGAATGGATGTCGCTAGGGAACTGTCCACAATCAGCGTATAGTGGTGATTTGGTGGACAAAGTACTTTTCCCTTATCAGTTTCAGCCGGGCTGTTTGTGGCAATCTAAATTTCCAGGTGGGTAATCTGCCTGAAGATTGACTGTAGTCTGAGCCTATTAACTTCTCACTAGGGTTCTAAGTTTCCATTCATAGGAGATGTTGCTTATTTTAAAACTGCTGCCACCTCTTAGGTTTACAGCTCATTTATCAAGGGACAGGGAAGCACAGAGTAACATTATGTCCAGTATGACAGGTTTGAAAGGTATGGTACACGACAGCCTGATTTTCCTTACCACTTTAGTTGTAGTATTTTTCAGTGGTCCCAAAGAGCACAAAGAAGGGTGACCGAGGACATCTGTGCATTGTGCCATGCATAATAGCAGATGTATTGGATGTAAGACCGTTAACCTTAATCATGTCCTGAACAGTGATATCTTCCATCACTCAGGTCTTCAGGTTGAATCCCTTCCAGGTATCTATGGTGTGGCAGTGAAACATAAAACCACCTGTTCAGTGGAAGCCGCCATAATCATGATAAAAACTGAATTTTACTTTGAGTAATATTCTTGATGCAAACTATCTTCAGTATGTTACCTATTGCTTCCTCTGTCTGCTGTGACTTACTAAAGCCCTACTTACCTGGTACCTGTAAGAGAAAAGCAGATGCTTGTCCAAGTTGTGTATACATTGTATTTGTTTCCTGCTTAATTCAATACTGTCTTTGAGGCCATTAATGAACTATAAATGCCAAACACCCCTTGTGTCATCTTTCAACGAAAGTATGGATGAAGCAGTGCGATCCATGTTCCTTTTAGTTCAAAAAGCTAGAGGTGAAGAAGCTTACACAAGAGTCGGCCTACCACCTACTGAACCAGCTGTAAATTATGTATTTGAAGCTTGGTAATCCATTGTAAAGTTGCTTACGGTGTTCCTTCTTCTGCATTTCAGTGATCCTGTTTCAAGATGTGGGCCTTTGAGCACTGCATGTCCCATCAGTGACTTACAGTTGAGTCAACACTTGGATCACTTTAAAAAAAAAAATATTTTTGCCATCTTAATAGAAGCTGCTCACATTTAGTGATCTACTTGTTGCTTTTCATTCAGCACTCAGAGTGCATTTGTGTTCTTGCTTTCTTCCTTGTGATTCTCCCCTCCCTTAAATGCCCGCACTTCAGCCCTACTCCCAGCTTGTCTATGAAAGCACAGCAAGTGGCAAATTCTGCTGTTTTTAGTTCTACTACGAATAAATGTTTTTTTTGCTTTTTCCTTTAAACTCTTGTTTAATGGCTTTTGTGGCTGTAGATACACATGCTTAGCATAAGTCTACCCTCTCGTGTTGGGCTCGGAAGTGTGTAAGTTGTTTTTCTTCAAAGAAGTCTCATGTCACGAGGTATGATGACTTGCTTGCAACGCGCATGGTCCTTGACTCCATTTGTTAAATTGTTTTGTTTTCTGCTGTCTGGTTCAGGTGTGTGCTCCTCGGCTATGTTGGGCATCGTTGTTTTCCTACTAGTTAGGCTGTAAATGTCGGTATTACTGATTGCAGTTATTCCGAGATCTACATCAGTCGTTTGACACGTTTCCCTTCGACAGAGGCCCAAGGGTCTTTGCCATTTAGTCCAAATTGTCTTTTTTTTTTTTTTTTTTTTTACGTCTATATGACAGTTCCATCTGGTGATGGAACGGACACCCTTAAGATCTTCCTCACGTTGCCATGCCAAGTTCCCACACATAGCCCAACACCTAGTGTGTAACTTATCTTTTCTTGGACCACCAGAAATCTAGCTGCTTGGCTTGCCAGTCGTTTTGATTGACGAAATGCTGCACTACTGACGCACAAGAATGCTTGAGATGTCCCCAAGAACCATCGAAGACACTCCAGGCATACTTGGGTCGGAAGAATACCATCACGAGGTCCATGTTAAAGTGTCTGCAGCTGGCAACGAGGGAACCTTTTCGCAGGATGACAGTTCAGCGTCAAAGCTCGTAATTAAAGACCTTCCTCCTGGACCATGTGAGTACTGTGCCCCCTCCATCTCGGTCACAAACTCAATAAACCCTGCCAGTGGGTCAACCGTCCACTACTAAACGACCCAAGTTTGTGCAAGGGCCACCGCTGCCATCGGTCCGTGGTTGGTACATAATCTTATTGGAAGCACCCAGCCCCAACTTATCACTGAAGTAGCAGCACCAAATCCATGTCCAGCAGTCTTCTGCCTCAAGCCAAGACTGAGGCAAACCTTGCAACAGAAACCCTGACCATAATCAGCACCCAAACCAAGCACTCTGGATCCAAGAGACTGCATCGAAACCCTGGGTGTCAAAAGCTTCTTTGGAACCAAAGTCTCACATGTCTCCAAACAAAGGGCCAGATAAGAACCTGTGAAACCCATGCTTCAATAGCTACAGGACCATTTTGACACAAGACAAAAAATGCTAGTTATAGAACCAGACGCGTTGCTTCCTTGCTACACTTCAACAAAAGAAAAGCCAGCCAAGAGACAATTGAATGAATGATTTGTTAAGCGCACGATTACTCAGTGTCCCGGTGCTATACTAAGAAAGAGGAAGAAAGGAAGCTAAAGTGTAAAAAGCCACACCTTAAGTTTAATTCTGAAAAACAAATTGCCTTCAACTTGTCGCAGTTCTACTGGGAGCCTATTCTCGGACTGAAATCCCAGGAATGAGAAGGATCTGCCACCTGCTTTGGTTAGGCGGACCCTAAGAATTATGGCCAGAAGGCCACACGATGAGCGCAGGGTTCTTAGAGTAGTGTTGGATCCTGGATGACAGATAAGCTAGGCCTGATTGGTCCATTGCTCTGTGCATTTAGAGAAGTCTTAAATAAGATATGCTTGTTCACAGGGAGCCAATGTCGATTTCTCAGGTGTGGCAAGACATGAGCTCGGTATGGTAAATTAAGCTTCAAGAGCGACCGCATTTTGAACCAGTAGCAGTTTTCTCAGCAAATATAGTCTGAGTCCTGCATACAGGGCATTAGCATAGTCTGGCCTAGACAGAATCTATGCGAGAACCAGTGATTCTCACTTCTCCAGAAAGAAGATGTAGATTTTTTTTTTTTTTTGCGCAGAGTGCAAAATTCTGATGTACATGCCAACTACTGTTTGATTATGGATAGTCGTCTGAGTAGTGAATTTGACTCCCAGGTTTTTACCAAGTCCACTTGCAGGTTGGGCAGAGAAGCCTCATCTGGCCAGTGAGTTACAAGTTGAAGTTGAAATCGTGGCCAAAGCTGAGAATGGTTGTCTTATCAGTATTTCATTTAAGTTGGTTTGTTTCCATCCAAAGAGACCGCTGATAGACAGGGCTTAATAGCATCTGACACAGTTATCTCTCCTTTCTTCATTCTTAAAAGAGAAGATCAGTTGAGTGTCGTTTGCATATGACATAACCTTGGCTTCAAAGGATGCAGCCAGTGCCACAAACTGGATCGTATAGATGTCGAGCATCATGGGGCCTGAGGCACTCCAACAGAGACATGACTGTTGCCAGATGAAAAAAGGGGCAGCCAAACTTCCTGACCTCTATCTTCCAGAAAAGATTTTAGCCATTTCCTCACAGTATCTCTGATGCTGTAGTGGATCCTATTTAGTTTTATTGGGAACTAGGAGATCGCTTAACCACCTTGCTTGCAGGACTGTGCCCCCGTCACCTAGGGACTTTTAACCTTCTTAGCCTGCTCTGTTTTAGAGCATTTATTTAATTATTTCTTCCAAGATAGCTGGTATGTTTATCGTTAGGAAGATGTTTTGATTTCACATTATCAGTGCCAGCCTGTGAAGGTGTCAATATTGGTGTCTGATATATGTAGGTATTCCATCATGTCCCTTTCCCACTTACGTGTGACAGGAACATAATGTATTCTGGAAAGAATTGTTTATATAATTGCCACCCCAATCATGCCTTATCTATTGTTTGAGAACATACCTCCGTCAGGGGTCCAACAGGATCTATATAAATACATCTCACACAGTCAAGGGTATCCAGAGGGATTCCTACCAGATGCCATCTGTAAGGAAATGCCTCCTTGGCATAGTTACCCCCTGACTTTTTGCCTTTGCTGATGCTAAGTTTTGATTTGAAAGTGTGCTGAGGCCTGCTAAGCAGGCCCCAGCACCAGTGTTCTTTCCCTAACCTGTACTTTTGTTTCCACAATTGGCTCACCCTGGCATCCAGGTAAGTCCCTTGTAACTGGTACCCCTGGTACCAAGGGCCCTGATGCCAGGGAAGGTCTCTAAGGGCTGCAGCATGTCTTATGCCACCCTGGGGAGCCCTCACTCAGCACAGACACACTGCTTGCCAGCTTGTGTGTGCTAGTGAGGACAAAACAAGTAAGTCGACATGGCACTCCCCTCAGGGTGCCATGCCAACCTCACACTGCCTATGAAGTATAGATAAGTCACCCCTCTAGCAGGCCTTACAGCCCTAAGGCAGGGTGCACTATACCATAGGTGAAGGCACAAGTGCATGAGCACTATGCCCCCACAGTGTCTAAGCCAAACCTTAGACATTGTAAGTGCAGGGTAGCCATAAGAGTATATGGTCTGGGAGTCTGTCATGCACGAACTCCACAGCACCATAATGGCTACACTGAAAACTGGGAAGTTTGGTATCAAACTTCTCAGCACAATAAATGCACACTTCTGCCAGTGTACATTTTATTGTAATATACACCCCAGAGGGCACCTTAGAGGTGCCCCCTGAAACCTTAACCGACTATCCGTGTAGGCTGACTAGTTTTAGCAGCCTGCCACACACCAGACATGTTGCTGGCCACATGGGGAGAGTGCCTTTGTCACTCTGTGGCTAGTAACAAAGTCTGTACTGGGTGGAGGTGCTTCTCACCTCCCCCTGCAGGAACTGTAACACCTGGCGGTGAGCCTCAAAGGCTCACCCCCTTTGTTACAGCACCCCAGGGCACTCCAGCTAGTGGAGTTGCCCGCTCCCTCCGGCCACGGCCCCACTTTTGGCGGCAAGGCCGGAGGAGATAATGAGAAAAACAAGGAGGAGTCACTGGCCAGTCAGGACAGCCCTAAGGTGCCCTGAGCTGAAGTGACTCTAACTTTTAGAAATCCTCCATCTTGCAGATGGAGGATTCCCCCAATAGTGATAGGAATGTGACCCCCTCCCCTTGGGAGGAGGCACAAAGATGGTGTACCCACCCTCAGGGCTAGTAGCCATTGGCTACTAACCCCCCAGACCTAAACACGCCCTTAAATTTAGTATTTAAGGGCTTCCCTGAACCCAAGAATTTAGATTCCTGCAACTTACAGAAGAAGAGGACTGCTGAGCTGAAAAACCCCTGCAGAAGAAGAAAGAAGACACCAGCTGCTTTGGCCCCAGTCCTACCGGCCTGTCTCCTGCTGTAAAGAAATGGCTCCCTGTTGCAGTTACCCCCCACTTTTTGCCTGATACTGATGCTGACTTGACTGAGAAGAGTGCTGGGACCCTGCTAACCAGGCCCCAGCACCAGTGTTCCTTCACCTAAAATGTACCATTGTATCCACAATTGGCACACCCTGGCATTCAGATAAGTCCCTTGTAACTGGTACTTCTAGTACCAAGGGCCCTGATGCCAAGGAAGGTCTCTAAGGGCTGCAGCATGTCTTATGCCACCCTAGAGACCCCTCACTCAGCACAGACACACTGCTTACAAGCCTGTGTGTGCTAGTGAGAACAAAATGAGTAAGTCGACATGGCACTCCCCTCAGGTTGCCATGCCAGCCTCTCACTGCCTATGCAGTATAGGTAAGACACCCCTCTAGCAGGCCTTACAGCCCTAAGGCAGGGTGCACTATACCATAGGTGAGGGTACCAGTGCATGAGCATGGTACCCCTACAGTGTCTAAACAAAACCTTAGACATTGTAAGTGCAGGGTAGCCATAAGAGTATATGGTCTGGGAGTCTGTCAAACACGAACTCCACAGCACCATAATGGCTACACTGAAAACTGGGAAGTTTGGTAACAAACTTCTCAGCACAATAAATGCACACTGATGCCAGTGTACATTTTATTGTAAAATACACCACAGAGGGCACCTTAGAGGTGCCCCCTGAAACTTAACCGACTGTCTGTGTAGGCTGACTAGTTCCAGCAGCCTGCCACAAACCGAGACATGTGGCTGGCCCCATGGGGAGAGTGCCTTTGTCACTCTGAGGCCAGTAACAAAGCCTGCACTGGGTGGAGATGCTAACACCTCCCCCAGGCAGGAATTGTCACACCTGGCGGTGAGCCTCAAAGGCTCACCTCCTTTGTGCCAACCCAGCAGGACACTCCAGCTAGTGGAGTTGCCCGCCCCCTCCGGCCAGGCCCCACTTTTGGCGGCGAGGCCGGAGAAAATAATGAGAATAACAAGGAGGAGTCACTGGCCAGTCAGGACAGCCCCTAAGGTGTCCTGAGCTGAGGTGACTCTAACTTTTAGAAATCCTCCATCTTGCAGATGGAGGATTCCCCCAATAGGGTTAGGATTGTGACCCCCTCCCCTTGGGAGGAGGCACAAAAAGGGTGTACCCACCCTCAGGGATAGTAGCCATTGGCTACTAAACCCCCAGACCTAAACACGCCCTTAAATTTAGTATTTAAGGGCTACCCTGAACCCTAGAAAATTAGATTCCTGCAACTACAAGAAGAAGGACTGCCTAGCTGAAAAACCCCTGCAGAGGAAGACCAGAAGACGACAACTGCCTTGGCTCCAGAAACTCACCGGCCTGTCTCCTGCCTTCCAAAGATCCTGCTCCAGCGACGCCTTCCAAAGGGACCAGCGACCTCGACATCCTCTGAGGACTGCCCCTGCTTCGAAAAGACAAGAAACTCCCGAGGACAGCGGACCTGCTCCAAGAAAAGCTGCAACTTTGTTTCCAGCGGCTTTAAAGAACCCTGCAAGCTCCCCGCAAAAGGCGTGAGACTTGCAACACTGCACCCGGCGACCCCGACTCGGCTGGTGGCGATCCAACACCTCAGGAGGGACCCCAGGACTACTCTAAGACTGTGAGTACAAAAACCTGTCCCCCCTGAGCCCCCACAGCGCCGCCTGCAGAGGGAATCCCGAGGCTTCCCCTGACCGCGACTCTTTGAATCCAAAGTCCCGACACCTGGGAGAGACCCTGCACCCGCAGCCCCCAGGACCTGAAGGACCGGACTTTCACTGGAGGAGTGACCCCCAGGAGTCCCTCTCCCTTGCCCAAGTGGAGGTTTCCCCGAGGAATCCCCCCCTTGCCTGCCTGCAGCGCTGAAGAGATCCCGAGATCTCCCATTGACTTCCATTACAAACCCGACGCTTGTTTCTACACTGCACCCGGCCGCCCCCGCGCTGCTGAGGGTGAAATTTCTGTGTGGACTTGTGTCCCCCCCGGTGCCCTACAAAACCCCCCTGGTCTGCCCTCCGAAGACGCGGGTACTTACCTGCAAGCAGACCGGAACCGGGGCACCCCTTCTCTCCATTCTAGCCTATGTGTTTTGGGCACCACTTTGAACTCTGCACCTGACCGGCCCTGAGCTGCTGGTGTGGTAACTTTGGGGTTGCTCTGAACCCCCAACGGTGGGCTACCTTGGACCAAGAACTAAGCCCTGTAAGTGTCTTACTTACCTGGTAAAACTAATCAAAACTTACCTCCCCTAGGAACTGTGAAAATTGCACTAAGTGTCCACTTTTAAAACAGCTATTTGTGAATAACTTGAAAAGTATACATGCAATTTTGATGATTTGAAGTTCCTAAAGTACTTACCTGCAATACCTTTCGAATGAGATATTACATGTAGAATTTGAACCTGTGGTTCTTAAAATAAACTAAGAAAAGATATTTTTCTATATAAAAACCTATTGGCTGGATTTGTCTCTGAGTGTGTGTACCTCATTTATTGTCTATGTGTATGTACAACAAATGCTTAACACTACTCCTTGGATAAGCCTACTGCTCGACCACACTACCACAAAATAGAGCATTAGTATTATCTATTTTTACCACTATTTTACCTCTAAGGGGAACCCTTGGACTCTGTGCAGGCTATTCCTTACTTTGAAATAGCACATACAGAGCCAACTTCCTACATTGGTGGATCAGCGGTGGGGTACAAGACTTTGCATTTGCTGGACTACTCAGCCAATACCTGATCACACGACAAATTCCAAAATTGTCATTAGAAATTGATTTTTGCAATTTGAAAAGTTTTCTAAATTCTTAAAAGACCTGCTAGGGCCTTGTGTTAGATCCTGTTTAGCATTTCTTTTAGAGTTTAAAAGTTTGTAAAAGTTTGAATTAGATTCTAGAACCAGTTGTAGATTCTTAAAAAGTATTCCAACTTTTAGAAGCAAAATGTCTAGCACAGATGTGACTGTGGTGGAACTCGACACCACACCTTACCTCCATCTTAAGATGAGGGAGCTAAGGTCACTCTGTAAAATAAAGAAAATAACAATGGGCCCCAAACCTACCAAAATACAGCTCCAGGAGCTTTTGGCAGAGTTTGAAAAGGCCAACCCCTCTGAGGGTGGCAACTCAGAGGAAGAGGATAGTGACTTGGAGGAAAATTCCCCCCTACCAATCCTATCTAGGGAGAACAGGGTCCCTCAAACCCTGACTCCAAAAATAATAGTCAGAGATGCTGGTTCCCTCACAGGAGAGACCAACACCTCTGAAATCACTGAGGATAGCCCCAGTGAAGAGGACATCCAGTTAGCCAGGATGGCCAAAAGATTGGCTTTGGAAAAGCAGCTCCTAGCCATAGAAAGGGAAAGAAAAGAGATGGGCCTAGGTCCCATCGATGGTGGCAGCAACTTAAATAGGGTCAGAGATTCTCCTGACATCCTAAAAATCCCCAAAGGGATTGTAACAAAATATGAAGATGGTGATGACATCACCAAATGGTTCACAGCTTTTGAGAGGGCTTGTGTAACCAGAAAAGTAAACAGATCTCACTGGGGTGCTCTCCTTTGGGAAATGTTCACTGGAAAGTGTAGGGATAGACTCCTCACACTCTCTGGAAAAGATGCAGAATCTTATGACCTCATGAAGGGTACCCTGATTGAGGGCTTTGGATTCTCCACTGAGGAGTATAGAATTAGATTCAGGGGGGCTCAAAAATCCTCGAGCCAGACCTGGGTTGATTTTGTAGACTACTCAGTAAAAACACTAGATGGTTGGTTAACTGGAAATGAAGTGTGTGACTATGTTGGGCTTTATAATTTGTTTATGAAAGAACACATTTTAAGTAACTGCTTCAATGAAAAGTTGCATCAGTATCTGGTAGACCTAGGTCCAATTTCTCCCCAAGAATTGGGAAAGAAGGCAGACCACTGGGTCAAGACTAGGGTAACCAAAACTTCCACTGGGGGTGACCAAAAGAAAGGGGTTACAAAAACTCCCCAGGAGAAAGTGGGTGACACTAGAAACAAAGAAAAGGAGTCCTCTGTAAGCCCCCAAAAACCAGAACAGGTGGGTGGGCCCCAAGACACAACCCAAAACAAAGGTGGGTACCAGGGTAAGAACTGGGATGCCACTAAGGCATGGTGCCACAACTGTAAACAGTCTGGGCACCACACCAAGGACACTTCTTGTCCCAAAAACAAACCCCAGAACAAAATTCCAGGGGTAACCAGTGTAGCCATGGGAGATGACTCCTCAGATGAGGAGGTCTTCATAGCCTTCAACTGGAAACAGGGCCCAACAGGTGAGTTGGAGATTCCAGAGGGAAGTAGACACTTCCACCACCTACTGGTGAATGGAATCCCAACCACTGCCCTGAGAGACACTTGTGCCAGTCACACTATTGTGCATGACAGGCTGGTGCTCTCAAACCAGTACATCCCAGGTGAGACTGCCAGGGTAAGAGTTAGCCTAGACAGGGTCACTAAGAGGCCTGTGGCTTTAGTACCCATAGAAGTGGGTGGCACTCTTAGCTGGAGAAGGGTAGTAGTCAGTACAGACCTCCCCCTTGATTGTCTCCTTGGAAATGACTACCCAGAGGTTAGTCAGAGCCCAAGAGAGGAACTGGTCCAGTGCCAGTCCTCTCCCAAGGATTCTGGAAGTCCTGCCTCTGCAGTAAATGCAAGCAGGCCCCAGAAGAAGAAGAAAAGAAAACAGAGTAGGAAGGGTGGACAACCTTTAGCCAAGGTTACAGCAAGCCAAGGAGATTCTGCTCCAGTAGGGGAGAACTCCAAAAATGGCCCTGATAAAGTCCAACCTGACCCACAAGAAGTCCTGGCTAGTCAGGCAACTGTTAAACCTGAGTGGGTGGCTCCTCAGCTAACAGAAGAAAGAGTGGAAGAAGGGTGTTTACTACAAGATGTGGTAACCCCCCACTCTAATACAGCAGACAGGCAACCTGAACCCAAAGAGGCCTGTAACTTAGCCCCTTCCCTTTTAGGTGAAGAGCTAAAGGTGTGGTTCTGGGCACTGACAGCTGTCAGTGGCCTCTGCTGGGTGTTAGCCTTTATGGCTGCACTATCCTTAGCATGGTGGTCTGACCCCATGCCAAATAGCAAGTTAGGCCCCCTGACCCTATTGGTCATGGTGGGGTTACTCCAGCTCTGGGTAACCTCTCTGGGTAAGCTAGGGGTAACCCTGGCCAAGATAAGGTTAGCAGAGGTGGATACCTCTAAGACCAAAATAGAAAGAATGGGTAGAGACATTGAAGAGGCAGACAAGAGGCAATTCAGACTAGGTCCTATCACTGTGGAAGTAGGTCAGTTCCCCAAAGGGAATGACCTGAACAGAAGGATGTAAGGCAGAGTAGGCCCTGCAACTAACCAGCCTATTTCTCCTACTCTTCCTCGCCTGACAGACTAGGAAGACTCTCCCAGCTTGGGCTGAGTCTCCTGGCCTGTGGGCTGGGGGGGGCTTGTGTAAAGAAATGGCTCCCTGTTGCAGTTACCCCCCACTTTTTGCCTGATACTGATGCTGACTTGACTGAGAAGAGTGCTGGGACCCTGCTAACCAGGCCCCAGCACCAGTGTTCCTTCACCTAAAATGTACCATTGTATCCACAATTGGCACACCCTGGCATTCAGATAAGTCCCTTGTAACTGGTACTTCTAGTACCAAGGGCCCTGATGCCAAGGAAGGTCTCTAAGGGCTGCAGCATGTCTTATGCCACCCTAGAGACCCCTCACTCAGCACAGACACACTGCTTACAAGCCTGTGTGTGCTAGTGAGAACAAAATGAGTAAGTCGACATGGCACTCCCCTCAGGGTGCCATGCCAGCCTCTCACTGCCTATGCAGTATAGGTAAGACACCCCTCTAGCAGGCCTTACAGCCCTAAGGCAGGGTGCACTATACCATAGGTGAGGGTACCAGTGCATGAGCATGGTACCCCTACAGTGTCTAAACAAAACCTTAGACATTGTAAGTGCAGGGTAGCCATAAGAGTATATGGTCTGGGAGTCTGTCAAACACGAACTCCACAGCACCATAATGGCTACACTGAAAACTGGGAAGTTTGGTAACAAACTTCTCAGCACAATAAATGCACACTGATGCCAGTGTACATTTTATTGTAAAATACACCACAGAGGGCACCTTAGAGGTGCCCCCTGAAACTTAACCGACTGTCTGTGTAGGCTGACTAGTTCCAGCAGCCTGCCACAAACCGAGACATGTTGCTGGCCCCATGGGGAGAGTGCCTTTGTCACTCTGAGGCCAGTAACAAAGCCTGCACTGGGTGGAGATGCTAACACCTCCCCCAGGCAGGAATTGTCACACCTGGCGGTGAGCCTCAAAGGCTCACCTCCTTTGTGCCAACCCAGCAGGACACTCCAGCTAGTGGAGTTGCCCGCCCCCTCCGGCCAGGCCCCACTTTTGGCGGCGAGGCCGGAGAAAATAATGAGAATAACAAGGAGGAGTCACTGGCCAGTCAGGACAGCCCCTAAGGTGTCCTGAGCTGAGGTGACTCTAACTTTTAGAAATCCTCCATCTTGCAGATGGAGGATTCCCCCAATAGGGTTAGGATTGTGACCCCCTCCCCTTGGGAGGAGGCACAAAAAGGGTGTACCCACCCTCAGGGATAGTAGCCATTGGCTACTAACCCCCCAGACCTAAACACGCCCTTAAATTTAGTATTTAAGGGCTACCCTGAACCCTAGAAAATTAGATTCCTGCAACTACAAGAAGAAGGACTGCCTAGCTGAAAAACCCCTGCAGAGGAAGACCAGAAGACGACAACTGCCTTGGCTCCAGAAACTCACCGGCCTGTCTCCTGCCTTCCAAAGATCCTGCTCCAGCGACGCCTTCCAAAGGGACCAGCGACCTCGACATCCTCTGAGGACTGCCCCTGCTTCGAAAAGACAAGAAACTCCCGAGGACAGCGGACCTGCTCCAAGAAAAGCTGCAACTTTGTTTCCAGCGGCTTTAAAGAACCCTGCAAGCTCCCCGCAAAAGGCGTGAGACTTGCAACACTGCACCCGGCGACCCCGACTCGGCTGGTGGCGATCCAACACCTCAGGAGGGACCCCAGGACTACTCTAAGACTGTGAGTACAAAAACCTGTCCCCCCTGAGCCCCCACAGCGCCGCCTGCAGAGGGAATCCCGAGGCTTCCCCTGACCGCGACTCTTTGAATCCAAAGTCCCGACACCTGGGAGAGACCCTGCACCCGCAGCCCCCAGGACCTGAAGGACCGGACTTTCACTGGAGGAGTGACCCCCAGGAGTCCCTCTCCCTTGCCCAAGTGGAGGTTTCCCCGAGGAATCCCCCCCTTGCCTGCCTGCAGCGCTGAAGAGATCCCGAGATCTCCCATTGACTTCCATTACAAACCCAACGCTTGTTTCTACACTGCACCCGGCCGCCCCCGCGCTGCTGAGGGTGAAATTTCTGTGTGGACTTGTGTCCCCCCCGGTGCCCTACAAAACCCCCCTGGTCTGCCCTCCGAAGACGCGGGTACTTACCTGCAAGCAGACCGGAACCGGGGCACCCCCTTCTCTCCATTCTAGCCTATGTGTTTTGGGCACCACTTTGAACTCTGCACCTGACCGGCCCTGAGCTGCTGGTGTGGTAACTTTGGGGTTGCTCTGAACCCCCAACGGTGGGCTACCTTGGACCAAGAACTAAGCCCTGTAAGTGTCTTACTTACCTGGTAAAACTAATCAAAACTTACCTCCCCTAGGAACTGTGAAAATTGCACTAAGTGTCCACTTTTAAAACAGCTATTTGTGAATAACTTGAAAAGTATACATGCAATTTTGATGATTTGAAGTTCCTAAAGTACTTACCTGCAATACCTTTCGAATGAGATATTACATGTAGAATTTGAACCTGTGGTTCTAAAATAAACTAAGAAAAGATATTTTTCTATATAAAAACCTATTGGCTGGATTTGTCTCTGAGTGTGTGTACCTCATTTATTGTCTATGTGTATGTACAACAAATGCTTAACACTACTCCTTGGATAAGCCTACTGCTCGACCACACTACCACAAAATAGAGCATTAGTATTATCTATTTTTACCACTATTTTACCTCTAAGGGGAACCCTTGGACTCTGTGCAGGCTATTCCTTACTTTGAAATAGCACATACAGAGCCAACTTCCTACACCTGCCTTCAGAAGAAAACTGCTCCAGCGACGCTTTCCCTGGGACCAGCGACCTCTGAATCCTCAGGACTGCCCTGCTTCCAAGAGACCAAGAAACTCCTGAGAACAGCGGCCCTGTTCAACAAAGACTGCAACTTTGTATCCAGAGGAGCAGATTTAAAGACCCCTGCAATCCCCGCAAGAAGTGTGAGACTTGCAACACTGCACCCGGCGACCCCGACTCGACTGGTGGAGAACCAACACCTCAGGGAGGACCCTCCGGCGACTCCGAGACTGTGAGTAACCAAAATTGTCCCCCCTGAGCCCCCACAGCGACGCCTGCAGAGGGAATCCCGAGGCTCCCCCTGACCGCGACTGTCTGATTCCCAGATCCCAACGCCTGGAAAAGACCCTGCAACCGCAGCCCCCAGCACCTGAAGGATCGGAACTTCAGTGCAGGAGTGACCCCCTCTCCCTTGCCCAGGTGGTGGCTACCCCGAGGAGCCCCCCCCCCCCCTTGCCTGCCTGCACCGCTGAAGAGACCCCTTGGTCTCTCATTGAAATCCATTGGAAACCCGACGCGTGTTTGCACACTGCACCCGGCCGCCCCAGTGCCGCTGAGGGTGTACTTTTTTGTGTGAGCTTGTGTCTCCCCCCCCCCCCACCCCCCCCGGTGCCCTACTAAACCCCCCCCTGGTCTGCCCTCCGAAGACGCGGGTACTTACCTGCTGGCAGACTGGAACCGGGGCACCCCCTTCTCCATTGAAGCCTATGTGTTTTGGGCACCACTTTGAACTCTGCACCTGACCGGCCCTGAGCTGCTGGTGTGATAACTTTGGGGTTGCTCTGAACCCCCAACGGTGGGCTACCTTGGACCAAAAACTGAAACCTGTAAGTGACTTACTTACCTGTTAAAACTAACAATAACTTACCTCCCCCAGGAACTGTGAAAATTGCACTGTGTCCACTTTTAAAACAGCTTATTGTGTTTTATGTAAAAAGTATACATGCTAATGAAATGATTCAAAGTTCCTAAAGTACTTACCTGCAATACCTTTCAAATGAGATATTACATGTAAAATTTGAACCTGTGGTTCTTAAAATAAACTAAGAAAAGATATTTTTCTATAACAAAACCTATTGGCTGGATTTGTCTTTGAGTGTGTTCCTCATTTATTGCCTATGTGTATGTACAACAAATGCTTAACACTACTCCTTTGATAAGCCTACTGCTCGACCACACTACCACAAAATAGAGCATTAGTATTATCTCTTTTTGCCACTATCTTACCTCTAAGGGGAACCCTTGGACTCTGTGCATGCTATTCCTTACTTTGAAATAGCACATACAGAGCCAACTTCCTACACATAACATGATTACTTACTGGCTGGATAGCGCATTCACTGGAGTTAATTGTGCAGGGACATTGAACACCCAATCAAACTCCTCTTCATGCCAGTCACTTAGGGCTGCGAGCTGTTGATCTAGTGATGAAAACATTCCTTCCTCACCTCAAGGTCAAAGTAGTTCTCATCAAAGCAGACATGACTACCATGTAATCTCTGCAAGAAGTGGGATCGGGGAGTACCAGGTCCCTTCAGCTATCTCAGCTAGCCTAAGTAATCTGGGGGTATGCTTGTAGGAAGCTGGCTGTGTGTGTGGTGAGCACCTATGGTGTTATCACCTTATACTAGGTTCAAGTATCCCCTATTAGTGAAGTGTAGGTAGTGTGTGGAAAGCCAAGGCTTTCTAGATGTAGCTGTGGATGAGCAGCCAAGACTTACCTAGGAGACATGCAAAGCTTATGCAATACCACTATATTCGCACAGTACTCACACATGAAAGAATCACACACTGTTACAAAAATAAAGGTACTTTATTATAGTAACAAAAATACTAGAATACTGAATAGGCAGCTCCCCCCCAACTGGTGGGAAGTAAACACACCATTATATACAAATCAGTAAATAGCATAGAAAGCAATAGGCACTGGTAAAAGCAATAGCAAATGGTGAGGGCCCGGGGGGGTTTCAAACCATATACTAATAAAAGGGGAATGTGAAAGGTAGTCCCCCATCCAAGGAAGTGGAATAGGTAGCATGGAGCTTGGGTACGTAGGATCCCCACCTACCAGGAGAGCAGAGGCACGTATTTGGTTTCCCCAAAACCAGCGGGAGGACTTTGGAAAAGGATTGTGCAAGACCCAACCAAGACTGTAAGAAACCAAAGGTGGATCCTGACAGAAGAGGGCCTGCAAGTGAGAGACCAAGTCCAGTTTGAGTTGGAGTGTCTGGTTGTGGCAGGAGCCTCTACCCACCCTTCTGTGGATGCAGGACCAGGTGGACAAAGGTCAGCAGTGCAGCACAGGAGCAGATGCAAGTGATGTCCCACATCGGTGGTCGAGATGCAGTCGGTTAGTGGTGCTGGAAAACCACCAACAAGCCTTAGGAAATGCCAGAGATGGAGAAGGTTTGCAAGGCTGAAGAGAACCAGCACGGTCCAGGGGATTCTACCCAAGGAGGGGAGTCCTGGGTGACCCTTAGCAGCAGGGAGAGTCATACGAGGAGGCGCAGCCCCCACAGGCAACCCACTCGTAGAAGGCACAGGAGTCTCAGTGAGGCCCACTCAACACACCTGAAGAGGAGTCCCACATTGCTGGAGCAGCAGGCAGGACACTGCTTTGCACAAATGAGTGCTGGAGGCCGGGACTACACTGAGCCTAAAGATCCCTTGGAGAAGAAACAAACCAGCCTTGGCAGCTGAAAGAGATGTGGTGCACAGGGGTACTGTCCTGCAAGGGCTTAGTCTCCCAAGTCAGACAACTGGCAGAGGGGACTATGGGGACCACTCAAGACCACCACCTGTGATGCAGGATCCACATAGCTCCGAAGGAGAGAAGATCCACACAGCCAGTCGTTGCAGTTGGTGCCTGTGACTCATTCACTCCAAGGGAGATTCCTTCTTACTACTTGTGCAGGCTGAAGACTTGTCGCTGTAAGGTGATGCACAGCTGGGTACATGTTGGAGTTCCTGGAAGGAGCTGGAGAAAGTGTTGCAGAGCGGAGTCGTAACTGGAGTTGTAGCTTGTCTGTTCCTAGAGGGTCCAGTTGCAGTCACAGTGGCCAGAAGATGAAGTAAATGATGCAGAGAAGTCCTGCTGGAATCTTGCATGTCGGATTTGAGAACCCACCCAAGAGGAGACCCTAAATAGCCCAAGAAGGGGGAATGGCCACCTAGCAGGGTGACCACCTATCAGGAGGGGGCTGTGACGTCACCTACCTGACCTGGCCACTTAATCTCCCAGGGGCCTCTGCCCCTCTTGAATTGAAGATGGCAGAATCAAGTGGCCACCTGGAGGACTTCCAGGCACTACCCCTAGGTTGGTGATGGACATGGGAGTGGTCACTCCCCTTTCCTTTGTCCAGTTTCACGCCAAAGCAGGGGGTTGGGGGGGAGGGGGTCCCTTGACTGGTGCTTACTGGTTTATGCAAAGAGTACCAAATGTGCCCTTCAGAGCATACAGGTTGCTTGGGGAGGCTGCCCCTCCCAAGTCGAACACTGATTTCCAAGGGAGGGGGTGTTACCTCCCTCTCCCACAGGAAATACTTTGTTCTGCTTCCCTTCCTGAGGTGGTTAAGCAGCAGGAGGGCACAAACCTGTCTGAAGGGTGGCAGCAGCATGGGCTGACTAAACAACTAAATATGCCCAAGTTCAGAATTACCATTATGTAGCTGGAGACGGATAGTAACCCGAGTCCAGTACATGGTTCAAATACAACATTATGCTAACAAGGTTAATGTGTCTCCCATGTGAACCTCTTCACATGTCCCCTTCAATTCCTATCCTGGCAAGTCCCCTTTCTTATTGCTTTCACGTCACTCATAAGTGTTGGTGAGCTTCAGGCATTATTTTAAGAAGATCCATTCCTCCAAATACATAAGTGCAAAGCAGTACTATATACCAACCCTAAATTCCTGCCAAAACTGGTCTCAGTTCCACTTAAATCAATCTATTGAGTAACCAGTATTCTTTCCCTAACCTGACTCTTTCACAATAGCTTTATACACGCTGGACGTAAAAAGAGCTCTTATGTCTTATATTGACGAACTCTCATTTAGGGAAAAAATAGCAACATTTTGTTACATTCTCTAACCCACATAAAGGAAGGACCATTTCTAAATCAACTATTTCACGTTGGATTGTAAAATGTATCCAGACTTCCTGTGCTAAAGCCAAACAAACTCTACCTATTCCCCCAAAAGCTCACTCCTGTCAAAAAGGGAGCTTCCATGGCATTCTCAGGGAATATACCAATAGCTGACGTATGTAAAGCAGCTACATGGACCACACTGCAGACATTTACAAAACATTACTGTGTAGATGTTATGGCCTGTCAGCAAGTTAATGTGGGTCGAGTAGTTCAACTTTTTTTTCCAAGAAAATGCACCCAACACAGGTTAGCCACCGCTTTAGGAGGAAAACTGCTTTACAGTCTTTGCTAAGCATGTGTATATACATGTCTCCTCCCCAGAAATCTGTTGCAATTATCTGTATTAAACATGGCGTTATTTTGGCATGATCACCTCATTAGGATAGATAATCGCTTACATTACATTCTCAACCGCCACGTGGAAAGTAATCGAACAATAGAGTCAAGGACCATGCATATTGCAAGGAAGAGGAGTCACCATACCTCGTGACTAGAAAGACTCCTTGAAGGAAAAACATATTGCACCCTTCCAAGACCAATACTAAATTATGGACTTATGCTAAGCATGTGAATCTACAGCACTGCATGCCACCTACAGATGCTTGTTGGATTAGTAACATTTTTCTTTCCCTTAAACTCTGTGCAGAGTTTGCTCAATGTAAAGCTTTTTGAGAAATAAACCATATCATTTCTAAACATTGAAAATAGGGAATGCAGTGTAGTTTTGAGATTTCGTAAGATAAGTTTGCCTTTCCTCCAGTATTTTTAAATGTTTTCTCTTTTACCTGTTTAAACTATGGTTTACAAACCAGAATTGGTAAAGCCAATAGTTTGGCACTGTTACAGAAGATAACTATTGACTTTTCCATTGCTTGTTGCTTATTTACATTTAGCCTAGTGTGGAGGTCTTCCCATATATGGTGGAAGCTTGTTAGTTGGACATCTATTCCAGCTTGTTCTGTCAGCTGAAAAATTACCTGTAGCAGATACTGCTGTTCCCTGCCACCAACCGTAGTCGCCTCATTCCAAAGTTCAACACCTAGTGATGAGCCTTTGCTTGCTTTGCCCCTGTAGAACCTCTGGCAGTCCTGAGCTGCAGTGTGCACTCCACACCTTCATCGCAACTTCTCTGTGGTCATCTTTTTGATGGGTGGGGAGAAGAGGAAATTGGGGTGCTTCTGCCGCTGTGAACTTGTAGTCTCTGGCTTAAGCCCTGTGAGATGCAGGCCCCGCCCCAAGCCAGCACCCCCCCTTTAAAAAAAAAGAAACAAATTAAATCTTGTACCTATTTATGTAATCTGCCAATCTGAGCTTCTTCCAAAGATTTTCTTACCAGTCAGGAGTAGTGAACAAGGACTCTAGTCCTACTCCATTACTTGCTTGTCCATGCCCTGCTTTTTTAAAGTTAAATCTGCAAGACTCTCCAATTTAGTCTGGTAATGCTTATAGGTGGATTCGCTGACGGAGTGTGTTAAGATGTGTTTAAATGTTTTCTTTAAGATTACGAAATCCTACAGCTACAGATCACAATACCATCAGATGGGTGTATAAACGTGTGTGTTTTTTTTTTTTTTTTGTTTTTTTTTAGTTTGGAACTCCACAATGATTTGCTAAGATGTATTTGTCCTTCATTCTGTAAAATGTGGCTGCCTGTCTCGCTTGTTACTTCCCAGTCTTTTAACAAGCTTAGTTTATAAGGAGACTTTAAAAAAAAAAAAAAAAGGGGTTGGCATAAGTTGTTGCTGTTTTGAGTTGTCCTGTTACTTGACCTAACCTGTATTAATCTTTCAGAATCCCAGCTTGAACTTTAAAGAAGTAACATATGAACTGGATCATCCAGGGTTTTTAATGCGGGACAGCAAAGGACTTCAGATTGTGGTTTATGGCATCCAAAGAGGCTTGGGCATGGATGTGTTCCCAGTTGATTTGATATATCGGCCTTGGAAACATGCGGAAGGCCAGGTAAGGCCTTTTATGAGTTCTTTTTTAAAATTTGTTTAATGTAATCTAGCTCTTCCATTTTGTAATCGCAATGGCACAATTTTTGTTGGGTGACAGTCGTTGAGAGTAATAAAATAGTTTGTGATTTACTGTTAAGAAGAGATACTATTAGAGGTTAGCAAGTGTAAACTGTCAGGTTAGCATCACATTTGTTGTGTTTGTAGGAAGCTGGCTTCCTAAATAGTGTACAAAAATGAAGTACACTGTGCATCCCCACAGGTTTGCAGAGGCAGAAATAGGTCTGGTGCTCTATTTGTGGTAGTGATGCTGAGCAGTTAGGCTGATCAGGAAGTCGTGTAAGCATTAGTTGCACTCAGAGGCAATGAGACACACCCTCAAATCTGAGACCAATTTAGAAAAGTAAGTCGATATAAGGTAAGCAGTTTTTACATTACAGACTTGCTGCTCCCAGCTAAGTACAAGCTTTGTCGGATGTTGGTCTCTGGTGGTTGAGGCAAGCACTGGAGGGGCTACAAGGCAGCACCAAAGTTACACCCTCAGCAGGTGCAGAGTGGCAACACAGCATTGAGAGTCCAAGGTTATTCAATGGAGGAGATGACTTTCAGAAACAGGCTGCAGGCAATGGCCAGGAGAGGTCAACCCACAGCTGCGCAGGTAAGTTGAGATGCTAGGTTTCGTAGGGACACACTGTCCATCTCCCCAAGTCACCGGGGGTCCGAGTTTAGTTGTCTTTTGGTGTCTGAAGCAGGTTACCAGACAGGTCGCAGTCAGGGGAGAGTACTCAGACTTAGGCTGCAGGCATCACTGTGGGGTCTGGCAGGGGTCAGCCCACAGTATACTCTTGGTCAGAAATGCTGGGGAATCTTCACTGGACCAGTGGGCCACTTTGACTCGGGCTGGCGTCGTCTGATGCAGAGGGTGGTTCTAGGCGGCGGTTTAGCGGTTCCTCAGGCAGACTTCTTTAGAGATGGTTTCTGTTGGACAGGTCCCCTGTCCACAGGAGGTCTTGGTCTTAGCCTGGTACCCAAATACAGTGGTGCTGTTCCAGTGGCTGCAGCAAGGGCTCAGTCTCCCAAGTGGATCAAAAGACAGGAGAGCCCGAAGAGGACCACAGACCACCGCCTGTGGACAGAGCCTTCACACTGTCCATGGGACAGCAGGATCCCTGCAGATGAAGGGAAGCAAATCCTTCACACTCCCTGTGTCCATAGCCTCTGGGTCACTTGTCGGGGCTCCAATGACTTCTGCTGGCCCCCCTGTGTGCTGAGGGCCAGCCTTGACTCATCCTGAACAGTAGAGTCTCCTGGACCTTGCTGGTCCCGAAAAACTTTCAAATCTACTTTTAGCTCACGTTTGCATTTACCAGCGATTGTTGGCCTTGCTGGTCACTGACCCTCCTGCAATCTGGTGACAGACTTGGTAAACCCTCGTAGGTGACTCCTAGGATCTTCTGCAGCTCCTGGACACTGCAGCTGGACTCCTTCCTTCACCAACTTGCAGGAACGTCACCTCTTGGAGGGTAGGTATTACCACCTGTACCACCTAGTCACCTCCAAGGGTGCTGGACTCTGTCCTCTTCCTTTTCAGGTCTTCTACGTCCACAATCCATCCTTGGGATCCACTGGCCTGGTCCAAGGATCGTGATAGCAGCTGGACAACAGAGGACTGCATTGACTTTACTGAGTTTTCCCCATCCTTCCTCAACCCTAACTAACTACCACACTTACCTTGGTTGGGTTAACTATATTGCATTCCTCTTACTTAGAATATATGGTTTGGCCCACTCTTAGTGCCCTGTACATTGTATGTGATTGTTTGGTATTTAGTGGATATATTGCGTGCAGATATCTCCAAAGGGAGATATACCAATGCTAAACTAGTAGTTAGTGCTGTCATAAAGAATCCTTCCAATTTCTTGTGAGTTATTGTCTGACTACTATAGTATTGCAAGTGCTTTACATTCCTCCTGGATAATCCTCAGCTGCTCCCCTCAGCTACCCCTATTGCTATCTGGACACCTATTCACCATCACTAAGAGTGTCCTGGACTCCATATGGGGTGCCACACCATAGGTGTACACCATAGAATGAGCCAGCCTCATACAGAAAGTTCACACCTCTAAGAGACGGCCTTTGTTCTGAGCCTTCAAGAGCATTGTCTCTCACCTTAGATGGCCAGAATAAGGTGGCTGTACTGGTTTTGACCAGTCAGTGCCCACTGTAGGAATTGATAGGTTTTCCAGGAGGCACCTTGAACCTGCCCTCTGAGTGCATGTATTAAATCCACTGGATTCAGTGAGTTTATTAATACAACATGTTTGATACTAAACATCCCTGTTGTCAATGAAGCCGTCTTGTAGCTGGGGAAATTGTAAAAATCAGTGTCAAGCACACTTAATTACAATGGTTCCACTTTTTCCTTAGTCTTACTGAGAATTGACAGATGTAGGAGAGGAATATATACTCATGCAGGTATGCCCTCACATGTAATATAACGCACCCTTCCTTTAGGGCCTAAAGACCTGTTAGAGGTGTGACTTTGATATAATACATGCAGTGTAAAGGGGACGGGGCACTCAGGTTGTGTGCCATGTCGTGTTTTCATTTTAGTTCTGTACCAAGAAGCAGTCTGCGACAGCTGGACTATGCACTTAGTGAGGGTGTCCCTGAGGGTGGCAGATTTCGTGCTGCAGCCCTCTGGGACCTTCCTTTAGTAACTCATTCCCTGGGTACCATTTACCAGGGGCACACGTAGTGGTAGCTAAAGGCTTGCTGTAAGGAAATGCCTCCTTGGCATGGTTGCCCCCTGACTTTTTGCCTTTGCTGATGCTATGTTTACAATTGAAAGTGTGCTGAGGCCTGCTAACCAGGCCCCAGCACCCGTGTTCTTTCCCTAACCTGTACTTTTGTATCCACAATTGGCAGACCCTGGCATCCAGATAAGTCCCTTGTAACTGGTACTTCTAGTACCAAGGGCCCTGATGCCAAGGAAGGTCTCTAAGGGCTGCAGCATGTCTTATGCCACCCTGGAGACCTCTCACTCAGCACAGACACACTGCTTGCCAGCTTGTGTGTGCTAGTGAGGACAAAACGAGTAAGTCGACATGGCACTCCCCTCAGGGTGCCATGCCAGCCTCTCACTGCCTATGCAGTATAGGTAAGCCACCCCTCTAGCAGGCCTTACAGCCCTAAGGCAGGGTGCACTATACCATAGGTGAGGGTACCAGTGCATGAGCATGGTACCCCTACAGTGTCTAAACAAAACCTTAGACATTGTAAGTGCAGGGTAGCCATAAGAGTATATGGTCTGGGAGTCTGTCAAACACGAACTCCACAGCACCATAATGGCTACACTGAAAACTGGGAAGTTTGGTATCAAACTTCTCAGCACAATAAATGCACACTGATGCCAGTGTACATTTTATTGTAAAATACACCACAGAGGGCACCTTAGAGGTGCCCCCTGAAACTTAACCGACTATCTGTGTAGGCTGACTAGTTTTAGCAGCCTGCCACAAACCGAGACATGTTGCTGGCCCCATGGGGAGAGTGCCTTTGTCACTCTGAGGCCAGTAACAAAGCCTGCACTGGGTGGAGATGCTAACACCTCCCCCAGGCAGGAATTGTCACACCTGGCGGTGAGCCTCAAAGGCTCACCTCCTTTGTGCCAACCCAGCAGGACACTCCAGCTAGTGGAGTTGCCCGCCCCCTCCGGCCAGGCCCCACTTTTGGCGGCAAGGCCGGAGAAGATAATGAGAAAAACAAGGAGGAGTCACTGACCAGTCAGGACAGCCCCTAAGGTGTCCTGAGCTGAAGTGACTCTAACTTTTAGAAATCCTCCATCTTGCAGATGGAGGATTCCCCCAATAGGGTTAGGATTGTGACCCCCTCCCCTTGGGAGGAGGCACAAAGAGGGTGTACCCACCCTCAGGGCTAGTAGCCATTGGCTACTAACCCCCCAGACCTAAACACGCCCTTAAATTTAGTATTTAAGGGCTACCCTGAACCCTAGAAAATTAGATTCCTGCAACTACAAGAAGAAGGACTGCCTAGCTGAAAACCCCTGCAGAGGAAGACCAGAAGACGACAACTGCCTTGGCTCCAGAAACTCACCGGCCTGTCTCCTGCCTTCCAAAGATCCTGCTCCAGCGACGCCTTCCAAAGGGACCAGCGACCTCGACATCCTCTGAGGACTGCCCCTGCTTCGAAAAGACAAACTCCCGAGGACAGCGGACCTGCTCCAAGAAAAGCTGCAACTTTGTTTCCAGCAGCTTTAAAGAACCCTGCAAGCTCCCCGCAAGAAGCGTGAGACTTGCAACACTGCACCCGGCGACCCCGACTCGGCTGGTGGCGATCCAACACCTCAGGAGGGACCCCAGGACTACTCTGATACTGTGAGTACCAAAACCTGTCCCCCCTGAGCCCCCACAGCGCCGCCTGCAGAGGGAATCCCGAGGCTTCCCCTGACCGCGACTCTTTGAACCTAAAGTCCCGACGCCTGGGAGAGACCCTGCACCCGCAGCCCCCAGGACCTGAAGGACCGGACTTTCACTGGAGAAGTGACCCCCAGGAGTCCCTCTCCCTTACCCAAGTGGAGGTTTCCCCGAGGAATCCCCCCCTTGCCTGCCTGCAGCGCTGAAGAGATCCCGAGATCTCTCATAGACTAACATTGCGAACCCGACGCTTGTTTCTACACTGCACCCTGCCGCTCCCGTGCCGCTGAGGGTGAAATTTCTGTGTGGACTTGTGTCCCCCCCGGTGCCCTACAAAACCCCCCTGGTCTGCCCTCCGAAGACGCGGGTACTTACCTGCAAGCAGACCGGAACCGGGGCACCCCCTTCTCTCCATTCTAGCCTATGCGTTTTGGGCACCACTTTGAACTCTGCACCTGACCGGCCCTGAGCTGCTGGTGTGGTGACTTTGGGGTTGCTCTGAACCCCCAACGGTGGGCTACCTTGGACCAAGAACTAAGCCCTGTAAGTGTCTTACTTACCTGGTTGACCTAACAAATACTTACCTCCCCTAGGAACTGTGAAAATTGCACTAAGTGTCCACTTTTAAAACAGCTATTTGTGAATAACTTGAAAAGTATACATGCAATTTTGATGATTTGAAGTTCCTAAAGTACTTACCTGCAATACCTTTCGAATGAGATATTACATGTAGAATTTGAACCTGTGGTTCTTAAAATAAACTAAGAAAATATATTTTTCTATACAAAAACCTATTGGCTGGATTTGTCTCTGTGTGTGTACCTCATTTATTGTCTATGTGTATGTACAACAAATGCTTAACACTACTCCTTGGATAAGCCTACTGCTCGACCACACTACCACAAAATAGAGCATTAGTATTATCTATTTTTACCACTATTTTACCTCTAAGGGGAACCCTTGGACTCTGTGCATGCTATTCCTTACTTTGAAATAGCACATACAGAGCCAACTTCCTACATTGGTGGATCAGCGGTGGGGTACAAGACTTTGCATTTGCTGGACTACTCAGCCAATACCTGATCACACGACAAATTCCAAAATTGTCATTAGAAATTCATTTTTGCAATTTGAAATTTTTCAAAATTCTTAAAAGTCCTGCTAGGGCCTTGTGTGTTAAGTCCCTGTTTAGCATTGTCTTTTAGAGTTTAAAAGTTTGTTAAAAGTTTGAAATTAGATTCTAGAAACAGTTTTAGATTCTTTAAAAAGTATTCCAACTCTTAGCAGAATAATGTCTGATACAGAGATGCAGGTGGTGGAACTCGACACCACACCTTACCTCCATCTTAAGATGAGGGAGCTAAGGTCTCTCTGTAATATCAAAAAAATAACCATTGGCTCCAGACCTACCAAAATTCAGCTCCAGGAGCTGTTGGCAGAGTTTGAAAAAGCCAACCCCTCTGATGATGACCTCACAGAGGAAGAAATTAGTGACTTGGAGGCCAATGTCCCTCCTCCAGTCCTAAATAGGGAGAACAGGACCCCTCAAGTCCTGTCTCCAACTGTGTTAGTCAGAAATAGTGAGTCCCTCACAGGAGGGTCCCACATTTCTGAAATCACTGAGGATGCTCTCAGTGAAGATGACCTCCTGTTAGCCAGGATGGCCAAAAGATTGGCTTTAGAGAGACAGCTCCTAGCCATAGAAAGGGAAAGACAAGAGATGGGCCTAGGACCCATCAATGGTGGCAGCAATATAAATAGGGTCAGAGATTCTCCTGACATGTTAAAAATCCCCAAAGGGATTGTGACAAAATATGAAGATGGTGATGACATCACCAAATGGTTCACAGCTTTTGAGAGGGCTTGTGTAACCAGAAAAGTGAACAGATCTCACTGGGGTGCTCTCCTTTGGGAAATGTTCACTGGAAAGTGTAGGGATAGACTCCTCACACTCTCTGGAAAAGATGCAGAATCTTATGACCTCATGAAGGGTACCCTGATTGAGGGCTTTGGATTCTCCACTGAGGAGTACAGGATTAGGTTCAGGGGGGCTCAAAAATCCTCGAGCCAGACCTGGGTTGACTTTGTTGACTACTCAGTGAAAACACTAGATGGTTGGATTCAAGGCAGTGGTGTAAGTAATTATGATGGGCTGTACAATTTATTTGTGAAAGAACACCTATTGAGTAATTGTTTCAATGATAAACTGCATCAGCATCTGGTAGACCTAGGACCAATTTCTCCCCAAGAATTGGGAAAGAAGGCGGACCATTGGGTCAAGACAAGGGTGTCCAAGACTTCAACAGGGGGTGACCAAAAGAAAGGGGTCACAAAGACTCCCCAGGGGAAGGGTGATGAGACAGCCAAAACTAAAAATAGTAAAGAGTCTTCTACAGGCCCCCAAAAACCTGCACAGGAGGGTGGGCCCAGAGCCTCTTCACAAAACAGTGGGTACAAGGGTAAAAACTTTGATCCCAAAAAGGCCTGGTGTCATAGCTGTAAACAGCATGGACACCAAACTGGAGACAAGGCCTGTCCCAAGAAAGGTTCCACTCCAAACTCCCATCCAGGTAACACTGGTATGGCTAGTCTCCAAGTGGGATCAACAGTGTGCCCAGAGCAAATCAGGGTCCACACTGAAGCTACTCTAGTTTCTGAGGGTGGGGTGGATTTAGCCACACTAGCTGTCTGGCCGCCTAACATGCAAAAATACAGACAGCAACTCTTAATTAATGGGACTAGAATAGAGGGCCTGAGGGATACAGGTGCCAGTGTCACCATGGTGACAGAGAAACTGGTTTCCCCTGGCCAATACCTGACTGGAAAAACTTACACAGTCACCAACGCTGACAATCAGAGAAAAGTACATCCCATGGCAATGGTTACTTTAGAATGGGGAGGGGTCAATGGCCTGAAACAGGTGGTGGTCTCCTCAAATATCCCAGTGGACTGTCTGCTTGGAAATGACCTGGAGTCCTCAGCATGGGCTGAGGTAGAACTAAAAACCCATGCAGCAATGCTGGGCATCCCTGAACTGGTGTGTGTGAAAACAAGAGCACAGTGCAAGGCACAGGGTGAACAAGTAGAGCTGGAGTCTGGAAGAATGGCCCAGCCTACCAAGAGAACAGGAAAGTCAGTTGGGAAACCAACTGCAACACAGCAAAAGAAAGGGAACCTCTCTTCTCAGGAAGAAGTTCTGCCCTCTGAGGGAACTGAGCCTTTGGAGCTTGAACCTTATCAGGTTGAGCTCTTAGGCCCAGGGGGACCCTCAAGGGAAGAGCTGTGTAAGGGACAAGAAACCTGTCCCTCTCTTGAAGGCCTTAGGCAGCAAGCTGCTGAAGAGTCCAAAGGCAAGAAAACTGGAACGCATAGGGTCTATTGGGAAGATGGACTCCTGTACACTGAGGCCAGAGACCCCAAACCTGGTGCCACTAGGAGAGTGGTAGTGCCTCAGCTGTTCAGGAAGTTCATCCTAACATTGGCCCATGACATTCCCCTTGCTGGACATTTGGGACAAACCAAGACGTGGGAGAGGTTAGACAACCACTTCTACTGGCCCAATATGTCCAACATGGTTAAGGAGTTTTGCCTCTCCTGCCCCACCTGTCAAGCCAGTGGTAAGACAGGTGGGCATCCAAAGGCCCCCCTCATTCCACTTCCAGTGGTGGGGGTTCCCTTTGAAAGAGTGGGTGTGGACATAGTTGGTCCACTGGAACCTCCCACAGCCTCAGGAAATATGTATATCCTGGTAGTAGTGGATCATGCTACCAGGTATCCTGAAGCTATTCCCCTTAGGTCGACTACTGCCCCTGCAGTAGCCAAGGCCCTCATTGGTATCTTTACCAGAGTGGGTTTCCCTAAGGAGGTGGTGTCTGACAGAGGTACCAACTTCATGTCAGCATACCTAAAGCACATGTGGAATGAGTGTGGAGTGACTTATAAATTCACTACACCATACCATCCACAAACTAATGGCTTGGTTGAGAGATTCAACAAGACATTAAAAGGCATGATCATGGGGCTCCCAGAAAAGCTCAAAAGGAGATGGGATGTCCTCTTGCCATGTCTGCTTTTCGCTTACAGAGAGGTGCCACAGAAGGGAGTAGGATTCTCACCCTTTGAACTTCTGTTTGGTCATCCTGTAAGGGGACCACTTGCCCTTGTTAAAGAAGGCTGGGAGAGACCTCTCCATGAGCCTAAACAGGACATAGTGGACTATGTACTTGGCCTTCGCTCTAGAATGGCAGAGTACATGGAAAAGGCAACCAAAAACCTTGAGGCCAGCCAACAGCTCCAGAAGTTTTGGTATGACCAAAAGGCTGCACTGGTTGAGTTCCAACCAGGGCAGAAAGTCTGGGTTCTGGAGCCTGTGGCTCCCAGGGCACTCCAGGACAAATGGAGTGGCCCTTACCCAGTACTAGAAAGGAAGAGTCAGGTCACCTACCTGGTGGACCTGGGCACAAGCAGGAGCCCCAAGAGGGTGATCCATGTGAACCGCCTTAAGCTCTTCCACGACAGGGCTGATGTCAATCTGTTGATGGTAACAGATGAGGATCAGGAGGCAGAGAGTGAACCTCTCCCTGATCTTCTGTCATCAGACCCAAAAGATGGCACAGTAGATGGAGTGATCTACTCAGACACCCTCTCTGGCCAACAGCAAGCTGATTGTAGGAGAGTCCTACAACAGTTTCCTGAACTCTTCTCCTTAACCCCTGGTCAGACACACCTGTGTACCCATGATGTGGACACAGGAGACAGCATGCCTGTCAAAAACAAAATCTTTAGACAATCTGACCATGTTAAGGAAAGCATCAAGGTGGAAGTCCACAAGATGCTGGAATTGGGAGTAATTGAGCGCTCTGACAGCCCCTGGGCTAGCCCAGTGGTCTTAGTCCCCAAACCTCACACCAAAGATGGAAAGAAAGAGATGAGGTTTTGTGTGGACTACAGAGGACTCAATTCTGTCACCAAGACAGATGCCCATCCAATTCCAAGAGCTGATGAGCTCATTGATAAATTAGGTGCTGCCAAATTTCTAAGTACCTTTGACTTGACAGCAGGGTACTGGCAAATAAAAATGGCACCTGGAGCAAAAGAAAAGACAGCATTCTCCACACCTGATGGGCATTATCAGTTTACTGTTATGCCCTTTGGTTTAAAGAATGCCCCTGCCACCTTCCAAAGGTTGGTGAATCAAGTCCTTGCTGGCTTGGAGTCCTTTAGCACAGCTTATCTTGATGATATTGCTGTCTTCAGCTCCACCTGGCAGGATCACCTGGTCCACCTGAAGAAGGTTTTGAAGGCTCTGCAATCTGCAGGCCTCTCTATCAAGGCATCCAAATGCCAGATAGGGCAGGGAACTGTGGTTTACTTGGGACACCTTGTAGGTGGAGGCCAAGTTCAGCCACTCCAACCCAAGATCCAGACTATTCTGGACTGGGTAGCTCCAAAAACCCAGACTCAAGTCAGGGCATTCCTTGGCTTGACTGGGTATTACAGGAGGTTTGTGAAGGGATATGGATCCATTGTGACAGCCCTCACTGAACTCACCTCCAAGAAAATGCCCAAGAAAGTGAACTGGACTGTGGAATGCCAACAGGCCTTTGACACCCTGAAACAAGCAATGTGCTCAGCACCAGTTCTCAAAGCTCCAGATTATTCTAAGCAGTTCATTGTGCAGACTGATGCCTCTGAACATGGGATAGGGGCAGTTTTGTCCCAAACAAATGATGATGGCCTTGACCAGCCTGTTGCTTTCATTAGCAGGAGGTTACTCCCCAGGGAGCAGCGTTGGAGTGCCATTGAGAGGGAGGCCTTTGCTGTGGTTTGGTCCCTGAAGAAGCTGAGACCATACCTCTTTAGGACTCACTTCCTAGTTCAAACTGACCACAGACCTCTCAAATGGCTGATGCAAATGAAAGGTGAAAATCCTAAACTGAGGTGGTCCATCTCCCTACAGGGAATGGACTTTATAGTGGAACACAGACCTGGGACTGCCCATGCCAATGCAGATGGCCTTTCCAGGTTCTTCCACTTAGAAAATGAAGACTCTCTTGGGAAAGGTTAGTCTCATCCTCTTTCGTTTGGGGGGGGGGTTGTGTAAGGAAATGCCTCCTTGGCATGGTTGCCCCCTGACTTTTTGCCTTTGCTGATGCTATGTTTACAATTGAAAGTGTGCTGAGGCCTGCTAACCAGGCCGCTAACCAGGCTGCTAACCAGGCCCCAGCACCCGTGTTCTTTCCCTAACCTGTACTTTTGTATCCACAATTGGCAGACCCTGGCATCCAGATAAGTCCCTTGTAACTGGTACTTCTAGTACCAAGGGCCCTGATGCCAAGGAAGGTCTCTAAGGGCTGCAGCATGTCTTATGCCACCCTGGAGACCTCTCACTCAGCACAGACACACTGCTTGCCAGCTTGTGTGTGCTAGTGAGGACAAAACGAGTAAGTCGACATGGCACTCCCCTCAGGGTGCCATGCCAGCCTCTCACTGCCTATGCAGTATAGGTAAGCCACCCCTCTAGCAGGCCTTACAGCCCTAAGGCAGGGTGCACTATACCATAGGTGAGGGTACCAGTGCATGAGCATGGTACCCCTACAGTGTCTAAACAAAACCTTAGACATTGTAAGTGCAGGGTAGCCATAAGAGTATATGGTCTGGGAGTCTGTCAAACACGAACTCCACAGCACCGTAATGGCTACACTGAAAACTGGGAAGTTTGGTATCAAACTTCTCAGCACAATAAATGCACACTGATGCCAGTGTACATTTTATTGTAAAATACACCACAGAGGGCACCTTAGAGGTGCCCCCTGAAACTTAACCGACTATCTGTGTAGGCTGACTAGTTTTAGCAGCCTGCCACAAACCGAGACATGTTGCTGGCCCCATGGGGAGAGTGCCTTTGTCACTCTGAGGCCAGTAACAAAGCCTGCACTGGGTGGAGATGCTAACACCTCCCCCAGGCAGGAATTGTCACACCTGGCGGTGAGCCTCAAAGGCTCACCTCCTTTGTGCCAACCCAGCAGGACACTCCAGCTAGTGGAGTTGCCCGCCCCCTCCGGCCAGGCCCCACTTTTGGCGGCAAGGCCGGAGAAGATAATGAGAAAAACAAGGAGGAGTCACTGGCCAGTCAGGACAGCCCCTAAGGTGTCCTGAGCTGAAGTGACTCTAACTTTTAGAAATCCTCCATCTTGCAGATGGAGGATTCCCCCGATAGGGTTAGGATTGTGACCCCCTCCCCTTGGGAGGAGGCACAAAGAGGGTGTACCCACCCTCAGGGCTAGTAGCCATTGGCTACTAACCCCCCAGACCTAAACACGCCCTTAAATTTAGTATTTAAGGGCTACCCTGAACCCTAGAAAATTAGATTCCTGCAACTACAAGAAGAAGGACTGCCTAGCTGAAAACCCCTGCAGAGGAAGACCAGAAGACGACAACTGCCTTGGCTCCAGAAACTCACCGGCCTGTCTCCTGCCTTCCAAAGATCCTGCTCCAGCGACGCCTTCCAAAGGGACCAGCGACCTCGACATCCTCTGAGGAGTGCCCCTGCTTCGAAAAGACAAGAAACTCCCGAGGACAGCGGACCTGCTCCAAGAAAAGCTGCAACTTTGTTTCCAGCAGCTTTAAAGAACCCTGCATGCTCCCCGCAAGAAGCGTGAGACTTGCAACACTGCACCCGGTGACCCCGACTCGGCTGGTGGCGATCCAACACCTCAGGAGGGACCCCAGGACTACTCTGATACTGTGAGTACCAAAACCTGTCCCCCCTGAGCCCCCACAGCGCCGCCTGCAGAGGGAATCCCGAGGCTTCCCCTGACCGCGACTCTTTGAACCTAAAGTCCTGACGCCTGGGAGAGACCCTGCACCCGCAGCCCCCAGGACCTGAAGGACCGGACTTTCACTGGAGAAGTGACCCCCAGGAGTCCCTCTCCCTTACCCAAGTGGAGGTTTCCCCGAGGAATCCCCCCCTTGCCTGCCTGCAGCGCTGAAGAGATCCCGAGATCTCTCATAGACTAACATTGCGAACCCGACGCTTGTTTCTACACTGCACCCGGCCGCTCCCGTGCCGCTGAGGGTGAAATTTCTGTGTGGACTTGTGTCCCCCCCGGTGCCCTACAAAACCCCCCTGGTCTGCCCTCCGAAGACGCGGGTACTTACCTGCAAGCAGACCGGAACCGGGGCACCCCCTTCTCTCCATTCTAGCCTATGCGTTTTGGGCACCACTTTGAACTCTGCACCTGACCGGCCCTGAGCTGCTGGTGTGGTGACTTTGGGGTTGCTCTGAACCCCCAACGGTGGGCTACCTTGGACCAAGAACTAAGCCCTGTAAGTGTCTTACTTACCTGGTTAACCTAACAAATACTTACCTCCCCTAGGAACTGTGAAAATTGCACTGTGTCCACTTTTAAAACAGCTATTTGTGAATAACTTGAAAAGTATACATGCAATTTTGATGATTTGAAGTTCCTAAAGTACTTACCTGCAATACCTTTCGAATGAGATATTACATGTAGAATTTGAACCTGTGGTTCTTAAAATAAACTAAGAAAATATATTTTTCTATACAAAAACCTATTGGCTGGATTTGTCTCCGAGTGTGTGTACCTCATTTATTGTCTATGTGTATGTACAACAAATGCTTAACACTACTCCTTGGATAAGCCTACTGCTCGACCACACTACCACAAAATAGAGCATTAGTATTATCTATTTTTACCACTATTTTACCTCTAAGGGGAACCCTTGGACTCTGTGCATGCTATTCCTTACTTTGAAATAGCACATACAGAGCCAACTTCCTACACTTGCCAATAGGGAAAACCTACTGTGCAGTTTTAGGGAAAGAGATGTGGCACTGGGGACCTGTTTAGTAGGGGTGTGACCGTGTCAAGAGACTTTCCTACAGTATCCAGTCAAATGTCCTCTGTACACTTTCTCTACTTTTGCAAGATCCTCCTTTACCTGATTTGCTGCACAAGTGTGACACTAATAAAGGACTGCATAAAATACCATGTTGCCGATTTTGTTCTGAGTAGTCATTTCATTTTTATTCTGTTGTACAGTTAATTCTCAGTTAATTCCCTTGACCTACTGATATTGTCAGCTTTTTGCATGAATTTGAATACATTCTGGTAATGGAAAGTAACGTTAGACTGATTTGACTTTAAATGTTAATTCTTTTTTTTTACACAGTTGTCTTTCATTCAGCATTCCCTTCTAAATCCTGAAATCTTCTGTTTTGCGGACTATCCTTTCCACTCTGTTTCAATCGACATCCTGAAAGCACCTCCAGAGGATGATAATCGGGAAATTGCCACTTGGTAAGATTGTTTAATATTCAAAATCTGTATACCTACACATCCTACATAAGCTATTTCCTGGTGCTTATTCCTCAGTCATCTTCTCTATAGTGGTATCTTGCTATTGAATGCCATACTAAAATGCTTTTGTATTGATTTTAATACTTAATTGATGCTGAACCTGTATTGAAACCTCTGCTGAGATGGCCTTGAACTCTTGGGTTTAGCCATTCGTTATTTAGAACCAACAAGCATTGAAGAGAGGATTTTAATTGATTGTAGTTGTGCCTTCACTTGTGATGAATCATTTGAAGTCCTTGCGTGAAGTCCCAGCTACTTTACTTTTCATAGATTTTCTTCATCATGGAAAGACGATCGTCTAACTTTATTGCATTTTTTTTAATGTGGTCCTCTTGCTTGATTCATACAGTCCAGTTTACATTGCGTACTATTTTGGAGTTGAAACTTTCCCTTTTTTTTCTTTTTTGTTTTCTCCCTGGGCGTTGACTAGAGGCATTATTCTGTCCCTGTTTAGTTATGTGATCCCATGTGATCACTGTCTGTGTTTTTCTGGCATTTAGTTCCCAAGCAGCATTGAGTGCTTCTGTTCAATGATCAAGGAAAACGAGTGTAAACTTACAGTAACCTTGGAATCAAAATGTTCGGATATGAGTGGGATCGATGCGAAAGGGTGGCGATGTGGAACTGTGCCAGAAATCTAAAGAGACCGGTTAGTTCAATGACGTGTGTGGCTGTAGATACACATGCTATGCATAAGCGTGCCATCTGGTTTTTGGTTCGCGTGATACACCTTGTTTTTCTTCGAAGAAGCGTTCGGAGTCACAGGATCGAAGGACTCCTCCTCTTGGTAATCCTGCGCATGGGCATCGAGTCCTTTGCTAGATTTTCTCTCTGCCGTCTGGTTCGGATGCGTGTGCCTTTTGCTTGGAGATCTTGGTTCAATACGATCCAAAACGGTTCTCTCTCCGTGCTTCTGTCACGGTCTGTATAGGTTGATTGTGTCTTCTTCCCTACACTCTGCATTTGGTTCAACTTATATCTGGAATTGATTCTCTGCCCCTCAGGGCGTACGTCTCCTCCTCGGGCCCTCTTTGGACCTATCTCCTCTGTGTGACATCCAGCTATGCATACCTGATGGAAGACCACCACGATGTGTGTAATTAGTCTCTCTTCTTCGACCACAACAAGCATACCTGCAACCCATGTTGATTTTTTTTCAGTCGAAGAAAACACTGACCGAAGAGCTTGTCGGATGGAAATGGCATTTGGGCCTCCAGAAGACACAATGGACATATCCATCTGAGCTTGTGCAGGAGGACCTACAGCAAGAACAGGCCTTCTCCATCAGACTGACTGGGATGTTCAGTCTGACATCAAAAGTCAACTGTTGCAGTCGGTGCAGACCAGGAGTAAAAAGTCCCCTTCGACCCTGGTAAAGAAAGCATTTAAAGTGGTCACTTGTCCACCACTGCCTTTGTCAATAGTCTGAGCCAAGAAAATCCTTTGGGTGCCCTGCCCTTAGGTTTGGCACAAAAAAAGGCCAAATGCAAATCTTCGACATCAACCTCAGGTGCCTGTACCTCTACCTTGGCCCCACCGATTGCACTTGGTGCTTTGGTACTGGCCATTTCTGATGGATACAACTACCTGTGGATTCCTCACCTAATGAATACTCCCATGGCGCAAGCATTCGACGGAAATCTTCTTCCTAGCTTCTGGACGTCACATTTGCCCACGCGACGCCGTCTGACGTCATAAAGGCAATAAGAGGTCCTCGCCGACGTCAGTTCCCTTTTTTCCGTGCCATTCGAAACGGTTATCTTCGAGGGAGCTACTGTTGCTTTCGAAGTTAGTGTGTGTTTCTGCTGCGTGTTTTTTTCTCTGAGGTTACTATGTCTCAGAGGAAGTCTGGTTTCAAGCCCTGTCGGGAGTGTGGGGGCAAGATGTCCATTACTGACCCACATTCGGACTGCTTGTGGTGCTTAAGTTCCGACCACGACGTAGCTACATGTGATTCATGTCAACACATGAATCCGAAAGCCCTGAAGGAGCGTGAAGCCAAACTCTTTATGGCGAAGTCGAAGAGAAAGGAGAAGAGACATCATAGAAAGTCCTCCTCGCCGATGTCTCCTCGCCGATGTCTCATCGGCGTCATCGAGACTCCCGTCACCGTCGTTACTCACGACGCCATTCGAGCAAGGAGAGGTCTCGATCGAGGTCGCCGTCGGAAGACTTGGGAGGTCAGTCCCACAGTCACTCCACATCCATCGACGCCGTTGCCTTCTCCAGCTTCGCCGACTTCGCCTGGGCAGACGTCTTCAGTGTTTGAGGTGCCACAGCCTCAGTTGTTCTCTCCGGCGTCGCAGACGTTGAGGCCGGCGTCGGGTTCGCCTTCGATCCAGGCACCCCAGTATCCGGCTTTCCCAGCCCCTGAAGCCGATAATAGCACATTTTTAAATGCGATGTTCACCATCTTCCAACAGATGGCTCCAGGCAGTGCTCCGACTGGTCCTTCGGGCCCGTTGGCTTTCAGCTTGGGTGCTCCGGCGCCGCTACAGCCCGCACCCTTCATGCCCTTTCTCCCCTTGGGGAATGTGGGCTCGGTGCCGGTGTCGGCTCCCGTGGCTCCAGAGGTTTTGGCCCCGGAGGCATCAGCTCCATCGACTTCGGGGTTTCGGCCCGTGACCCCGTCAGGACCATCTGAGACTCCGAGACGCACCTCTCTTCATCCGGCTCCTAGCTCGGCGTCGAAGCTTCCTGTGGCGCCTGACATGGCGTCGGATGGATCCGGCGATCAGCGCCGTTCCTCGACTTCGGCAGACGGCATGTCGACGCCGCGTATTGAGGAGAGGTTACATTCTAGGAGACGTGCTCTCCGTCTCTTGGAGGAACAGGAATATCAACGGGTCCTGGAAGAAGGTGAAATTGAGGATTCTGAAGGTCTTCATGGACTGGATACAGCTAGTGGCCTTGATACTTCCCCTGAGTGGGACTTGTCATCTCTAGGGGAGTATACTGAGGAGGCAGCCACTTTTCATGCTGTAGTAAGGGAGGCGGCTAACTTCCTTGAACTGCCTTTGCCGGTGGCTGAGGCGAAACAAAATTTACTAACTGAGGTCCTACATCCGGCCTCTACTGCGGCAGAGCCTCTTTTACCATTCAACGAGGCTTTGCTTGAACCGGTATTGGAGGTCTGGAAGAAGCTGGTATCTTCCTCGGCTGTTAATAGATATGTGGCCGGGAGGTATCGGGCTGCACCATCTGACCCTGGCTTTCTGTCCAGACACCCTACGCCGGAGAGCTTGGTGGTCCAGGCTTCCTGCTCTGCTAGATCTGCGCCTGGATCTTTTCCAACAGTGCCGGGGGACAGAGACTCCAAAAAGTTCGACTCAGTCGAAGAAAATATTTTCATCTTGTAGCATGGCGCTGAAGTCCACCAAAGCTACATGTATCTTGGGGAGGTACATCTATGCTCTTATGGACGAGATAACATCATTGCATCCGGAGCTTCCTCAAGGACTCTTGAATATCGTGTCGAATGCTCAGGCTGCTGCAACCCAGGTTATCCAATCTGGGTTGGATACAACTGACTCAGTGGCTAGAGCAATGGGCACGGCGGTGGTTGCGAGGAAACAGGCTTGGCTTCACAACTCGGGGTTTTCTTCGGACGTGCAGTCGACCCTGTTGGACCTCCCGTTTGAGGGGGACAAACTTTTTGGTGCCAAAGCGGATTCGGCCTTGGAGAGGTTTAAAGAAAGCAGGGCCACGGCCAAGTCATTAGGACTGCAAGCCGCTTCTTCTGCCTCCTCCAGGTTTTTTAGGAGGTTTCGAGGATTTGGTCGTGGCTCATCCTCCTCTTCCTTTCGGGGGAGATTCCAACAACCTACCTCCTCTCTCACCTTTAGATCAATTAGAGGGAGGGGTAGGGTCCGTACCAGGGGAGCCTCTCAGCAGCACTCTGCCTCTTCCCCGTCCTCTGGAGGGTTGCAGCAGGGGAAGCAGCCTTAGGCTTCCACCAATTCCCACTCACTCACTCTCCTGTAGGGGGAAGGTTACTGCATTTTCTTCACAAGTGGGAAGTTATCACATCAGACACCTGGGTTACCAGCATTGTGGGAAAAGGCTACACCCTTCACTTTTGGGAGTTTCCACCCCCCATCCCGCCCCACCCATCTTATTGTTCAAAAGCATTTAAACACCTCCTGTTGTTAGAGCAGGAGGTTCAAGTCCTCCTTTCAAAGGGCGCGGTGGAGTTGGTTCCAGAGCAGGAAAAGGGTGAAGGTTGTTACTCCAGGTACTTCCGGATTCCCAAGAAGGATGGTCGATTGCGACCAATCCTGGACCTGAGGATTTTGAATTGGTTCCTCAAACAGGAAAAGTTCAAGATGCTGACCCTAGCTCAGGTGCTTTTGGCGTTGAACAAGCGAGATTGGATGGTGTCTGTCGACTTGCAGGATGCTTACTTTCACATCCCGATTCTCAAGTCGCACAGGAAGTATCTCAGTTTTGTGGTGGGGTCGCAGCACTATCAGTTTGCGGTCCTCCCGTTTGGTCTTACTTCAGCACCTCGAGCCTTCACGAAGGTGATGTCGGTGGTTGCGGCAGAGCTCAGGAGGAAGGGGATAGCAGTATTTCCTTACCTAGACGACTGGTTGATCAAAGCCAAGTCGCCGGAGCTTGTGTTGCACCATCTACAGTCGACAACCCAGTTGTTGTTCGATCTGGGCTTTACGGTGAATGTGCCCAAGTCTCACCTAGAGCCCTCTCAACGCCTCCTGTTCATAGGGGCAGTACTGGATACATCATTGGATCGAGCCTTTCCTCCGCCTCAGCGGATTCAAGATATTCAGGAGTTGGTTCCAATGTTTCGAATTGGAGCAGTCGTTCCAGTCCTCAAGGTCCTTTGTCTGCTCGTCCTGTTTGCCTCCTGCATACTGTTGGTCACGCATGCTCGCTGGCACATGAGGGCTCTTCAGTGGTGCTTCCGAAGGCAGTGGTCTCAACACAAAGGAGATCTCGAAGGTTCTGTCAAGATCTCCAGAGATGCTGCTACGGACTTGAAGTGGTGGATTGCGGGTGACAATCTTTCTCAAGGAAGGCCGTTCATGCAGTCGCCACCAGTGACCACGGTCATAACGGATGCTTCCACTCTAGGGTGGGGAGCTCATCTGGGGGATCTGGAGATCAAAGGGCTTTGGTCTCCAGAGGAACAGATTTTTCATATCAATCTGTTGGAGTTGCGGGCTGTACGTCTGGCTCTCAAGGCCTTCCTCCCTTCCCTTCGCGGTCAGTCGGTTCAGGTCCTGACGGACAATACTACCGCGATGTGGTATATAAACAAGCAGGGAGGAGTAGGGTCGTACCTTCTCTGCAGAGAAGCTCTTCGACTATGGTCCTGGGTAAAGGACCATCAGATTTGCTTGGTAGCAAATCATCTGGCCGGAGTCTTGAATGTACGTGTGGACAGTCTTAGTCGCCATTTCTCGGCCGACCACGAGTGGCGTCTCCATCCAGATCAAGTCCGTCGGATCTTCCAGTTGTGGGGGGTTCCTCGGATAGATCTGTTTGCCACCCGGGAGAACTCGCACTGTCCGTTATTCTGAAGCCTCCAGTATCCGGTGCAGGGGGCGTTGGGGGATGCGTTTCAGAGAACCTGGTGCGACCAGTTGCTTTACGCGTTTCCCCCCATACCCTTGATTCCTCGAGTATTGAGGAAAATTCGCCAAGACCGGGACCAAGTCATTTTAATAGCTCCGGATTGGCCAAGGAGGGTGTGGTATTCCGACCTTCTTCAACTCTCAATGTGCCCTCCTCTCCGTCTCCCTCTCAGGGCAGGCCTCCTCTCGCAGTCGCAGGGGCAGGTTTTACACCCCAACCTCCAGAGCCTGCACCTTCATGCCTGGAGATTGAACGGGGCAACCTGAGTTCCTTCTCTCTCCCACCTGATGTAGTGGATGTTCTCTTAGCGGCCAGGCGACACTCCACTAAAACTATCTACGCTAGTAGGTGGTCTAAATTTGTGGTATGGTGTGGGGAGAGACAGATTGATCCCTTACGTGCTCATATATCAGATGTTTTATCTTTTGCTTTGTCTTTAGCGCAGAAAGGTTGTGCAGTGGCTACTATTAAAGGTTACTTGTCTGCCTTGTCAGCCTTCATTTGTCTTCCAGACCAACCATTGTTATTTAAATCTCCTATAGTGCTTAGATTCTTGAAGGGCCTTATGAATAAATACCCTCCAAAACCCTTCGTTATGCCTCAATGGGATTTGTCCTTGGTCCTGACTTTCCTTATGGGGTCCCCTTTTGAGCGTATGCATTCTTGCCCCTTAAGGGTCTTAGTTATTAAAACAGTTTTCCTGGTGGCCATAACATCTGCAAGGAGAGAGTGAGTTGCAGGCTTTATCTGTAAAACCCCCTTATACAACTTTTTATGGGGATAAGGTGGTGTTGAGGACCAAGGCTGCTTTCCTTCCGAAGGTTGTTTCACCCTTTCATTTGGCCCAGACAATTACTCTGTCCAGGTTCTATCCTCCGCCTCATCCTTTAAAGGAAGAAGAGAGACTTCATCGCTTGGACCCAAAGAGGGCGTTAAGCTTCTTCATAGACAGAACGAAGGATTTCAGGCTGGATGATCAGCTTTTCATCGGATACGTGGGCGAGAGGAAAGGCAGTCCACAAGAGAACACTCTCCAGGTGGGTTGTTCTTTGCATTAAAATTTGTTACTCTTTAGCAAAGAAGGATCCTCCTGATGGTATTAGAACTCATTCCACCAGGGCTAAGTCGGCCACTTCGGCCTTGGCTAGGGGTGTTCCTGTGGTCGACATCTGCAAGGCCGCAACTTGGTCGTCCCTTCACACTTTTGCGAAACATTACTGCTTGGACTCTGAGGTTAGAAGGGACGGCCATTTTGCACGGTCAGTGCTGCAGGATTTCTTGGTTTGACCATTCAGGCACCCACCTCGGGGCGCGGTACTGCTTTGGGACTCTATTCATTAGGTGAGGAATCCACAAGTAGTTGTATCCATCAGAAGAACGAGTTACTTACCTTCGGTAACGACTTTTCTGGTGGATACATTAGCTACCTGTGGATTCCTCACGGTCCCACCCGCCTCCCCGTTGCATTTTTGGTCTTACCAAGTAATCCTTGGGTGTGCTCCTCTTGGTCTTTAGGACTGCAATAGGTTATGTATATTTGGATATTTGTATATATTTATTTTTGTATATACATATTTAGTGTATATATGTATTGTTTAAAAAAAAAAAAAAAAATGTTTTATTAAATCTATAGCTATCTTCTTGCAAAGATGTGTAGTTTACAATGTTATGAGATGTTGCCTTTATCTTTCATTGCATTGGATTATTGTTCTCAGGCACGTAAAAAATGTTGGTACTGATGTCGGCGAGGACCTCTTATTGCCTGTATGACGTCAGACGGCGTCGCGTGGGCAAATGTGACGTCCTCGTCGACGTGCAGAAGCTAGGAAGAAGATTTCCGTCGAATGCTGGCGCCATGGGAGTATTCATTAGGTGAGGAATCCACAGGTAGCTAATGTATCCACCAGAAAAGTCGTTACCGAAGGTAAGTAACTCGTTCTTTGGCACCTATGGAAAAACCTGCCATCCTCTGCTTCCGAGCCTAAATGATGCCACGAACAAATCTTCGGATCCGAACATTTTTAAAGACTTCACTTGATTCTGGACAATGTTGAACCACCGTTTCACTGATGAAATCAGTTTTGGAAGTTATAGATGCTGGACAGCACCAACTTCAGATTCAAGAAGGAACAGGACGTATTATAACATGAACCCCTGTTCCTCTAAAGAAGAAATTGACCTTTCAAGAGGCGCTTGACCCGACCTCCTAAACAGCGTACCAAGTACAAGGCTCCATCTCTCCCAAAGCCTTCTCAATCCTCTCCACCTTCTCCAGATCTTTCTCCTCCACCATCTACCCCTTCTTCGAGATTTACTCCACCTAATTCACCCCCAGGTGTGGCTAATGACTCAAGAGACATGTTAGATGACCCAGCCCATGGGATACATATGATCCGGATCCTATTACACCTAATGATCCAGATCTCTACCCAGCTAGACTCTTGCCACCTGAGGATTTCACCTCGTATCACCAGGTCATAACTAGAGCTGCTGTGTTTCATGACATACACATTTATACTGATCCGATAGACTTTCTACTTGATACCCTGGGCACAACACTCGAGGAAAGCCTGTTTCTTCCCATGATCCCAGGCATGCACAGGCATTCTTAAAAGAACCAGTGAGAGCACAAGTGATCACTTTATTTGTCGAGGCTCAGATTCCTCCTGACTACATTGTTGCCTCAACTGCTCGCAAATGGGCTAACCGCTAATCAACAGTAGACACCCCCCCCCCCCCGCCCCCCCTGAGAAGGAAAGTAACAAAGCCTGATACAGCAGGTAAAAGGGTAGAAGCTCAAGCAGCCAATCACTGGCATATTGCTAACGCCCAGGTGTTACTATCTTGCTATGTCCGGGCACACTGGGATATCTCCCTGAGGAACGTCAGAAAAAAGGTACAGAAATTGTACATGAAAGGCAAATTTATTACCAATAATTCTGTTAGATGTGTGCTGGATGTTGCTGATAAAGCCGCACGCAATATTAATACCAACATCATCATAAGACGACTTGCCTTGCTCAGTTGCTCAGACTAAAAACCAGAAGTACAGTAGGCAGTGTTAAACATGCCCTTTGAAAAAGAGCACTTATTTGGCCCTCAAGTTGGTACCACACTGGAAAAGCTAAAAAAGGATAATCAAACTGCCAAAGCAATGGGTGCACTCCAAGCCGGCACACACACAGGTAATTTCCACAAAAACACCCACCTCTCAATCATACCCAGATGTTATAGAGGTTCCTATAGAGGAAATTATAACAAATGTCGAGTAAAGCCATCAAGATCTAGAGCCTCCTCATGCACCACCAAACAATGACTGGCTCTACCTCCCACCATCTTGCACCACTCTTGTAGGGGGAAGGCTACAACATTTTTTACCTCAATGGTCTCAAACTACCACAGATCAGTGTACGTTCAATTATCCAATATGGTTACTGTTTGTAGCGCACTCCCACCTTGCCAAACACACCCTCTTGTTACTCGGACTTTCCCAAGAAAATTTTTCTCCTCAAAAAGAAAGTACTCTTCTTAAAGGAGCCAGACAACCAGTTTTATTAAAACATCATGGTATGGGAGTTTACTCCCTGTATTTCCTAATACCCAAAAGGTCTCTCAGAACCTTAAACCATTACATCCTGTCAGAGTACTTCCATATGGTCACTCTCAAAGATGTCATTCCCCTTCTCCAACAAGGTAATTTTATTACAGCGTTAGACCTAAAGGGTGCTTATTTTACAAATTCTGTCCATCTTGCACACCACAAATACCTCAGATTTGTGGTTGCAAGAAAACATTACCAGTTCAAGGTCTTATCTTTCGGGGTCACAACCGCTCCCAGGGTGCTCAAAAAATGTCTTGTGGTAGTGGCTGCACACCTCTGAAGACAACACATTCATGTCTTCCCTTACTTGGATAATTGGCTTTTCAAAGCCAATACCGTCCAACATTGTCAGCATCACACTCAACTCCCAGTTCATCTCCTACACACTCTAGTATTCACCATCAATTAACTCAAATCCCATCTTCAACCTCGCCAGATACAGCCCTATCTAGGAGCAATTCTCAATGCACATTTAGGACTAGTGTTTCCCAGCTCAGCCCGTATTCAAGCCTGTCAAACAATGATAGCTCTATTACCAATGAACCATTCATACTAAGTAAGGACTGTTACGCGCCTACTAGGGCTGATGCCATCCTGCATTGCCATCATACCTCATGCCAGACTTCATATGCATCCTCTTCAACAGTGTCTCTCTCTCTCTGCAGTGGTCTCAAGCACAGAGTCAACTGGAAGATCTAGTGTTGGACCGCCAGGCTTATCACTCTGCATTGGTGGAATACCACAAACCTTATGAAACAGTGGCTCTTTTTAGACCCTGTGCCTCAGATCACTCTCACTAGACGATTCACATGCCGGTTGAGGAGCTCATCTCCACAACCTCATTCCAGGCGCTATGGAACACCACTCAACAGCAGTTACACATCAATCACCTGTAACTGCAAGCAGTCTTCCTAGCAATTAAAGCATTCCTTCGACACTTGCAACACAAGGTGGTGTTGGTATGTACAGACAAGACCCCCATGTACTATCTTCAAAAATGGGGGGGACACAATCGCTTCAAGTATCCCATCTTGCACAAACAATATGGAAATGGGCAATTTATCACCACATTTTCAGAGTGGCATAATATCTCCCAGGGTCAGCCAATTTGTAGACCTGCTCAGCAGGGTGCTGGCACAAGTCAACGAATGGGAGCTCCACCCACAAGTCCTTCACCAGTACTTTCTAAAGCGGGAACACCTCAAATAGATCTATTTGTCACACCTCAAAATGCAGAAACTTCGCCTCCAGTTATCCTCACCCTCAGTCCAAAGTCAATGCTCTATGGATTAGTTAGTCAGGAATATGTTTACCCCCCCCCCCCCCTTCCCCCCCCCCCCCAAATTCCTTTTCTAGTTCAGAAGCTCAGATTGTAGGAAGCTGGCCTGATGTGTGATGAGCACCTTATGGTGTTATGACCTTATACCAGTTCCAGGTATTTACTAATAGAAAGGTGTAGGCTGTGTCTGCGAAGCCAGGGATCTCTCGAGGTAATTGTGGATGAGCAGCCAAGACTTATCTAGGAGACATGCAAAGCTTATGCAGTACCACTATAGTCACACAGTACTTACACATGAAAGAACCACACAGTGTTAAAAAATAAAGGTACTTTGTTATAGTAACAAATACCAGAATACTTAATAGGCAATCCCCCATCTTGAGATAAGTAAACATGCTATTATGTACCCATTAGCAACCTGTAAATAGCATAGAAAACAGTAAACATTGGTAAAAGCAACAGCAAATAGTGAAGGCCCTAGGGGAGGGGCAAACCAAATACTAAAGTGAACTGTGTGAAAGGCAGTCTCCCACCCAAGGAAGGGGAATCCGAAGGGAGCTGGAGGAACGAGGAACCCCAAGATGTGAGTGCCCCCCCAGTGACAGGAGAGCAGAGGTAAGTACCTGTTTTTCCCTAAAACCAACAGGAGGACTTTGGAAAAGGATTATGCAAGACTGGAGGAACCCAAAGATGGATCCTGACAGAAGAGGACCTAGTCCAGTTCGCGTTGAAATGTCTGGTGGTGGCAGGAGCCACTATCCACACTTCTGTGGATGCAGAACCAGGTGAACGGTGGGTAAAGATCAGCAGTGCAGCACCGGAGCCGAAGAGGAGTCTGACCAGTGATATCCCATGTCATTGGTCGAGATGCTGTCGGTCAGTGGTGCTAGAATATCAATAAGCCTTGGCAAATGCAAGAGACGGAGAAGGTTTGCAAGGTCCATGGGACTCAACCCAAGAAGGGGAGTCCAGGGTGATCCTCAGCAGCTGGGTAAGTCAAAAGAAGAGGCAGCCCCCACTGGCAACCCACTTGAAGCAGGCACAGGGGTCGAGGGGAGAGGCCCAATCAACACACCTAAAGTAGTGTTCCATGTCACTGGAGCAGCAGGCAGAAGACTGTTCTTTGCAGGAAGGAGTATTGAGTGCTGGGGGCTACACTAGTCTGAAGATCGTTTGGAGGAACAAACCAGCCTTGGTAGCTGCAAGAGTTGCGGTGCACGGGGGTAGTGCCCTGCAAGGAGAGGCAAGGGTTTACAGTCTCCCAGGTTGGACAGCTGGTAGAGTGGACCAAGGGGACCACTCCAGACCACCACTTGTGATGCAGGTTCCACGCAGTTCCGGAGCAGTCGAGATCCATGAAGCTAGTCATTGTGACAGTTGGTGCCTGTGGAGCTGACTTGACTGAGTGTGCTGGGATCCTGCTAACCAGGCTCCAGCACCAGTGTTCTTTCCTTACAAATGTACCATTGTTTCCAGACCTCTGCATACAGATAAGTCCCTTGTAAAAGGTACCATTGGTACCAAGGGCCCTGTGACTAGGGAAGGTCCCTAAGAGCTGCAGCATGTGTTGTGCCACCCTTAGGGACCCCTCACCTAGCACATGCACACTGCTGTTGCAGACTGTGTATTGGTGGGGAGAAAAAGGCAAAGTCGACATGGCATCCCTCTCAGGGTGCCATGCACACAAAATACTGCCTGTGGCATAGGTAAGTCACCCCTCTAGCAAGCCTTACAGCCCTAAGGCAGGGTGCACTATAGTATAGGCGAGGGCATAGCTGCATGAGCAGTATGCCACTACAGTGTCTAAGCCAATTCTTAGACATTGTAAGTACAGTGTGGCCATATTAAGTATATGGTCTGGGAGTTTGTCAAAAACTAACTCCACAGCTCCCTAATGGCTACATTGAATACTGGGAAGTTTGGTATCAAACTTCTCAGAATAATAAACCCACACTGATGCCAGTGTTGGATTCATTAAAACCTGCACACAGAGGGCATCTTAGAGATGCCCCCTTTATTTTACCCAAACATTCAGTGCAGGACTGATTGGTCTGTGCCAGCCTGCCACTGAAACGAGTTTCTGACCCCCTGGGGTGAGAGCCTTTGTGTTCTCTGAGGACAGAAACAAAGCCTGCACTGGGTGGAAGTGCTTCTCACCTCCCCTGCAGGAACTGTAACACTTGGCGGTGAGTCTCAAAGGCTGATGCCTTTTGTTACGGCACCCCAGGGCATCCCAGCTAGTGGAGATGCCCACCCCTCCGGCCACTGCCCCCACTTTTGGCAGCAAGGCTGGAGGCGATAATGAGAAAAATAAGGAGGGGTCACCCACCAGCCAGGACAGCCCCTAAGGTGTTCTTCCATTGAAACCAAAAGAGAACCAGATGCCTGCTCTGCACACTGCACCCAGCCACCCCTGTGCCGCTGAGAGTTTTGTGTACCTTCTTGTGTCCCCTTCCTTCCCCCAGTGCTCTACAAAACCCCCCTGGTCTGGCCCCCCCACCAGGACGCTGGTACTTACCTGCTGGCAACCTGGAACTGGAGCACCCTGTTCTCCATAGGCGCCTACGTGTTTTGGCCACCTCTTTGACCTCTGCACCTGACCTGCTCTGAGCTGCTGGTGTGCTAACTTTGGGGTTGCCTTGAACCCCCAATGGTGGGCTGCCTATGCCCAGGAACTGAGACTTGTAAGTGTTTTACTTACCTCACAATCTAACCAATACTTACCTCCCCCCAGGATCTGTTGATTTTTGCACTACTTTTAAAATAGCTTATTGCCCTTTTAACAAAAACTGTATGTTATTGCTCTAATTCAAAGTTCCTAACTTACGTGTGTGGAGTACCTTGCATTTTATAAATGTACTTGAAATCTTGAACTTGTGGATCTAAAAATAAATTAAGAAAATATATTTTTCTACATAAAAACTATTGGCCCTGGATTTAAGTTGAGTGTGTGTTCCTCATTTATTGCCTGTGTGTGTACAACAAATGCTTAACACTACCCTCTGATAAGCCTACTGCTCGACCACACTACCTCAAAATAGAGCATTAGTATTATCTAATTTTGCCATTATCTTCCCTCTAAGGGGAACCCTTGGACTCTGTGCACACTCTTACTTTGAGATAGTATATACAGAGCCAACTTCCTACAATTAGCGTGGTAGTTATTGTAGTGTTGCTGATTATGATTTTCGTTATGCTTATCTTCCTAGAAAGATGGAAGTATTGCTTTCTAATACTACATAGGTTTACATTCACTCCTATTATTATTATTATTATTATTGTTATTATTGTGACACATCTATTTCCTAGTTTAAGCACTACTACTGCTTGCTACTCTGAGTCAAGCATGCAAATCTATGAAAGATCCAATACTGGAGAAGAAAATTGGTTACTTTAATGTAACTGTTTGTAAGGAAATGCCTCCTTTGCATGGTTACCCCCTGACATTTTGCCTTTGCTGATGCTATGTTTTGAATTGAAAGTGTGCTGAGGCCTGCTAACCAGGCCCCAGCACCAGTGTTCTTTCCCTAACCTGTACTTTTGATTCCACAATTGGCACACCCTGGCAATCAGATAAGTCCCTTGTAACTGGTACCCCTGGTACCAAGGGCCCTGATGCCAGGGAAGGTCTCTAAGGGCTGCAGCATATCTTATGCCACCCTGGGGACCCCTCACTCAGCACAGACACTGCTTGCCAGCTTGTGTGTGCTGGTGAGAACAAAACGAGTAAGTCGACATGGCACTCCCCTCAGGGTGCCATGCCAACCTCACACTGCCTATGCAGTATAGATAAGTCACCCCTCTAGTAGGCCTTACAGCCCTAAGGCAGGGTGCACTATACCATAGGTGAGGGTACCAGAGCATGAGTACTGTGCCCCTACAGTGTCTAAGCCAAACCGTAGACATTGTAAGTGCAGGGTAGCCATAAGAGTATATGGTCTGGGAGTCTGTCAAACACGGACTCCACAACACCATAATGGCTACACTGAAAACTGGGAAGTTTGGTATCAAGCTTCTCCGCACATTAAATGCACACTGATGCCAGTGTACATTTTATTGTAAAATACACCCCAGAGGGCACCTTAGAGGTGCCCCCTGAAACCTTAACCGACTATCTGTGTAGGCTGACTGGTTCCAGCAGCCTACCACAACCGAGACATGTTGCTGGCCCCATGGGGAAGAGTGCCTTTGTCACTCTGAGGCCAGTAACAAAGCCTGCACTGGGTGGAGATGCTAACACCTCCCCCAGGCAGGAGCTGTCACACCTGGCGGTGAGCCTCAAAGGCTCACCCCTTTGTGCCAGCACCGCAGGACACTCCAGCTAGTGGAGTTGCCCGCCCCCTCCGGCCACGGCCCCCACTTTTGGCGGCAAGGCCGGGGAAAATAATGTAAAAAACAAGGAGTCGTCACTGGCCAGTCAGGACAGCCCCTAAAGTGTTCTGAGCTGAAGTGACTCTAACTTTTAGAAATCCTCCATCTTGCAGATGGAGGATTCCCCCAATAGGATTAGGGATGTGACCCCCTCCCCTTGGGAGGAGGCACAAAGAGGGTGTACTCACCCCCCAGACCTAAACACGCCCTTAAACTTAGTATTTAAGGGCTCCCCTGAACCTAAGTATTTAGATTCCTGAAACTACAAGAAGAAGAGGACTGCTGAGCTGAAAAACCCCTGCAGAGGAAGAACAGAAGACACCAACTGCTTTGGCCCCAGACTCACCGGCCTGTCTCCTGCCTTCCAAAGAAACCTGCTCCAGCGACGCTTTCCAAGGGACCAGCGACCTCTGAATCCTCTGAGGACTGCCCTGCTTCGAGAAAGACAAGAAACTCCCGAGGACAGCGGCCCTGCTCCAAAAGAACTGCAACTTTGTTTCAAGTAGCAGATTTAAAGACCCCTGCAACTCCCCGCAAGAAGCGTGAGACTTGCAACACTGCACCCGGCGACCCCGACTCGACTGGTGGAGAACCAACACCTCAGGGAGGACCCTCCGGCGACTCCAAGACTGTGAGTAACCAAAGTTGTCCCCCCTGAGCTCACACAGCGACGCCTGCAGAGGGAATCCCGAGGCTCCCCCTGACCGCGACTGCCTGAATGCCATTTCCCGACGGCTGGATAAGACCCTGCACCCGCAGCCCCCAGCACCTAAAGGAACGGAACTCCTGTGCAGGAGTGACCCCCAGGAGGCCCTCTCCCTTGCCCAGGTGGTGGCTACCCCGAGGAGCCCCCCCTTGCCTGCCTGCAACACTGAAGAGATCCCTTGATCTCTCATTGAAAACCATTGAAAACCCGACGCGTGTTTGCACACTGCACCCGGCCGCCCCCGCGCTGCTGAGGGTGTACTTTTTGTGCTGACTTGTGTCCCCCCCCCCCCGGTGCCCTACAAAACCCCCCTGGTCTGCCCTTCGAAGACGCGGGTACTTACCTGCTGGCAGACTGGAACCGGGGCACCCCCTTCTCTCCATTGAAGCCTATGTGTTTTGGGCACCTCTTTGACCTTTGCACCTGACCGGCCCTGAGCTGCTGGTGTGATAACTTTGGGGTTGCTCTGAACCCCCAACGGTGGGCTACCTTGGACCCAAAACTGAAACCTGTAAGTGACTTACTTACCTGTTAAAACTAACATTACTTTACCTCCCCCAGGAACTGTGAAAATTGCACTATGTCCACTTTTAAAACAGCTTATTGTGTTTTATGTAAAAAGTATACATGCTAATGTAATGATTCAAAGTTCCTAAAGTACTTACCTGCAATACCTTTCAAATGAGATATTACATGTAGAATTTGAACCTGTGGTTCTTAAAATAAACTAAGAAAAGATATTTTTCTATAACAAAACCTATTGGCTGGATTTGGCTCTGAATGTGTGTTCCTCATTTATTGCCTGTGTGTATGTACAACAAATGCTTAACACTACTCCTTTGATAAGCCTACTGCTCGACCACACTACCACAAAATAGAGCATTAGTATTATCTCTTTTTGCCACTATCTTACCTCTAAGGGGAACCCTTGGACTCTGTGCATGCTATTCCTTACTTTGAAATAGCACATACAGAGCCAACTTCCTACACTGTGGTTCTCCATTATTGGTATCTTTCATAGATTCACATGCAACCCACCCTCCTCCCCGCAGAGACTCACCTTTGCAGATATCCTTCCTGCTTCACACTTGTACTAGAAAATCTGAGGGAAACAGCCTCTGTTGGCAGTGTTCGAGGGTGTTGACGCCTGATTGGCTGTAGCTCAAGCTTGGTTCTTGTTTATAAAAGAACATGGATAGGCCACAACCGGGCCTATTGGGGCCATTGGGGCCTAGTGTGTTACTTACTGCTGTATGTATTGAAGTTATTGTGAGACTCTCACCTCAACGACGTGGATGATTCAAGTATGTGAATCTATGAACGATACCAATGCTGGAGAACCACAGTTACAGGTAAGAAACCAATTTTCTTACCTCAAACAGTGTACTCTACTTACCTCCCCCAGGAACTGTTGCAAATTGCAGTGTCCACTTCTAAAATAGCCTTTTGTCATTTTAAAGAAAGCTGTATACTTTGTTGATTCCATTCAAAGTTCTAAGTATTACCATGCAAAGTACCTTTGATTTAATGTACTTACCTGCTAAATGAATGTTGTGGTTCTAGAAAGAAATTAACACATTTTTCTATGTCATTGAGTGTGTTTCTTCTAATGCTTGTATACAACAAATGCTTAATGCTCCTCTCTGATAAGCCTAACTGCTCGACTACACTATCACAAATAGAGCATTAATATTATCTATTATTGCCTCTGTCAAGCCTCTTGAGGAACCCCTGGACACTGTGCACACTCATTTTGATATAGTATATACAGAGCCAGCTTCCTACACTTTCAGTGCAGGCTGAAAATTCACCGTCCTCAGAGGATGCACAGCTTGGGAAATGTTGCTGTTGCTGGAAGGAGCCGGAGAAACAATTTGGCAGAGTGGAGTAGACGCTGAAGTTGCAGCTTCTCTGTTCCTAGAGTGTCCAGTTACAGTCCTAGTGGCCAGAAGATGAATTAAATGATGCAGTGGAGTCCTGCTGGAATCTTGCTCGTCAAATCTGAGGACCCACTCAAGAGGGAGACACTAAATAGCCCAGAAACTGGATTTGGTCACCTAGCAGGGTGACCACCTATCAGTAGAGGCCTGCCTGGACAGGCCTCTCAGATGCTCCCAGGGGCCTCTGCCTTCCTTGGATTCAATATGGCAGGATCAAGTGGCCTCCTGGAGGAGCTCTGGGCACCACTCCTGGGGTGGAGATGGACTGGGGAATGGTCACTCCCCTTTCCTTTGTCCAGTTTAGCATCAGAGAAGGTACAGGGGGTCCCTGGACTGGTGCAAACCGGTTTATGCAAGGAGGGCACCAAATGCACCTTTCAAAGCATAGCGGTGGCTTGGGGAGGCTACCCCTCCCAAGCAATGTAACACAGATTTCCAAGGGTGAGGGTGTTACCTCCCTCTCCCACAGGAAATCCTTTGTTCTGCCTTCCTCTGCCTGATCTGGTCAAGCAGCAGGAGGGCAGAAACCTGTGGGAGAGGTGGCAGCAGTGCGGGCTGCCCGAAAACAGAAGACTGATACGAGCAATAGTGGCGGTCTTCTAAGGAGCTCCCAGAATGCATGGAATCATACAACCAATACTGGTAACTGTATTGGGGTATGATTCTGACATGTTTGATACCAAACGTTCCCAGGTTCGGAGTTACCATTATGTAGCTGGGCACAGGTAGTGACTTGTGTCCCGTACACGGGTAAAATGTCTTCCCCAAACTTTGCAAGTACGGTGTAATGGAGCTGGAGTTCGTAGGCGCACCTCTGCTTATGCAGGGGTGCCCTCACAAACCGGTACCTGCACCCTGCCATTGGGCTAGGAGGGCCTACCATAGGGGTGACTTACAGTGACCTGGTGCAGTGACCTGTAGTGAACGTGTGCATGCGCCTTTTCACGCAGGCTGCCATGGCGGGCCTGCACAGTTTGCATGGGCTCCCATGGGTGACACAATATATTCTGCAGCCGATGGGGAACCCTTGGTGCCCCAATGCCCTGGGTACCTAGGTAGCATATACTATCACTTGTATGGGAGCACCAGTATGCCAGTGCAGGGTGTGCAAAGTCCTAAGCAACCAACTTTAGAGGGAGAGCACAATCACTGGGATCCTGGTTAGGAGGATCCCAGTGAAGTCAAAAAACACTGACCGCAGGCAAAAATTGGGGGTAACCATGCCAAAAAGAGGTTACTTTCCTACACAGACAATCTTGCCTCACCATGATCCTGGTAGCTTCCACTTGGGCACGTCAGCCATGGTTTACAAAACGTCTGGATCTCTCAGTAGTTCCACATCAGAAGCTCCCCAACAGACAGGACCTCTGAACACCAAATCATAGACAAATAAGACATTCAGACCCCAAATCAGTCAACTTAGCGATATGGCGCCTGCGGTCATAGAATTTGGGTATTTACATCTGCCACAAGAATGTATGTATATTATTAAAAGCACGTAAACCCACAACTAGACAATGTTATGCGACAATAGAAACATTTTGTTTGCTATTGGCAATCAAAAAATAAGCCCATGGTTAAAGAGATTGTCAGTCACTTACTGCATTCACAAAAAGCTAATCTTGCTTACACGTCCATTCGTCTTCATTTAGCAGCTAAAGAGTTCCCATTATTAAGGCATTTATGGAAGGACTTAACAGAATCCTTCCATCAAGGGTTCCTCCAGCCCCATCCTGGAATCTTATTGTTGTTCTCTCAGGGATTATGGGTCCACCTTTTGAACTATTACACTCCTGGTCTTTACAATTCTGGTCAGAGAGAGTAACCTTTTTAGTCATTATCGCTTCCCATGGACGTTAGTGAGCGCCAAGCTTTAACCTTGGAAGAACCTTTATTCCACATTCACAAGGAAAAACGTGTATTAGGAAGTAATCCCAATTTCATATCAATCGAATTACCAGTTTTCTGTACCCAACCAGATTATGTAGTGGTAAGAGCTCTACACACTCTTGATGTAAGAGGGCTCTTGTCTATTATATAGATGGAAGCTAGTACTTTTGAAAAACAAAACCACTTTGTGTGGATTTTTCAATGCCACATAAAGAATAGCTTGTATCTAAAGTAAACATAGCTAGATGGATAGTCAAGTGTATTCAAACTTGTTATGATAAAGCCAAACAATTACCTACACCACCTAGAGCGCACTCCACTAGGAAGAAAGGTGCATCTATTACATTTTTAGGTAATATACCTATAGGATATATTTTTAAGGTAGCTACATGGTCTACACACCATTCCTTCACAAAACATTGTGTAAATGTATTTGCACGTTGTAGGAAGTTGTCTCTGTATGCACTATTTCAAAGTAAGGAATAGTATGCACAGAGTCCAAGGGTTCCCCTTAGAGGTAAGATAGTGGCAAAAAGAGATAATACTAATGCTCTATTTTGTGGTAGTGTGGTCGAGCAGTAGGCTTATCAAAGGAGTAGTGTTAAGCATTTGTTGTACACATACAGGCAATAAATGAGGAACACACATTCAGAGACAATTCCAGGCCAATAGGTTTTTGTATAGAAAAATATATTTTCTTAGTTTATTTTAAGAACCACCGGTTCAAGATTTACATGTAATACTTCAAATGAAAGGAATTGCAGGTAGGTACTTTAGGAACTTTGAATTAGCAAAATGGCATATACAGTTTTCACATACAGCTATTTTAAAACTAGACACAGTGCAATTTTCAACAGTTCCTGGGGGGAGTAAGAGTTTGTTAGTTTTTGCAGGCAAGTAAACCACCTACGGGGTTCAAGTTTGGGTTCAGAGCAACCCCAAAGTTACCACACCAGCAGCTCAGGGCCGGTCAGGTGCAGAGCTCAAAGTGGTGCCCAAAACGCATAGGCTTCAATGGAGAAGGGGGTGCCCCGGTTCCAGTCTGCCAGCAGGTAAGTAACCGCGTCTTCGGAGAGCAGACCAGGGGGGTTTTGAAGGGCACCGGGGGGGACACAAGTCCACACAGAAAGTACATCCTCAGCGGCACGGGGGCGGCCGGGTGCAGTGTGCAAACAAGCGTTGGGTTTTCATTAGAAAGCAATGGGAGACCAAGGGGTCTCTTCAGCGATGCAGGCAACGGGGGGGGGGGGCTTCTCGGGGTAGCCACCACCTGGACAAGGGAGAGGGCCTCCTGGGGTTACTCCTGCACTGGAGTTCGGATCCTTCAGGTCCTGGGGGCTGCGGGTGCAGTGTCCCTACCAGGCGTCGGGTTCTGAGAAGCATGCAGTCGCGGACAGGGGGAGCCTCTGGATTCACTCTGCAGGCGTCGCTGTGTGGGCTCAGGGGGGGGGAACTCTGGCTACTCACGGTCTCGCAGTCGCCGGGGAGTCCTCCCTGTGGTGTTCGTTCTCCACAAGTCGAGCCGGGGACTTCTGGTGCAGAGTGCCAAGTCTCACGCTTTCGGCGGGAAACGCAAGTTGTTTCAAAGTTGCTTCTTTGTAGCAAAGTCGCAGTCTTGGGTGAACAGAGCCGCTGTCCTCGGGAGTTCTTGGTCCTTCTAGATGCAGGGCAGACCTCTGAGGCTTCAGAGGTCGCTGGTCCCTGGGGAGAGCGTCGCTGGAGCAGTGTCTTTAGAAGTGGGGAGACAGGCCGGTAGAGCTGGGGCCAAAGCAGTTGGTGTCTCCGTCTTCCCTGCAGGGTTTTTCAGCTTAGCAGTCCTCTTCTTCTTAGGTTGCAGGAATCTGAGTTCCTAGGTTCTGGGGAGCCCCTAAATACTAAATTTAGGGGTGTGTTTAGGTCTGGGGGGTTAGTAGCCAATGGCTACTAGCCCTGAGGGTGGCTACACCCTCTTTGTGCCTCCTCCCGAGGGGGGGGCACATTCCTATCCCTATTGGGGGAATCCTCCATCTGCAAGATGGAGGATTTCTAAAAGTCAGTCACCTCAGCTCAGGTTGCCTTAGGGGCTGTCCTGACTGGCCAGTGACTCCTCCTTGTTTTTCTCATCATCTCCTCCGGCCTTGCCGCCAAAAGTGGGGCCGTGGCCGGAGGGGGCGGGCAACTCCACTAGCTGGAATGCCCTGGGGTGCTGTAACAAAGGGGTGACCCTTTGAGGCTCACCGCCAGGTGTTATAGTTCCTGCAGGGGGAGGTGATAAGCATCTCCACCCAGTACAGGCTTTATTAGCCACAGAGTGACAAAGGCACTCTCCCCATGTGGCCAGCAACATGTCTGGTGTGTGGCAGGCTGCTAAAACCAGTCAGCCTACACGGGTAGTCGGTTAAGGTTTCAGGGGGCACCTCTAAGGTGCCCTCTGGGGTGTATGTTACTAAAAAAAATGTACACTGGCATCAGTTTGCATTTATTGTGCTGAGAAGTTTGATACCAAACTTCCCAGTTTTCAGTGTAGCCATTATGGTGCTGTGGAGTTCGTGCATGACAGACTTCCAGACCATATACTCTTATGGCTACCCTGCACTTACAATGTACCCAGGTAAGTCCCTTGTAACTGGTACCCCTGGTACCAAGGGCCCTGATTCCAGGGAAGGTCTCTAAGGGCTGCAGCATGTCTTATGTCACCCTGGGGACCCCTCACTCAGCACATGCACACTGCTTGCCAGCTTGTGTGTGCTGGTGTGGAAAAAATGACTAAGTCGACATGCCACTCCCCTCACAGTGCCATGCAAACCTCACACTGCCTATGGCATAGATAAGTCACCCCTCTAGCAGGCCTTACAGCCCTAAGGCAGGGTGCACTATACCACAGGTGAGGGCTTAGGTGCATGAGCACTATGCCCCTACAGTGTCTAAGCAAAACCATAGACATTGTAAGTGCAGGGTAGCCATAAGAGTATATGGTCTGGGAGTCTGTCAAACACGAACTCCACAGCACCATAATGGCTACACTGAAAACTGGGAAGTTTGGTATCAAACTTCTCAGCCCAATAAATGCACACTGATGCCAGTGTACATTTTATTGTGAAATACACCCAGAGGGCATCTTACAGATGCCCCCTGAAAACATACCCGACTTCCAGTGTGGGCTGACTAGTTTTGCCAGCCTGCCACACACCAGACATGTTGCTGGCCACATGGGAAGAGTGCCTTTGTCACTCTGTGGCCAGGAACAAAACCTGTAATGTGTGGAGGTGCTTCTCACCTCCCCCTGCAGGAACTGTAACACCTGGCGGTGAGCCTCAAAGGTATACCGCCTTTGTTTCAGCGCCACAGGGCATCCCAGCTAGTGGAGATGCCCACCCCTCCGGCCACGGCCCCCACTTGTGGCGGCAAGGCTGGTGGAGATAATGAGAAAAACAAGGAGGAGTCACTCCCCCAGTCAGGACAGCCCTTAAGGTGTCCTGAGCTGAGGTGACTTACTTTTAGAAATCCTCCATCTTGCAGATGGAGGATTCCCCCAAAAGGATTAGGGATGTGCGCCCCCCCAGGGAGGAGGCACAAAGAGGGTGTAGCCACTCTCGGGGCCAGTGGCCATTGGCTACTGCCCCCCAGACCTAAACACACCCCTAAATTGAGTATTTAGGGGCTCCCAGAACCGAGGAAGATAGATTCCTGCAACCTAAAGGAGGACTGCTGACCTGAAGCCCTGCAGTGAAGACGGAGGTAACCACTGATTTGGCCCCAGCCCCACCGGCCTGTCTCCCTACATCGAAGAAAACTGCAACAGCGACGCCTCACACAGGGTCCAGCGACCTCTGAAGCCTCCAAGGACTACCCTGCATCTAAAGGACCAAGAAACTCCAGTGAACAGCGGCCCTGTTCAATAAACTGCAACTTTTGGAAACAAAGAAGCAACTTTTAAAGACCACCCGTTTCCCGCCGGAAGCCTGAGACTTTCCATCCTGCACCAGACTCCCCCTGCTCGACCTGCGGAAAACTAACTTTACAGGGAGGACTCCCTGGCGACTGCGAGCCTGTGAGTAGCCAGAGTCGACCCCCCTGGGTCCCCACAGCGATGCCTGCAGAGGAATTCCAGAGGCTCCTCCCTGACAGCAACTGCCTGCTTCAAGGAACCAGACGCCTGGAAAACCACACTGCACCCGCAGCCCCCAGGACCTGAAGGAACCTAACTCAAGTGCAGGAGCGACCCCCAGATGACCCTCTGCCTAGCCCAGATGGTGGCTACCCCGAGGAGCCCCCCCGTGCCTGCCTGCATTGTTGAAGAGACCCCCGGGTCTCCCCATTGATTCCTATTGAAAACCCGATGCCTGTTTGCACTCTGCACCCGGCCGCCCCTGTCCCGCTGAGGGTGTACTTTCTGTGCCTGCTTGTGTTCCCCCCTCCCCTGGTGCCCTACAAAACCCCCCTGGTCTGCCCTCCGAAGTCACAGGTACTTACCTGCTGGCAGATTGGAACCGGGGCACCCTTATTTCCATTGAAGCCTATGTGTTTTTGGCACCACTTTGACCTCTGCACCTGACCGGCCCTGAGCTGCTGGTGTGGTAACTTTGGGGTTGCCTTGAACCCCCAATGGTGGGCTACCTTGGACCCAACTTTGAACCCTGTAAGTGTTTTACTTACCTGTGAACTTCACATTTGCTTACCTCCCCCAGGAACTGTTGATTTTTGTAGTGTCAACTTTTAAAATAGCTTATTGCCATTTTTATCACAACTGAACATGCTATTGTGACAATTCAAAGTTCCTAGAATACCTGAGTGAAATACCTTTCATTTAAAGTATTGTTTGTAAATCTTGAACCTATGGTTCTAAAAATAAACTAAGAAAATATATTTTTCTATATAAAAACCTATTGGCCTGGAATTGTCTGAGTGTGTTCCTCATTTTATTGCCTGTGTGTGTACAACAAATGCTTAACACTACCCTCTGATAAGCCTACTGCTTGACCACACTACCACAAAAAAAAGCATTAGAATGATCTCTTTTTGCCACTATCTTACCTCTAAGGGGAACCTTTGGACTCTGTGCACGCTATTTCTTACTTTGAAATAGTATATACAGAGCCAACTTCCTACAGTTCTCAAATAAGCATGCAAGCCTACAACTAGACAATGCTATGCAAACAAGTGGAAACGATTTGTTTATTACTGTCAATTTAAAAATACTGACCCACTTACAGCATCAATACAAGATATTGTGTGCTACCTACTTCATTTAGAAAGTCAACTTTAGCTTTCTCATTTATTAAAATCCATCTTACTGCCATATCGGCATATCTGCAGACTATACAACATACCTCTCTTTAGAGTTCCAGTTATCAAAGCCTTCATAGAATGACTAAAATGTATCATTCCGCCTAGACGACCACCAGTTCCTGCTTGGAATCTCAGTATTGTACTCACAAGACTAATGGGTCCACCTTTTGAACCCATGCATTCCTGTGAGATTAAATTTCTAACTTGGAAAGTTGCTTTCCTAGTATCAATTACTTCATTAAGAAGAGTTAGTGAAATACAAGCATTCACTCTTGAGGAACCTTTTTTCCAAGTACACAAAGTTGTACTTAAAACTAATGCAGAACTTTTGCCAAAGTTTCTATCACCTTTTCACATATTCCAAACAGTGGAATTGCCGGTCTTCTTCCCACAGCCAGATTCAACTGCAGAAAGAGCCCTCCACACTCTTGATCTTAAAAGAACTCTAATGTATCTTCGGGCTAGAACAAGAGTTTAGAGAAACTAAACCGCTTTTTGTTGCTTTTCGAGAACCACTTAAAGGTAATCCTATTGCTAAACAAGGATTAGCTAGATGGATTGTTAAATCTATTCAACCATGCTACTTACGGCAAAACGACAACTTTTAAAACACCTAAAGGACATTCCACTAGTAAAAAAAGGTGCTTCTATGGCATTCTTAGGAAACATACCAATGGCAGACATATACAAAGCTGCTGCATGGTCTACACCACATACATTTACAAAACATTAGTGTGTGGATGTATGTAAAGAAATGGCTCCCTGTTGCAGTTACCCCCCACTTTTTGCCTGATACTGATGCTGACTTGACTGAGAAGTGTGCTGGGACCCTGCTAACCAGGCCCCAGCACCAGTGTTCTTTCACCTAAAATGTACCGTTGTCTCCACAATTGGCACTACCTTGGCACCCAGGTAAGTCCCTTGTAACTGGTACCCCTGGTACCAAGGGCCCTGATGCCAGGGAAGGTCTCTAAGGGCTGCAGCATGTCTTATGCCACCCTAGGGACCTCTCACTCAGCACAGACACACTGCTTGCCAGCTTGTGTGTGCTGGTGGGGAGAAAATGACTAAATCGACATTGCACTCTCCTCAGGGTGCCATGCCAACCTCACACTGCCTGTTACATAGGTAAGTCACCCCTCTAGCAGGCCTCACTGCCCTAAGGCAGGGTGCACTATACCACAGGTGAGGGCATAGGTGCATGAGCACTATGCCCCTACAGTGTCTATTAAGAGTATATGGTCTGGGAGTCTGTCATGCACAAACTCCACAGCTCCATAATGGCTACACTGAATACTGGGAAGTTTGGTACCAAACTTCTCAGAATAATAAACCCACACTGATGCCAGTGTTGGATTTATTAAAAAGTGTACTCAGAGGGCATCTTAGAGATACACCTTGTATTTTACCCAATTGTTCAGTGCAGGACTGACTGGTCTGTTCCAGCCTGCTGCTGAGAGACGAGTTTCTGACCCCATGTGGTGAGAGCCTTTGTGCTCTCGGAGGACAGAAACCAAGCCTTCTATGGGTGGAGGTGCTTCACACCTCCCCCCTGCAGGAACTGTAACACCTAGCTGTGAGCCTCAAAGGCTCAGGCTTCGTGTTACAATGCCCCAGGGCACTCCAGCTAGTGGAGATGCCTGCCCCCTGGACACAGCCCCCACTTTTGGCGGCAAGTCCAGGAGAGATAATCAGAAAAACAAGGAGGAGTCACTGGCCAGTCAGGACAGCCCCTAAGGTGTCCTGAGGTGACTCTGACTTTTAGAAATCCTCCATCTTGCAGATGGAGGATTCCCCCAATAGGGATAGGGATGTGCCTTCCTCCCCTCAGGGAGGAGGCACAAAGAGTGTGTAGCCACCCTCAGGGCTAGTAGCCATTGGCTACTAACTTCCCAGACCTAAACACACCCCTAAATCAAGTATTTAGGGGCTCCCAGAACGCAGCAAGATAGATTCCTGCAACCTAAGAAGAAGAGGACTGCTGAAGTGAAAACCTGCAGAGAAGACGGAGACACCAACTGCTTTGGCCCCAGCTCTACCGGCCTGTCTCCCCACTTCTAAAGACACTGCTCCAGCGACGCTTTCCCCAGGGACCAGCGACCTCTGAAGCCTCAGAGGACTTCCCTGCATATAGAAGGACCAAGAACTCCAGAGGACAGCGGCTCTGTTCACCAAAGACTGCAACTTTGCAACAAAGAAGCAACTTTGAAACTACAAGCGTTTCCTGCCGGAAGCGTGAGACTTGGCACTCTGCACCCGACGCCCCCGGCTCGACTTGTGGAGAACAATCATTTCAGGGAGGACTCCCCGGCGACTGCGAGACCGTGAGTAGCCAGTTGACCCCCCCCCTGAGCCCCCACAGCGACGCCTGCAGAGGGAATCCCGAGGCTCCCCCTGACCGCGACTGCCTGCTTCAAAGACCAGACGCCTGGTAAAGACTCTGCACCCGCAGCCCCCAGGACCTGAAGGATCCCACCTCCAGTGCAGGAGTGACCCCCAGGTGGCCCTTTCCCTTTCCCAGGTGGTGGCTACCCCTGAGGAGCCCCCCCCCCCCCTTGCCTGCCTGCATCGCTGAAGAGACCCCTTGGTCTCCCATTGAAACCTATTGAAAACCCAATGCTTGTTTGCACACTGCACCCGGCCGCCCGTGCCGCTGAGGGTGTACTTTCTGTGTGGACTTTTCCCTCCCGGTGCCCTACAAAACCCCCCCCCCCCCCCCGGTCTGCCCTCCGAAGACATGGGTACTTACCTGCTGGCAGACTGGAACCTGAGCACCCCCTTCTCCTTTGAAGCCTATGCGTTTTGGGCACCACTTTGACCTCTGCACCTGACCGGCCCTGAGCTGCTGGTGTGGTAACTTTGGGGTTGCTCTGAACCCCCAACGGTGGGCTACCTTGGACCCAAACTTGAACCCCGTAGGTGGTTTACTTACCTGCAAAAACTAAAACACTTACTGTAGGAAGTTGGCTCTGTATGTGCTATTTCAAAGTAAGGAATAGCATGCACAGAGTCCAAGGGTTCCCCTTAGAGGTAAGATAGTGGCAAAAAGAGAATACTAATGCTCTATTTTGTGGTAGTGTGGTCGAGCAGTAGGCTTATCCAACGAGTAGTGTTAAGCATTTGTTGTACATACACACAGGCAATAAATGAGGAACACACACTCAGAGACCAATCCAGCCAATAGGTTTTGTTATAGAAAAATATATTTTCTTAGTTTATTTTAAGAACCAGAGGTTCAAATTCTACATGTAATATCTCATTTGAAAGGTATTGCAGGTAAGTACTTTAGGAACTTTGAATCATTACATTAGCATTTATACCTTTTACATAAAACACAAATAGCTGTTTTAAAAGTGGACACTTAGTGCAATTTTCACAGTTCCTGGGGGAGGTAAAGTAATGTTAGTTTTAACAGGTAAGTAAGTCACTTACAGGTTTCAGTTTTGGGTCCAAGGTAGCCCACCGTTGGGGGTTCAGAGCAACCCCAAAGTTATCACACCAGCAGCTCAGGGCCGATCAGGTGCAAAGGTCAAAGAGGTGCCCAAACCACATAGGCTTCAATGGAGAGAAGGGGGTGCCCCGGTTCCAGTCTGCCAGCAGGGAGGTACCTGCGTCTTCGGAGGGCAGACCAGGGGGGTTTTGTAGGGCACCGGGGGGGACACAAGTCCACACAGAAAGTACACCCTCAGCAGCGCGGGGGCGGCCGGGTGCAGTGTGGGAACACGCGTCGGGTTTACAATAGTTTCCTATGGGAGACCAAGGGGTCTCTTCAGCGATGCAGGCAGGCAAGGGGGTGGCTCCTCAGGGTAGCCACCACCTGGGCAAGGGAGAGGGCCTCCTGGGGGTCACTCCTGCACAGGAGTTCCGTTCCTTCAGGTGCTGGGGGCTGCGGGTGCAGGGTCTTTTCCAGCCGTCGGGAAATGGAGTTCAGGCAGTTGCGGTCAGGGGGAGCCTCGGGATTCCCTCTGCAGGCGTCGCTGTGGGGGCTCAGGGGGGACAACTTTGGTTACTCAGTCTTGGAGTCGCCGGAGGGTCCTCCCTGAGGTGTTGGTTGTCCACCAGTCGAGTCTGGGTCGCCGGGTGCAGTGTTGCAAGTCTCACGCTTCTTGCGGGGATTGCAGGGGTCTTTAAATCTGCTCCTCTGTATACAAAGTTGCAGTCTTTGTTGAACAGAGCCGCTGTTCTCGGGAGTTTCTTGGTCTCTTGGAAGCAGGGCAGTCCTCTGAGGATTCAGAGGTCGCTGGTCCCAGGGAAAGCGTCGCTGGAGCAGGTTTCTTCTGAAGGAGGGTGTAGGACGTTGGCTCTGTATGTGCTATTTCAAAGTAAGGAATAGCATGCACAGAGTCCAAGGGTTCCCCTTAGAGGTAAAATAGTGGTAAAAAGAGATAATACTAATGCTCTATTTTGTGGTAGTGTGGTCGAGCAGTAGGCTTATCCAAGGAGTAGTGTTAAGCATTTGTTGTACATACACATAGACAATAAATGAGGTACACACACTCAGACAAATCCAGCCAATAGGTTTTGTTATAGAAAAATATATTTTCTTAGTTTATTTTAAGAACCACAGGTTCAAATTTAACATGTAATATCTTGTTTGAAAGGTATTGCAGGTAAGTACATTAGGAACTTTGAATCATTTCAATTGCATGTATACTTTTCAAGTTATTCACAAATAGCTATTTTAAAAGTGGACACTTAGTGCAATTTTCACAGTTCCTTGGGGAGGTAAGTTTTTGTTAGTTTTACCAGGTAAGTAAGACACTTACAGGGTTCAGTTCTTGGTCCAAGGTAGCCCACCGTTGGGGGTTCAGAGCAACCCCAAAGTTACCACACCAGCAGCTCAGGGCCGGTCAGGTGCAGAGTTCAAAGTGGTGCCCAAAGCGCATAGGCTTCAATGGAGAGAAGGGGGTGCCCCGGTTCCAGTCTGCCAGCAGGTAAGTACCCGCGTCTTCGGAGGGCAGACCAGGGGGGTTTTGTAGGGCACCGGGGGGGACACAAGCCCACACAGAAATTTCACCCTCAGCGGCGCGGGGGCGGCCGGGTGCAGTGTTAGAACAAGCGTCGGGTTCACAATGGAAGTCAATGAGAGATCTCGGGATCTCTTCAGCGCTGCAGGCAGGCAAGGGGGGGCTTCCTCGGGGAAACCTCCACTTGGGCAAGGGAGAGGGACTCCTGGGGGTCACTTCTGCAGTGAAAGTCCGGTCCTTCAGGTCCTGGGGGCTGCGGGTGCAGGGTCTTTTCCAGGCGTCGGGACTTAGGTTTCAGAGAGTCGCGGTCAGGGGAAGCCTCGGGATTCCCTCTGCAGGCGGCGCTGTGGGGGCTCAGGGGGGACAGGTTTTGGTACTCACAGTCGTAGAGTAGTCCGGGGGTCCTCCCTGAGGTGTTGGTTCTCCACCAGCCGAGTCGGGGTCGCCGGGTGCAGTGTTGCAAGTCCCACGCTTCTTGCGGGGAGATTGCAGGGTTCTTTGAAGCTGCTCCTTTGGATAAAGTTGCAGTCTTTTTGGAGCAGGTCCGCTGTCCTCGGGAGTTTCTTGTCGTCGTCGAAGCAGGGCAGTCCTCAGAGGATGCAGAGGTCGCTGGTCCCTTTGGAAGGCGTCGCTGGAGCAGAGTTCCTTGGAAGGCAGGAGACAGGCCGGTGAATTTCTGGAGCCAAGGCAGTTGTTGTCTTCTGGTCTTCCTCTGCAGGGGTTTCAGCTAGGCAGTCCTTCTTGTTGTTGTTGCAGGAATCTAGTTTCTAGGTTCAGGGAGAGCCCTTAAATACTAAATTTAAGGGCGTGTTTAGGTCTGGGGGGGTTAGTAGCCAATGGCTACTAGCCCTGAGGGTGGGTTCACCCTCTTTGTGCCTCCTCCCAAGGGGAGGGGGTCACAATCCTAACCCTTTTGGGGGAATCCTCCATCTGCAAGATGGAGGATTTCTAAAAGTTAGTCACCTCAGCTCAGGACACCTTAGGGGCTGTCCTGACTGGCCAGTGACTCCTTGTTATTCTCATTATTTTCTCCGGCCTTGCCGCCAAAAGTGGGGGCCGGGGCCGGAGGGGGCGGGCAACTCCACTTGCTGGAGTGTCCTGCGGTGCTGTGACAAAGGGGTGAGCCTTTGAGGCTCACCGCCAGGTGTTACAGCTCCTGCCTGGGGGAGGTGTTAGCATCTCCACCCAGTGCAGGCTTTGTTACTGGCCTCAGAGTGACAAAGGCACTCTCCCCATGAGGCCAGCAACATGTCTCTAGTGTGGCAGGCGGCTGGAACCAGTCAGCCTACACAGATAGTCGGTTAAGTTTCAGGGGGCACCTCTAAGGTGCCCTCTGTGGTGTATTTTACAATAAAATGTACACTGGCATCAGTGTGCGTTTATTGTGCTGAGAAGTTTGATACCAAACTTCCCAGTTTTCAGTGTAGCCATTATGGTGCTGTGGAGTTCGTGTTTGACAAACTCCCAGACCATACACTCTTATGGCTACCCTGCACTTACAATGTCTAAGGTTTTGTTTAGACACTGTAGGGGTACCATGCTCATGCACTGGTACCCTCACCTATGGTATAGTGCACCCTGCCTTAGGGCTGTAAGGCCTGCTAGAGGGGTGACTGACCTATACTTGCATAGGCAGTGAGAGGCTGGCATGGCACCCTGAGGGGAGTGCCATGTCGACTTACTCGTTTTGTCCTCACTAGCACACACAAGCTGACAAGCAGTGTGTCTGCTGAGTGAGAGGTCTCCAGGGTGGCATAAGACATGCTGCAGCCCTTAGAGACCTTCCTTGGCATCAGGGCCCTTGGTACTAGAAGTACCAGTTACAAGGGACTTATCTGGATGCCAGGGTCTGCCAATTGTGGATACAAAAGTACAGGTTAGGGAAAGAACACTGGTGCTGGGGCCTGGTTAGCAGGCCTCAGCACACTTTCAATTGTAAACATAGCATCAGCAAAGGCAAAAAGTCAGGGGGCAACCATGCCAAGGAGGCATTTCCTTACAGAGGGAGACCGGCCGGTAGGGCTGGGGCCAAAGCAGTTGGTGTCTTCTTCTTCTCTGCAGTGTTTTTCAGCTCAGCAGTCCTCTTCTTCTGTAAGTTGCAGGAATCTAAATTCTTAGGTTCAGGGGAGCCCTTAAATACTAAATTTAAGGGCGTGTTTAGGTCTGGGGGGTTAGTAGCCAATGGCTACTAGCCCTGAGGGTGGGTACACCCTCTTTGTGCCTCCTCCCAAGGGGAGGGGGTCACATTCCTATCCCTATTGGGGGAATCCTCCATCTGCAAGATGGAGGATTTCTAAAAGTTAGTTACTTCAGCTCAGGACACCTTAGGGGCTTTCCTGACTGGCCAGTGACTCCTCCTTGTTTTTCTCATTAATTCCTCCGGCCTTGCCGCTAAAAGTGGGGCCGTGGCCGGAGGGGGTGGGCAACTCCACTAGCTGGAGTGCCCTGGGGTGCTGGAACAAAGGGGGTGAGCCTTTAAGGCTCACCACCAGGTGTTACAGCTCCTGCCTGGGGGAGGTGATAGCATCTCCACCCAGTGCAGGCTTTGTTACTAGCCACAGAGTGACAAAGGCTCTCTCCCCATGTGGCCAGCAACATGTCTCGAGTGTGGCAGGCTGCTAAAACCAGTCAGCCTACACGGGTAGTTGGTTAAGATTTCAGGGGGCACCTCTAAGGTGCCCTTTGGGGTGTATTTCACAATAAAATGTACACTGCCATCAGTGTGCATTTATTGTGCTGTGAAGTTTGATACCAAACTTCCCAGTTTTCAGTGTAGCCATTATGATGCTGTGGAGTTCGTGTTTGACAGACTCCCAGACCATATACTCTTATGGCTACCCTGCACTTACAATGTCTAAGGTTTGGCTTAGACACTGTAGGAGCACAGTGCTCATGCACTGGTGTCCTCACCTATGGTATAGTGCACCCTGCCTTAGGGCTGTAAGGCCTGCTAGAGGAGTGTCTTACCTATACTGCATAGGCAGTGAGAGGTTGGCATGGCACCCTGAGGGGAGTGCCATGTCGACTTACTCGTTTTGTCCTCACCAGCACACACAAGCTGGCAAGCAGTGTGTCTGTGCTGAGTGAGGGGTCCCCAGAGTGGCATAAGCTATGCTGCAGCCCTTAGAGACCTTCCCTGGCATCAGGGCCCTTGGTACCAGGGGTACCAGTTACAAGGGACTTACCTGGATGCCAGGGTGTGCCAATTGTGTAAAACAAAAGTAAAGGTTAGGGAAAGAACACTGGTGCTGGGGCCTGGTTAGCAGGCCTCAGCACACTTTCAAATCAAAACATAGCATCAGCAAAGGCAAAAAGTCAGGGGGTAACCATGCCAAGGAGGCATTTCCTTACAGGGGTGGACAATTCCCAAGAGCAAGGGGAAAATTCCACACCTCTAAAACAAGTCAAGTTGTCTCCCCCCCCAGTGGGGGGGAGAATTACTGCATACTACAAAAACTGGAGACACAACTACGGACGCCTGGGTCCTAGCCATTATCCAACATGGTTATTGCATAGAATTCATAAATTTCCCGCCAGATGTGGCCCCAAGAGCACACAATATGTCCAAACAACACTTACACATTTTACAAATAGAAGTCCAAGCATTGTTACAAAAACAAGCAATAGTTAGTACCCAACCATCAAAAAGGAACATGCGTCTACTCTGTTTCCTAATTGCGAATAAAGACAAAATGTTAAGACCCATATTAGACCTCAGAACGCTGAATCTCTACATCAAATTGGATCACTTCCACATGGTAACACTTAAAGACGTGGTTCCCTTTCTCAAAAAAGGACTACATGTCAACATTAGATCTATTTCACATACCCATACATCCTTCCCACAGAAAATACTTGAGGTTTGTAATACATGGCGTACACCATCAATTCAAAGTGTTACCGTTCGGGGTAACAACAGCCCCAAGGGTATTCACAAAATGCCTTGCAGTAGTAGCCGCTCACATAAGGAGACAGCACATGCACATATTCCCCTACTTAGACAACTGGCTAATAAAAAACAGCACTCAACAGTGTCTTCTTCACACGCAATACGTTACAGAAACTCTACACAAACTAGGGTTTTCTATAAACTACCAAAAATCACATCTGCAGCCATCCCAAATACAACAATACTTGGGAGCAACACTCCACACACAAAAAGCGATTGCCGCTCCAAGTCCACAAAGGGTACAAGCGTTCCAAAATATAACATGAAACATGCAGCCAAACTAACGCTACCAAGTGAGGTTTGTAATGAAACTTCTAGGCATGATGTCTTCATGCATTGCCATTGTCCCAAACGCAAGATTACACATGCGGCCCTTACAACAGTGCCTAGCAAAACAATGGACACAAGCACAGGGTCAACTCCAAGATCTAGTGTTGGTAGACCGCCAGTAACACTTCTTGCTTCAATGGTGGAACCCTTTAAATTTAAACCAAGGGCGCCATTCCAAGACCCAGTGCCACAAGACGTGATCACAACAGATGCTTCCATGATGGGGTGGGGAAGCACACCTCAACCAGCACAGCATACTGTGACAATGGGACAATCAACAAAAACAACTGCACATAAATCATTTCGAACTGTTGGCAGTGTTTCTAGCATTAAAAGCATTTCAACCACTGATAGCCCACAAACACATTCTTCTCAAAACTGACAACATGACGACAATGTATTACCTCAACAAACAAGGAGGGACACATTCGTCACAACTGTGTCTCTTAGCACAGAAAATTTGGCATTCGGCAATTCACAATCACATTCGCCTAATAGCACAATACATCCCAGCCATTCAGAATCAGTTGCCTGAGAATCTGTCGATCACCAACAAACACACGAATGGGAAATTCATCCCCAGATCCTACAAGATTAATTTCTATGCTGGGGAATGCCAAAAATAGACCTATTCGCAACAAAAGAAAACGCAAAATGCCAAAACTTCGTGTCCAGGTACCCACACCCTAAGTCCAAGGGCAATGCGTTATGGATCAGTTGGTCAGGGATATTTGCTTACATTTTCCCCCCTCTCCCACTCATTCCTTATCTGGTAAACAAACTAAGTAAAAACAATCTTAAACTAATACTTATAGTACCAACCTGGGCTTGCCAACCGTGGTACACAACACTGCTAGATTTATCAGTAGTACCTCACATCAAATTACCGAACAGGCCAGATCTGGTAACGCAACACAAACAACAGATCAGACACCCGCATCCAGCATCGCTCAATCTAGCAATCTGGCTCCTGAAATCTTAGAATTTGGATATTTAGACCTTACACAAGAATGTATGGAGGTCATTAAACAAGCTAGAAAACCCACTACAAGAAATTGCTACGCAAACAAATGGAAAAGATTTATTTACTACTGCCACACTAATCAAATTCAACCAATGCATGCTTCTGCAAAAGACATTGTAGGCTACTTATTACACTTACAAAAGTCTAAGCTAGCATTCTCTTCAATTAAAATACATCTCACTGCAGTAGCTGCCTATCAGCAGATTACACACAACATCGCTTTTTAGAATCCCAGTCATCAAAGTATTTATGGAGGGACTAAAAAGAATCATACCCCCAAGAACACCACCAGTACCTTCGTGGAACCTTAATATTGTATGAGCACGACTCATGGGACCACCATTCGAACCCATGCAGTCTTGTGAGATGCAATACTTAACTTGGAAGGTAGCTTTTCTAATAGCTATCACATCACTTAAAAGAGTAAGTGAGATACAAGCATTTACTATACAAGAACCCTTTATACAAATACATAAACAAAGTGCAAATCCCAAATTCTTATCAAAAGTCATATCGCCGTTCCGCCTAAACCAAACAGTGGAACTCCCTGTCTTCTTTCCACAACCAGACTCAGTAGCCGAAAGAGCCTTACATACATTAGACATAGAGAGCACTAATGTATTACATTGACAGGACAAAACAATTTCGTAAAACAAAACAATTGTTGTAGCCTTCTGAAAACCTCATGCCGGTAATCCTATAGCCAAACAAGGCATTGCCAGATGGATAGTTAAACGTATTCAAACTTGTTATTTCAGAGCAAAAAGAGATCTACCTATTACACCAAAAGCACATTCCACTAGGAAAAAAGGAGCAACAATGGCCTTTCTGGGGAATATACCTATGACTGAAATTTGTAAGGCAGCCACCTGGTCTACGCCTCATACATTCACAAAACATTACTGTGTGGATGTGTTAACACGACAAGCCAAAGTAGGAAAAGCTGTATTAAGAACATTATTTCAAACAACTTGAACTCCTACAGGCTAAGCCACCGCTTTATAGGGGAGGTTATTGCTTACTAGTCTATGCACAGCATGTGTATCTGCAGCTACACATGCCACCGAACGGAAAATGTCACTTACCCAGTGTACATCTGTTCGTGGCATGAGACGTTGTAGATTCACATGCGCCCTCCCACCTCCCCGGGAGCCTGTAGCTGTTATAAGTTGATTAAAATTAAACTTGTACATTTGTAAATTTGTAAATAGAATACTTTTAGTCACATTATGTACATACATACTTACTCCATTGCATGGGCACTATTACTATATACACAACTCCTACCTCACCCTCTGAGGGGAAAACAATCTAAGATGGAGTTGACGCCCATGCGCAATGGAGCCGAAATGGGAGGAGTCCCTCGATCTCGTGATTCGAAAAGACTTCTTCGAAGAAAAACAACTCTTAACACTCCGAGCCCAACACTAGATGGCGGGATATGCACAGCATGTGAATCTGGGCTCGGAGTGTTACAAGTTGTTTTTCTTCAAAGAAGTCTTTTCGAGTCACGAGATCGAGGGACTCCTCCCCTTTCAGCTCCATTGCGCATGGGCGTCGACTCCATCTTAGATTGTTTTCTTTCCGCCATCGGGTTCGGACGTGTACCTTTTCGCTCCGCGTTTCGGTTCGGAAAGTTAGTGAAAATCTCGGAAATTTCAAAGGTATTGTTTACGTTCGGTATCGGGTTAGTTACAACAGATCGAGACCGAATTATGAAGAGCTCCGGCGGCCCTTCGGGGTTTTTGATTCCCTGGCGGGGCCTGGTCGGCCCGACCACGTGCGTCTTCAAGGCTAATGGAACGGACCCCATTCCGCTTCTGCCCCGAATGTCACAACAAGTATCCTTCTACAGATCAGCATCTGGTCTGTAATTTGTCTCAAGAACACAAGGAGGATACCTGTGAGGCCTGTCGAGCGTTTCGGTCCAGGAAGACCTTAAGGGACCAAAGAGCAAGAAGACTACAGATGGCGTCTGTGCCGAGAAGACAAAAACACATGGAGGAAGAGGGAGCCTTCTCCATCGAGGATTCGGACTCTGCGTGAGTTTTGTGTATCGACGTGTTACTCACGGTTTTCGGCGTCTGTTCAGGATCGACCTCTACAAAGACCACAAAAGCCTAGGGGACGCCACCGCTGGCAGGCCATGGCTTAACCCGAAAAATAGGTGACCGAGCATCGGCACCGAAAAAGGGCATGCATGTGTCGAAGTCATCCGACTCCGGTCGAGATACCGGCACAGAGCAATCTCACACCGAGAGAGCGGCACCGAAGCAAGTCGGCACCGAAAGATCACTACGCCTAAGAGCAAAAAAGTGTCGTCGGAACCGAAAAAAGCAGCCGAAAAGGTTTCGGTACCGAAACATCCGGCCCCGGAACCGAAAACAAGTTCCTACACAGAGGAACAAGGCCTGTCCTCACAAATGCAAACACATTGATTTGGACAGGAACTAGAGACAATGGAGCCAGATTACACACAAAGAAGGCTCCACATTCAAAAGGAGACAGGGAAGATCAGTACTCTCCCTCCAATACGAATGAATCGGAAACTTGCCTTCCAAGAGAAAGACAAGCAGCCACAGGCAAAGGTGGCAAGACAAGTAACCCCACCACCATCTCCACAACGCTCTCTACAACCATCACCGGTAGCCACTCCACCAATGATGCAGTCCCCAACTCATACAGGGATGAGTCGGGATGATCCAGACGCGTGGGATCTTTATGATGCACCAGTGTCAGATAACAGTCCCGACTGTTATCCAGCTAGACCGTCACCACCCGAGGTCTCTACCGCCTACACACAGGTGGTGTCAAGAGCAGCGGCGTTTCATAATGGCAGCCTGCATGCAGAGCCAATTGAAGACAACTTTCTATTTAACACACGGTCGTCCACACATAGCCAGTACCAGAGCCTCCCCATGCTACCTGGAATGCTAAAACACTCCAAACAAGTGTTTGAGGAGCCTGTCAAAGGAAGGGCCATAACTCCAAGGGTGGATAAAAAATATAAACCGCCACCAACAGACCCTGTGTACATCACACAACAGTTAACACCAGACTCCGTGGTAGTAGGTGTAGCACGCTAGAGGGCAAACTCTCACACGTCAGGAGATGCACCACCTCCAGACAGTCGTAAGTTTGCGGCTGGGAAAAGTGGCGGCACAAGCAGCCAACCAATGGCGCATTGCCAACTCGCAGGCCTTGTTGGCAAGATATGATAGGGTGCATTGGGACGAAATGCAACATTTTATAGAACATTTGCCCAAGGAGTTCCAAAAAAGAGCACAACAAGTGGTGGAGGAAGGACAGAGTATATCGAACAATCAGATACGGTCCGCAATGAATGCAGCAGACACAGCTTCTAAGACTGTTAATACAGCAGTAACAATACGGAGACCTGCATGGCTGCGTACATCTGGATTCAAGCCGGAAATACAACAAGCTGTGCTGAATATGCCATTTAGCGGACAGCAGTTGTTTGGGCCGGAGGTGGACACTGCTATCGAAAAACTTAGACACTGATACGGCCAAAGCCATGGGCGCACTCTACTCCCCACATAGCAGAGGCACATTTAGAAAATCAGTTTCGAGGGGGGTTTCAAAGACAAAGCACTGAACCCACAACCTCACATACAAGGACCACTTATCAGAGCCAATACCAGCGGGGAACTTTTCGGGGACAATATAGAGGGGGACAGTTCCCAAAGAGTAGAGGGAAGTTCCAAAGTCTCAAAACTCCACAAAATAAACAGTGACTTCGATGTCACAAATCCCCAACACAACACCAGAGGGGGGGAGACTAACCAAGTTCTACAAAAACTGGGAGGAAATAACAGACACGTGGGTCCTAGCCATTATCCAGCATGGGTATTGCATAGAATTTCTAGAATTCCCTCCAAATGTCCCACCGAAAACACACACCATGTCAAAACACATAGATCTTCTACAACTGGAAGTCCAGGCGTTGTTGCAAAAAGATGCAATAGAGTTGGTACCAATTCATCAGAGAGGAAGAGGAGTTTACTCACTGTACTTTCTCATACCCAAAAAAGACAAAACTCTAAGACCTATATTAGATCTCAGAACATTAAATATCTACATCAAATCAGATCACTTTCACATGGTGACACTGCAGGACGTAATCCCATTGCTCAAACAACAAGACTACATGACCACACTAGACCTAAAGGATGCGTACTTCCATATACCGATATATCCGTCACACAGAAAGTACTTAAGGTTCGTATTCCAAGGGGTACATTACCAATGCAAAGTGTTGCCATTCAGGATAACAACTGCGCCAAGAGTTTTTACAAAATGCCTGGCAGTAGTGGCTGCTCATATCAGAAGACAGCAAATACATGTGTTCCCCTACCTAGACGATTGGTTAATAAAAACCAACACGCAGGAACGGTGCTCACAACACACAAAGTATGTCATAGAAACCCTTCACAAACTAGGTTTCTCACTCAACTACAACAAGTCACACCTTCAGCCGTGTCAAATACAACAATACTTAGGAGCGACAATCAACACAAAAGAAGGAATTGCCACTCCTAGTCCACAAAGGGTACAAGCATTTCACAATGTAATACAGGCCATGCACCCAAAACAAAAAATACAAGTCAAGACAGTGATGAAACTACTAGGCATGATGTCCTCATGCATAGCCATTGTCCCAAACGCAAGGTTGCCCATGCGGCCCTTACAACAGTGCCTAGCATCACAATGGTCACAGGCACAGGGTCAACTTCAAGATCTAGTGTTGATAGACCGCCAAACATACACCTCGCTTCAATGGTGGAACACTATAAATTTAAACAAAGGGCGGCCTTTTCAAGACCCAGTGCCTCAATACGTAATTACAACAGATGCCTCCATGATAGGGTGGGGAGCACACCTCAACCAACACAGCATCCAGGGACAATGGGACACTCAACAGAGACCGTTTCACATAAATTACTTAGAATTACTGGCAGTATTTCTAGCGCTGAAAGCATTTCAACCAATAATAATCCACAAACACATTCTTGTCAAAACGGACAACATGACAACGATGTATTACCTAAACAAACAGGGAGGAACACACTCAACACAGTTGTGTCTCTTGGCACAGAAAATATGGCATTGGGCGATTCACAACCACATTCGCCTAATAGCGCAATTCATTCCAGGAATTCAGAACCAGCTAGCAGCTAGTCTTTCTCGGGATCACCAACAGATCCACGAATGGGAGATTCAACCCCAAATACTAAACACTTACTTCCAAAGATGGGGAACACCACAAATAGACTTATTTGCAACAAAAGAAAATGCAAAATGCCAAAACTTCGCATCCAGGTACCCACAAGATCAGTCTCAGGGCAATGCGTTATGGATGAGTTGGTCAGGGATATTTGCATACGCTTTTCCCCCTCTCCCACTCCTTCCATATCTAGTAAACAAATTGAGTCAAAACAAACTCAAACTCATACTAATAGCACCAACTTGGGCAAGGCAACCTTGGTACACAACACTACTAGACCTCTCAGTAGTGCCTCATGTCAAACTACCAAACAGACCAGATCTGTTAACTCAACACAAACAGATCAGACACCCAAATCCAGCATCGCTGAATCTAGCAATTTGGCTCTAAAAGTCTTAGAATTCGGACATCTAGACCTTACACAGGAATCTATGGAGGTCATAAAACAAGCCAGAAAACAAACCACAAGACACTGCTATGCAAATAAGTGGAAACGATTTGTTTTACTGCCATAATAAACAAATTCAACCCTTCCATGCATCTGCTAAAGACATCGTCAGCTACCTACTGCACTTACAGAAGTCTAAGCTAGCTTTTTCATCCATTAAAATACATTTCACCGCAATTTCAGCTTATCTGCAAATTATGCACTCAACTTCACTATTTAGGATCCCAGTCATAAAGGCTTTTATGGAGGGCCTAAAAAGAATTATCCCACCAAGAACACCACCAGTTCCTTCGTGGAACCTCAACATTGTCTTAACACGGCTCATGGGTCCACCGTTTGAACCCATGCACTCATGTGAGATACAATATTTAACATGTAAAGTAGCATTTCTAATTGCCATCACATCTCTAAGAAGAGTAAGTGAAATACAGGCATTTACCATACAAGAACCCTTTATTCAGATACACAAGCATAAAGTAGTCTTACGAACAAATCCTAAGTTCTTACCAAAAGTTATATCACTGTTCCACTTAAATCAAACAGTAGAACTACCAGTGTTTTTTCCAGAACCAGATTCTGTAGCTGAAAGAGCACTACATACATTAGACATCAAAAGAGCATTAATGTAGTACAATGACAGAACAAAACATATTCGAAAAAGAAAACAACTATTCGTTGCTTTCCAAAAACCTCATACAGGGAATCCAATATCCAAACAAGGCATTGCCAGATGGATAGTTAAATGCATTCAAACCTGTTATCTCAAAGCAAAAAGAGAACTGCCTATCACACCAAAGGCACAGTCCACTAGAAAGAAAGGTGCTACCATGGCCTTTCTAGGAAAGATTCCAATGACTGAAATCTGTAAGGCAGCCACATGGTCTACGCCTCATACGTTCACTAAGCATTACTGTGTGGATGTGTTAACAACACAACAAGCCACAGTAGGACAAGCAGTACTACGAACTTTATTTCAAACAACTCCTACAGGCTGAGCCACCGCTTTTGGGGAGATAACTGCTTACTAGTCTATGCAAAGCATGTGTATCTGCAGCTACACATGCCATCGAACGGAAAATGTCACTTACCCAGTGTACATCTGTCCGTGGCATGATACGTTGCAGATTCACATGCGCCAACCCACCTCCCCGGGAGCCTGTAGCCGTTTGAAGTTGATCTTGAACATTTGTAAATTTGTAAATATATCGCATTAAACCACATTATGTACATACATTTTTACTCCATTGCATGGGCACTATTACTATAATACACAACTCCTACCTCACCCTCTGTGGGGAAAACAATTTAAGATTGAGTTGACGCCCATGCGCAATGGAGCCAAAAGGGGAGGAGCCCCTCGATCTCGTGACTCGAAAAGACTTCTTCGAAGAAAAACAACTTGTAACACTCCGAGCCCCTAGATGGCGGGATGTGCAAAGCATGTGAATCTGCAGCGTATCATGCCACGAACAGATGTACACTGGGTAAGTGACATTTTCCATATATAACACACCACACACACTTTCCCTGCAGACGTAGGATTCACTGTCTAACAAGAGAATGGTCAATTTATAAAGGATTATCTAATATACTAACCGTGCAAGAAGATTTGAGAAACAATTCATTGGCTCTTGCTGTTTAGATGTGAGATGAAAAATGTCAGTTTAATAAACCACATGGCGACCCTAGCTAGACAGTCAATCAGTTGGGATACCCTTGATTGGGAACTTTTAAAGTTAATTTTCTTGTTGCCCATAATTAGTCTTGGGACTTCAGCAACTTAATGGTCATGTACTGATAAGTTTGTCACATGGTATTTGTGATTTCTCCAATGTGTAATAAATTGTGCCACTGCTACCTTAGGTTGGTTCTGTGCTAATTTCTTCTGTTGAACAGCAGAATGGATGAAATTTCAGTGCTTCTCTCCTTGCAGATGCTGGGTACAAAGTGCGTGAAGCAACGTTGATGTATATTTGTATGTGACCTCTTTTGCACTTTCCCTTTATCTAGGAAAAGTTTGGACTTGATAGAGTCTCTCCTGCGGCTGGCTGAGGTTGGCCAGTATGAGCCGGTCAAGCAACTCTTCAGCTTTCCCATCAAACATTGCCCAGATATGCTGGTGTTGGCCTTACTACAGATTAACACTTCTTGGCACACTTTGCGGCATGAACTCATCTCTAATTTGATGCCAATTTTCCTTGGCAACCACCCCAACTCAGCCATAATTTTGCACTATGCTTGGCATGGACAGGTGAGCTTTTTCATTTCTTTATTCTTTGAGAAACCCTGTTTGAAACTTCTTGGTAATTGAGGATACTGTATTTCTGCCACTCATGTTCTGTGAACAGAATTTCACCAGCTTGATTGATTCATGTGGTGAGGGAGGCCAGGTAATGAGAAGCATTAGGCTGAGAGAGATAAAAGTTAGGATCTGACCACAGTATTTTCCAATAAATTGTAATCTTAATTTGTTTCCAACTGCATTGCTCAGTACTATGCCCTTTGACTCATTTACATGGATTCTCTTTTTTAATGCCTGCTACCTTTACCTTAGCTGGATCTCGAGCAGTTGCAAGCACACAAGGGTATAGATGGTGCTGGCTCAACAAGGTTTGAATGATTCATGCAGGATAAAATGAGGTACTGTTTTCGCTGAAGTTTTTGCACTCTAGCACCCAGGTTGCTGAAGGATGCCCTTTTGTCAAAAGCGAAATACAGTTTATTAATTGATGCCTGTAAGGAAATGCCTCCTTGGCATGGTCACCCACTAACTTTTTGTCCTTGCTGATGCTAAGTTTTGGTTGAAAGTGTGCTGGGACCCTGCTAACCAGGCCCCAGCACCAGTGTTCTTTCCCTAAACTGTACCATTTCTTATACAATTGGCATAGCCCTGACACTCAGATAAGTCCCTTGTAACTGGTACCCTTAGTACCAAGGGCCCTGATGCCAGGGAAGGTCTCTAAGGGCTGCAGCATGGTCTTATGGGACCCCTCACTCAGCGCATGCACACTGCCCTACAGCTTGTGTGTGCTGGTGGGGAGAAAATGACTAAGTCGACATGACACTCCCCTCAGAGTGCCATGCCAACCTCACACTGCCTGTGGCATAGGTAATTCACCCCTCTAGCAGGCCTTGCAGCCCTAAGGCAGGGTGCACTGTACCACAGGTGAGAGCATAGTTTCATGAACACTATGCCCCTACAGTGTCCTAGCAAAACCTTAGACATTGTAAATGCAGGGCAGCCATGAGAGTAAATGGTCTGGGAGTTTGTCAAACACAAACTCCACAGTTCCATAATGGCTACACTGAAATCTGGAAAGTTTTGTATCAAACTTCTCAGCTTAATACATGCACACTGATGCCAGTGTACAATTTATTGTAACATGCACCCAGAGGGCATCTTAGAGATACCCCCTGAAAACCAATCAGACTTCTAGTGTGGGGCTGACCAGTTCCTTCCAGCCTGCCACACACCAGACATGTTGCTGGCCACATATGGAGAGTGCCTTTGTCACTCAGGGGCCAGGTAAAAAGCCTGCAGTGGGTGGAGGTGCTTCACACCTCCCCCTTTAGGAACTGTAACACCTGGCGGTGATCCTCAAAAGCTCACCCCCTTTGTTACAGCGCCCCAGGGCACCCCAGATAGGGGAGATTCCCGCCCCTCCGGCCACTGCCCCCACTTTTGTCTGCAAGGCTGGAGGAGATAATGAGAAAAACAAGGAGTCGTCACCCACCAGTCAGGACAGCCCCTAAGGTGTCCTGAGCTGAGGTGACCCCTGCCTTTAGAAATCCTCCATCTTAGTTTTGGAGGATTCCCCCAATAGGATTCGGGATGTGCCCCCTCCCCACAGGGAGGAGGTACAAAGAGGGTTTAGCCACCCTCCAGGACAGTAGCCATTGCCTGCTGCCCTCCCAGACCTAAACACACCCCTAAATCTAGTATTTAGGGCCAACCCAGAATCCAGGAAATCAGATTCCTTCAACCTGAACTACAAAGGAGGACTGCTGACCTACAAGCCTACAGAGATGTACACTCTGCACCCGACACCCCTGGCTCCAGAGCCAGAGAACGAACACCACAAGGAGGACTCCCTGGCAACTGCGACTCTGAGTAGCCTGAGGCGACCTCCCTGGACCTCCACAGTGATGCCTGCAGAGAGAATCCAGAGGCTCCCCCTGACCGCGACTGCCTGTAACAAGGGACCTGACGCCTGGACCAAGCAATCCACCCGCAGCCCCCAGGACCTGAAGGAACCAAACATCAGTGCAGGAGTGACCCCTAGGTGACCCTCTGCCTAACCCAGGTGGTGGTTCCCGAGAAGCTCCCCCCGTGCCTGCATGCACCGCTAGAGTGACCCCCCGGGTCTCCATTATTTCCCATCTAAAACCCGATGCCTGCTTTGCACACTGCACCTGGCTGCCCCTGTGCAGCTGAGGGTGTGTTTTGTGTGCCTACTTGTGTCCCCCAGTGCTCTACAAAACCCCCCTGGTCTGCCCTCTGAGGACACGGGTACTTACCTTCTGGCAGACTGGAACCGGAGCACCCCCTGTTCTTCATAGGCGCCTGTGTGTTTTGGGCACCTCTTTGACCTCCGCACCTGACTGGTCCTGAGCTGCTGGTGTGGTAACTTGGGGGTTGCCTTGTGGGGGGTACACAAGTCAGCACAAAAAGTACACCCTCAGCGGCACAGGGGCGGCCGGGTGCAGAGTGAAACAGGAGTCTGGTTTGCAATCGAGTTCAATGGGAGACCCAGGGGTCCCTTCAGCGAAGCAGGCAGGCAAAGGGGGGGGCTCCTCTGGGTAGCCACCACCTGGGCAAGGGAGAGGGCCACCTGGGGGTCGCTTCTGCACTGGAGGTGGGATCCTTCAGGTCCTGGGGGCTGCGGGTGCAGTGTCTTTACCAGGCGTCGGGTTCTTAGAAGCAGGCAGTCGCGGTCAGGGGGAGCCTCTGGATTCCCTCTGCAGGCGTCGCTCGGGGGGCTCAGGGGGGTCAACTCTGGCTACTCACAGGGTTGCAGTCGCCGGTGCGTCCTCCCTGTAGTGTTGATTCTCCGCAGGTCGAGCCGGGGGTGTCGGGTGCAGAGTGGAAAGTCTCACGCTTCCGGCGGGAAACGTGCAGTCCTTTTAAAGTTTGTTTCTTTGTTGCAAGTTGTTTCCTCTTTGGAGCAGAGCCGCTGTCCTCGGGAGTTCTTGGTCCTTTTAGATGCAGGGTAGTCCTCTGAGGCTTCAGAGGTCGCTGGACCCTGGGGCACGCGTCGCTGTTGCAGTTTTTCTTGAAGTGGGGAGACAGGCCGGTAGGGCTGGGGCCAAAGCAGTTGGTGTCTGTCTTCTCTGCAGGGCTTTCAGGTCAGCAGTCCTTCATCTTCAGGTTGCAGGAATCTATCTTGCTTGGTTCTGGGAGCCCCTAAATACTCAATTTAAGGGTGTGTTTAGGTCTGGGGGGGTTAGTAGCTAATGGCTACTAGCCCTGAGGGTGGCTACACCCTCTTTGTGCTTCCTCCCTGAGGAGAGGGGGGCACATCCCTAATCCTTTTGGGGGAATCCTCTGTCTGCAAGATGGAGGATTTCTAAAAGTCAGTCACCTCAGCTCAGGACACCTTAGGGGCTGTCCTGACTGCCCAGTCACTCCTTGTTTTTCTCATTATCTCCTCCGGCCTTGCCGCCAAAAGTGGGGCCGTGGCCGGAGGGGGCAGGCATCTCCACTAGCTGGAGTGCCCTGGGGCGCTGTAACAAAGGGGGGGGGGGGGGGGGGGGGGGGTGAGCCTTTGAGGCTCACCGTCAGGTGTTACAGTTCCTGCAGGGGGAGGTGAGAAGCACCTCCACCCAGTGCAGGCTTTGTTACTAGCCACAGAGTGACAAAGGCACTCTCCCCATGTGGCCAGCAACATGTCTGGTGTGTGGCAGGCTGGGAAAACTAGTCATCCCAAACTGGAAGTTGGGCATGTTTTCAGGGGGCATCTCTAAGATGCCCTCTGGGGTGTATTTCACAATAAAATGTACACTGGCATCAGTGTGCATTTATTGTGCTGAGAAGTTTGATACCAAACTTCCCAGTTTTCAGTGTAACCATTATGGTGCTGTGGAGTTAGTGTTTGACTGACTCCCTGACCATATACTCTTATGGCTACCCTGCACTTACAATGTCCAAGGTTTTGCTTAGATACTGTAGGGGCATAGTGCTCATGCACCTATGCCCTCACCTATGGTATAGTGCACCCTGCCTTAGGGCTGTAAGGCCTGCTAGAGGGGTGACTTATCTATGCCGTAGGCAGTGTGAGGTTGGCATGGCACCCTGAGGGGAGTGCCATGTTGACTTAGTCGTTTTATCCCCACCAGCACACACAAGCTGGCAAGCAGTGTGTCTGTGCTGAGTGAGGGGTCCCCAGGGTGGCATAAGACATGCTGCAGCCCTTAGAGACCTTTCCTGGCATCAGGGCCCTTGGTACCAGGGGTACCATTTACAAGGGACTTACCTGGATGCCAGTGTGTGCCAATTGTGGAATCAAAGGTACAGTTTTAGGGAAAAACCACTGGTGCTGGGGCCTGGTTAGCAGGCCTCAACACACTTTCAAATCATAACTTGGCATCAGCAAAGGCAAAAAGTCAGTGGGTAACCATGCCAAGGAGGCATTTCCTTACAATGGACAAACAAAAATGGTGGTTTGGAAGACAGGGTTTGAAGTTCACTCACCCTGCGAGCAGAGGTGATGGGAATGAGAAAAGTAGTTTTGAGTCGAGCCGCATGGGACATTTGTGCATTGGCTCCTAAGGGGCACACATGAGTTACGCTAGGGCCAGGCTCAAGTTCCATCAGGGCGTAATGAACAGGGTCGGAGGAAGCAAATGGTTAAGGCCCTTCAAGAACCTTACAACAATGGACGATTTGAATAAGAAAGGTTGTTCTGGCAATCTATGAAAGGCCGAGATGGCTGACCGATCACCTCTAAGGGTGCCCAAAGCAGAATCCTGCTTGGCCAAAGAAAGTATGAACAAGAGGACCTGAGAGAGAGGTGGAGAAAGGGGGTCAACTGACTTGTTACACCATGCCACAAATGTATGCCAATGATAGGCGTACACTGTAGGAAGCTTCCCTGGTGTGTGTTGGACACCTATGGTGTTATCACCTTTTTCCAGGTTCCCCTATTAGTGAAGTGTTTAGTGTCTAGGCAGCCAGTGCTCACTAGAGGGAGCTGTTGATGAGCAGTCAAGACATATATCTAGGAGACATGGAAAGCTTATGCAATACCACTGCTGTCACACAGCAACTTATCACAAATGAAAGAACCACACAGCGTTACAAAAATAAAGGTTCTTTATTATAGTAACACAACACTAGAATACTTATGGGCAGTTCCGCCTGATTGGAGATATGTACACACTCATTATATACACATTAGCAATCAGCAAAATAGCATAAAAGGAACAAGCATTGGCAACAGTTAGTAAAAATAGCAAGGGCCTTAGGGATTGGCAAGATATACTAAAACCAAGTGTAACCAGAGGTTCTCTCATCTTGTTTTGTGGCACGTTCATTAGCAGAGTGATGGAAGAGGTGTGAGACAGAGATGCACAAATTCTAACTGTAATTAGGTCTAAACCATGTAGGCAGGTCCATGAGCAGGGCCTTTTGAAAATTTGTAGCAGGAGAACTAATCTGGCAGGGTTAACTAAATTATGCTGCAAGAAAAGGCAAATTATACGCATAATGTTACTCATGTTGCAAAAGTATTGTTTTATTATTTTTTCAGTTTTTCACATTAACACTGTCTGTACAAATTTCCTCTCAATAGTGTCAGTTTAATACCTAAATACAGCTATAAGCAACTGAATGGTAGTCAGTGACCTTTGCAGGAGGCACTCCCTTTGTACAGCAACGTGTGGCAGCAGTTTTATTAATTGTTGAACCATATGAGGTAGAAATTGTTTTATTTAAACTGCAAATTATGTAGAAGATAATGGATTATGTGGCACGTGCATGAAGATCTATTCTGCAGTCACAGAATTCGATTATTCTTGTGGCCATACTTAGTGAGAAAAAGAATGGAAAATGGATTAAGTTTGGCAACCTGATTAGAAAGAAAACAATCTTAACAATGAAGATTTTACTTCCAAGTGGTAGTCTGAAGGAGATCCGAATTTTAGAACTATTATATAGGCCGCGGAAAAGGCATGGGGGAAGCCAAAAGATACAGGTGGGTGTAGATCAACAATGTTATTGACAGGGCTATAGGTACTAAGATGCATGCAAGGATAGAGGCACTAAAGAAGGTTATTTACCGTCAGTCGCACTCTCTCATGGGTAATCTATCTAACTGTATATTCCTCACCTTTGGAATATCACCATGTGTCAGACTGGATTCAGAAGATTTTTCAGCAGAGCCCCTGCATGCAATTGGGTGGCATTATGCAGCTCTACCTTGATTGATTGTGCCCTGTCCTGGAAGTGATGACAAGAACTGTATATAGGCACCAGCCAAGTGCTTGGAGAACACTTTCATTCTGGAAGCCCCCAAATGCAAGACTCTAAAGTAGTAAATTATGCCAGTGTTCAGATCTCTAACTTGGGGCCTTTTTAAATTGAAGATAGTCCATTCCACAAATTGGGAAGGTGGGAAGCATGTCAGGAATTTGTGGTTAGTGTCCACCAGAAAGAGAGGTAATGAAAGTGAGTAACCTATTCGTCTTATGGATACTTCTAACCACAGATTTCTCACCTTTTAAAATAGATACCAGAGCAGTAGTCCCTCCTGGTGATGGGCCTCTGAAATGACTGAGATAAAAATGCATTGCAGGGTATTCGGCTAAATGCCCTGCCTATCAGACGTGGCTGTGAAGGCAGTAGTGCTTTATGAAAGTATGCACTGACGTCCACCTTTCTGCCTGACAGATATCTAGAACCAAGACCCCACATACCAATGCAGTGGTAGAAGCCTTGATGGTTGGTGGAATGTGCCCTCAACCCCTCTGGAGTTTGCTTCTTTGCCATCGTGTAGCAGCTCTTGATACAGATGACCATCTATAGGGTTAATGTCCTCTTGCGCACTGCCTTGCCTTTCTTTATCTGAGAAAAACCCCAAAATAGCTCTCTACCCACCTGATATTCTGGTATGATTGTGATACAAACTGGGGCCCCAAAAATGTCAAAGGATACAGAGTGGTGAACAAAAACAGAATGGTAATGGATTGACTGATCTGAAAAGAAGTTGCAGCCTGCAGGAGAAGCCGCTCTGGTCCTTAGTATCAACTTGTCTGGAAAGGTGGTGGTATAAGTCGGCTGGAGTGACAGAGTGGAGGCTCGCTCACTTGATGTGCTGATGTTATCACTATGAGAAAAAAGCCCTTCAAAGGAGTACTGTGTCTCAACTCATAGACATGTAGATTGCACAGGTTCAAGACTTTGTCCTGCTGCTGGAACAGAAGATCCTCCCAAAGCGGAAGCCTGATCATAGGATAGATGTTTACACTCAAAAATTCCAGGTTCCACTTTCTCCTGACTCGATACAGGGCCATTTCGTTTATTTGGGCTCTTGCCTTGGTGATTCTCTTCATAACTCATGGCAGGAAAGGGAGGATTGGAAACATGTGCAGGTGTCCCGCATTCCACTCCCAGCAGAATTCTTGTCCTAGAGAGAGCATACTTGGGAACTCCAAAGCATCCAAGTGCTGACTCTGGACGTTCTCAGTGGTATGGAAAAGGTTGACTCTGGGCTCGCTCCATGGTGGAAGACATGTTCCGTCTCCCGATAATATTGCATTTGCGATCTGCTAGGTGCCCCAACTGAGTTTGTCTACTGGCAAACAAACTGGCATTTAAATATCATCTTATGTGGTATACCATCAGACAGATGCCCTAAAGATCCTGCCAGGTCCAGAAGCACAGGGACTCATGGCATAAAGTCCAGGGCCCCACTCCACCCTGCTTGTTGCAATACCACCCAACTCAGCAGTGACACGTCTGTCACCATTGTCAACTTTGGGTAAGGTTGGGAGAGGAGTCTAGTGCTGGTCCAATTGAGATCAAACAGCTTCCACTGCAAACAGAACCTTGGCAAGTGCGCATATCTTGAATTTGTCCTCCTGCAAGAAGAAGTTGAAGGGTTGAAGACCTAAAATTGGGTGAAGGCTTTGCCCTTCTTGAGCAGTAGGAATTAGTGGAAATAATATCCTGTTCCTACCTATGAGACCAATGCCCTCTTTGTTTCCCCAGAACATCCTCCTGTTTAAATTCTGTGGGAATATACTGTGAATTGAACATTACTAGGCCTGTGGAATGGTAGTGGTTTTTTTGAGTGTCTAGATCCCTCCTATTGTTCCAGTCACATCAAATTCCTATGCTGTTTCTCACTCTTAGCCACATATGCCCTTTTTCACCTTACTTTTTTTTTTTTTTTTAATTCTCCATCTGCACATCTTACATGTCATGTCTTTTCACTCTTTATTTTCCCAGACACCTAGAGGTAACTCTGTTGGCAGCGTGCACTATACAAGAATCACATTTTGTATGAAAGGAAATCTAGAAATATACCATCTGGAAAATGAAACTACTTCTACGAAATGTAAATGTAGTAAAATATGAAATGTAAAAAGGGACTGCATCATTGACATGGGTTACCTTGAGAGAAAAAATTACCATTGCTCTGTGCACTCAGTAGAGAGGCTAATAATTAAATGAGCATGTGGTCTGCATACCTTTGAGCCACCAACAGACAGTGAGAGGCTCTCACTGCCTCAATCCCCAACTCCAGAGCTCTTAACCGTGCTCCTCCCTGCACTTCCACTCAAAACCTGAACTTACCCATACAAGTAGAGGAGACTCAGTTGACGGTTTATGCATTATATAAGAATCACAAGTTGGACTGGAAATAAATTAAAGACCATACTCTGTCCTCTAATTAAAATCTAAAGAACGGCTCTATCCTCTTTGGATACTCTCTCCTTTCATGATATTGCCTCCTATGTAAGTACAGTGTAGTGGATAGTCCTTTCTCTGTGAATATGCTCCATGTGAACATTAATTTCTGATGGATACAACTACCTGTGGATTCCTCACCTAATGAATTCTCCCCATGCGTAGCATTTGATGGAAACTTCTCTCTAGCTCTGCACGTCGGCGAGGATGTCACAATTGCCCGACTCCACGCGGCTCCGCGTGATGTCATTGTGGCAATAAAGAAGCTCTCGCCACTGTGCTGACGTCCGTTCCCTTTTTTCCGTGCCTTCGATAATGGTTACTTTTCTGGCTACCTGTATCGTTCGCTCTTCGGAAGGGATACTTTGTTTTTTTCTCAGTCTCCGCTCCAAAGAAATCTGGTTTCAAGCCCTGCAGGGAGTGTGGAGGTCGGATGTTGGTGACTGAACCTCACGACGTTTAGGAATGCGGCTCCTGTTAGAAGATGAATCCAAAGGCGCTGAAGGAGCGTGAGGCGAAGCTATTTTTAGCTAAGTCAAAGAAGGAGAGGAAGCAGCACCATGGATCGTCTTCAGGAAAGTTGTCCCATAAGAAGCGGCGTCACCGTGACTCTCGGGAAGTGAGTCCGACGGTGTCCCCACAGCCTGTGACACCACAAATGTTCCTGGCGCCGTCAGTCTTCGATGTCTTGGAGCCTCAGAGTCATCTGGCTTCTCTGGTGCATCCAGGCACCCAAGAGTCTTCCGGCTCCGCAAGATTATCCTTTGTTCCCGACTCTGGGTACAGATCCGGCGGCATTTCTTACTGCCATGTTTGCCATATTTCAAAATATGGTTACGGGATGTGGTGCGCCGGCTGGCCCCACCGGTCCCCTGGCATTCAATATCGGCGTTCCGGCTCCATACAAGCCGACACCGTTTATGCCTTTCTGTTCAGCTGGAGAATCTGGTCAAGCACCTCTTCCGGCAGCGCAGCCCTCGACGTCGAGGGAGAGACCTTCAACGCCGTTGTCGGAGGAGATGGAGCCTAAAGGTCGGATAGCGTCGGATGCAGGAGCCTTGTCCATGGCGCAGATGGATCCACCTGCGGTGTCAGGTGGGTCCGGAGATCCTATCATGACGCCTTCCCGGTGCCATTCACCGACGTCGTTGCACTCCATGCCGGGGCTGGAGGCCAAGTTGAGGTCTTGGCGAAGGGCCCTAAGGCTGCTGGAAGAAAGGGAATATCAGCAACAATTCCTTGAGGAAGGTGAAATCCCTGATCCCCCAGAGTGAGTTCCCAGGACTGGATACTGCAAGTTGACTTGACACTTCTCCAGAATGGGATCTGGCCTCCCCAGGAGAATCTACGGAGGAGGCATCCACTTTCCATTCAGTGATTCGGAAGGCTGCAACTTTTTTGGAACTTCCCTTACCTACGGCACAGGTTAAGACCAACCTGATGACTGAAGTTTTGCATCCTGCATCAGCCATGGCGGACCCTCTTACCTTTTAATGAGGCTCTAATGGAACCAATCAAAAAGGTGTGGAAGAAGCCTGTCACCTCTTCGGCGGTTAGATCAGTGGCCAAACGTTCTAGGTCTGCGCCTGGGGACCCGGAGTTTTTGTCAAAACACCCTTCGCCAGAGAGTCTAGTGGTGCAAGCATCTTGCTCTTCGAAGTCGGCCCCTGGTTCGTTTCCGGGAGTCCCATCGGACCGGGAATCCAAACGAATGGACCAATCGGCCAAGTAGGTGTTTTTGTCATGCAGCATGGCGCTGAAATCTGCCAATGCTACTGGTATTCTATGCAGGTACATACTTGCTGTAATGGATGCGGCAAAGACTGTTCTTCCGGACATGCCCCAGGACTTGCATAGCCTTCTTTTGGATGCTCAGGCGGCGGCTACGCAAGTTATTAATTCAGGGCTGGATACCACGGACTCTGTTGCAAGAGCCATGGGGACTTCGGTTGCCACCAGGCCTCATGCGTGGTTACGCACTTATGGTTTTTCTTCTGACGTCCAGGCCACGCTATTGGATTTGCCTTTTGATGGGGCAAAACTATTCGGATCAAAAGTGGACTCTGCGCTAGAGCGCTTAAAGAATGTAGGGCCACTGCTAGGTCTTTGGGTCTGCAGGCTGCTTCCACCCCGTTTTGGTCATTCAGACGGCTGCAAATTTTTGGTAGAGGGGCTTCCTTTTGTGGGAGGTCACAGCAGCCGGGGCAGCAGTGTTCGAGCCTCCCTTATCGATCGCTTAGGGGGCGGGGTAGAGTCCGCACAAGAGGGGCTACCCAGCAGCAGCACCCTTCCTCTTCCTCTGGAGGGTTACCACAAGGAAAGCAGCCCTAGTCCTCTTGCTATTGTCTCATGTCTTTCCAGTAGGGGGAGGCTTTCTCTTTTTCTTCCCATATGGGAGTCCATATCATCAGATTCCTGGGTCATCAGTATGGTAAGAAAAGGTTATGCTCTTCCCTTTCGGGAGATTCCTCCTCCCTTCCCTCCCCGTCCTTCCTTTTGTTCAGAAGATCTCCTTTTGCTAGAACAGGAGTGTAGGAAGTTGGCTCTGTATGTACTAGTTAAAAGTAAGAAATAGCATGCACAGAGTCCAAGGGTTCCCCTTAGAGGTAAGATAGTGGCAAAAAGAGAATTCTAATGCTCTATTTTGTGGTAGTGTGGTCGAGCAATAGGCTTATCAGAGGGTAGTGTTAAGCATTTGTTGTACACACTGAGACAATTTCAGGCCAATAGGTTTTTGTATAGAAAAATATATTTTCTTAGTTTATTTTAAGAACCACAGGTTCAAGATTTACAAGTAATACTTCAAATGAAAGGTATTTCATGTAGGAACTTTAGGAACTTTGAATTAGCAAAATAGCATATACAGTTTTCGCATAAATTACATATAGCTATTTTAAAACTAGACACAGTGCAATTTTCAAAAGTTCCTGGGGGAGGTAAGTGTTTGTTAGTTTTTGCAGGTAAGTAAACCACCTACGGGGTTCAAGTTTGGGTCCAAGGTAGCCCACCGTTGGGGGTTCAGAGCAACCCCAAAGTTACCACACCAGCAGCTCAGGGCCGGTCAGGTGCAGAGGTCAAAGTGGTGCCCAAAACGCATTTTCTTCAATGGAGAAGGGGGTGCCCCGGTTCCAGTCTGCCAGCAGGTAGGTACCCGCGTCTTCGGAGGGCAGACCAGGAGGGTTTTGTAGGGTACCCGTGTGGGGGGGGGGTACACAAGTCCACGCAAAGTACACCCTCAGCAGCACGGGGCGGCCGGGTGCAGTGTGTAAACAGGCATCTGGTTCGCAATAGAAATCAATGAGGGACCAAGGGGTCTCTTCAGCGATGCAGGCAAGGGGGGTGCTCCTCTGGGTAGCCACCACCTGGGCAAGGGAGAGGGCCACCTGGGGGTCGTTCCTGCACTGGAGGTCGGATCCTTCAGGTCCTGGGGGCTGCGGGTGTAGTGCCTTTACCAGGTGTCGGGTCTTTGAAGCAGGCAGTCGCGGTCAGGGGGAGCCTCGGGATTCCCTCTGCAGGCATCGCTGTGGGGGCTCAGGGGGGGCCAACTCTCACGGTCTTGTAGTTGCCGGGGAGTCCTCCCTGTGGTGTTTGCACCAGACGCCCCCGGCTCGACTGGTGGAGAACAGAGTGCAAAGTCTCACGCTTCCGGCGGGAAACGTGTGTTGTTCAAAGTTGCTTCTTTGTTGCAAAGTTGCAGTCTTTGGTGAACAGAGCCGCTGTCCTCGGGAGTTCTTGGTCCTTTCATATGCAGGGTAGTCCTCTGAGGCTTCAGAGGTTGCTGGAGCAGTGTCTTTAGAAGTGGGGAGACAGGCCGGTAGAGCTTGGGGCCAGAGCAGTTGGTGTCTCAGTCTTCTCTGCAGGTTTTTCAGTTCAGCAGTCCTCCTCTTCTTAGGTTGCAGGAATCTGAGTTCCTAGGTTCTGGGGAGCCCCTAAATACTGAATTCTGATGGATACAACTGCCTGTGGATTCCTCACCTAATGAATACTCCCATGGCGCCAGCATTCAACGGATATCTTCTTCCTAGTCTCTGCACGTCGACAAGGACGTCACTCTAGCCCACGCGACGCCGTCTGACGTCATACAGGCAATAAGAGGTCCGTGCCGACGTCAGTTCCCTTTTTTCCGTGCATTCGAAACGGTTATCTTCGAGGGAGCTACTGTTGCTTTCGAAGTTAGTGTGTTTTTCTACTGCGTGATCTTTATCTGAGAGTTACTATGTCTCAGAGGAAGTCTGGTTTCAAGCCCTGTCGGGAGTGTGGGGGCAAGATATCCGTTACGGACCCACACTTGGACTGTTTATGGTGCTTAAGCTCCGACCACGACGTCGCAATATGTGATTCATGCCAACACATGAATCCCAAGGCCCTAAAAGAGCGAGAGGCTAAACTCTTCATGGCAAAGTCGAAGAGGAAGGAGAAGCATCATAGGAAGTCCTCCTCGCCGAAGACTCATCGGCGTCATCGAGATTCCCGGCGCCGTAGGGATTCACGGCGCCATTCCAGCCAGAGGTCTCCATCGAGGTCGCCTTCGGCTCGGCGTCGTAAGACTTGGGAGGTCAGTCCCACAGTCACTCCACATCCATCGACGCCGTTACCTTCTCCGGCTTCGCCGACTTCGCCTGGGCAGACATCTTCAGTGATTGAAGTGACGCAGGTGTTCTCTCCGGCGTCGCAGACGTCGAGGCTGGCGTCGGGGTCGCCTTCGATCCAGACACCCCAGTATCCGGCTTTTCCTGCCCCTGGAGCCGATAATACCGCATTTTTGAATGCGATGTATACCATCTTTCAGCAGATGGCTCCAGGAGGTGCTCCAACTGGTCCTTCGGGGCCGTTGGCTTTCACCTTGGGTGCTCCGGCGCCGCTACGGCCAGCACCCTTCATGCCCTTTCTCCGCTTAGGGAATGTGGGCTCGGCGCTGGTGTCGACTCCGGTGTCCGCTCCGGTGGCCCCAGAGGTTTCGGCCCCGGAGGTTTCCATTCCGTCGACTTCGGGGTTTCGACCAGTGACTCCGACAGGACTATCGGAGGCTCAGAGATGTGCCTCTGCATCCGGCTCCTACCTCGGCGTCGAAGCTGCCTGTGGCGCCGGACATGGCGTCGGATGGATCCGGCGATCGGCGTCGTTCCTCGAATTCGGCGGATGCCATGTCGACGCCGCGTATTGTAGAGAGGCTACATTCTAGGAGGCGTGCCCTCCGTCTATTAGAGGAGCAGGAATACCAGCGGGTCTTGGAGGAAGGAGAGATGGAGGATTCTGGCGAGGGTCTTCATGGACTGGGTACAGCTAGTGGGCAGGATACTTCCCCTGAGTGGGACTTGTCATCTCCAGAGGAGTATACTTAGGAAGCAGCCACTTTTCACGCTGTGGTAAGAAAGGCAGCTAACTTTCTTGAATTGCCTTTGCCGGTAGCAGAGGCGAAGCAGAATTTGTTGACTGAGATCCTGCATCCGGCCTCTACTGCAGCGGAGCCTCTTTTACCATTCAATGAGGCTTTGCTTGATCCGGTGTTGGAGGTGTGGAAGAAGCCGGTATCTTCCTCGGCTGTTCATAGGGCTGTGGCCAGGAGGTATCGGGCTGCACTATCTGACCCTGGCTTTCTGTCCAGACACCCTACGCCGGAGAGCTTGGTGGTCCAGGCCTCCTGTTCTTCTAGATTTGCGCCTGGATCTTTTCCGACGGTGCCAGGAGATAGAGACTCCAAGAAGTTGGACTCACAGTCCAAGAAAATATTCTCATCCTGCAGCATGGCGTTTAAGTCCACCAACGCGTCATGTATCTTGGGGAGGTACATCTATGCTCTTATGGACGAAATAACATCTTCACATACGGAGCTTCCCCAAGGGCTTTTGAATATCGTCTCCGATGCCCAGGCTGCTGCAACCCAGGTTATCCAATCTGGGTTGGATACGACTGACTCCGTGGCTAGGGCGATGGGCACGGCTGTGGTTGCGAGGAGACAGGCTTGGCTTCGCAACTCAGGGTTCTCTTCGGACGTGCAGTCGACCCTGTTGGACCTCCCGTTTGATGGGGACAAACTTTTTGGAGCCAAGGCAGATTCGGCCTTGGAAAGGTTTAAAGAAAGCAGGGCCACGGCCAAGTCATTAGGGCTGCATGCCGCTTCTTCTGCCTCCTCCAGGTTTTTTTAGGAGGTTTCGTGGATTTGGACGTGGCTCTTCCTCCTCTTCCTTTCGGGGGAGATTCCAGCAACCTGCCTCTTCTCTCACCTTTAGATCATTTTGAGGGAGGGGTAGGGCCCGCACTAGGGGAGCCTCTCAGCAGCACTCTGCCTCCACCTCTGGAGGGGTGCTTAGGCTTCCACCATTTCCCACTCACTCCTCTCCTGTAGGGGGAAGATTACGGCATTTTCTCCACAAGTGGGAGACTATTACAACGGACACTTGGGTTATCAGTATTGTGGAAAAAGGCTACACCCTTCCCTTTCGGGAGTGTCCGCCCCCCCTCCCGCCCCGCCCGTCTTATTGTTCAGAAGAACACCTCCTGTTGCTAGAACAGGAGGTTCAAGTCCTCCTTTCAAAGGGCGCGGTGGAGTTGGTTCCAGAGCAGGAGAGGGGTCGAGGTTGTTACTCAAGGTACTTCCTGATTCCCAAGAAAGATGGTCGGTTGAGACCAATCCTGGATCTGAGGATCTTGAATTCGTTCCTCAATCAGGAAAAGTTCAAGATGCTGACCCTAGCACAGGTGCTTTTGGCGTTGAACAAAGAAGATTGGATGGTGTCTGTCGACTTGCAGGATGCTTATTTTCATATCCCGATACTCAAGTCGCACAGGAAGTATCTCCGGTTTGTGGTAGGGTCGCAGCACTATCAGTTTGCGGTCCTCCCGTTTGGTCTTACTTCAGCACCTCGAGTCTTCACAAAGGTGATGTCAGTGGTTGCGGCAGAGCTCAGAAGGAAGGGGATAGCAGTATTCCCTTACTTGGACGACTGGTTGATCAAAGCCAAGTCCCCGGAGCTTGTGTCGTATCATCTGCACTCAACAACCCAGTTGTTGTTCGACCTGGGCTTTTCGGTGAACGTGCCCAAATCTCACCTGGAGCCCTCTCAGCGCCTCCTGTTCATAGGGGCAGTACTGGATACAACATTGAATCAAGCCTTTCCTCCGCCTCAGCGGGTTCAAGATATTCAGGAATTGGTTCCAATGTTTCGAAATGGAGCGGTAGTTCCAGTCCTCAAGGTCCTTCGTCTGCTCGGTCTGTTTGCCTCCTGCATACTGTTAGTCACGCATGCTCGCTGGCACATGAGGGCTCTTCACAACACAAGGGAGATCTAGAAGGTGCGGTCAAGATCTCCAGAGATGCTGCTGTGGACTTGAAGTGGTGGATTGCGAGCAACAATCTTTCACAAGGAAAGCCGTTCGCGCAGTCGCCACCAGTGGCCACAGAGGGTAGTGTTAAGCATTTTTTGTACACACACAGGCAATAAATGAGGAACACACACAGACAATTCCAGGCCAATAGGTTTTTGTATAGAAAAATATATTTTCTTAGTTTATTTTAAGAACCACAGGTTCATGATTTACAAACAATACTTTAAATGAAAGGTATTTCACTCAGGTATTCTAGGAACTTTGAATTATTACAATAGCATTTACAGTTTTGACAAAAATGGCAATAAGCTATTTTAAAAGTGTACACAGTGCAAAAATCAACGGTTCCTGAGGGAGGTAAGTAATTAAGTTCACAGGTAAATAAAACACTTACAGGGTTCAAAGTTGGGTCCAAGGTAGCCCACTGTTGGGGGTCCAAGGTAGCCCACTGTTGGGGGTTCAAGGGAAACCCAAAGTTGACCTTTACCACACCAGCAGCTCAGGGCCGGTCAGGTGCAAAGTGGTGCCCAAAACACATAGGCTTCAATGGAAATAGAGGTGCCCTGGCTGCCAGCAGGTAAGTACCCATGACTTCGGAAGGCAGACCTGGGGGGTTTTGTAGGGCGCCGGGGGGGGGGGGACAAGCAGGCACATAAAGTACTCCCTCAGCGGCACAGGGGCGACCGGGTGCAGAGTGCACACAGGCCTTGGGTTTTCTATAGGAATCAATGGGGAGACCCGGGGGTCTCTTCAGCGATGCAGGCACGGGGGGGCGCTCCTCGGGGTAGCCACCAACTGGCTAGGCAGAGGGTCACCTGGGGGTCGCTCCTGCACTGGAGTTCGGTTCCTTCAGGTCCTGGGGGCTGCGGGTGCAGTATGGTTTCCAGGCGTCTGGTTCCTTGAAGTGGGCAGTCGCGGTCAGCGGGAGCCTCTGGATTTCCTGTGTAGGTGTCGCTGTGGGGGCTCGGGGGGGGGGGTCAACTCTGGCTGCTCACGGGCTTGCAGTCGCCAGGGAGTCCTCCCTGTAGTGTTAGTTTTCCGCAGGTCAAGCCGGGGGCGTCTGGTGCAAAGTGGAAAGTCTCACGCTTCTGGCGGGAAACGTGAACTCTTTAAAGTTGTTTTTGTTGTGGGAAAGTTGCAGGTTCTTGAACAGAGCCGCTGTTCACGGGAGTTTCATGCTACTTGGTTGCAGGGCAGTCCCCTGAGGCTTCAGAGGTCGCTGGTCCCTGTTGGATGCATCGCGGTTGCAGTTTTCTTCAAAGTTGGGAGACAGGCCGGTAGGGCTGGGGCCAAAGCAGTTGTCTTCGCTGTCTTCACTGCAGGGCTTCAGGTCAGCAGTACTTCTTGTTAAGGTTGCAGGAATCTAGTTTCCTAGGTTCTGGGGAGCCCCTAAGTACTGAATTTAGGGGTGTGTTTAGTTCTGGGAGGGCAGTAGCCAATGGCTACTGTCCTTGACGGTGGCTACACCTTCTTTGTGCCGCCTCCCTGTGGGGAGGGGGGCACATCCCTAATCCTATTGGGGGAATTCTCCATCCACAAGATGGAGGATTTCTAAAAGAAGGGGTCACCTCAGCTCAGGATACCTTAGGGGCTGTCCTGACTGGTGGGTGACTCCTCCTTGTTTTTCTAATTATCTCCTCCAGCCTAGCTGCCAAAAGTGGGGGCAGTGGCCAGAGGGGCAGGCATCTCCACTAGCTGGGATGCCCTGTGGCGCTGTAACAAAAGGGATGAGCCTTTGAGGCTCACCGCTAGATGTTACAGTTCCTGCAGATGGAGGTGAGAAGCACCTCCACCCCGTACAGGCTTTGTTCCCGGCCACAGAGGGACAAAGGCACTATCCCCATGTGGCCAGCAACATGTCTGGTATGTGGCAAGCTGGCAGAAACTAGTCAGCCTTCACTGGAAGTCGGGTATGTTTTCAGGGGGCATCTCTAAGATGCCCTGTGGGTGTATTTTGCAATAAATTGTACACTGGCATCAGTGTGCATTTATTGTGCGGAGAAGCTTGATACCAAACTTCCCAGTTTTCAGTGTAGCCATTATGGTACTGTGGAGTTCGTTTGACAAACTCCCAGACCATATACTCTTATGGCTACCCTGCACTTACAATGTCTAAGGTTTTGCTTAAACACTGTAGGGGCATAGTGCTCATGCACATATGCCCTCACCTGTGGTATAGTGCACCCTGCCTTAGGGCTGTAAGCCCTGCTAGATGGGTGACTTACCTATGCCACAGGCAGTGTGAGGTTGGCATGACACTGAGGGGAGTGCCATGTCGACTTAGTAATTTTCTCCCCAGCAGCACACACAAGCTGTGAGGCAGTGTGCATGTGCTGAGTGAGGGGTCCCCAGGGTGGCATAAACCGTGCTGCAGCCCTTAGATACCTTCCCTGGCATCAGGGCCCTTGGTACTAGGGGTACCAGTTACAAGGGACTTACCTGGGTGCCAGGGTTGTGCCAATTGTGGAGACAAAGGTACAGTTTAGGGAAAGAACACAGGTGCTGGGGCCTGGTTAGCAGGGGCCCAGCACACTTTCAAGTCATAACTTGGCATCAGCAAAGGCAAAAAGTTAGGGGGTAACCATGCCAAGGAGGAATTTCCTTACTCCGTGCCAATATCATACACGTTATGTAATAAACACCCTACACACAAACTACCAAAAATCGCACCTACAACCAGGGCAAATTCAGCTGTATTTAGGAGCCACATTAAACACCCAAAGAGCACTTGCAAGCCCAAGTCCACAAAGGGTACAATCGTTCCACAACATATTGCCAAAAATCCAGCAAAACCAACAGTATTCAGTCAAATTTGTCATGAAACTGTTAAGCATGATGGCATCATGCATTGCCATTGTCCCAAACGCAAGATTAAACATGCGGCCCTTACAACAGTGCCTTGCAAGACAATGGTCGCAGGCTCATGGTCATCTTCAAGATCTAGTGTTGATAGACTGCCCAACACACATCTCGCTTCAGTGGAGGAATTCCACAAATTTAAACAAAGACCCTGTGCCTCACGCCATTCTTACAACAGATGCATCAATGATTGTTGAGATGTGCTCCCAATCCAATCACAACATTCAGGGACAATGGGATACCAAACAAAAACAACTTCACATAAATCACTTAGAACTTCTAGCAGTATTCCTAGCACTAAAAGATTTTCAACCTCTTGTTCACAAATGCATTCTCATCAAAACAGACAATATGCAAACAATGTACTACTTAAACAAGGTGGAACCCACTCATCACAACTTTGCCTTCTAGCACAAAAAAATTGGCATTAGGCAATTCACAACAACATTCACCCTGTAGCTCAGTGTATTCCAGCGATTCACAATCAATTAGCAAACGGCCTCAGCCGGGATCATCGGCAAACACACGAGTGGGAAATTCACCCCCAAGTGCTTCACAAGTACTTTCGCCAGTGGGGAACACCAGACCTAGATCTGTTCGCCACCAACCACAACGCAAAATGCCAAAACTTCGTGTCCAGATACCCACAACCTCGAACCAAGGGCAATGCTCTATGGATCAACTGTTAAGGGATATTTGCTTACGCTTTCCCCCTCACGCTCATTCCATTTCTGGTCAACAAACTCAAACTCATACTTATAGCACCAACGTGGGCACGTCAACCATGGTACACAACATTGTTTTTACTGTCACTAGTACCACACATCAAATACCAACCAGGCCTGACCTGTTGACACAAAAGAAACAACAAATCAGGCACCCCAGTCCAGCAATACTCAATCTAGCAATCTGGCTCATGAAATCTTAGAGTTTGGATGTCTACACCTTCCACCAGAATGTATGGAAGTGATCAAACAAGCAAGAAAACCCCACTACCAGGCAGTGCTATGCAAACATATGGCAAAGGTTTGTTCTTTACTGCCAATCCAAACACATAACACCCCTTGCCGCATTCATACAGGACATTGTGGCTTATTTACTTCATCTACAAAAAGCAAATTTTGCGTTTTCATCCATTAAAATACATCTGTTATTTCAGCTTATTTACAAAATATACAAAACAAATCTCTATTTAGAGTGCCTGTCATCAAAGCCTTCATGGAGGGTCTAAAACATATCATACCTCCAAGAACACCACCAGTACCTTCAGAGAATCTTAATATTGTACTCCCACGACTCATGGGTCTATGCATGCACTATACATGCAAAACAGTAAGATACTAAGGCACACAGTGAATCTAAAATTAAGTCCTTAGAAATAAGGGTATGTAAGAAGTATGTCAAAATCCAGTTCTTTATTGATATGTTGAGGCATTGGTTCTTCAGAGTATCCATTATGACATCAAAGAGCCGACACGTTTTGTCACATACGTGACTTTTTTAAATATACGTTGAAAACCAAGATTGGGATAAAGGCAAATAACTGTAAGAGTCACTCTTTTTTGGCATAGTTACCCCACTTTTTGCCTGCTGTTGGTGTTTTTGACCGGGATCCTGCTAACCAGGACCCCAGTGATTGTGCTCTCTCCTCTAAATTTGGTTCCTTTGTTACCCTGTGCGCCCCACCATTGGCATACTGATGTACCCCTGAAAGTCCCTATTATATGGTACTTGGGTACCCAGTGCATTGGTACACCCCAGGGTCTACAGCATGTATTATGACACCCATGGGAACCCATGCAAACTGTCTGCAGGCCTGCCTTTGCAGCCTGCGTGGAAAGGTGCAGGCACCCTTTCACTGCTGGTCACTGCAAGTCACACCTATGGTACGCTCTCCCAGCCCAGAGGGCAGGGTACAGGTTCCTGTGTGTGAGGGCACCCCTGCAGAGATGTACCTATGAACTCTAGTTCCAATGCACTGGACTTTGTAAGTGCTGGGAGGCTATTTTACCTGTGTACTGGCCACAGTCCAGCTACATAACGGTAACTCTGAACCTAGGCATGTTTGGAATCAAACATGTCAGAGTCATACCCCAATACTAATGCCAGTATTAGTGTCATTATTCCATGCACTCTGGGGGATCCTTAGAGGACCCCCCAGTATTGCTCCTACCAGTCTTCTGGGGTGTGTGGGGAGCCCTCGCTGCTGCAGCGCCTCAGTTTTCTCTGCTCTCCTGCAGCTTGACCAGCTCAAGTATGGGAAGGCAGAACAAAGGATTTCATGTGGGAGAGGTGGACAGTACCCTCTCTCTTGGAAATAGGTGTTAGAAGCTCCCCACAATACCAGCTAGCTTTGAAGGGTACATTTGGTGCTGCCCTTGTATAATCTGCTTTGCACCAGTCCAGGGACCTCCAGTCCCTGCTCTGGCGTGATACTGGACAAAGCAGTGGTGAGTGACAATTCCCCTGTCCATCACCACCCCAGGGGTGGTGCTCAGAGCTCCTTCAGGTGGCCATTTGATCCTGCCATCTTGGAAACAAGATGTGTAAAGGCTCCTGGGAGCATCTGGTTTGTCAGGACAGGAGTTTGACGTCAGTGACCCCTTCTGATAGGTGGTCACCCTGCAAAGTGACAAAGCCTCTTGTTAGGGCTATCTAGGGACTCACTTGTGGGTGTGTTTCCAGATTTGGAGTGGAAGACTCAACCAGGACACTGCTGCATCACCCTTCTGCTCTTTGCCACTGGAATCGCAGCTGGACTTCACAGGAACCAAAGAAGCCTGCAAGTCCCGAGATAACCTCGTATTGCAGCAATGTTTCTTTGGCTCCTTTAAGTAATTGCCTATTTGGCCTCTTTTTGGCATGGTTACCCCCACATTTGGCCTGATATCAGAGTGTTTTGCTAACCAGGACACCAGTAACTGTGCTCTTACCAGGGGTTCCCCACGGTCTGCAGCATGTATTATGCCACTCTTGGGTGCCCATGCAAAGTGTCTGCAGGCTTGCTATTGCAGCCTGCATGAAAGTATGTATGCACTCTTTTCACTTTAGGTCACTGCACCAGGTCACTAAGTCACCCCTATGGCAGGCCTCCTAGCCTAGAGGGCAGGGTGCAGGTACCTGTGTTTGGGGGCACCCCTGCATGATCAGAAGTGCCCCTGCCACCTCCAGCTCCATTTTCCTGGACTTCGCGAGTGTGGGGAAGCCATTTTACCTGTGTACTGGACATACGTCACTACCTATGTCCAACTACATAATGGTAACTCCGAACCAGGGCATGTTTGGTATCGAACTTGTCTGATTGAAAACGCAATGCTGTTGCCAGTATTGGTTGCATGATTCCAGGCACTCTGGGAGTCCTTTAGTGGGAGCTTTGCTCCTACTAGCTTGCAGGTTTTTCTCCAGCAGCCCACGCTGCTGCCATTCTACAGACTTGTTTCTGCCCTCCTGCTGCTTGAACAGCTCAAGCCCAGGAAGTTAGAAAAATTGATTTTCTTTGGGAGAGGGAGGCTGTAAGGAAATGCCTCCTTGGCATGGTTACCCCCTGACTTTTTGCCTTTGCTGATGCCAAGTTATGATTTGAAAGTGTGCTGAGGCCTGCTAACCAGGCCCCAGCACCACTGTTCTTTCCCTAACCTGTACTTTTGTTTCCACAATTGGCACACCCTGGCATCCAGGTAAGTCCCTTGTAACTGGTACCCCTGGTACCAAGGGCCCTGGTGCCAGGGAAGGTCTCTAAGGGCTGCAGCATGTCTTATGCCACCCTGGGGACCCCTCACTCAGCACACACTGCTTGCCAGCTTGTGTGTGCTAGTGGGGATAAAAAGACTAAGTCGACATGGCACTCCCCTCAGGGTGCCATGCCAACCTCACACTGCCTACAGGTATAGATAAGTCACCCCTCTAGCAGGCCTTACAGCCCTAAGGCAGGGTGCACTATACCATAGGTGAGGGCATAAGTGCGTGAGCACTGTTCCCCTACAGTGTCTAAGCAAAACCTTAGACATTGTAAGTGCAGGGTAGCCATAAGAGTATATGGTCTGGGAGTGTGTCAAACACTGACTCCACAGCACCATAATGGCTACACTGAAAACTGGGAAGTTTGGTATCAAACTTCTCAGCACAATAAATGCACACTGATGGCAGTGTACATTTTATTGTAAAATACACCCCAGAGGGCACCTTAGAGGTGCCCCCTGAAACCTTCAGGGTGTGCCAATTGTGAAAACAAAAGTACAGGTTAGGGAAAGAACACTGGTGCTGGGGCCTGGTTAGCAGGCCTCCGCACACTTTCAATTCAAAACATAGCATCAGCAAAGGCAAAAAGTCAGGGGGTAACCATGCCAAGGAGGCATTTCCTTACAATACAGAGCCAACTTCCTACAGAGGCAACACCCTCTCCCTTTGGAAATTGGTGTTAAATGGCTTAGGAGGGTTAACCTCCGCCAAGCAACTGCTATGCTTTGAAGGGCATATTTTGTGCCCTCCTTGCATAAAACTGTAAGCACCGGTTCAGGGACCTCCAGTCCCTGCTCTGGCGCGAAACTGGACAATGGAAACGGGAGTTACCACTCCCCTGTCCATCACCACCCCATAAGTGGTGCCCAGAGCTCCTTCAGGTGGCCACTTGGTTCTGCAATCTTGAATCCAAGATGGGCAGAGGCCTCCAGGAGCATCTGAGTGGCCAGATCAGATAAGTGACGTCACAGCTCCCTCCTGTAGGTGGTCACCTTGCTAGGTGAGCAATCCCCCTTCCAGGGCTATTTAGGGTCTCCCTCTATGGTGGGTTCTCAGATTTGGTGTGCAAGATTCCACTAGGAATCGTCTGCAGCATTTACTTTGACTTCTGGCCACTGGAAACACAACTGGACTTCACAGGAGCCTACAATCTGCAGCTCCAGCGACGACATTACTTTGCAGCTTTGTTGCTCCGGCTCCTTCCAGCAACTGCAACATTTCCCCAGCTGTGCATCATCTGAGGGCGCCAAGTCTTCAATCTGCAGCAACAAGGAATCTCCCTTGGAGTGAGGAAGTCACTCACCTGCATCCGCAGGCAGCAACTGCAACGACGACTGGCCGCATGGGTCCTCTGTCTAGCAACTCTGTGTGGATCCTGCAACAGAGGTGGTGTTTCCCTTGGTCCCCTCTACCAGCTGTCCAACTTAGGAGATCGTGAATCTTTGCCTCTCCTTACAGGATAGTACACCTGTGTCCTGCGACTCTTGCAGCTACCAAGGCTTGTTGGCTCTTCTTCTGAGGGATCTTCACACTCCATGTAGCCTCAACCTCCTGCACTCTTCCCGTCAATGCGTGGTCTCCTGCCTTCTGCTCCAGGGACGTGGGACTCCTTTCCAGGTGTGCTGAGTGAGCCTTACTGGGACTTCTGTGCCTGCTGCCTTTAGTTGCCTGTGGGGGCTGCATCCATGACTTATTGCTCTCCTAACTGCTGGGGGACGCCTGGGACTCCCCTCTGTGGGTTGAGTCCCCTCTGACCTTCCTGGTCCACTGCAGCTCTGCAACTTCTCTTCTGCGACTCTTACCTTTGTCAAGGCTTGTTGGTGGTTTTTCCACATCACTGACGAACTGCTACTCTTATTCCAACGTGGAATATCAATTGCATCACTTCTGGAGCTCTTACTCTGCTATTGTGCTGCATAGCCAACTCCTGGACTTCACTGTCTACCTGGTCTTGCATCTCCAGAAGGGTGGGTAGTGGCTCCTGCTCCAACCGGACACTCGAGCTGGACTTGGTCCCCTTCATTTGCAGGTCCTTGTGTGTCTGGATCTATCTTCTGTAACTTGGAGTGTCTTGCTTGTGTCTTGCACAGTCCTTTTCACAAAGCTTCTCTGTGGATTTGGGAAAAACAAGTTACTTGCCTCTTCTGTCCTGTTTGCTGTTCCTGGGGGAGGTAAGTAAAGGTTAGTTCTGATGGATACAACTACCTGTGGATTCCTCACCTAATGAATACTCACATGGCGCCAGCATTCGACGGAAATCTTCTTCCCAGCTTCTGCACGTCGACGAGGGCGTCACATATGCCCACGCGACGCCGTCTGACTTCATGCTGGCAATAAGAGGTCCTCGCCGACGTCAGTTCCCTTTTTTCCGTGCGTTAGAAGCGGTTATCTTAGAGGGAGCTACTGTTGCTTTCGAGGTTACAGTGTTTTTTCTGCTGCGTGATTTTTCTCTGAGGTTACTATGTCTCAAAGGAAGTCTGGTTTCAAGCCCTGTCGGGAGTGTGGGGGCAAGATGTCCGTTACTGACCCACACTCGGACTGTTTATGGTGCTTATGCTCCGACCACGACGTCGCAACATGTGATTCATGTCAACACCTGAATCCCAAGGCCCTAAAAGAGCGAGAGGCTAAACTCTTCATTGCGAAGTCGAAAAGGAAGGAGAAGAAGCATCATAGGTAGTCCTCCTCGCCGAAGACTCATCAGCGTCATCGAGACTCCCGGCGCCGTAGGGATTCACGGCGCCATTCCAGCAAAGAGAGGTCTCCATCGAGGTCACCTTCGGCTCGGCGTCGTAAGACTTGGGAGGTCAGTCCCACAGTCACTCCACATCCATCGACGCCGTTGCCTTCTCCGGCTTCGCCTGGGCAGACATCTTCAGTGATTGAAGTGACGCAGCCTCAGGTGTTCTCTCCGGCGTCGCAGACGTCGAGGCTGGCGTCGGGGTCGCCTTCGATCCAGGCACCCCAGTATCTGCCTTTTCCTGCCCCTGGAGCCGATAATACCACATTTTTGAATGCAATGTATACCATCTTCCAGCAGATGGCTCCAGGAGGTGCTCCAACTGGTCCTTCGGGGCCGTTGGCTTTCACCTTGGGTGCTCCGGCGCCGCTACGGCCAGCACCCTTCATGCCCTTTCTCCCCTTAGGGAATGTGGGCTCGGCGCCGGTGTCAGCTCCTGTGTCTGCTCCGGTGGCCCCAGAGGTTTCGGCCCCGGAGGTTTCCATCCCGTCGACTTCGGGGTTTGACCAGTGACTCCGACAGGACCATCGGAGACTCCGAGACGCGCCTCTCTGCATCCGGCTCCTACCTCGGCGTCGAAGCTGCCTGTGGTGCCGGACATGGCGTCGGATGGATCCAGAGATCGGCGTCTATCCTCGACTTCGGCGGATGCCATGTCGACGCCGCGTATTGAAGAGAGGCTACATTCTAGGAGGCGTGCTTTCCGTCTCTTGGAGCAGCAGGAATACCAACGGGTCTTGGAGGAAGGAGAGATTGAGGATTCTGGCGAGGGTCTTCAGGGTCTAGATACAGCTAGTGGGCTAGATACTTCCCCTGAGTGGGACTTGTCATCTCCAGGGGAGTATACTGAGGAGGCAGCCACTTTTCACGCTGTGGTAAGAAAGGCAGCTAACTTTCTTGAACTGCCTTTGCCGGTAGCGGAGGCGAAACAGAATTTGTTGACTGATGTCCTACATCCGGCCTCTACTGCAGCGGAGCCTCTTTTGCCATTCAACAAGGCTTTGCTTGATCCGGTGTTGGAGGTGTGGAAGAAGCCGGTATCTTCCTCGGCTGTTCAGAGGGCTGTGGCCAGTAGGTATCGGGCTGCACCATCTGACCCTGGCTTTCTGTCCAGACACCCTACGCCGGAGAGCTTGGTGGTCCAGGCCTCCTGTTCTTCTAGATCTGCGCCTGGATCTTTTCCGACGGTGCCGGGGGATAGAGACTCCAAGAAGTTGGACTCACAATCCAAGAAAATATTCTCGTCCTGCAGCATGGCGTTGAAGTCCACCAACGCGACATGTATCTTGGGGAGGTACTCTATGCTCTTATGGACGAGATAACATCTTCACATACGGAGCTTCCCCAAGGACTTTTGAATATCGTCTCGGATGCCCAGGCTGCTGCAACCCAGGTTATCCAATTTGGGTTGGATACGACTGACTCAGTGGCTAGGGCGATGGGCACGGATGTGGTTGCGAGGAGACAGGCTTGGCTTCGCAAATCAGGGTTCTCTGCGGACGTGCAGTCGACCCTGTTGGACCTCCCGTTTGATGGGGACAAACTTTTTGGAGCCAAAGCGGATTCGGCCTTGGAAAGGTTTAAAGAAAGCAGGGCCATAGCCAAGTCATTAGGACTGCAAGCCGCTTCTTCTGCCTCCTCCAGGTTTTTTAGGAGGTTTCGTGGATTTGGACATGGCTCTTCCTCCTCTTCCTTTCGGGGGAGATTCCAGCAACCTGCCTCTTCTCTCACCTTTAGATCATTTAGAGGGAGGGGTAGGGCCCGCACCATGGGAGCCTCTCAGCAGCACTCTGCCTCTTCCTCGTCCTCTGGAGGGGTGCAGCAGGGGAAGCAGCTTTAGGCTTCCACCAATTCCCACTCACTCCTCTCCTGTAGGGGGAAGGTTACTGCATTTTCTTCACAAGTGGGAGGCTATTACATCAGACACTTGGGTTATCAGCATTGTGGGAAAAGGCTACACCCTTCCCTTTCGGGAGTTTCCACCCCCCATCCCGCCCATCTTATTGTTCAAAAGAACACCTCCTGTTGTTAGAACAGGAGGTTCAAGTCCTCCTTTTAAAAGGCGCGGTGGAGTTGGTTCCAGAGCAGGAAAGGGGTCGAGGTTGTTACTCAAGGTACATCCTGATTCCCAAGAAGGATGGTCGGTTGAGACCAATCCTGGACCTGAGGATCTTGAATTGGTCCCTCAAACAGGAAAAGTTCAAGATGCTGACCCTAGCTCAGGTGCTTTTGGCGTTGAACAATGGAGATTGGATGGTGTCTGTCGACTTGCAGCATGCTTATTTTCATATCCCCATACTCAAGTCGCTCAGGAAGTATCTCCGGTTTGTGGTGGGGTCGCAGCACTATCAGTTTGCAGTCCTCCCGTTCGGTCTTACTTCGGCACCTCGAGTCTTCACGAAGGTGATGTCGGTGGTTGCGGCAGAGCTCAGAAGGAAGGGGATAGCAGTATTCCCTTACCTAGACGACTGGTTGATCAAAGCCAAGTCCCCGGAGCTTGTGTTGCATCATCTGCAGTCAACAACCCAGTTGTTGTTCGACCTGGGCTTTTCGGTGAACGTGCCCAAATCTCACCTAGAGCCCTCTCAACGCCTCCTGTTCATAGGGGCAGTACTGGATACAACATTGGATCGAGCCTTTCCTCCGCCTCAGCGGATTCAAGATATTCAGGAGTTGCTTCCAATGTTTCGAAATGGAGCGGTCGTTCCAGTCCTCAAGGTCCTTCGTCTGCTCGGTTTGTTTGCCTCCTGCATACTGTTGGTCACGCATGCTCGCTGGCACATGAGGGCTCTTCAGTGGTGCCTCCGAAGTCAGTGGTCTCAACACAGAGGAGATCTCGAAGGTTCTGTCAAGATCTCCAGAGATGCTGCTGCGGACTTGAAGTGGTGGATTGCGGACAACAGTCTTTCTCAAGGAAGGCCGTTCACGCAGTCACCACCAGTGACCACGGTCATAACGGATGCTTCCACTCTAGGGTGGGGAGCTCATCTGGGGGATCTGGAGATCAAAGGGCTTTGGTCTCCAGAGGAACAGATTTTTCATATCAATCTGTTGGGGTTGCGGGCTGTACGTCTGGCTCTCAAGGCCTTCCTCCCATCCCTTCGCGGTCAGTCGGTTCAGGTCCTGACGGACAATACTACCGCGATGTGGTATATAAACAAACAGGGAGGAGTGGGGTCGTACCTTCTCTGCAGAGAAGCTCTTCGACTATGGTCCTGGGCAAAGGACCATCAGATTTGCTTGGTAGCAAATCATCTGGCCGGAGTCTTGAATGTACGTGCGGACAATCTCAGTCGCCATTTCTCGGCCGACCACGAGTGGCATCTCCATCCAGATCAAGTCCGTCTAATCTTCCAGATGTGGGGGGTTCCTCGGATAGATCTGTTTGCCACCCGGGAGAACACGCACTGTCCGTTATACTGCAGTCTCCAGAATCCGGTGCAGGGGGCTTTGGGGGACACGTTTCAGAGAACCTGGTGCGACCAGTTGCTTTACGCGTTTCCCCCCATACCCTTGATTCCTCGAGTATTGAGGAAAATTCGCCAAGACCGGGCCCAAGTAATCTTAATAGCTCCGGATTGGCCAAGGAGGGTGTGGTATTCCGACCTTCTCCAACTCACTGTGCCCTCTGCTCCGTCTCCCTCTCAGGGCAGACCTCCTGTCGCAGGGGCAGGTTTTACACCCCAACCTCCAGAGCCTGCACCTTCATGCCTGAAGATTGAACAGGGCAACCCGAGTTCCTTCTCTCTCCTACCTGATGTAGTGGATGTTATCTTAGCGGCCAGGTGACACTCCACTAAAACTATCTACGCTAATTGGTGGTCCAAATTTGTGGTATGGTGTGGAGCGAGACAGATTGATCCCTTACGTGCTCATTTGTCAGATGTTTTATCTTTTGCTTTGTCTCTAGCGCAGAAAGGTTGTGCAGTGGCTACTATTAAAGGTTACTTGTCTGCCTTGTCAGCCTTCATTTGTCTTCCAGACCAACCATCGTTATTTAAATCTCCTATAGTTCTTAGATTCTTGAAGGGCCTTATGAATAAATACCCTCCAAAACCTTTCGTTATGCCTCAATGGGATTTATCCTTGGTCCTGACTTTCCTCATGGGCTCTCCTTTTGAGCCTATGCATTCTTGTCCATTAAGGTTCTTAGTGATTAAAACAGTTTTCCTGGTGGCCATAACATCTGCAAGGAGAGTGAGTGAGTTGCAGGCTTTATCGGTAAAAAACCCCCTTATACAACTTTTTATGGGGATAAGGTGGTGTTGAGGACCAAGGCTGCTTTCCTTCCGAAGGTTGTTTCACCCTTCCATTTGGCCCAGACAATTACTCTGTCCACGTTCTATCCTCCGCCTCATCCTTCAAAAGAAGAGAGACGTCATCGCTTGGACCCAAAGAGGGCGTTAAGCTTCTTCATTGACAGAACTAAAGATTTCAGGCTGGATGATCAGCTTTTCATCGGATACGTGGGCAAGAGGAGAGGAAAGGCAGTCCACAAGAGAACACTCTCCAGGTGGGTTGTTCTTTGCATTAAAATTTGTTACTCTTTAGCAAAGAAGGATCCTCCTGATGGTATTAGAGCTCATTCCACCAGGGCTAAGTCGGACACTTCGGCCTTGGCTAGGGGTGTTCCTGTGGTCGACATCTGCAAGGCCGCAACTTGGTCGTCCCTTCACACTTTTGCGAAACATTACTGCTTAGACTCTGAGGTCAGAAGGGATGGCCATTTTGCACGGTCAGTGCTGCAGGATTTCTTGGTTTGATCATACAGGCACCCACCACCGGGCGTGGTACTGCTTTGGGACTCTATTCATTAGGTGAGGAATCCACAGGTAGTTGTATCCATCAGAAGAACGAGTTACTTACCTTCGGTAACGACTTTTCTGGTGGATACATTAGCTACCTGTGTATTCCTCACGGTCCCACCCGCCTCCCCGTTGCCTTTTTGGTCTCACCCAGTAATACTTGTGTGCTCCTCTTGGTCTTGAGGACTGTAATAGATTATGTATATATTGATATTTGTGTATATATATATATATATATTCAATGGCATGTGTAGCTGCAGATACACATGCTGTGCACATCCCGCCATCTGGTGTTGGGCTCGGAGTGTTACAAGTTGTTTTTCTTCGAAGAAGTCTTTTTTCGAGTCACGAGACCGAGGGACTCCTCCCACTTCGGTTCCATTGCGCATGGGCGTCGACTCCATCTTAGATTGTTTTTTTCCGCCATCGGGTTCGGACGTGTTCCTTTTCGCTCCGTGTTTCGGGTCGGAAAGTTAGTTAGAATCTCGGAAAAATCGTCGGTATTGTTTGCGTTCGGTATCGGGTTAGTTACAACAGATCGACACCGAGTTAAGAAGAGCTCCGGTGGCCCGGCCACGTGTCTCTTCAAGGCTGATGGAACGGACACCATTCCGCTTCTGTCCAAAATGCCATAACAAGTATCCATATACAGATCAACATCTGGTCTGTAACTTGTGTTTGTCACCAGAACACAAGGAGGATACTTGTGAGGCCTGTCAAGCGTTTCGGTCCAGGAAGACACTCAGGGACCGAAGAGCAAGAAGACTGCAAATGGCGTCGGCGCCGACAGGACAAGAGCGTTTCGAGGAGGAGGAAGAAACATTCTCCACCCAGGATTCGGACTCTGAGGAGATCGATCCCGAGGAAACGCCTAAAACCGTGAGTAAGACGTCGAAACCAAGAACTCACGAGAAAAGCGCTAATGCCCAGGGGACGCCACCGCCAACAGGCCATGGCTTAACCCGAAAAGTAGGTGACCGTTCATCGGCACAGAAAAAGGGCGAGCTGGTGTCGAAGTCATCCGACTCCGGTCGAGATACCGGCACACAGCAATCTCGGGCCCGAGATAGTGGCTCAGAGAATATTCGGCACTGAGACAGCGGCACCGAAACGGGTCGGCACCGAGAGAGCACGACGCCGAAAGTAAAAAAAAGGTTTAGTCGGAGCCGAAAAAAGCAGCCGAAAAGGTTTCGGTACCGAAATATCCGGCCTCGGAACCGAAAACCAGTTCCTACACTGAGGAACAAGGACTGTCCACACAAATGAAGACACATAGATTTGGACAGGAATTACAGGCAATACAGCCAGATCACACACAAAGACGGCTCTTTATTCAAAAAGATACAGGGAAGATCAGCACTCTTCCTCCAGTCAAAATGAAACGCAAGCTTGCCTTCCAAGACAAGGACAAACAGCCACACGCAAAGGTGGCTAAACAAGTAACACTGCCACCATCCCCACATCACTCTCCGCAACCATCACCGGTAGCCACTCCACCAATGATGCAATCACCAACTCATACAGGAATGAGTCAAGATGACTCTGACGCATGGGACCTTTATGACGCACCAGTGTCAGATAATAGTCCAGAATGCTATCCAGCTAGACCATCGTCACCAGAGGATAGTACAGGCTACGCACAGGTGGTGTCAAGAGCAGCGGCATTTCATAATGTCAGCCTTCATTGAGAGCCCATTGAAGACGACTTTCTTTTTAATACACTGTCGTCCACACACAGCCAATATCAGAGTCTTCCTATGCTACCCGGAATGCTAAAACACACCAAACAAGTGTTTGAGGAGCCTGTTAAAGGGAGAGCCATTACTCCAAGAGTAGATAAAAACTATAAACTGCCACCAACAGACCCAGTGTACATTACACAACAGCTAACACCAGACTCTGTTGTAGTGGGAGCAGCGCGCAACAGAGCCAACTCTCATACTTCAGGAGATGCACCACCTCCAGATAAAGAAAGTCGAAAATTCGATGCTGCAGGCAAAAGGGTGGCGGCACAGGCAGCAAACGAGTGGCGTATTGTAAATTCGCAAGCTTTGCTAGCCAGATATGATAGGGCCCATTGGGATGAGATGCAACACCTTATTGAACATTTACCCAAGGAGTTCCAAAAAAGAGCGCAGCAAGTAGTAGGAGGAGGACAGGGTATCTCCAATAATCAGATACGGTCAGCAATGGATGCTGCAGACACAGCTGCTAGAACTGTCAACACCGTAGTAACAATAAGGAGACATGCATGGCTGCGTACATCAGGATTTAAACCAGAGATACAGCAAGCTGTGCTGAATATGCCATTCAACGGACAGCAGTTGTTTGGGCCGGAGGTGGACACTGCGATCGAAAAACTTAAAAAAGACACTGACACGGCCAAAGCCATGGGTGCACTCTACTCCCCATAGAGTAGAGGCACATTTCGAAAGACACAATTTCGAGGGCAAACCACAGAAGCCACAACCTCACAAACAAAGCCCACTTACCAGAGCCAGTATCAGCGGGGAGGTTTTCGGGGACAATATAGAGGGGGACAATTTCAAAGGAATAGAGGAAAGTTCCAAAGTCTCAAAACTCCTCCAAACAAGCAGTGACTTCAAAGTCACAAATCCCCAACACATAACACCTGTGGGGGCGAGACTAACCAAGTTTTACAAACATTGGGAGGAAATAACAGACACTTGGGTCTTAGCAATTATCCAGCATGGTTATTGCATAGAATTTCTCAAATTCCCTCCAAACATCCCACCGAAAACACACAATATGTCAAAACAACATATAGATCTTCTAGGACTAGACGTTCAGGCATTGCTACAAAAAGAAGCAATAGAGTTAGTACCAAAACAACAAATAAACACAGGAGTTAACTCCCTGTACTTTCTGATACCCAAAAAAGACAAGAGTCTGAGATCTATACTAGATCTCAGAACATTAAATACCTACATCAAATCAGATCACTTTCACATGGTTACATTACAAGACGTAATCCCACTGCTCAAACAACAAGACTACATGACAACACTAGACCTAAAGGATGCATATTTCCATATACCAATACATCCTTCACACAGAAAGTACCTAAGGTTTGTATTCCATGGGATACATTACCAATTCAAAGTGTTGCCATTCGGAATAACAACTGCACCAAGAGTTTTTACAAAATGCTTAGCAGTAGTAGCTGCACATATCAGAAGGCAGCAGATACATGTGTTCCCGTACCTAGACGATTGGTTAATCAAAACCAACACGCTAAGACGGTGTTCATAACACACAAAATATGTCATAGAAATCCTCCATAAACTAGGTTTCTCAATCAACTACACAAAGTCACACCTTCTGCTGTGTCAAACACAGCAATACTTAGGAGCAACAATCAACACAGCAAAAGGGATTGCCACTCCAAGTCCACAAAGAGTTCACACATTTCACAATGTGATACAGGCCATGTATCCAAATCAAAAGATACAAGTCAAACTGGTGATGAAACTACTAGGCATGATGTCTTCATGCATAGCCATTGTCCGAAACGCAAGGTTGCACATGCGGCCCTTACAACAGTGCCTAGCATCACAATGGTCACAAGCCCAGGGTCAGCTTCTAGATCTGGTGTTGATAGACCTCCAAACATACATCTCGCTTCAATGGTGGAACAGTATAAATTTTAACCAAGGGCGGCCTTTCCAAGACCCAGTGCCACAATACGTAATAACAGATGCTTCCATGATAGGGTGGGGAGCACACCTCAATCCACACAGCATCCAAGGACAATGGGACATACAGCAAAAACAGTTTCTCATAAATCGCTTAGAACTGTTAGCGGTATTTCTAGCGCTCAAACATTTCAACCCATAATAAGCCACAAACACATTCTTGTCAAAACAGACAACATGCCAACAATGTATTACCTAAACAAACAGGGAGGCACACACTCGACACAGTTGTGTCTCCTAACACAGAAAATATGGCATTGGGTGATTCACAACCACATTCGCCTAATAGCACAATTTATTCCAGGAATTCAGAACCAGTTAGCAGACAATCTCTCTCGGGATCACCAACAGATCCACGAATGGGAGATTCACCCCCAAATACTAAACACTTACTTTCAAATGTGGGGAACACCACAAATAGATCTATTTGCAACAAAGGAAAACTCAAAATGCCAAAACTTCGCATCCAGGTACCCACAAGATCAGTCTCAGGGCAATCTCAATGCGTTATGGATGAGCTGGTCAGGGATATTTGCTTACGCTTTTCCCCCTCTCCGACTCCTTCCATATCTAGTAAACAAATTGAGTCAAAACAAACTCAAACTCATACTAATAGCACCGACATGGGCAAGACAACCTTGGTACACAACACTACTAGACCTCTCAGTAGTACCTCATGTCAAACTACCAAACAGACCAGATCTGTTAACACAACACAAACCGATCAGACACCCAAATCCAGCATCGCTGAATCCAGCAATTTGGCTCCTGAAATCCTAGAATTCGGACACTTAGACCTCACACAAGAATGTATGGAGGTCCTAAGACAAGCTAGGAGCCCACCACTAGACACTGCTATGCAAATAAGTGGAAAAGATTTGTTTATTACTGCCATAATAATCAAATTCAACCCTTACACGCTTCTGCCAAAGATATAGTAGGATACTTACTACAATTGCAAAAGTCAAAGCTAGCTTTCTCTTCAATAAAGATACATCTGACCGCAATTTCAGCCTACCTGCAAATTACGCACTCAACTTCATTATTTAGGATACCAGTCATAAAAGCATTTATGGAAGGCCTAAAGAGAATTATACCACCACGAACACCACCAGTTCCTTCATGGAACCTCAACATTGTCTTAACACGACTCATGGGTCCACCTTTTGAGCCCATGCACTCTTGTGAAATGCAATACTTAACATGGAAAGTTGCATTTTTGATTGCCATCACATCTCTAAGAAGAGTGAGTGAAATTCAAGCATTTACCATACAAGAACCATTTATTCAAATACACAAGCATAAAGTAGTTCTACGGACAAATCCAAATTTTTTACCAAAAGTGATCTCACCGTTCCACTTGAATCAAGCGGTAGAAATACCAGTGTTCTTCCCACAGCCAGATTCTGTAGCTGAAAGAGCACTGCATACATTAGACATCAAAAGAGCACTAATGTACTACATTAACAGAACAAAACTAATTCGAAAAACAAAACAATTATTTATTGCTTTCCAAAAACCTCATACAGGGAATCCAATTTCTAAACAAGGCATTGCTAGATGGATAGTTAAGTGTATTCAAACCTGCTATCTTAAAGCAAAGAGAGAGCTGCCTATTACACCAAAGGCACACTCAACCAGAAAAAAAGGTGCTACCATGGCCTTTCTAGGAAATATTCCAATGAACGAGATATGTATGGCAGCAACATGGTCTACGCCTCATACATTTACCAAACACTACTGTGTAGATGTGTTAACGGCACAACTAGCCACAGTAGGTCAAGCTGTACTACGAACATTATTTCAAACAACTTCAACTCCTACAGGCTGAACCACCGCTTTTGGGGAGATAACTGCTTACTAGTCTATGCACAGCATGTGTATCTGCAGCTACACATGCCATCGAACGGAAAATGTCACTTACCCAGTGTACATCTGTTCGTGGCATTAGTCGCTGCAGATTCACATGCGCCCACCCGCCTCCCCGGGAGCCTGTAGCCGTTTAGAAGTTGATCTTGAACATTTGTAAATTTGTAAATATATTACTTTAAACTTCATTATGTACATACGTATTCACTCGATTGCATGGCCACTATTACTAGCATACACAACTCCTACCTCACCCTCTGCGGGGAAAACAATCTAAGATGGCAGTTGACGCCCATGCGCAATGGAGTCGAAATGGGAGGAGTCCCTTGGTCTCGTGACTCGAAAAGACTTCTTCGAAGAAAAACAACTTGTAACACTCCGAGCCCAACACCAGATGGCGGGATGTGCACAGCATGTGAATCTGCAGCGACTAATCCCACGAACAGATGTACACTGGGTAAGTGACATTTTCCTTATTTGTGTATATACATGTTTAGTGTATATATGTATTGGTTTAAAAAAAAAATAAATAAAAAAAAAGTTCGAATAAATCTATAGCCATTTTCTTGCAATGATGTGTAGTTTACAATGTTATGAGATGTTGCCTTTATCTTTTATTGCATTGGATTATTGTTCAGGCACGTAAAAAAGTGTTGATACTGACGTCGGCGAGGACCTCTAATTGCCAGCATGACGGCGTCGCGTGGGCAAATGTGACGTCCTCGTCGACGTGCAGAAGCTGGGAAGAAGATTTCCGTCGAGTGCTGGCGCCATGGGAGTATTCATTAGGTGAGGAATCCACAGGTAGCTAATGTATCCACCAGAAAAGTAGTTACCGAAGGTAAGTAACTCGTTCATTGTGAGGTAAGTAAGACACTTACAAGTCTCAGTTCTGGGGCATAAGCAGCCCACCGTTGGAGGTTCAAGGCAACCTCCAATGGTGGGGGGGGGGGGGTTTGTAGAGCACTTTGGGGGGGGTGGGGCACAAGTAGGCACACAAAACACACCCTCAGTGGAACTGGGGTGGCTGGGTGCAGTGTGCAAAGCAGGCGTCGGGTTTCAGGTAGGAAACAATGGAGGGACCCGGGGGTCACTCTTAACAGGGCAGGCACAGAGGGGGCTCTTTGGGGCAGCCACCACCTGGGCTAGACAGAGGGTCGCCTGGGGGTCACTCCTGCGTCGAAGTTTAGTTCCGTCGGGCCCTGGGGGCCCGCGGGTGCAGTGCTAGTTCCAGGCGTCGGGTCCCTTGTTACAGGCAGTCGCGCTCAGGGGGAGCCTCTAGATTCTCTCTGCAGTTGAGTCCCATTGTATTAGCCAGGAAAGCCAACGACCTAGTCAGAATGTGTGTTGACCTTTGCACCCTAAATGACAGTATACATCTGGACCGCCACCCGTTACCAAATATAAATGACACATATTGAGCACCTTGGAAGAAGGCAAGTGCTTAGAACACTGGATTTGTCAAAGGCTAATTAAAAAATAGTTTTGCATCCTGATAGACATCTCACTTCATTTGTAACACAAGGAGCATTTAGGTATTTAAGAATGCCGTTTGGTTTGGCCTCTGCAGTTTGTGTGTCACGCAGAGCATCCTGAAAGGGATAGATCATGTCACTGTGTTCCAGGATGATATTTTAATCTATGCGCACTGTATAATGGTATATTAGAGCAAGTTTTGAAGAGATTGCAAGTATCTGGACTAACTATAGGGATTGACAAGTGCCAGAAATTGAGTTACTTAGGCCAAGTAGTTGCGGTTAAAGGCATCAAGCCCAAATTAAGAGTGTTAGAAGCAATCAAAAATACTCCCAGTCCAAAGAACAAATATCAACTTAAATTGTTTCTCGGGCTGGCTGAATACTATGCAAAATTTGTAAATCATTTTGCGATTTAACTAGAGCAATGAGGTTACTTTTAAAGTGGGAAAAACTTGCATGGTCTGAGTGTGAAAAACCATTTTGTGCTTTCAAGGAAGGTATTTAAGATGAAAGGCGTTTGCTAGAGAGGGACTCCCTCAGGAAATTGTCACAGATAATGGTCTACAATTTGTTTTGGAAAAAATTTCTGAATTTCTGAAATCCCATAACATTCTTCATCATAAAACTGCCCTGTACCATCCCAGAGAAAATGGTGTGGTTGAGAGGTTTATTAAAGCTTTGAGTGAGTGCTTGCAGTTGGCCACTAAGAATGGATTGCTGTGGAAAGATTGAGGAGCATGTTGTGGAATTCTAGATCAACACCACATTCGGCAACAGGAGAATCTCCTTTCATGCTCTATAGAGGGAGGAAACCGGCAACTATCTCTTGTCCTGCATGGTTGAGAGAAGGGATGGACAAAGGCTACAATGCAGGAGAATTTTCAAGAAGAGTGAGAGAAAAACAGCATGAGTATCGTTACCGACATAATGGTAAATGGAAAAGAAGTTCTCAGACATTTACGAAGGGACGATATATGTGTGTAAAATTGGGAACCATAGTAAGGAAAGGAAAAGTTTTCAGATGCTAAGAAAATAGAAGTTTTTACAACACTGATTCTTGAGGGTGGTGAGAAATGGAATGTCTAGTCTCTTGTGGTACAGAACAAAAACACGGAAGGAATGATAATACAAGTTCTTCTTCATGTAAGAAAACTGTCAGACTTTTCCTGAAAAGGGAAAGAGGAAGCCCTACATGGCATGGATTATGTAAGGTAGTGATTTATATGCCTTATGTTGTATCATAATGTTCAAAATGTGCGATAGATCTTCTTTAGTGTTGTTTTTAATGTATTCACATGAGGACATGATAAAATGTTTAGAATATTTATGGCATAAGAACATATTTATCTTATAAAAAGTTGTATTTTATTTCTATGAAGGGGAAGATGTGTTGTGTTTTACCTGGGAGTTCCATGTGGCACTTGAGGGAATCAGTTGCTGCTGTCACACCATGGGTTTCAGTTGTAAATGGTTTATCTGGAGATGATTAAATCTCAATGTATATACCCAATCGTGGAAGGATTCTTTCAGTCTTCCCCTAGGGTCTCCATTATTTTCTGTTATCTCACTGTTTTAAGTTGTTTCCAATGCCAATTCCTGACTACTACTGTGTATATAATAATGCTGTTACTCACCTGCTTGTGGAGTAGTGCCTATACAGTATTCCAGTATTTGTTACCATAGTAAAGTAACTTTTTAATTTTGTAACACTGTGGTTCTTTCATGTGTGTAGGTTCTGTGTGACTGTAGTGGTATTGCATAAGGTTTGCATGTCTCATAGATAATTCTTGGCTGATATCCACAGCTACCTCTAGAGAGCCCTGGCTTCCTAGACACTGCCTACACCTCACTATTAGGGGATACCTGGTATAAGATAACAAAGGTGCTCACCACACACCAGGCCAGCTTCCTACAGCACCCTATCTTAGGAGACAAGGCAGACTCAGTGCCTGAAAGGTTCAAGGAGTCCAAGGATACGGCTCTGTCCCTTGTCCTTTCGACTGCCCTCATCCAGAAAAGTCTGCCTTTCGCTACTTTTGTGAGCTCGGAAAGGGCTCCCTGTCATGTCACTTTTCCTCCCAGCCACTGTTCCACCCATGCTGCTCAACCTCTGCGTGGGTGAGGATGCAGAATCCCATGGGCTTGTCTGACAGGAAACCAGAGCTCCACCCAGCCTCCAAGCCTTCTTACCCTCCTACCCCCCAAAACCTTGTACCGGTTGGAAGTAGGCAGTTGCCATCACGTGCCCCACTGGAAATCCATCACAAAGGGAAGGTGGGTTTTGCAGATCGTCCGAAGGGGATACTCCCTCTCCTTCGAGACTTCCCCTTTGGCCGTGCCTCCATCCCACAGCCACTTATACGAGGATCATCAGGCACTTCTCCGCATGGAAGTCACGGCTCTTGTCCAGAGTGCGCCATAAAGAGGTTTCCTGTGCCCTAAGTAGGATATGGTTGCTATTCCTGCTACTTTTTGGTAAAAGGACAAGGGCCTAAGTCCTATCCTAGATCTTCAGTCCCTCAATCTCTTCCTCAAGAAGTTCAAAATGGTCACTCTAGCTCAAGTTCTGTCTGCCTTGGAGCCAGGAGATTGAATTGTAGCGTTTGATTTGGAGGACACTTACTTACCTATACCAATCCCACCTGCCTACAGACTTTTCTTTAGATGCGTGGTAGGTCACAAGCACCTTCAATTTTCCATGCTTCCTTTCGGCCGTCCGAGTGCCCCTTGGGTTTTCACAAAAGTGATGGAAGTGATTGCAGTTCATCTGCACAGGTTAGGAGTTTCAGTCTTCCCCTACTTTGACGACTGGATGTTGAAGGCGGTCACGCCCCCAGAAAGTCTCCCACCTTAAGACTACGATGAACCTTCTGCACGCTCTTGGGTTCACTATAAACATGCCGAAGAAACCCCTGGCTCTCTCCCAGATGCTCCCTTTCTTCTGAGCTTGTCTAGACAAAGTGCAGTTTCGGGCATATCCTTTCGAAAAGTGAGTCCAGGATATGATTCTGATGATTTGGACTCTGTCCTGGGTTTCAATGAGAGAGACTGAGGCTACTAGGCCTCGTGGCTTTATGCATCCTGCTAAGCGGGCTCTGAAGTGAGACCCGAAGATCCAGTGGGCAACTGATCAGGGAAATCTTTTGGGCATGTGAAAGTCCTGCAGTGGTGGCTTTCGAATCAGGATTGGGTCAACAGCAGATCTCTATCCCTTCCCCAAGCCAATGTTACAGTAGTGACAGATGTGTTACTCCTGGGATGGGGTGGCCACATGGAAGAGGCAGAGATGTCTGGATTCCGCATCAGTCTTTTGGAGCTCCGGGCAATCAGGCTTGCATTGAAAGCTTTCCTTCCCTCTCTCAAAGGGAAAGTGGTGCAGCTGTGAGAAACACTACTGCCATGTGGTATTGCAACAAACAGGGCGGAATGAGGTCCTGGACTGTTTGTCATGAGGCATTTTGCCTTTGGCCGTGGTTGGCATATCAGGGCATTACTCTAGTGGTTCAACATCTGGCGGGCTCTTTGAACGCAACAGCAGACAAACTCAGCCATTGATGCATAGTCTATCATGAATGATGTCTCCGTACGGAGGTGGCGCGCAAGGCCTCTTTTAGCAGTGGTAATACCCTTGGTTAGATATGTTTGTCCCTGCAGAGAATGCACAATGTCAGCTGTTTTGTGTGTTGGAGTTTCCAAGGCGGCACTCACTAGGCAGCGCTTTTCGTTGTGAGTGGACCTCAGGCCTCCTTTACTCCTTCCTGCTGATGCCACTTCTGTCCAGAGTTCTGAAGAACAAGAACGACCTAGCCCAAGTAGTACTTGTGGCTCCAGCCTGAGCACAAAGAATATGGTATCCATACCTATTGAGCATGGCCATAGATCCTCCAGCCAGACAACACCTTTGGGAGGATCTTCTGTCACAGCAACGGGGGACGGTCCTCCACCTGAATCTGTCCAATCTTCGCCTTCATGCATGGAGATTAAACAGCGTCAGTTGATAGCTTTTTGTCCTTTCGCCTGTAGTCTGATGTTATCTTGGTAGCCACGTGTCACTCCACCAAAAAGATGTACACCTGTTGCTGGCATAAATTTGTGGCATGGTGTATCAATAAGTCTGATTCCCTTTCTGCCCCTCTCTGAGTTTCTCTTGTTCATCCAGGTCTCTGCTTTGGGCACCCTTAAAGGTTACTTATCGGCTATCTCAGCCTTTCTTATGTTGCCAGACCAACCTTCCCTTTTCAAGTCTCCTATTGGTAGATTCCTTAAGGGACTCACCCATGTTTCCTCTGACTCCATTTATTATGCCCCACTGGGACCTCTAACTGGTCCTTACTTAATGTGTGCCCCTTTTGACCCATTGCACAATTGTCCCTTGTGGCTCCTTACTCTCAAAACTGTTTGTCTTCCAAACCTCACCTCTGCTTGCAGAGTGAGCAAGCTTCATGCTTTTTCGTCCAAACCCCCCCCCCCATTTTTGTCTGTACACCCTTACAAAGTGGTGCTTCGTACAAGGGCCTCGTTCCTTCCCAAGGTTGTTACACCTTTTCATGTAGACCAATCCATCACTTAACCTACTTGTAAAGAAATGGCTCCCTGTTGCAGTTACCCCCCACTTTTTGCCTGATGCTGACTTGACTGAGAAGAGTGCTGGGACCCTGCTAACCAGGCCCCAGCACCAGTGTTCCTTCACCTAAAATGTACCATTGTATCCACAATTGGCACACCCTGGCATTCAGATAAGTCCCTTGTAACTGGTACTTCTAGTACCAAGGGCCCTGATGCCAAGGAAGGTCTCTAAGGGCTGCAGCATGTCTTATGCCACCCTAGAGACCCCTCACTCAGCACAGACACACTGCTTACAAGCCTGTGTGTGCTAGTGAGAACAAAATGAGTAAGTCGACATGGCACTCCCCTCAGGGTTCCATGCCAGCCTCTCACTGCCTATGCAGTATAGGTAAGACACCCCTCTAGCAGGCCTTACAGCCCTAAGGCAGGGTGCACTATACCATAGGTGAGGGTGCCAGTGCATGAGCATGGTACCCCTACAGTGTCTAAACAAAACCTTAGACATTGTAAGTGCAGGGTAGCCATAAGAGTATATGGTCTGGGAGTTTGTCAAACACGAACTCCACAGCACCATAATGGCTACACTGAAAACTGGGAAGTTTGGTATCAAACTTCTCAGCACAATAAATGCACACTGATGCCAGTGTACATTTTATTGTAAAATACACCCCAGAGGGCACCTTAGAGGTGCCCCCTGAAACTTAACCGACTATCTGTGTAGGCTGACTAGTTTTAGCAGCCTGCCACAAACCGAGACATGTTGCTGGCCCCATGGGGAGAGTGCTTTTGTCACTCTGAGGCCAGTAACAAAGCCTGCACTGGGTGGAGATGCTAACACCTCCCCCAGGCAGGAATTGTCACACCTGGCGGTGAGCCTCAAAGGCTCACCTCCTTTGTGCCAACCCAGCAGGACACTCCAGCTAGTGGAGTTGCCCGCCCCCTCCGGCCAGGCCCCACTTTTGGCGGCAAGGCCGGAGAAAATAATGAGAAAAACAAGGAGGAGTCACTGGCCAGTCAGGACAGCCCCTAAGGTGTCCTGAGCTGAAGTGACTCTAACTTTTAGAAATCCTCCATCTTGCAGATGGAGGATTCCCCCAATAGGGTTAGGATTGTGACCCCCTCCCCTTGGGAGGAGGCACAAAGAGGGTGTACCCACCCTCAGGGCTAGTAGCCATTGGCTACTAACCCCCCAGACCTAAACACGCCCTTAAATTTAGTATTTAAGGGCTACCCTGAACCCTAGAAAATTAGATTCCTGCAACTACAAGAAGAAGGACTGCCCAGCTGAAAACCCCTGCAGCGGAAGACCAGAAGACGACAACTGCCTTGGCTCCAGAAACTCACCGGCCTGTCTCCTGCCTTCCAAAGATCCTGCTCCAGCGACGCCTTCCAAAGGGACCAGCGACCTCGACATCCTCTGAGGACTGCCCCTACTTCGAAAAGACAAGAAACTCCCGAGGACAGCGGACCTGCTCCAAGAAAGGCTGCAACTTTGTTTCCAGCAGCTTTGAAAGAACCCTGCAAGCTCCCCGCAAGAAGCGTGAGACTTGCAACACTGCACCCGGCGACCCCGACTCGGCTGGTGGAGATCCAACACCTCAGGAGGGACCCCAGGACTACTCTGATACTGTGAGTACCAAAACCTGTCCCCCCTGAGCCCCCACAGCGCCGCCTGCAGAGGGAATCCCGAGGCTTCCCCTGACCGCGACTCTTTGAATCCAAAAGTCCCGACGCCTGGGAGAGACCCTGCACCCGCAGCCCCCAGGACCTGAAGGACCGGACTTTCACTGGAGAAGTGACCCCCAGGAGTCCCTCTCCCTTGCCCAAGTGGAGGTTTCCCCGAGGAACCCCCCCCTTTCCTACCTGCAGCGCTGAAGAGATCCCGAGATCTCTCATAGACTAACATTGCGAACCCGACGCCTGTTCCTACACTGCACCCGGCCGCCCCCGCGCTGCTGAGGGTGAAATTTCTGTGTGGACTTGTGTCCCCCCCGGTGCCCTACAAAACCCCCCTGGTCTGCCCTCCGAAGACGCGGGTCCTTACCTGCAAGCAGACCGGAACCGGGGCACCCCCTTCTCTCCATTCTAGCCTATGTGTTTTGGGCACCAGTTTGAACTCTGCACCTGACCGGCCCTGAGCTGCTGGTGTGGTGACTTTGGGGTTGCTCTGAACCCCCAACGGTGGGCTACCTTGGACCAAGAACTGAACCCTGTAAGTGTCTTACTTACCTGGTAAAACTAACAAAAACTTACCTCCCCCAGGAACTGTGAAAATTGCACTAAGTGTCCACTTTTAAAACAGCTATTTGTCAATAACTTGTAAAGTATACATGCAATTTTGATGATTTGAAGTTCCTAAAGTACTTACCTGCAATACCTTTCGAATGAGATATTACATGTAGAATTTGAACCTGTGGTTCTTAAAATAAACTAAGAAAAGATATTTTTCTATATAAAAACCTATTGGCTGGATTTGTCTCTGAGTGTGTGTACCTCATTTATTGTCTATGTGTATGTACAACAAATGCTTAACACTACTCCTTGGATAAGCCTACTGCTCGACCACACTACCACAAAATAGAGCATTAGTATTATCTCTTTTTGCCACTATCTTACCTCTAAGGGGAACCCTTGGACTCTGTGCATACTATTCCTTACTTTGAAATAGTGCATACAGAGCCAACTTCCTACATTGGTGGATCAGCGGTGGGGTACAAGACTTTGCATTTGCTGGACTACTCAGCCAATACCTGATCACACGACAAATTCCAAAATTGTCATTAGAAATTCATTTTTGCAATTTGAAATTTTTCTAAATTCCTAAAAGTCCTGCTAGGGCCTTGTGTGTTAAGTCCCTGTTTAGCATGGTCTTTTAGAGTTTAAAAGTTTGTTAAAAGTTTGAATTAGATTCTAGAAACAGTTTTAGATTCTTAAAAAAGTATTCCAACTCTTAGCAGAATAATGTCTGATACAGAGATGCAGGTGGTGGAACTCGACACCACACCTTACCTCCATCTTAAGATGAGGGAGCTAAGGTCTCTCTGTAATATAAAGAAAATAACCATTGGCTCCAGACCTACCAAAATTCAGCTCCAGGAGCTGTTGGCAGAGTTTGAAAAAGCCAACCCCTCTGAGGATGACTTCACAGAGGAAGAAATTAGTGACTTGGAGGGCAATTCCCCCCTTCCAGTCCTAAATAGGGAGACCAGGGCCTCTCAAGCCCTGTCTCCAAAAATGATAGTCAGAAATGTTGCTTCCCTCACAGGAGGGTCCAGCATTTCTGAAATCACTGAGGATGCTCTCAGTGAAGATGACCCCCTGTTAGCCAGGATGGTCAAAAGATTGGCTTTGGAAAAGCAGCTCCTAGCCATAGAAAGGGAAAGAAAAGAGATGGGCCTAGGTCCCATCAATGGTGGCAGCAACTTAAATAGGGTCAGAGATTCTCCTGACATCCTAAAAATCCCCAAAGGGATTGTAACAAAATATGAAGATGGTGATGACATCACCAAATGGTTCACAGCTTTTGAGAGGGCTTGTGTAACCAGAAAAGTGAACAGATCTCACTGGGGTGCTCTCCTTTGGGAAATGTTCACTGGAAAGTGTAGGGATAGACTCCTCACACTCTCTGGAAAAGATGCAGAATCTTATGACCTCATGAAGGGTACCCTGATTGAGGGCTTTGGATTCTCCACTGAGGAGTATAGAATTAGATTCAGGGGGGCTCAAAAATCCTCGAGCCAGACCTGGGTTGATTTTGTAGACTACTCCGTAAAAACACTAGATGGTTGGTTAACTGGAAATGAAGTGTGTGACTATGTTGGGCTTTATAATTTGTTTATGAAAGAACACATTTTAAGTAACTGCTTCAATGAAAAGTTGCATCAGTATCTGGTAGACCTAGGTCCAATTTCTCCCCAAGAATTGGGAAAGAAGGCAGACCACTGGGTCAAGACTAGAGTAACCAAAACTTCCACTGGGGGTGACCAAAAGAAAGGGGTTACAAAAACTCCCCAGGAGAAAGTGGGTAACACTAGAAACCAAGAAAAAGAGTCCTCTGTAGGCCCCCAAAAACCAGAACAGGTGGGTGGGCCCCAAGACACAACCCAAAACAAAGGTGGGTACCAGGGTAAGAACTGGGATGCCACTAAGGCCTGGTGCCACAACTGTAAACAGTCTGGGCACCACACCAAGGACACTTCTTGTCCCAAAAACAAACCCAGAACAAAATTCCTGGGGTAACCAGTGTAGCCATGGGAGATGACTCCTCAGATGAGGAGGTCTTCCTAGCCTTCAACTGGAAACAGGGCCCAACAGGTGAGTTGGAGATTCCAGAGGGAAGTAGACACTTCCACCACCTACTGGTGAATGGGATCCCAACCACTGCCCTGAGAGACACTTGTGCCAGTCACACTATTGTGCATGACAGGCTGGTGCTCTCAAACCAGTACATCCCAGGTGAGACTGCCAGGGTAAGAGTTAGCCTAAACAGGGTCACTAAGAGGCCTGTGGCTTTAGTGCCCATAGAAGTGGGTGGCACTCTTAGCTGGAGAAGGGTAGTAGTCAGTACAGACCTCCCCCTTGATTGTCTCCTTGGAAATGACTACCCAGAGGTTAGTCAGAGCCCAAGAGAGAAACTGGTCCAGTGCCAGTCCTCTCCCAAGGATTCTGGAAGTCCTGCCTCTGCAGTAAATGCAAGCAGGCCCCAGAAGAAGAAGAAGAAAAGAAAACAGAGTAGGAAGGGTGGACAACCTTTAGCCAAGGTTACAGCGAGCCAAGGAGATTCTGCTCCAGTAGGGGAGAACTCCAAAAATGGCCCTGATAAAGTCCAACCTGACCCACAAGAAGTCCTGGCTAGTCAGGCAACTGTTAAACCTGAGTGGGTGGCTCCTCAGCTAACAGAAGAAAGAGTGGAAGAAGGGTGTTTACTACAAGATGTGGTAACCCCCCACTCCAATACAGCCGACAGGCAACCTGAACCCAAAGAAGCCTGTAACTTAGCCCCTTCCCTTTTAGGTGAAGAGCTAAAGGTGTGGTTCTGGGCACTGACAGCTGTCAGTGGCCTCTGCTGGGTGTTAGCCTTTATGGCTGCACTATCCTTAGCATGGTGGTCTGACCCCATGCCAAATAGCAAGTTAGGCCCCCTGACCCTATTGGTCATGGTGGGGTTACTCCAGCTCTGGGTAACCTCTCTGGGTAAGCTAGGGGTGACCCTGGCCAAGATAAGGTTAGCAGAGGTGGACACCTCTAAGACCAAAATAGAAAGAATGGGTGGAGACATTGAAGAGGCAGACAAGAGGCAATTCAGACTAGGTCCTATCACTGTGGAAGTAGGTCAGTTCCCCAAAGGGAATGACCTGAACAGAAGGATGTAAGGCAGAGTAGGCCCTGCAACTAACCAGCCTATTTCTCCTACTCTTCCTCGCCTGACAGACTAGGAAGACTCTCCCAGCTTGGGCTGAGTCTCCTGGCCTGTGGGCTGGGGGGGGCTTGTGTAAAGAAATGGCTCCCTGTTGCAGTTACCCCCCACTTTTTGCCTGATACTGATGCTGACTTGACTGAGAAGAGTGCTGGGACCCTGCTAACCAGGCCCCAGCACCAGTGTTCCTTCACCTAAAATGTACCATTGTATCCACAATTGGCACACCCTGGCATTCAGATAAGTCCCTTGTAACTGGTACTTCTAGTACCAAGGGCCCTGATGCCAAGGAAGGTCTCTAAGGGCTGCAGCATGTCTTATGCCACCCTAGAGACCCCTCACTCAGCACAGACACACTGCTTACAAGCCTGTGTGTGCTAGTGAGAACAAAATGAGTAAGTCGACATGGCACTCCCCTCAGGGTGCCATGCCAGCCTCTCACTGCCTATGCAGTATAGGTAAGACACCCCTCTAGCAGGCCTTACAGCCCTAAGGCAGGGTGCACTATACCATAGGTGAGGGTGCCAGTGCATGAGCATGGTACCCCTACAGTGTCTAAACAAAACCTTAGACATTGTAAGTGCAGGGTAGCCATAAGAGTATATGGTCTGGGAGTTTGTCAAACACGAACTCCACAGCACCATAATGGCTACACTGAAAACTGGGAAGTTTGGTATCAAACTTCTCAGCACAATAAATGCACACTGATGCCAGTGTACATTTTATTGTAAAATACACCCCAGAGGGCACCTTAGAGGTGCCCCCTGAAACTTAACCGACTATCTGTGTAGGCTGACTAGTTTTAGCAGCCTGCCACAAACCGAGACATGTTGCTGGCCCCATGGGGAGAGTGCCTTTGTCACTCTGAGGCCAGTAACAAAGCCTGCACTGGGTGGAGATGCTAACACCTCCCCCAGGCAGGAATTGTCACACCTGGCGGTGAGCCTCAAAGGCTCACCTCCTTTGTGCCAACCCAGCAGGACACTCCAGCTAGTGGAGTTGCCCGCCCCCTCCGGCCAGGCCCCACTTTTGGCGGCAAGGCCGGAGAAAATAATGAGAAAAACAAGGAGGAGTCACTGGCCAGTCAGGACAGCCCCTAAGGTGTCCTGAGCTGAAGTGACTCTAACTTTTAGAAATCCTCCATCTTGCAGATGGAGGATTCCCCCAATAGGGTTAGGATTGTGACCCCCTCCCCTTGGGAGGAGGCACAAAGAGGGTGTACCCACCCTCAGGGCTAGTAGCCATTGGCTACTAACCCCCCAGACCTAAACACGCCCTTAAATTTAGTATTTAAGGGCTACCCTGAACCCTAGAAAATTAGATTCCTGCAACTACAAGAAGAAGGACTGCCCAGCTGAAAACCCCTGCAGCGGAAGACCAGAAGACGACAACTGCCTTGGCTCCAGAAACTCACCGGCCTGTCTCCTGCCTTCCAAAGATCCTGCTCCAGCGACGCCTTCCAAAGGGACCAGCGACCTCGACATCCTCTGAGGACTGCCCCTACTTCGAAAAGACAAGAAACTCCCGAGGACAGCGGACCTGCTCCAAGAAAGGCTGCAACTTTGTTTCCAGCAGCTTTGAAAGAACCCTGCAAGCTCCCCGCAAGAAGCGTGAGACTTGCAACACTGCACCCGGCGACCCCGACTCGGCTGGTGGAGATCCAACACCTCAGGAGGGACCCCAGGACTACTCTGATACTGTGAGTACCAAAACCTGTCCCCCCTGAGCCCCCACAGCGCCGCCTGCAGAGGGAATCCCGAGGCTTCCCCTGACCGCGACTCTTTGAATCCAAAAGTCCCGACGCCTGGGAGAGACCCTGCACCCGCAGCCCCCAGGACCTGAAGGACCGGACTTTCACTGGAGAAGTGACCCCCAGGAGTCCCTCTCCCTTGCCCAAGTGGAGGTTTCCCCGAGGAACCCCCCCCTTTCCTACCTGCAGCGCTGAAGAGATCCCGAGATCTCTCATAGACTAACATTGCGAACCCGACGCCTGTTCCTACACTGCACCCGGCCGCCCCCGCGCTGCTGAGGGTGAAATTTCTGTGTGGACTTGTGTCCCCCCCGGTGCCCTACAAAACCCCCCTGGTCTGCCCTCCGAAGACGCGGGTCCTTACCTGCAAGCAGACCGGAACCGGGGCACCCCCTTCTCTCCATTCTAGCCTATGTGTTTTGGGCACCAGTTTGAACTCTGCACCTGACCGGCCCTGAGCTGCTGGTGTGGTGACTTTGGGGTTGCTCTGAACCCCCAACGGTGGGCTACCTTGGACCAAGAACTGAACCCTGTAAGTGTCTTACTTACCTGGTAAAACTAACAAAAACTTACCTCCCCCAGGAACTGTGAAAATTGCACTAAGTGTCCACTTTTAAAACAGCTATTTGTCAATAACTTGTAAAGTATACATGCAATTTTTATGATTTGAAGTTCCTAAAGTACTTACCTGCAATACCTTTCGAATGAGATATTACATGTAGAATTTGAACCTGTGGTTCTTAAAATAAACTAAGAAAAGATATTTTTCTATATAAAAACCTATTGGCTGGATTTGTCTCTGAGTGTGTGTACCTCATTTATTGTCTATGTGTATGTACAACAAATGCTTAACACTACTCCTTGGATAAGCCTACTGCTCGACCACACTACCACAAAATAGAGCATTAGTATTATCTCTTTTTGCCACTATCTTACCTCTAAGGGGAACCCTTGGACTCTGTGCATACTATTCCTTACTTTGAAATAGTGCATACAGAGCCAACTTCCTACACTACTCTTTACGCACCCCCACATACTTATCATGAAGAAGAGAGACTCCATCATCTGGATCCAAAAAGAGCGTTGGCATTCTACTGCAATCGTCCTAAAGGTTTCCAGGTGGATGATCAACTCACTGTTGGATTTGTGGGTGCAAAGAAAGGGAAGGTGGTGCAGCAGCGTAGCATCTCATGTTGGGTACTACTTTGCATCAAAATGGGTTCCGGTGTAGCAAAGAAGCACCCCCTGAGGGCAGCGTTAGCATGCATAGCTCCTGTCCTTGATATCAGCCAGGCAGCAATGTGGGCATCTCTGCACATGCCCATCTAAACATTACTCCCCGGACAGTCCAGTCTGCAGAGGTGGTTACTTTGAACGTTCAGTCCTGCAGGACTTTTTATAATGATATTGGTTCGCAGCCCACCACTGAGGATGGTATTGCTTGGGTATCTATTCTAAGATAAGGAATCTGCAACTAGAACTCTATCAGATGAACAAGGTAATGATTTATCTGGCAGAGACCTATTCTAGTTGCAGATTCCTTACCGCCCCAACCATGCGTCCCACTTGCTAAGTGATTTCTAGGGGCAGTCTATTTCCTTTTCAGGGCCTTAGCTGTGGGTCACCATTTTCAGTGTTCTTCATGGCTCCGCGCTTTGCAGTGGAAAGTTGTGAAAAGACTGACGTCACCGTGCTGAGGTAATGCATATGTATGACCCATTCGTGATCACAACGCCAACGACTGATGCAGTCGACAGACGCCACCTGACGGAGCTAGTCTGACCCTGGGGGAAATTTTAAGGTAATAAATCGGCAACTAGAATCTCTGTAGGAAGCTGGCCTGTTGTGGGGTGAGCCCCTATGGTGTTATCACCTTATACCAGGTATCCCCTATTACTTTAGTGTAGGCAGTGTCTCGAAATCCAGGGCTCTCTAGAGGGAGCTGTGGATGAGCAGCTAAGACTTATCCAGGAGACCTGTAAAGCTTATGAATAATACTAAAGTCAAACAGCACTATCACACATGAAGGAACCTCACAGTGTTTAAAAAATAAAGGTACTTTATTATAGTAAAACAAATACTAAAATACTGCATAGGCAATACCCCAACTGGAGGTAAGTTGACACTATTATAGCAATCAGAATATAGCATAGAAAGCAATAGTCATTGGTAAAAGCAATAGTAAACAGTGAGGGGCCTAGTTGAGGACCAAACCATACACTAAAAAATTGAATGTTAAAGGCAGGAATCCCCCTCCAAGGAAGTTGTACCTGGTTTTCCCCAAAACTAACAGGAGGTCTTCGGAAAAGGACTGTGCAAGACCCAGACAAGAATGTAAAACTAAAGGTGGATCCTGACGGGACCTGTGAAGGAAGGTGTAGGAAGTTGGCTCTGTATGCACTATTTCAAAGTAAGGAATAGTATGCACAGAGTCCAAGGGTTCCCCTTAGAGGTAAGATAGTGGCAAAAAGAGATAATACTAATGCTCTATTTTGTGGTAGTGTGGTCGAGCAGTAGGCTTATCAAAGGAGTAGTGTTAAGTATTTGTTGTACATACACACAGGCAATAAATGAGGAACACACACTCAGACAATTCCAGGCCAATAGGTTTTAGTATAGAAAAATATATTTTCTTAGTTTATTTTAAGAACCACAGGTTCAAATTCTACATGTAATATCTCATTTGAAAGGTATTGCAGGTAAGTACTTTAGGAACTTTGAATAATCACAATAGCATATATACTTTTTACATAACACATATAGCTATTTTAAAAGTGGACACAGTGCAATTTTTACAGTTCCTAGGGGAGGTAAGTTATTGTTAGTTCTTGCAGGTAAGTAAACCACCTACGGGGTTCAAATTGGGGTCCAAGGTAGCCCACCATTGGGGGTTCAGAGCAACCCCAAAGTCACCACACCAGCAGCTCAGGGCCGTTCAGGTGCAGAGTTCAAAGTGGTGCCCAAAACGCATAGGCTTCAATGGAGAAGGGGGTGCCCCGGTTCCAGTCTGCCAGCAGGTAAGTACCCGCGTCTTCGGAGGACAGACCAGGGGTTTTTTGTAGGGCACCGGGGGGGGACACAAGTCCACACAGAAAGTACACCCTCAGCAGCACGGGGGCGGCCGGGTGCAGTGTGCAAACAAGCGTTAGGTTTGTAGTAGGAATCAATGGGAGACCAAGGGGTCTCTTCAGCGGTGCAGGCAGGCAAGGGGGGGGGGGCTCCTCGGGGTAGCCACCACCTGGGCAAGGGAGAAGGCCTCCTGGGGGGTCACTCCTGCACTGGAGTTCCGATCCTTCAGGTCCTGGGGGCTGCGGGTGCAGGATCTTTTCCAGGCGTCGGGATCTGGGAATCAGACAGTCGCGGCCAGGGGGAGCCTCAGGATTCCCTCTGCAGGCGTCGCTGTGGGGGCTCAGGGGGGACAACTTTGGTTACTCACAGTCTTTGAGTCGCCTGGGGGTCCTCCCTGTAGCGTTGGTTCTTCACCAGTCGAGTCGGGGTTGCCGGGTGCAGTGTTGCAAGTCTCACGCTTCTGGCGGGAATTGCAGGGGTCTTTAAAGTTGCTCCTCTGGAAACAAAGTTGCAGTCTTTGTTGAACAGGGCCGCTGTTCTCAGGAGTTTCTTGGTCCTTTTAGAGCAGGGCAGTCCTCTGAGGATTCAGAGGTCGCTGGTCCTGGGGAAAGCGTCGCTGGAGCAGTTTTCTTCCGCAGGGGGGAGACAGGCCGGTAGGGCTGGGGCCAAAGCAGTTGGTGTCTCCGTCTTCTCTGCAGTGTTTTTCAGCTCAGCAGTCCTCTTCTTCTTTAGGTTGCAGGAATCTGAGTTCCTAGGTTCAGGGGAGCCCTTAAATACTAAATTTAAGGGCGTGTTTAGGTCTGGGGGGTTAGTAGCCAATGGCTACTAGCCCTGAGGGGTGGGTACACCCTCTTTGTGCCTCCTCCCAAGGGGAGGGAGTCACATTCCTATCCCTATTGGGGGAATCCTCCATCTGCAAGATGGAGGATTTCTAAAAGTTAGTCACCTCATCTCAGGACACCTTAGGGGCTGTCCTGACTGGCCAGTGACTCCTCCTTGTTATTCTCATTATTTCCTCCGGCCTTGCCACCAAAAGTGGGGCCGTGGCCGGAGGGGCGGGCAACTCCACTAGCTGGAGTACCCTGTGGTGCTGGAACAAAGGGGGTGAGCCTTTGAGGCTCACCACCAGGTGTTATAGCTCCTGCCTGGGGGAGGTGATAGCATCTCCACCCATTGCAGGCTTTGTTACTAGCCACAGAGTGACAAAGGCACTCTCCCCATGTGGCCAGCAACATGTCTCGAGTGTGGCAGGCTGCTAAAACGAGTCAGCCTACACGGGTAGTTGGTTAAGGTTTCAGGGGGCACCTCTAAGGTGCCCTCTGGGGTGTATTTTACAATAAAATGTACTCTGGCATCAGTGTGCATTTATTGTGCTGAGAAGTTTGATACCAAACTTCCCAGTTTTCAGTGTAGCCATTATGGTGCTGTGGAGTCAGTGTTTGACAGACTTCCAGACCATATACTCTTATGGCTACCCTGCACTTACAATGTCTAAGGTTTTGCTTAGACACTGTAGGGGCATAGTGCTCAGGCACTGGTGCCCTCACCTATGGTATAGTGCACCCTGCCTTAGGGCTGTAACCCCTGCTAGAGGGGTGACTTACCTATACTGCATAGGCAGTGTGAGGTTGGCATGGCACCCTGAGGGGAGTGCCATGTCGACTTACTCGTTTTGTCCTCACCAGCACACACAAGCTGGCAAGCAGTGTGTCTGTGCGGAGTGAGGGGTCCCCAGGGTGGCATAAGATATGCTGCAGCCCTTAGAGACCTTCCCTGGCATCAGGGCCCTTGGTACAAGGGGTACCAGTTACAAGGGACTTACCTGGATGCCAGGGTGTGCCAATTGTGAAAACAAAAGTACAGGTTAGGGAAAGAACACTGGTGCTGGGGCCTGGTTAGCAGACCTCAGCACACTTTCAAATCAAAACATAGCATCAGCAAAGGCAAAAGGTCAGGGGGTAACCATGCCAAGGAGGCATTTCCTTACAGAAGGGGACCATGTCCCGTTTGTGATGGAGTATCTGGCTGTGGCAGACGCCACTACCCACCCTTCTGTGGATGCAGGGGCAGGTAGACGGTGGCGAAGAAGGTCAGAAGTGCAGCACAGGAGCAGAAGAGGAGTTCCAGAAGTGATGCAAGGGATGCCCCACGTTGGTGGTAGTAATGCAGTCTCAGTGGTGCTGGAAAACCACTAACAAGCCTTGGCAAGTCTGAGAAGGTTTTGCAAGGCTGAAGAGGACCAGCAAGGTCAAGCTGACTTTACACAAAGAGGGAAGTCCAAGGTGACCCTCAGCAGCTGGGAGAGTCATTGAAAGAATAGGCAGCCCACACAGGTGACCCACGGACAGGAGGCACAGGAGTTGCAGTGAGGCCCACTCAGCACACAAAAAGAGGGGTCCCATGTTGCTGGAGCAGCAGGCAGGAGACTGCTTTGCAGGAAGGAAATCTGGGGCCCAGGGCTACACGGAGTCTGAAGATACCTTGGAGGAGGAACAAACAAGCCGTGGTAGCTGCAAGAGTCGCAGTGCACAGGGGTACTGTCTTGTAAGGAGAGGCAAGGGCTGACTGTCTCCCATGCTGGATAGCTGACAGAGGATCAAGAGGACCACTCCAGACCATCACCTTTGATGCAGGATCCACCCAGCTCTGGAGGAGAGAAGATCCACGCACCCCTTTGTTGCAGTTGGTGACTGCTTGTTCAGGGGAGTGACTCCTTCACTCCAAGGGAGATTAATTCTAACTTCTTGTGTGGGTAGAAAACTCATCACCCTCAGCGGATATACAGCCAGGGAAATGTTGCAGTTGCTGGAATGAGCTAGAGAAACAATGTTGCAGAGCAACGTTGTTGCTGTAGTTGCAAATTGTTGGTTCCTGGAGGGTCCAGTTGCAGTCCCAGTGGTCAGAAGATGCAGTTAACGATGCAGGGGAGTCCTGCTGGAATCTTGCACATCAACTCTGAGACCCTAAATAACCCAGGAAGGGGGATTGGTCACCTAGCAAAGTGACCACCTATTAGGAAGGGTCTGTGATGTTACCTGCCTGACCTGGCTAGTCAGATGTTCCTTTGGGCCTCTGCACATCTTCGTTTCAAGATGGTAGAATCAAGTGGCTACCTGTACGAGCTCTGGGCACCACCCTTTGGGTGGTGATGAATATGGGAGTGATCACTCCCCTTTCCATTATCCAGTTTTGTGCCAGAGCAGGGACCGGGGGGCCCCTGAGCTGGTGAAACCAGATTATATAAAGAAGGCACCAAATGTGCCATTCATAGCAAACTGGTGGCACGGATAGGCTACCCCTCCCAAGCCTTGTAACACCTATTTCCAAGGGAGAGAATGTTGCCTCCATCTCCCACAGCAATTATTTGTTCTACCTTCCCCTGTCTGAGCTTGTCAAGCAACAGGAAGGCAGAAACCTGTCGGATGGGTGGCAGCAGAGCGGGCTGTCCGAAAAATCCCAGAAGACTTGCAGGAGCTATACAGGCTCTTCTAACGAGCCCCCAGAGTGCATGTAATCATGCTAGCAATTCTGGCATTAGTATTGAGGTATGATTCCGACATGTTTGATACTATACATGCTCAGGTTCGAAGGTACCATTGTGTACCAGTACACAGGAAAAATGGCCTCCCCGCACTTAGGACGACCAGTGCAATGGAGCTGGAGTTGATCAGTTCAGCTCTGCTCATGGAGAGGTGGCCTCACACACAGGGACCTGCACCCTTCCCTCTGGGCTCGGAGAGCCTACCATTGGGGTGACTTAGTGACCTGGTGCAGTGACCTGAGGTGAAATGGTGCATGCACCTTTTCATGCAAGCTGTAATGGGAGGCCTCTAGACACATTTTGCATGGGCTCCCTTTGTTGCCATTATACATGCTTCAGCCCATGGGGCTCCCCTGGTGCCCCAATGCACTGAGTACCTAAGTAACATATATTAGAGACTTGTAAGATGGCACCAGGATGCCAGTTGTGGAGTGCACAAAAGTCATAGGCAACCAAATGTAGAGGGAAAGCGCACAATCACTGGGATCCTGATTAGCAAGATCCCAGTGAAAACAGTGTAGGAAGGTGCCTCTCTTGGCATGGTTACCCCCTAACCTTTTGCCTTTTGTTGATGCTAGTTATGATTGAAAGTGTGCTGGGACCCTGCTAACGAGGCCCCAGCACCAGTGTTTTTTCCCTAAACTGTACCTTTGTTTCCACAATTGGCACAGCCCTCACATATAGATAAGTCCCTTGTAAATGGTACCCCTGATACCAAGGGACCTATGGCCAGAGAAGGTCTCTGAGGGCTGCAGCATGTATTATGCCTTCCTGGAGACCCCTCACTCAGCACATGAACACTGCCTCACAGCTTGTGTGTGCTGGTGGGGAGAAAAGGACAGAGTCAACATGGCACTCCCCTCAGGGTGCCATGCCCACAACTGCCTGTGGCATAGGTAAGTCACCCCTTTAGCAGGCCTTAAAGCCCTAAGGCAGGGAGCACTATACCACAGGTGAGGGCATAGTTGCATGAGCACTTTGCCACTACAGTGTCTAAGCCAATCCTTAGACATTGTAAGTGCAGGGTAGCCATAAAGAGTATATGGTCTGTGAGTTTGGCAAACACAAACTCCACAGTTCCATAATGGCTACACTGAATACTGGGAAGTTTGGTATCAAACTTCTCAGAATAATAAACCCACATTAATGCCAGTGTGGGATTTATTGAAAAATGCACACAAAGGGCGTCTTAGAAATTCCCCCTGTGTATACTGGTCCAACTACTAGTGCTAGGCTGACCAGTTTCTGCCAGCCTGCCACATCCAGATGGGTTTCTGGCCACATGGGGTGAGTGCCTTTGTCACTGTGTGGCCAGGATCAAAGCCTGTACTGGGTGGAGGTGCTTCTCACCTCCCCCTCACAGGAACTGTAACACCTGCCGGTGAGCCTCAAAGGCTCAAGCCTGGTGTTTCAGCGCCCCAGGGCACTCCAGCTAGCGGAAATGCCCCCACTTTTGGTGGCAAGTGCGGAGGACACAATGAGAAACAAGGAGTCACCCTCCAGTCAGGACAGGCCCTAAGGTGTCCTGAGCTGAGGTGACCCCTGCCTTAGGAAATCCTCCATCTTGATTTGGAGGATTCCCCCCAGTAGGATTAGGGATGGTGCCCCTCTCCCCACAGGGAGGAGGCACAAAGAGGGTGTAGCCACCATTGAGGACAGTAGCCATTGGCGACTGCCCTCGTGACATAAACACACCCCTAAATTGAGTATTTAGGGGTTGTCCTGCACCCAGGAAATCAGATTCCCGACAGCCTACAATAAAGACTGCTGACCTGAAAGCCCTGCAGAGATGACGGAGACAACTGACTTGGCCCCAGCCCTTCCGGCCTGTCTCCAGACTCAAAGCACCTGCACAGCGATGCATCTGGCATGACCAGTGACCTCAGAGGACTGACCTGTACCCAAAGGTCCAAGAATCTCCCGTGGAGAGCGGCTCTGTCCAAAAGAGCAAGAAAGAAACCAACTTTAAAGGCACTCCAGCCTCACTCCGGAAGTGAGTCCCCAACACTCTGCACCCACACCACTGGCTCGTGTCCAGAAGAACCAACACTGCAGAGAGGACCCCCAGGCGACTCCAACGACATGGACACCCTGAGATGACCTCCCTGAACCCCCACTAATGCCTGCAGAGAGGATCCGGAGGCTCCCGCTGACCGCAACTGCCCGGTAACAAAGGAACCTGACTCCTGGAAGAAGCACTGCACCAGCAGCCCCCAGGCCTGAGAGAAAGCAACTACTGGTGCAGGAGTGACCAGCAGGCGGCCCTCATCGTTGCCCATTCGGTGGCTGGCCCGAAAAGCCCCCCTGTGCCCTGCCTGCATCGCCAGTGACCCCTGGGTTTCTCCATTGATTTCTATCTTAAAACCCGACACCTACTTAACACACTGCACCTGGCTGCTCCTGTAAAGATGCTCTACAAAATCCCCCATGTCTGCTCCCTGAGGACGCAGGTACTTACCTGCTAGGAGACTGGAACCAGAGCACCCCTGGTCTCCATAGGCACCTATGCTATTTGGACCCTCCTTTGATCTCTGCACCTGACCGGCCCTGTGTTGCTGGTGCTGGGTGTTTGGGGTTAACTTGAACCCCCAACAGTGAGCTGCCTATGCCCTGGAGACTGAACTTGTAAGTACTTAACTTACCTGAAAAACTAACCATTACTTACCTCCCCCTGGATTTTTGCAGTGTCTACCTTTTAAAATAGCTTATTGCCATTTTTGCCAAAACTGTGTACATTACTATTTTTATTCAAAGTTCCATATTTACCTATGCCAAGTACCTTACATTTCATGTACTTACCTCAAATTATGAATCTTGTAGTTCTGAAATAAATTAAGAATATTTTTCTATATAAAAACCTATTGGCCTGGAGTTAAATCTTTGAATGTGTGTTCTCAAGCATTTGTTGAACACACACAGGCAATACATAACACTACCCTCTGATTAGCCTTCTGCTCGACCACACTACCACAAAATAGAGCATTAGTATTTAATTTTGCCACTATCAACCTCTAAGGGGAGCCCTTGGGCTCTGTGGACACTATCTCTCATTTTGTGATCGTAAATACAGTCGCCTTCCTACAAACGGTCTAAGCATATTGATAGCAGGCAAAAAGTTGGGGTAACCTTGTCAAAAAGAATAACTTTCCTACACCTAGTAGCATCAACTTGGGCACGCCAGCCCTGGTTCCAAACACTTCTAGATCTCAGTAGTAGATCCTCAACAGGCTGGGCTTTCTCACTCAATCAAGGGCGAATCGAACACCCAGATCCCAAAATTCTTAACCTAGTAATTTGGCTCCTAAGGTAAAACCTAGGTTATTTTAACCCCATTTGCTGCCAGGCCTTTCCCCCTCAGATGCCAAGCCTTTTTTTGGCTGTTTGGGACAGTTTGTACTTAGGGCATCATAACTTTTTGTCCACATAAGCTACTCACGCCAAATTTACGTCCTTTACCAACATCCTGGGGATTCTACAGGTACGCAGACTCTGTGTTCCCCTGAAGGAGACCAAGAAATTAGCCAAAATATAGCAACATTTTAGTTTTTTCCTCCAAAAAATGGGAGAAAAGGGTTGCAGAAGAAGGCTTGTCTTCCCCCCCCCCCCCCCCCCCCCCCCCCCCCAAAAAAAAAAACTGCATCAACAAAGGGTTTGCAGTGCTAAAATAACCATTTTTCCAGCTTTTTGGGACAGGTACTTGAATCGAGAAACACCATTTTTCAACTCAATTTTGTCATTTTACTGGGAGATACCCCATTTTTACTAAAAATTTTTGTGCTTTCAGCCTCCTTCCAGTTAGTGACAGAAATGGGTCTGAAACCAATGCTGAATCCCAGAAAACGAAACATTTCTGAAAATTAGACAGTTCTGAATTCAGCAAGGGGTAATTTGTGTAGATCCTACAATGGCTTCCTAGAGAAAATAACAGCTGAAATAAAAAATTGAAATTGAACTGAAAAAAAACTGCCCTTTTCCTCCACGTTTTACTCTTTAACTTTTTCCTGCTATGTCAGGTTTTTGAAAGCAATATACAGTTACGTCTGCTGGACTCTTCTGGTTGTGGGGATATATAGGGCTTGTAGGTTCATCAGGAACCCTAGGTACCCAGAGCCAATAAATGAGCTACACCTTGCAATGGGTTTTCATTCTATACCGGTTATACAGCAATTCATTTGCTGAAGTATAAAGAGTGAAAAATAGGTATCAAGAAATCCTTTGTATTTACAAAATGGGCATAAGATAAGGTGTTGAGAAGCAGTGGTTATTTGCACATCCCTGAATTCCGGGGTGCCCATACTAGCATGCGAATTACAGGGCATTTCTCAAATAGTCTTTTTCACACATCGTTTTACATTTGGAAGGAAAGAATTTAGAGAAAGACAAGGGGCAATAACACTTGTTTTGCTATTCTGTGTTCCCCCAAGTCTCCCGATAAAAATGGTACCTCACTTGTGTGGGTAGGCCTAATGCTCGCGACAGGAAACAAAACATGGACACACCACATTTTTACATTGAAATCTGACGTGTTTTTTGGGAAGTACCTAGCTGTAGATTTTGGCGTCTAGCTCAGTTCACACCTAGGAAAACCTATCAAACCTGTGCATTTTTGAAAAGTAGACACCTCATGGAATCCAGTGTCTCCAGATAAAAATGGTACCTCACTTGTGTGGGTAGGCCTAGTGCTCACGACAGGAAATGCCCCAAAACACAACATGGAGACATCACATTTTCCGAAAGAAAACCGCTATTTTTTGCAAAGTGTGGAAAAAATGAGATTTCCAGAAATGTTGGAGGTTTGCAGGCCATTGTGGGTAAGAAAATGGTGCGGACGTGCATGTGAAGCACACCACCCTGGACTCAGTTGTTTAGTTTTCAGATGTACTAGCTCTCATGGCCCAAATGTAAAACCGAAACCCAACGTAATCAAAAGTCCTCTTGCTTGCATTGGGATAAGATGTTTTAGTGTGCGGGGGGAGAGCTGAAAGACTGTTACCCCCTTTAACTGGGGTGCCCATACTGGTTGGTAGCCACCACCACACTATTTTCTTTTTAATTCCCTGGCATCTAGTAGACCTTTCGATGACTTGTGCCTTTTTGGTGAGAAGGCAGACTCTGTGCTATGGCCAGATCCTTGGGCCTCTCAGCACCTGTTTGTCAGCAGTCTTGCCTAGCGCCCCATTCGAGGCATCAGGAGCACATGGTACCACACCAACCACAGGTTAGCCACCGTCCTCGGGCTTCACAGCATCCTGTGTGAGGATGTGGTTTTGGTACCTTCAGACCCATAGTCTAGCCGGAGGTCTGCAGCCGCCCCTCTTCCGCAACATCAAAGGCCTTGTATGGTTCTGCTACACCATATCCGTCCAGTGGGGGGGGAGGATTCAATTTAATCTCCCTCACTGGCAGTCCATAACATCGGAAAAATGGGTCTTGCATATCCTACAGCAGGGGCTCTTCCCTCCCCTTCCAGTCTTTCCCTCCCCTGCCAGTCTTTCCCTCCCTCTATTCCTCCAGTAAAGAAACAGCTGAACGAGGATCATTTGATCTTTCTTCGAAATGTAGTTGTGGCTCTCTTGCCCAAGGGAGCCATAGAAAGGGTCCTGATGTCACAAATAGGCAGTGGTGGTTATTCCCGCTACTTTCTGATCCCAAAAAAGGACAAGGGTCTTCACCCTATCTTGGATTTAAGGGACGTCAATCTCTTCCTCAGAAAGGAGAAATTCAAGATGGTCACTCTTGCTCAGGCTTCATCTGCCCTAGACCAAGGAGACTGGATGGTAATGTTGGAATTGCAGGATGCGTACTTTTACATTACCATCCTGCCCGCCCACAGGCATTACTTGCTTGTTCAAGGTGGGCCACAAGCACTTTGTTTTTACCGTGCTCCCCCTTCGGTCTCACCAGTGCCCCTCAGGTGTTCACCAATGTGAAGCCGGTGGTGGCAGCTCATCTGCGCAGGTTAGGGATTTCAGTCTTCCCCTACTTTGAAGACTGGCTGTTGAAGGATCTTACACCCCAGGCTCTCGTCACCCACCTTCAGACTACAGCAAACCTCCTGCATTCACTGGGGTTCACTATAAATGTGTTGAAGTTGCACCTGACTCCCTCTCAGAAGCTCCATTTCATTGGAGCTGTTCTGGATACAGTGTAGTTTCAGGTTTATCCTCAGCAGGGAGTCCAGGATATTCATTTTATGATCCTGATGTTTTGGCCTCTATGCTAGGTTTCGGTAAATCAGACTGAGGCTGTTGGGACTCATGGCTTCCTGCATCCTGTTAGTCAAACATGCCAGATGGCATGAGGGCTCTGCAATGGGACCTAAAGTTCCAGTGTGCACAGCATCAGGGAAATCTTACCGAAACAGTTCAGATCTGAGGGAACTGCAAAAGACCTGCTGTGGTGGTTAGTGAACTGCGATTGGGGTCAAAGGCAGACTCCTCTCCCTTTCCCAACCAGATCTCATAGTAGTGACAGATGTGTCACTTCTGGGATGGAGCGGCCACCTGGGAGAGGCAGAGATCAAGGGCCTCTGGTCTCCAGCGGAATCCGGCCTCCATATCAACTTGTTGGAGCGTCTGGCGACCCAGCGCGCATTAAAAGCATTTCTTCCTGTTGTGAAAGGGAAGGTAGTGCAGGTGTTCACAGACAACACTACTGCAATGTGGTACTTCAACAAGCAGGGCGGTGTGGGGTCAGGGACCCTTTGGCGGTGTGGGGTCAGGGACCCTTTGTCAAGAGGCTCTACGTCTCTGGACATGGCTGGAACAGCAGAGCATAACCCTGGTGGTTCAGCATGTGGCAGGTTTTCTGAACGCCAGGGTGGACGAACTCAGTCAGCGATGCCTACCGGATCACGAATGGTATCTCCATCCGTTGGTGGCACATGGACTTTAAGCAGTGGGGAAAGCCTTGGTTAGATCTGTTCGCCTCCAAAGAGAATGCGCAATGTCAGCAGTATTACGCTTTGGAGTTTCCAAGGTGGCGGTTGATGGTTTATGGCCTCCCTCCCGAAGTCTGTAATGTCATTTTGGCAGCCAGGTGTCCCTCTACCAAAACGGTTTACGCATGCCGTTGGAAGCAGTTTGCATTGTGTTGTACAGAGGTCTATTGATCCTTTCTTCTTCTCTCTAATATCCATCTTTTCATTCTGTCACTCGCCCAACAGTGTTCCGCCTTAGGGACTCTTAAGGGCTATCTTTTTGCCTTATCGGCTTTTCTTCGGTTGCCTGATCAACAGTCTTTGTTTAAATTTCCTATTGTACGTAGGTTCGTAAAAGGGCTTGTACATATGTTTTCACCTATGCTCTGTTATGCCCCAGTAGGACCTTAATCTGGTGCTCACATTTCTCATGTGTGCTCCTTTTGAGCATTTATCTAATTGTCCTCTCCTGCTACTCACCATCAAGACAGCTTTCTTAGTGGTGATCTCATCTGCCAGGAGGGGGAAGTGAGATGCAGGCTTTATCATCCAAACCGCCATATCACCCTGATGAGGTGGTTCTCAGAACTTTTGGCTCTTTCTTCCCTAAGGTGGTGACCCAATTCCATCTGGGTCAGAATATCTTCCTGCCCACCTTCTTTGCTCCACCGCATCCTTCTAAAGAAGAGGAGCAACTCCACTGTCTGGACCGAAAAAGAGCATTGTTGTACCTTGACCGCACAAGAGTTCCAGGTGGGTCACCAACTCTTTGCGGGGGTACTTTGGTGCAAATAAGAGTTGGGCAGTTCGGAAACTAACCATTTTGTGATTGGTCGTTCTCTGCATAAAGATCTGCTATGCATTGACTAAGAAGTGGCTTCCTGAGGGCTTAAGAGCTCACTGTACAAGAGGAAAAGCTGGTACCATGGTGTTAGTTCAAGGTGTACCAGTGCTAGACATCTGTCAGGCAGCAACGTGGGCCTCCTTCACACGTTTGCAAAACACTACCGCCTGGATAGCCAAGTGAGAAAAGATGGGCATTTTGCTCGCTCGGTCCTACAGGACTTCCTTATATAAGGTACATGTCCGCAGCCCACCGCCTGGAGATTATGGCTTGGGTATCTATTCAAAGGAAAGGAGTCTGCAGCTAAGTCTCTACCAGATAATTTGTTACCGAAGATATAACTTGTTCATCTGATAGAGACTCATATCTAGCCGCAGATTCCTTACACCCATCCATGCCTCCCGGCAGATATATTATGTAGTTATTGATTTTTGTCCTTTTTCAGGACATGTCATCTCACACAGACAGAAAGTTGGTTCTTCCATGACTCTGCACTTCTGGTGTGGGAAGTTGTGAAAAAAGAACTGACGTACGTGCGCCAGGGTGGTATCTATATAGAAGACAGTGATGTCCCAGACTGCTTCAGCGATGCTGTCGACGCCACACAGATCCGGACGACGCTCGCAGATCCGAACGCCACCGACTGCACATGCAGTGTACTGCTCCACAGAAAAGTCTGGATTTGAGGCTGATGCCAGGGAATTCAAAGTTTAGGAATCTGCAGCTAGATAATCTCTACCAGATAATTTGTTTCCGAAGGTCTGTAACTTGTTCTTATGTTCTACATTGATAGAACTAAAACTTCAGAAAGACTAAACCTTTTCACCACCACACAAAGGCATCCCTATCCAAATTAGGTATATCTTGATGGATAGTAAAATGCATTCAGACTTGCTATTAAGGCCAAAATGCCTTTACCTGTTCCTCCCAGAGCACACTACTCATAAAAGGGGAAACCATGGCATTTTTGGACATATTTCCATATCTGGCCTATGTAAGGCAGGTAGATGGTCTACACCTCATATTTCCACCAAACATTACTGTGTGGATGTATTAGGATGCCAACTAGCCAATGTAGTGCAGGCAGTGCTACGTGCCCTTTTTCAAACCACTGCAACACCCACAGGTTAGCCACCGCTTCTAAGGAGGGACTGCTTCACACTCTAGACAGAGCATGTGTATCTACAGCCACACATGCCATCGAACAGAATAGGTTAATTACCTTGTAAGCTTCTGTTTTGGCATGTTGTGCTGTACCTTCAGATGTGCCCTCCCTCCTCTCCAGACACCTGTGGCTATTGCAGGTTCCTTTAAATCTGCATTATTGCTTTACTTACACATACTCTACACTGCTTTCTCACCTGCCTGCAGCAAAACAATCTGAATATGGAGTTGATGCCCGTGCACA